>NW_022884356.1:4800000-5524340 GCF_011952205.1 Bombus bifarius
ATTCACTGTGCATCACGTGCTAATCGACACAGCTTGAGGGTTCATGCACAACGAAACACCGTTCTGGAACGATCCTCTTTAAACGGAACGCCGCGTATTTAAATTGCAGGGTAATTGTTACATACGCCAACACATGTATTTCCGTGTTCATTGTCGATTGTCGAGACTCCTCCCTGTGGAATTTGTAAAGATCGGTGGTGACGTAATATATATTAGCTCTGAGGATATCTTTGTTAACGTACAGACGTAATTATTTCTTTAGTCACCTTTCGTGTATTTGTTACTGTGCATTAATTGCATTAATTGCATTTGATATATTTTGTATGATATTTATCATTATGCATTAATGGGAAGGATTAATATAGTGCGATCATGAATCTTGTACATATTACATCTGAGTATTAAGCTGCGAAATATTTTGAAGTTAAAGAAATACAAATCGACAAAAAGGTTGTAAGTATATTTGTAAATTTATCGATAAAAGTAACACAGGAAACAGTTTTCACGTTATCGTACTAATAGTTCAAACCGTATTTTTCGAAATAATACAGAGTCCAGTTAGCGACGCATTTTGTCATCGATGTAAATGAATAAATTGTTAAGGTGCATGGTTAAATTGACAGTGTATTATTTCGAAAAATACAGTTTGAACTATTAGTACGATAACGTGAAAATTGCTTCCTGTACCATCGATGTAAATGAATAAATAGTTAAAGAATGGTTAACGACAGACAGTATTTATCATACTATAGATAGTATGTAGCACTTATTGTCAGACATACTACATTAAACCAATCCTTTCAGCGCTCAATCTTAAAGCCACGTGCCATCTCTTAAATGGTTAGGTGGACCTCCGACAAATTACACTCGACAAAAGAAAATTGTACCTCGTACCTTGAATCTCGACAAAGAATCCGCCATAAAATGGAATTTAACACGATGACCCGAACTGATGGGCGAAGTCCCTTCTGTATATCCCGCGAGGCTTCCTCGTCTCGTTGAAATTTTTCGGCCCGTTATTTTTCGTTCTACGAACGGGAATTAACAATTTCGTTGGCCGTGTATCATTAACCATGCACGGCTCGTTTCGACCTCACGTTTGAGCTCTTCGTTTCGTTGAACTTCATTCCGTGTAATCGGTGCCAGTAACAAAGCGCGAAGCTCTGGAATCGAGTCTCGTCTCAAAACATTATGTTTCGTTCAGGTATTTCTCCTTTTTTTCAGTTGTATTTTTTCTCATTTTTCATTTTGGAAGGAAATCGTAGATTGATTTTTCCGAGAGTCAAACTTAGAATTCGATGGTCAGGGTAAATCGGTTCAAGATTTTTTAAGAGTTTTATTCAAGGGAACACTGGTGGACATCGATTGTGGCCAATGGCCCTGGTGTTAATGCTTCACAACTGCGTGAAAAAACGCTGTGTTAGAACACATTCGCATCTCATTATATCATATTTCCGTTCTCCTATTCCACCTTTCTGTTTTGCGTAGGGTGCCGCGTAGGGTGCCGAGTGCGTGTCCCACAAAGGGTTACGGCGCGTTCCTTATATTGTACGTTAATGCGCTGATGAAATGCAGCTTCTTGTTCGACATTGTTTCAGGTGAAATTGTTTTTATTGTAGCAGGCATTGCTTCGCTATTTCCTTATTCCTTTGCTTACAGATTTCGCTTGTATTTCTCGTGAATGTAAACTTTCATACAGTTCTCCGTTTGTATTAGATTACCTTTAACCTACACTTCTATTTCGAAATATTAAACACTCATAGAATATGTAACAATTAACCAAAATCATTTGTACAGAAAGGACACTTGTAAAAGTATATTTTAGTCGCGAACTATAAAAAAATGTTATTTTACTGCATATCATACATTAAGAAAAAGAAAGAATCTCCTTGTAAGAAATGAGAAAATAATTGATAAGTACATGTAGCGAGAAAACCTCAAAATTTCAACGCGATTATACGTAAATCGCGAACTGGTGATTTGTGGCTAATTCATACTGTATAGTTAAGGCATAAATCCGTATCAGTTAAACAGTTTGTCAGAGAACGAGGCTGGTGGTCTTTTGAAAAATAAATATGGATCCCAAGGGGCACCCATTGGAAACGATGTAGAAGTCAATTACTTAACTGATGCAAACGGAACTCGTTTACTTAGCCCGTTTAGCTTTATGACAATTCTCAATTGACGGTATTTAACTTTTGCTTGTCGAATATGTCTCGCATTGATTCGGTACGTGACCAAATACGTGACAAATACGTAACAAATACGTGACAGAAGCAGTTAATAGCATCAAGTAGACCACCTTATTTCTATTTTTAAAGACGTTCAGATGAAAAAGGGTCTACGTTGCAGTACTCATTACCTAAAATAGCACTTGTTGCCAAAGATAAACAGCTGATACTAGCATCTGTATACGGTGTACCTATAGCTGTGGTATAATCGTTCGAATTTACGTGATCTCGTCATGGAATTATTAAATGCTTCTTCATTAGCATTTACCTGGATTGGTAATCAACAAAGTGCACGTTCTCGTATTAAGGTGCATTTGATTCGAGGAAATACGCCTTTGTACATCGATATCGTTGACTGTTTTGCGATACAATGGGCAAGCAGGTAATTCGGTTGCTTATTGCTGATTGCTACTTACTGTCCCAGCACGAGACTTACTTAAGGGGACAGCAATTTTCTGAGAGTGGTTTCGAACGATTTTCAAAGGAAACCGAATGGAAATTTTATTTCAAACTCGAGAAAGCCGCGGGGAGAGTTTTTCCACGTGGAAAAAGGCTGGGAGATAGGGGTAAAGGAAGATAGATAAGGAAAATGAGACACGGGAAATGCCTAGAAAGATAAGAAATGTTCATGGAACGTCCTGCCTGTTCCCTCGTGGTCGTTTTAATGATAAAATTGTCGAACGTGAAAGTTCGCGAAATTATTGGCCGTTTAATCGAATGTATGTATCATAAAACTCCCGTGGGAATGAGATTATTCAGCGGGAAAGAGAGTGTACCGAATTGTTATGAAAAAACAAGCAACAGAGACAATTAAACTCGATTAATTATTACGGATTATTTTCGTGTTTTTCTATTCTTAACAAATTATTTTAGTTTGAAGAAAATATGAAAAAAGAATATCCTTCGATATGTACGATTTCTCGCTCCAATTTCATGCAAAAGCATATTCTTCAAATATTAAATCCTCTTGTTATAGTAAATATTCGAAGACTGCAAAAAGATTAAAAGAGAAATTTATCAATGATGAAAAAAAATTTCGCTACCTTAATTGGTTTAAATACTTCTTATCACGAATTAAATTGTTCGTTAATATGAAAGCTCTGCCGTTGTTATCTAAAGCACGCTTATGAAATATCGTTCGCAAAAAATGGAAAGTAATTTTCAGTTAACAAAGATTCATGTAGTCTGTTGCCAGCGTTCCTCGAATTTCTATTTGCAGCGTGGATAAGTGAAAGTTTTATGATTGCACCAGGTATTAGGGAAAATCCACCAGCGCGTTAAGCTGTTTTTTCGCGATGTTTTCCCGCGACCGCATTAGCACTGGCAATGGTGGAAATAGCAGAATAAAATATTTGAAATTTGCCAATGGTAATAACGTTGTTTCAGTAGGATATTTGAAACAGTAGCAGTTTTATGGAAATTTTTATATTTTTTAGAATGAAAAGTGAACGATTAAATTATGAAAATTGTATCGAAGAAAAAGGAACAATCTTTTATAGGTATATTTCATAATAAAACATTGAAATCTACAAAAATGCAAAATGGAAAATTATAAATCTATGATTTCGATTACTCTGTTAGTTTTAACATTAAAATCTATAAAAAAAGGAATTTTCTTCATTTCCAATGGATTCACTCGTTTCATAATAAAAAATATGAATGTTTTTTATTAATGGCGATTTAATGGCGATGGTTTTTCCTTACAATAATAGCCGGAGGCCAGCTATGATATTTCTGTTGTTATTAGAGAGAGCAAAAATGCTCCAAAATCTCGACGAAATTAGATTAAGGTCGCGCCAGTTGGACAACCCTTGTCCGGTGAATACAACTAGGTAACAAAAAAGTGCAAGCACGCGGTGACCTTAGGACGTTTTAATTAACTTTTTAGATGCGATGCCGTCATTTTACAGCACGGTAATACGCCTTGTTTTTTTGCGGGAAATATGCTTCTATATTTTCTGCCAGTCGTTAGGCATCTGGAGCGTAACTAACACGCTCCAAGGACAAACGTTATTCGAAAAAAATCTGACGATTTGAAGCTGCTTTCTAACAGAACCTGCAATTAAAGCTAGATTTTTATTTCCTACTGGTTGAAACAGACGTATTAACGATATTCAAATATTCTTCTTGAATTATTTCGAAAAGGGACGATGAAACGTAAAATGTAGAAAAGTGAAACGTGTAAAACATTTGAACCTTTTCTTTTTTCTCTGTTTTGGCACATTATAGGTGGCACGGGACAGAGCAAAAAGAGTTGGAATAATTGGAAGGACGGAAAATGCTGAACGCGAACGTTTCTAAAGAGGAAATTTAGATCGTAGGGAATTCTTGCAACGGGTCGTTGAAAATTTGCGTTCCTTTAAACAAGTGAAGCTGCTAGCAAAGTGAGGCAGCTTACTTTAATAGAATGTAATGTTCGAAACAGTCGTGATTGCCTTT
Organism: Bombus bifarius; assembly: GCF_011952205.1. Lineage (NCBI taxonomy): Eukaryota > Metazoa > Arthropoda > Insecta > Hymenoptera > Apidae > Bombus > Bombus bifarius. Next base: position 4,804,671 of record NW_022884356.1, read on the forward strand.
CTAAGAAACACAACTTGGCAACGGAACAGAGAAGGGTTTTACATCCTTTGGGCATGCTGCCGCCTCGTTTAATAGTCAGTGTAATTCGTTGTAATATACTTTCGTAAGAATCGGTTGTTATTCCCGATTTCAGCCTTTCCGTTCTTCCGTTTCGCGTATTTTATTTAAAGAATGCCAAATTTTAGTAGACTTCGATTTTAGTTAGCGAAGATACTTCGTTTTAATCGTTCGGTGCTTCGATTCGCTCCATACGATGCACCGTATACTTTCCGCTTTTCCTCTTGCTTCAAACTTTTGTTGCACTGCCATAATGGAATATTCCTAAAAAGTTTTAAGTTCCACGCAGTTGGGAATTTTCTTGTAATTAAAATAGATCGACATCAAACAGAATTTCGTAAAAATTATATCTTCTGTTTAAACTACTGTTCATAATAATTCGCAAAAATTGTTTAATGCTATTCCAATATATTACGAACAAAGGATTATGTTAAACGTTGAAGTTGAATATTTAAAAATTAATTATTCATATAGATAGGTATAGACTTTGGCCATTAGAATTATAGAACCAACACACTCGATACAGTGGCGAAGAAATTGTCATTTATATCATTATCGTATGGTGCTACAGTAGTTAACCCTTGTAATGAAGATACATCGTCAGGGATAGTAGTTTACTAGTGGGAACTTTGCCCGACAAAGTTGTTAGGTTCAAGTCACTGTTGGTCGCTTTTGAAGTACGTGTCGCCATTGTTTTCCTAGGTGTGCGTAAACGCGTAATTAACACCGCTATTAATAGGAGCTAGATTAAGCGCTTCCCTGGAATGTAGATTAATCTATTGTTTAATAACGTACAAAATTTGTCGCGTTTGAAAAAGATATCGTCGAAGCAATTATTTGGTTGCTGAACGTGTATTAAACTTGGATGAATAGTGGTAAATCAGCAGGCATTGATCAAGTTCTCGGTACATTTTCGCTTGTGATATAGAATAAGCATAATATGTTTCCTCATGTAAGAAGGAATATAACGAAGTTCCTTTCAGCGAACTTGCAACAAATTAACGACCATATTTTGCTATTAACGCGTTAATTGATATTTCTTCATAATTTTTGTCGCGAATTAATCGTATAATTAATTATAATTAATTCCTTCTTACATCACGGAAGATATTATGCAGTTTACATAATATCGAAATATGGAAACCGTGCCAACTGGTATGTGTGCGTAATGTAGAGAGGAGGACTATATTCAGCAGCCAGACATTTTGCATAAACGAATGTTATTAAGTTTCCCCTCGAGAATTCTCAGAACAACGTTTATCGATCAGTTAAAGTCGAATCGAAGCTTTTTAAAATAGTCCGGAAATTTTTAACACACTCAACATTTGGCTTTAAATAGATTTTATGAAGTATTTTGTTTTATTTTCCCTACGAACTATACAACCATAGTGTTTCTTAATTAATGCAACAAGTGTAATTTATTTAAAGCATAACCATCGTGTTGTACTCATAAAAATATAGTTCTCAATTGTTTACATGTTTTCACACTTTCATATCGTACAAAATTGTACAGAAAAATATATCAATATTTAGACTTTAGCTTCAATCATTTCTTCCGCGTATATTAAAATATTTGACTCATCCTATAAATATTATCATTTATCTTTCACTTCAATCGCCAAGTCAATTGTACAGATTTTCTACTAAATAAAATTATTTTACGATCACCTCATAATCTCAAATACGTCTAATTTATTTAACTTCAAATAAAACTCTTTAAACGTGCATCGTTTCCCTTATTCATTCGAGTGATAAAGATTCGCACGTTATCGTTGAACTGTAAGTAGCAAGTATTTCATTGGCCCCTGTTTGAAGGATAAATTTCATTTCCTCGTTTGCGGATTCTCGTGACTTCCGTTGAGTTTTCGTTGCCTTAGGGCCTCTGCATTATGCACGCGTCGTTATTCGAGAAAAAAAATAGAGCACTCGGTGGTGGTACGAGCCTGTAGGCGGATGGGTAGATTGCATTGAGTTTGTAGGTTGCACTTGCAGCTATCTTAGACGCGGAAGCTCGCAGTCTTGCGTTAACCCTGTCATCCGGCTGCGGAGTGCATTCAACGGGCGCAAGCCGTACGCGATTCTCTGTTTCCTGAATCCTTCGTGTAAATCTGGCTTGTAACGTGGCGCCCGGGCCACTTTGTTCCCCCGGAAGTTTATTAGTTTTGTTATTTCCATCTGAAAGGGCGCGGTTCGCTAACGAAGCCGCGCACTTTGCTCTCGCCATAGCTAGCTCTCACTTCTCTGATGCGATTATCATTATCATGGAAATTGCAAAGAATCACTATGGACGATGTTATTCGGAATTAGGATTATTGCGAGAATTATGCCGGTATAATGGTTTGCACGTGAAACGTTGGAACGATCATTTGGAGAGGACGCGTTTATTTAACGAATCGTTTTACCATTTGTAAACTCTAATAAATTCTAATAAATGGCAGAATTATGTTACAAGCGCGAGCACTTTAACAAGTAGGTTATTTCGATAGATTCTGACGAAGCGGTGTCATGTTGTAGATATTCCTTCATAGAATTGAAAATATAAAAATATCAGGCGGTGATACGATATGAATTCTCATTATTTGTCTTTTTTTTTTATATTTAAGAGACTTGGAAAATTTCTGAGAAATAGAAAAAAATATTGATTTGTATCGGTTATTACATGTAAAACTTGTTAATAATATCAGTATTGATAAAGATATTTTGATTTGTTCGCATAATCAAAAAATTCTTATTGCTAATATTTGTTTGGAAAAGACCTTTCTTGTATATTTCTAAGGTATAATCGTTAATTTTTTCTTTTTTTTTTTACAACTGTTGCTCGAATCGAAGGTCAATTTAATTACCGCCACCCGTAATGAGATTAATTACTGCCACCACGAAATTCGCTCCCTATTTTACTGCGTTTACTCGTCGCTCGGCCTTGCTGTTTTATTACGTTTAATTAACATCGAGGTATAAAAGAGTTACGTTGCTTCCTGAGACTAGGTCAAAAATGGCCCTCCTTAGTTTGCTTCCTTCCTATTCACATCGGAGTAAACGATGCGCCTAATTAACCTCGTTTTCGTTGTTTTTACCGTTCAAGCTGCGAACCGCGGATTTAAAACCGGCTGGCAAACACAAATCCGGACAACAGTTATTCAAACTGAAACTGTCGGCCACTTCAGAATAGAAATTGTATTTTAAACGAAGCACCGCCATTCAACGGCAGCTCGGGACATTATTAAATGTTCAATTTGTTGCACGAATAAAATACTGCCAGTCGGTGAAATCTAAAACTTTTAATATTCAACAACGCAGGAAGGTATTTGCAATTTGTTCAAAACATTTTTTTTTTCAATTCAAGCACACTTATACGGAAATATTTCTCTTCTGATTGACGTATTGGTGTTGTAAAACTAAAAATTGCGATGGCAAAAATTTATTTTTGGGCAAATGCACAACAAAAATGCCGAGAAGAAAGAAGAATGCCGAAAAAGTTTGGCTTTTAAATTTTCCTCTTTTATGATTTCTATTATTAATAAATTCGTAAAAATTACCGAAAGTTTCAGATCATTTAAATACGTACATTGTACAAACTCGATGAAATTCCATTCGATCGTTCTTTTAATCGCACTTGCAATCAACTTTATTTGTTATAATTAAACGGAGGATATTTGTTCGATTAAACGAATTCTCGAGGAAAATTCTTTGAATAAGAGGAATAAAGCCAGAAAAGTGAAAACAGAATAAGAGGACGGAAATCTAAGAATTGAGCCCTCGCAGAGATGATGTCAACTTTGAACGTAAAAATTAAAAAGCAACATTTTCTAGCATCTCAATGGAACGACGAAAATCAATTTGGAAATAAAATTTTGTACGCTCCGCGATATTTTTGTATTTCTGTACTTGCAGACTATATGTATTCGAACAAAACGAGTCTCAGTTGGCTCGATTGCTCTAACAATTATTACCCTTAATGGACTGTACGCGATGACGGCCACACTAATCGACAAATGCTGTTCACTTCGTCGACTGTTGTAATAATTGCGGCAAGGTGTAATTAGATTACACGGCGCAGCGTTGCAAACGATCGCCCGAGCGACAACGTTCCTCTTTACATTGTAATTTCACTCGTAACGGAGTGTATACGTTGACCCGCGCCGCAACTGACGTTTTGCGCGCGTTGCTCCTCTTATTAGAGATGATCGGCTTTAATAGATGCGCAGGAATTTTAATTATATCGTGGCCGTTATGTCGCAGCATTGAAACTGTTCTGTGTCATTGAATAATGGTACGGCTACCCTCGATTCTATTGAAATTTTTCGATCGAAAATTCTTTTTTCTTCCATGTAATAAGGTTCACGTTGAGGCACGGGGGCATAGAAACGTCGATAAAACGGTTGATAATGTTACTAATGTTCCGAATCAACTTTGTAACATTTTTACAATATTTTTTATTTCGACGAAATCTTCGTATTAATCTTCTCATTTCGTGTTACCGATCTGATTGATGAATGAGAAAATTTGAATTCGAACCTGCTTTGCGAATATTCTTCTAGCATTTGATTTGGAAGAAATTTTCATATTAATTTCTTTATTTTTCTTACTTCTGATTCCTGTAGTCGCGCTACAAATTCTCTTGCACACAGAATGATTTTACTGTACGTATAAAAGACTTGAAAAGCGGTAGCTCGTTATCGTTTTAGAGAAGGTAATTAAACCTCTCAGTTATACTTCGTTTGCTAGAAAACATTGGATATTCCAGCAAGATTCTGCCGACAAGGCCAAAGCGATGCAATGTTGACTGGAAGCGAATTTACCTGAATTCATCACTGCAGAAGATTGGCCATCAGGAAGTCCGGATCTTAATCCCCTCGATTATTGCCTGCGGAATATTTTAGAAGGCAGGGCATGCTATAAACCTTGTTGCAACGTCGAGGCCTGTTGTGTTGATGGCGCTTAATGCCTTTAAATGTTAAAAGCGTAACAATCGGCGAATGCTTAGAAGTTTTTTAAGTTTTTAAATGAAGTACAAGGAAAATATAGTTGTATCGAACAATTCGATCAATTTTTCAAGGAATAAAGAACTAATATTTGTTCTAATTTAGCACAACACAAATGCACATGAATAAATTACATACCGCTATATAAATTAACAAATTTCTTTGCACTAGTGTAACATGGTAAAATTTTTTTGAAGATTCGGAGAAGACAATTATCTTCTAATGAAAATAATTTATAAAATTTCGATAATTATTTAGGATCTAGTTGCAAATCTATGTTATTTAAGTTGATGCTGGAAGCGTAATATTTCATATTCAAGAGAAAACCGAACCATGTTGTAGTAAACTAGAAGCTGGTCCGAATAACCTCAGGGAGTAACATTTCACAACTGTCTACTCCAAACTACTCCTAATACCTATCTTTAAAACGCAAAAAGCATACGCGAACAATTCATCGCCGCGTATACATCTGACTCTCCCGTTGGAACCGTCAACTCGGAACGTTCCCTAAAAAAGTTCACCGAATCTCACGGTAACAATCTGTCACCCTGTGCTGCTCACTCTGGCGCCCCTTCTACTTCAGTCAGATACACGTTACCACGCAGAATGAAGCCATGAAGCTATCAGCCAGATAATTAATCACGGAACACGGGGGACCGTACGTAGAAACTCAACTGAAATTAATAGAGCGTTGCAGGAAAATAGTGTCGGTCGGTCCCCGCCTCGATCGATTTACTTACATCGTTATTCAAAGTGTCGGGAAAGTACGGTCAAAAGCACGGTCGAAAGAGGTGAAGGGGAGAAAATGAAGAAAAGAGCAAAAGAAGAAAAAAAAAAGGAGAACGAAGAAGGCAGAGTAGAACATGACGAGGTTAACGTTTCGAAGTCAGCAGCATGCGCATACTTAATCACCTGTCGTTAACGAAAATTCCGTCGAAACCGTAGCTGTCCGTGTGTTGGATGTTGATTAAGAGCCTGCGCTGTTTAAGGCTCGAAAGAGCATTTTAACCGCGGCAAACGATAAATGGTGACGCGCGCATTGATGAACGGATGCGACGCTTACATACGTTTAACGCCTGTATCTACGTGTATTCGCCACGATGCGTCAAACGTATCGCGTAAACGTATCGCGCGTTATCAAATGAGAGAGCGGCCGCGCGCTAAAGAGCCGTAACTAAATTCGCGCGGATATTCATCCGTGATAACTCCGATTCTTGGGTCAGGTGACCGCTGTGAACGGTTCGTGAGCCGCGAGTCCCCTTCGACGATCGACCTCTCGTGCCCCTGTTTGCGGGAATTTTCCATCCAATTTAAAAGAGGAGATAATCAACCACCGCGCCGGTTCACAGCCCCGAAAATTAACGTAATGTCGCCTCGGAAAGAGTCGAGTCGACCAACAAAGGAAATACTTACGATCGACTATATCGCGTAATGTCTGATTAATCAGCTGCAAATGACCGCCAACGTAAAAGCTACCGCTTCCTTTTCTCCGGAATCTTGAGGCAGACGCGGCTTGACGAGTCGCGTGTTTTAATATCGATTGTAGAACGGGATGACGGTGGGAATTGCGCGGAATTGTTATCAACGCTTACTGGTACACGTAATTAATTTGCACGATAGACGATGCTCCGTTATGCTCGTTTTTTTTAACGTTTATAAATGATCTCTCAGCGCGTTTCATTTTGTTAATGTCGATCTCCTTTTTATGCATTTTTTTAAACATTTCTCTGCTTCCTTTTTTCTACTCTGTTTCTCTTCTGCGTAGGTTGATATTGAGAAGGAAGTTTTAACGTAAGGGGAGATTTTATGTCCGTGTTACAGGTCTTATTTATTATCTACTTTATTAAAATTTCGAGAAGAAGGTTGATCTATATGAGAAAGTAAATGTATCGCAACAAGTGAAGCATTGTCTTGGAGAAAATTGATTTCGGAGTTCGTTAGTTAAGTTTACCTCAATTAATTCCCAAGTTCACTGAATTTTCCTGTAGGCTAAAATTTCTCTAGTATAATCAGTTCCCAACTTATTTCGCATCGGAAAATGTAGTTGGGTTTTAGCGTTATTTCAAACAAATGACTGAGAATAGCTGCATAATCAACGAGAGTTTGCAAATTAACAATGAACCAATTAAAAAATAATTTTCACCGAAACGAGGGACGTTACATAAAAGATCGATTTTCCTCTAGTTTATTTGAATTTAGATAGAAAGTCGCGGCTTCGTTCGAATTAAAAAATATTCAGTTGAAGTTAATACAAATAAAACGACCGTGAAAATCGAGAGTCAGAGGTGTCTTGGTCGCGTCGTTTCTCGTCGTTATTCTTCTCCTCTGTGAATTTTGCTTCCAGGGAGGAAATTCGTGAAATTTCATGATACTCGACAGAAAAGCGGGGAAAACACGATTACACCGGCTGCGATTTTATGCCGCGACGCTTTTGTAAAAATAAGCGTAACGGGCGGGTGTGCAAGCGCGGCGACGACGATACGCGATTAAATTAGAATGGACGATGCCTCGGTTTTCTTGTCACGCTTGGAAATTAGTGTAAGCTGATTTTCGGTCAAGGAAATTTGAAGCACGCTTGCACGAACAAAGCGCGCGTGCATCAGCTTTAACTTGCCCTCTCATTCACAGCCTACCCTACCGAATATTTTCAAAATATTAATATAATATTCTACAAATATTTTTATTTAATAAACACGTTTAATCAACTGTTACAAGGCGCCTCGAATTCTTTAAACCATTCAACGTACATTATATCGTTATATCTTTAAAATAACGTGATCTTCCAAAGTGAAATCTAAAGCAAGCGATTTCACAATACGAAAACATTGTTGCAAATGATCCAAAGAATGTAGCAGGAAGAAAACACATGTAACTGAATTCTAATAGTCTTGAAAATTCTTATTTTAAGGAATTATGTGCATAATGGAGTTCCAACTATGATAGTAACTGTATGTCTAACTTAAAATTCAAAGTAAATTGATTATTTCCAAACGTGTAAATTATTTAGAATAAATAAGATTAAAAGAGAAACATTGACGAAGAAAAGAATTTTATTGTTTCCTTAGACTTGATAATGCAATTATCGATCATTGTTCTGCAAATTTCCCAACAAACTTTTACCTATCGCACTGACTAAAAATCCTGGTACAAAAAGTATGCATTGTGCAAACCTTGAATAATTTCCCTCTTTTCCACTTTTCGTCAGAAACAAATGTGCAGTTGTAGGATAAAATTAATTTTTATGCGTCCACGTGTTGCGTTCGCCGCATTGTTATTGCGAAGGCAGTTGTGGACAATTCGACGGTTTCTATCGATACTTTCGATTGTTCGTATTTGTTCGTTGTTTATCATCCCATGTAGAACATGGCCTATGCTTTAGTTGAAATTGTTGCAGTGTAGGTTAAACTCGGGGTCCGGTGAAGAAGTAAAATAGCTCTATTTCTGGTACTTTACAGCGGCGCAATCAGCCTGAGCACCTGCTTCCTTAAATATTTATGAGGTTGATAAAAATCAGGCGGTGAATGGTAATGACTTTCATTAGCTGCGTCTACCTGTATCTGGTTTGTATTGTTGTTCAGATGTAAAGAGTGTCGTTTTGGTCAGAAGAAAAGTGTAAACAATAATACTTGCGTTTAAACGTAACACGACGTCAAATTATAATCGTATTATTTTCTTTTCATTACTCACTCGTTTATTTTAACTTACAACTTTTATCGCTGTCCTTTTTTTTGGTGTTAGGTTTTTACCATTCGGAACATTTAAAGTTTGTTTGAATTTTATCAATAAATATTTCTAATTTAATTGATAAAAACAATGCAATTATTGTTTCTTTAAATTCAAAGTTCGTAATATCTAAAATGATTTCGATTTATTCGGTTTATCGAGTCACTTTAATCGCTGTTTCCAAATTGAGAAAAGAAAAACGATTTTAATAAACTGAAATACTTTTTGATTTCTATATCATTTGATTCGAACGTATATGTACGAATAATTCCTATTTAGTCGTTGGTCTCCATCTATGATCATATGAAATTTGTTGTATGCCGATTTGGCGGATGTTCGTTAAAGCTACTAGTCAGAGAAGCTTTATTTGCTTCATTCATCACTGGTCCACTGCGGCCAGGTTTTTTTCGTCGCTCGAACCTTTCCGTCTGAAGCAAGCTTTTGACAGAAATTTATAGTCGTGCAACTCAACCATTTTTTTAAATATTTCACCTCTGTTTTGTGATTTTTATTAAAAAAAACGCAGGTCCATTGTATTGCTCTCTACAAGCATTTATCTATGAATATCCTTTATTTAGGAGTCTTTGTTGGGATATTTAAATAATCTTTGTAATAATTTCAGAGATTTTTATTAGTTTCACATCCAAATATATTCCCGTAGAGAACAACGAAGCAACGTGTTTTTAACAGCAATGCATCAACAGTTTATACGATCGTAGCTCCGTAATTCTACAATTCTTTTTTATGTTCGTTTTAAAGCAGTCAGCAATCAAGCAAGAAATGAATTGCGAATTTCGTAATAGCTGGCAGCTATAGCACTACCCTAGAAACGGGTGATAAATTTATCAACCTGTGAATTGCCAAGTTCACAGACGTGTGAATTTATCAGGGCTGTTCGTAACAATACTTCATACCGGTTAAATCATTCGTATTTCTACGAAATTACTACGATAAAGCTCGTTCAAACGAATTTTTATTTTCCATTGTGTTCGACAGTTCTCTACTTTCTCCTTTTATTTTTCTTCACGACTACAAATTCAAGGATTGGACATTCTTCTTTCCCTTGTGAATGCAAAATTCGATCGAAGACGGCGCGCGGAATGAATAGAGAGGATGTTCCTCCGAAGAAAGTCGCGCTACGTTAAAAAATTCCGAACAGAAGCGACGGGAAACCTCGACTTGTAATTACTGCAAAATGGAAACTTCGGCCGAATGAGCCGAGAGTTAACAAATTATTGTACCGACCTAGGCCAGGAGATGAGTTCGCGTTATCAAACGTGCCTGAAATACACGACCAAGGGAACAAATTGACTTCGTTAAAATCCAGCCGCCACGAACCTTTGTGCTTGAGCTCCGAGTAAAGCTGAAAGCATCGAACAAACACGGATCTTCGTTGTCACGATGACTTCTACGCTGATGCTATATAGAAGCGAGTTGATCCAATGACCGTGACCCCTGAGTTACGATCTCGTTGGTAAATGTCGCGTTAAATTAGAAGTTCGTAGATTTGCTTGGTTCAGGTAATGCTTCGGCTGAAAGACTTACGCGAAGATAGCTATGTTAGTCTTATGCGGAGCTCTGCAGTGATTCTTGCTTTTTCTTAATCATAGTTCACTCGTGTTGCCTTTATATCTTGTTGCGATGATTTCGATCTACTCTATAGACATTACATTTCTACAATTCCTTAGACATTACAATCCCATGGACGTATAATTACAGAGACGATAGAATAGTATAATATTTTAGGTCTTTCATTACTGAGAAGTATAACGAATAATTCAAATACTTTGGCGATTTCTGTGAACTGTACATATTTGCAATAAACGTCTTGTAATCTTTACATGCTTTTCCAGATTAGTTTGAAATTTTATGTGTAATACACTTGATAACATAATGAATAATCGGTAATGAATAATTGATTGTTCAGATACTCCGGCGATTTCTGTGAACTGTACATATTTGCAATAAGCGCCTTGTAATTTTTGCACGCTTTTTCAGATTGGTTTGAAATTTTATGTATAATGCACTCGATATATTCGTAGAATGTTCCTATAAGCGTTTAAATATTTACGTGAATTACTGTACGGCTGGGAAAACAGAACACGTAACTAAAAGAATATCACATTGAAACGAACGGGTACTCGGTGTTGTTTTTTCCCTACTTCTATGTACGTATGACACAAAGGTTACGACAGAGGCAGAGGAAAGAGATTATAAGAAGCTGGCAGCTTTGTGCAGCCAAAACTCGGGAATCTTTGGTTCGATCGTGAGCAATTGAGCGTTCACGAATGACTCTCGCCACTAAATTCAACGTTGTTATACTATTCGTACGACAGTCCATAAAATCCCGGTTGGACGGTAGCCGGACGGTTCGATCGTTCTGATGCGTCGATACCATGTCGGAGAGAACCATCGCGTAATAGAGCTGAGTATGTTTCGTGAAATAGATCGTGGATTCGCTCTGGAAATAGTTTCGATGACAAGTTGCCGGTATTGTGCCGTTACGAATGGCTCGTAAACTATTCATGTGTCGATTACAGATGCCATTGGCCTCTTCTCTCAGAGCTCTTGCCTGCAATTAGAGGATGAAGCGCGTCTAGTCATCGCGATAATCACAAAGCGAAATAAAGCGTGGCAAGGAAATGAAACGATACGCGACTGAGGTTTAACATGTTGCGTGTGATTGCGAAACGTGTGCTCTTATGATCTTTCGATTTGTTCTTTGATGTTTCATGAATTATACACTCATGCAATTTACCGGTATAAAGTTCTCCCCGCTTCATTTCACGTGGACATCTTGTCAGTTTTTCACTATAATTCGTAGAAAATACAGGGTGAGTCACCTGACAGTTTAAACTGAAATGTCTTCCATACTAATAATTATATCGGAAAATGTTTCAGCTTAAAATCTTAAGTGACTCATCCTGTATGCCGTGTCGCTGTACGAGTTTATTATGCGGTTTATCGTTTGAGTATATTCATAACAGATGCATTTAAGTGAAGAGCAAAGGTTGCAAAAATGGTATAGTGAGCAGAGTTAAAAAAAAAGAACCAGAGATTTAACGAGTTAAATGCAATAGGTTTTGTTCGTTTGTATCTAATATTTCATTGACACGTCGAGTGTCGAGTCATAGTGATTAACGACGATTGGCACTAGAATGTTTAATAGGGATATCAATCTGGCGATGTCGGAGCTAATCGGAACATTGGAATTGAACGAACAAGTAGTTACATTTTTAATATTTTTAACGCTGCAGTCACGATTTAAGCTGTGAAGTATTATAAAGACGCGTTGAAACAATTTTATACATATATTATACACGAATATTAAATACAATATACCGTGTTCAAAATAAGCAACTGTTATTCAACATTGCGATCGAATCTGACGATGAATTTAATTTTTCTCTGTTCTTTTATTTAGACACAAATGTATAATATGTTGTCTGAAAGAGGACAAACTAGATTGTCTAAAAATATCGACACACCGTCATCGGACAAATTACAAACGACCGGATTATGCGTTTGACGCGCATATTTTACAATTTTATCGACAAATTCTTGGCGAAGGAAGAAAACGGTTCAACATTTAGAGAAATATGATAATTATCGGTGAAACACCACGGATGGAAGTAGAGCAATCGAGGCCACTGACGGTAGGTCGGATTTCAGTTTTGCTCTTCTTTTTTTATTCGAGAACACATCTAAAGATCTCTTTGGCGAGAATGAAACGTTTTCTTTCCGAGCGTTTATTCTTCTTTACTTTTCCTTTCTTTACCGGCTGTTGCTGTTCCATATCCGGCTTGAAACGAGAGAACGCCCGGAAGATTAATGAGTAAATATTGTAAAAAGACGTTTTCACGGATGTTGAACGAAAACGAAGAGAGAGTTATGCAAACGCGCTGTTGAATGTGGGTTAATAAAGATCCGTATTTGTTGAAGGCAGCCAGAAGAAGGATATTATGTTGCGAGGGATTACATTCCGTTTAATTCTCGTCGAGTGTTGCACGGATATGCAAAGGAGTATGGTTTACGTTTGGGCGAGGCGAGCCTGGTTTTACATTGTGTGTATCGTTAAACGAGAGAATTCGCTTCTTTCGTTTCCAGAATGCAGTGTTGCGCGAAGCTTCTGCAACGACGCCAAACGAGAAACAAACAGTCGCAATTGACCGTTTGCTCTTGCGCGAAAGCTGCGTTTAATCAGCGTCAAGATAATGTTCTGCCTAAAAAATTTAACGATCGACGAAGAAACAGTCTGCGCGAAATCAGTTTCAATTCTACCGTTCTTGCACCTTTATTAACTTACAGATCTCGTTCGCTTATTTATATTTTCTTACAGTATTACGATTGCATTATAATTCCTTCGTTATTATGTTAGGTTGGTCACGTTAGGTTCTTAGAAAGGTGATTCAGTGATGAGCATACAATTGCTTCGTGACATACATAAAAGTGTTTATCCGTTTCTTCGTGATGATAATATAAGAAAATAAATTATGTTTTCCCAATTCTGAATATAAAATTTGGCAAAAAAATTGCAGCTTTATATAGAGTGAATTTCACGAATCATATTTTAAATAGACAATGGAACTTTTCCGAAAAATATCGTGAATTTCAAAGATCCTTTTCCAACGTTCTACATAAGCCGTGAAATATCGAAACAATCGAGCATCTTTCATACCTTTTTTGTTTATCGTTCGTTTTATACTGCAACATGTAAAATAAGTATAGCGTCAAACAGCAAGAGTCAGAGCAATTATCGTGCAAATTGGGATCTCGTATCTGCACGGGGATAGAGACGAGCATTTAACAGGTGAGAGAATAGCGAGAGATATTAAATTTATAATAAACATACGAGGAGGAATGAAATAGCTTCGAATTCCGAACGAAAGTGGTTGGCTGTGCAGCAAGTAAAATGTGAACGGAAGCATAACGTCCCAGTAAAACGCGAATCGATCTAGAATCAAATAGTACAACGATTACACATTCTGTTGTCACTCTAAAATGTAATTACAATTTTATAAGAACAGAAATGCTCGTTTCACTCGAAATAATTTGTTTCCGTCAGTCGAATTCTTCTACGTGGATATTGTGAGATTTATGAACGTTTGTCTGATCGACGATTTCGACACGTAACGAATCGTACTTTGACGGAATACGCAATGCGTTTGGAGATGCGGCTGATCGTAATTTCGTCATTAATTTAATAGCGGTTCCCCCAATTCATTGCATTGCCCTTAAACTGGTTGCATATTGTAAATTCTACGCAATATACGTATTAATGTATCTTTCTGAATAATAATGTACCTTTCTGAGCAAGAATATTACCATAATTCGGAGATTTTTGTGCGTGTTCGATGAAGGTATTGTCTTAAACATTCTCCCGTTTGTAGAGTATTTTCTTTATTCCAGGCTTGAAATTTTTATTTTTATTTGGATTCGGAATTGAAAATTTTAACTTGAATTTAATTTGACGTAAAATCTCAATTGAAAATCCTGGCAACATCTAATACTTTAAAACCGAAGAATGTTTACAGAGAGAAACGATAAGCGTCGTGGCAAATGCATTTTTCAGGAGGCGAACATTATATTTCCTGCAATTTCCTTTGATAAAGTATGTACTTGTATATTAGATAGACGAAGATTTCCCGCCTTTCCATATAGATGTCCATTCTGTTTCGTATTCACAATACTACTACTACTACTATGTACTACTTTTTAACTGCTGTCGCCATGTATGAATAGCTACATACGTTCACGTGTCAAATCGCAGCGACATCGCAACGCCCGTCTGTGGGATCGCGCACCGACACCGCCGCGATATCGCTGTCGACATCGCAGCGACATCGCGTCGCTGCAAACGAGTCTAGATAAAAGTCTTCCCCACTTATCCTTTCGCGAAATTTCTAAAAATGATTCGCATTAGAATACTCTTCGTATATTTCGAAACTAGTTAAACTTAAAAACTATATCAACGACTTAAAAATCGATCGTTTCAAAGAGAAATTCATAGGAAAGTCTCGAAAAACCACGCTACAGCCAAAAGGAACTTGATTCAAATCGAATGAAAATAATTCCCGTCCTTTTAAGTTCACGGACAACTGGCAGTCCCATTGACGTTCGAGTTCTAACCGAGTTTCTTTCGTTACCACGCTAATCGGCTTAAACCACGTTCTATCCGGTATATAGCAGGCGGAGCGAGAGACTGTCGCGTCGTTGCCATTGTTAGTCGATCCTGCAAAAGTTACGTTTCAATTTTCTGAAAAATATGATTTCCGGAGTTGTACAACTGTGAGCGCTCGTCAATTTACCAGAGGAACGAGAGGCAATGGGAGGAGGTGGAAGGTAACTTACTCGGTAAATAAAAGTTAGGAAAAATGTTGCGCCCAGACGGAGGATTAAACTTGAAAGAGATAGAAGATAAGTCGTCTGACTGGCTGAGAGCACAGTAGTATATCTAAATGATACGTATCGACGACGTACCACGCGACGTTCTCGCCCTCTCTCTATCCTCATTCCCATTTTTCGTTCTGCACTCGTCTACTTTTTCCCTCTCTTTATTTCCCTCCTCTTCTCATTTTTCCTTCCCACCTTTTCTATTTCGAAATTGAACGAGACTCTTGAACTTTTGAATCGCGTGTTTATTCAGACCGGTCTCGCTTTGTGCACCGCCGCGACGTCAGAAACTGCCAAGCTGAGCAATGCATCACGGATAAAATATCGCGAATACGTGAACGTTCTTTTGTGTGTATACGCGCAGGCAGCCGGAGAATTCGTTTTGACAGCGTGCACCAGGAATTCGTAATACATACTTCTTTGGAGAATTAGAAAACAAACGGTCAAATTTCGAACGAGCGTTTGGATCACTCGTGTCAGGCTGCGTTCTCACGGTGCATATTAAAACCAGACCATGTACGTCTTTTCACGCGCTTTCGATCCACCTCTTTATACAGGACCTTTTTATCGATATCAGTCGCAATAAATTTTGACGAATACGAAAAATTCCGCGAACATTGAAAATTCCTTTCTCTTAAGATGTTTCATGCTTTCTGATTACGGCGATTGTTACGATTTGTATTGTGACGAAAACTTTTATACGTATTTCTTGTTGTACACTAGACTTCGGTAATGTACCTATTTGCTGTAATAACACCAGTATACTTTTTATAAACTAATAAAACAATATGTAAATGGCTTCATTTACGTCTTTAGGTAAAATTATATTTGCACGTTATTTCGGTATTCGAACAGACGTTCGCAATTAAACAGAAGTTTATGGCTAGCCAATAAAAGAAACAAATATCTCGAAACGTAGGGTGTAATTAAAAATGATCGTTTCTATTCGCTTTCGTTTCGGAAATCGCCGTTTCGCGCGGTTGGCTCGGCATAAATAATAGCTAATTTACTTCCTGATGTATGTGGTTTTAAGTGGGAAACGATTGAAATAGTGGCTTTCACGCCGGTCTCAAATAGTTGGCCGCTATGGTTCCGGTACTTAGTTACCGGGGTTTGGAATTAGAAGTATAATCTTTTAACGCTGTTAGCACGCAACACACCTGACTTATCCCCTGAACGGAGGTTGAACTGGAGAGTGCTCGCATAATTACAGTCTCCACGTGTATTTAATAAAGACAGGGGAATTTATATGCGAATGCATTTCAAGTATTCCGAGAAAAAATTGTTGGCCATAATAATAGGTTGGTGAAAATATGGACATACGCTCGCTGTTCGGTAGCACCTGTCGACACGAAAAATTTGTATGTCAAAGCTGCGACATATTGTGGGAAAGATTACGGCATAAATTCAAGTAATTTGCTTTTAAAATCCTGTAATACTTTATGTTCCAAAGAATCACATTGTATTTTATTAGATCGGATTGCAAGTAAATTTGACTTTCTTCTTTCGTTAAATATAAAATGTATTCGTTATTGCGGTTAACGGGATTGTACGATTTTTATTTTGTAAATTATTAATGTCGTTTTCTTTGAAATTCTGACGATAGAAATCGCTGTATAAAGTACGACCATAATCTTAGGAATATATTCCGTGAATAGGGTCAATTAAGGAGAAAAAAAAAAATACAGAATGTCGGTTACAAATATCTGATCGTGAGCGAAATCAGTTTAGTTAACCGAGTTCTTACAGCGAGAAACCGAAAACCAGTTGCAACTGGGAAACAAGGTTGCACGGGGTAAATGTTTATAGAACTTGTTTTATTGCTTTCCTCTGTTGGATTAGTATGATGTAAAACTTCTCGCATATATTTCATAATCTGCGTTACGGAATATAAAGAATTATATACATATGCGCGTACATTTTTTCGTTAACAGTTCACGAGACCATATATTTCATTCAGAAATCTTCCACAACATTCTCTCCGCAGCTCTTCTTCATCTCCTGTTTCTTTTTTCTTTTTTTTTTTTTTTTTGCAAGATAAAAGATCTCCAATTAAAATTAAGAATTAGATAGCTAACAAGAATTACTTGCCGTTATCAAATGTCACCTCGTTTATTCGTCGACTTGACAGTATATTTCCGCGTTAGCCGTGAATGTCGCCGCGAATTTAATAGTCGATGTAAGACATCGCATTTAATTAGGCTAATTTACGAGTGGCGCGTGCAACGACAAGAAGACGAACGTTAAGCAAACAGAGACCGCATAATTCTAGTCTACGCATTACTAACGAGCATAATTAGATTTATGCGGAAGTATATTAGAAAGACGACTTCGAATGGAGGGGTGCAAGATACACGATAATGGCGCCATATGCATAAACGCCCCATAGTAAACTCTGTAGTGCACGTGTGCGTGTACAGAAAGATGCGATATCATAGTCAGCTGCGCTGCATAAACTTGCTCGACATACGTACAGTATACACTCTGGCGAGGGTAGTTTGAGGGTAGCGCGGTACCAGAGGATGCTCGTGAACAGCGACAACACGGTTGTACCTAGACATCACGAAACCTCGATTTTCCCGTGTAATTTTATCTCCTTTTTCTCCGACGTTACGTATGTCCCGTCTACTACCATGCTGTGCTCCTCTTGTTGCTTTCGATATGTATTTGTCGAACGGCGGATCGTTCTCCAGTCAATATCGAATTTCTATCGAACGACGGAACCGCAGAGATGACCATTGCTAGATTTTGAGCCACGCGATTAGATCCTCCGTTCCATTCGGCTGAAATGAGATTCGAACGGTGAATGCGCCTTTTTCCAGCTTTTTTGCCCATCTACTTCTCTCTCGGGCGAAAATATGGTTTTAATCCGATACGTTACTTGGTCGAAGAAGTTGCAGGATTGATATAGGAGGATTATCTAGGAGGATGAAGTAAACAGATTAGAGCGAGTCGAATAGAGGGATCGTATGCGAAGGTCAGAAGAGAAAACACATATGGTACGTAGTATATTCGGAAAAGGTTTCCGTAGGTGTCAAAAAATATTTTTACCAGCTTTCTTGATTTATCGATTTTAATGTAATTTCACGGTAAAACAAGAATATTTTAGTGTATCTTCTTTAGAATTTCGAAATTTTCTATCAAATAAGATAATCGGATAAGCCGTAATTTTGAAAATTATATCGGTTCGTAATATTTCATTACTAGATGAAAGTACTTACGTCGTAGAAAATGTCGAAAATTGCAGTGAAATTTTCTACGTTTAAACGTGTCCTTGTTCGATCGAGCATACTCCATGGGGTGTCACTTTTCATTTTCTTTCTCTCTTTCTACTTTTTCCTATTACGTGAGATTGCTGCTTTGACGCGATTCCTCGCTCCGCTTTCGTTTAATAATAATTAACCCCTTCGTTGGGGTAGAATTAAATACTATTCTCGAATCCGTACTTTGCCTCGCTTTAATTAAAAAATATCGAAGCTGGCAGCCGTGTACCGCATGAAATATTCCAAACCAAAGGCTTATCTATTCACGCTTTGCGAATCGTAATTAATGTAAGACACGAAACGCCAAAGATCGAGAAACGCGAACGGTGGCCGAATTAGATTAGCTTGTCGGTGCTTCAAAGATTCCTGTTTTATCTTTGCCGGCGTTATATAATATCACTGTTACATAATTAAATAACTTACTGATGAAGGGATATCGCGAAAGAGATGTTTTGCGTTTAATTAAGATCTAATTATCAAAATAATTTATTTCTGCAAATGTGAACGTTTTTCCATGGAAAAACATTACGTAATTGGGAAGAACAAGTTCCACCATGTAGTACCTCATTTTTCTCATATTATTCTCTGCCTAAAGTTCGTCGTTTCTTTATTTTCGTTTCAATGAATATCAATCCTCTTTAATCACCGAACGATATAACTAGACTTTAATTTTTAGAGTTGGGTAGCTTTCAGCTTGTAAAACCGATGTGTACCAAATTTCCTATTCTTATTAGCATGGTAATTCGTATAATTTGTAAAATTTCGTTAATAATATTTGTTAAATCGTGAAAGAGAGTCTAGTTCTAAATGGTTTCGCGGACGACCTACTTGTTTCTCGTGCATTCCGCTTCTCTTATTGGGAATCCTAGCGACTCGATAATCTCGCGAATGTCCGATAACTTATTGTTAGGTAAGATAGCTGGAGTATTTCAACCCTGTCTTAGGTTAGCACGCGTCTGTTCTGGCGACCCGACTGTGTGTCGCTAACGTTTCATCCCCCAAGTGGGTTATTCGCCGTACAATTGTAGGTTAAACTAATGTCAACTAAGTTGTTATTACGTTGCCACGTCGTGATGCCGTAAAATTGAGTGTTGGAGAAGGTAATGTAAAAGAAATTTCGCTCGGAAACTCATTTGGATATAGATCGAAGAAAATACCAATTACAAACAAGAAGAAGAAGAAGAAGCAGGCTATTCGAATAAGTTTATTTTAGATAAAATGTACGTTAATCGAAAAACTTGTAATCATTTCGTTGTTTACTAGTGCTATTTTTCTGTTCGTTGATTGTTTACGATCTTGTCGCAAATGCAATATAATGAATCTTTAATACGATGAAAATTGAAATTTACAGATAAAGAGAATTCTGTAGTACAAATTGCGTGCACAGAATTCAATGTGAATCTATAAAAGATAGATATACTGTACTTAATGACATCGAATTCAATCACGTTGCGTAATATTTCACGCTATTTACGTGTTCACAGCGAGAATTCGTGGCAATTTACGCGACTCGAGTTATGAAGCCATAACATTTGAAAAACGATGAGAAATAATGAAACTCTGTTTTCAGTCGATCGATGGAAACGACCTGAAGACCAAACTATAATTTTGTTAATTTCGTATAACGGAGAAAAAAGAATATACATGGAACGATTAATAATAAAAATATGTTTCGTCGGATTGTTTAAGATTGAAATTTACGATGATCAGAGTAGATTGGTTTAATTGCAACGAACGGGAATTAAATCGGTTTAAAGTTAACGAGATGTTCCTCTTTAAATCTTGGCAGGGCTAGTTTCGCGTGTGTACCAGCGCGAATTTCTCTTGCAAAAGAAATAAAGTAAAATCAGTGAAAATCGATATGTGGGCCGTGTAAATAGTTGTGCAGGATTTTTCGTGCGATGCGTCCTACAAATATTTGCAAAGTGATCCCGTGCGTTTCAGTCCGAACAATCGATAAAAAATTGATCCGAAATTCGGTTTTTTGTGAAAGCAGCTTTCCGTAAAAATTAATTTTCGTATTGGGAATCGCATTCTTTGTGGCTGTTCGTTGCGTTCGTCTTCGTGAGTCGTATTACCGATACGAATGTGAAAGAAGCGTAATAACTTTCTTTGAGCAAGATGCCTTATAGCTGATTCTTTCTTTAAATAGAAGAATGTGCGCGTTTTCATAATGCAATAGATTTATTTCGCAATTAGTGGTCGCGTCGTGCGCAATATATTTATTATTGTTAAACAAGACAGTCCAGTAATAAAATGGCTCGTCACTATACAACAGTACATTAAGTATATCATTTTCTTTTCGATTAATTACATAGCGCACGGTGTTTATTCACAATTCTTAAAAAGAATGTGACAATAAAAGCTTGAAAATCATACGTACAAAAAAGGTTTGATAACAGAATAATATCCACAGATAGGACTTCCCCATAAGTAGATTAAAATAGGAGCAACAAGTGTTAAAAAAAAATTCTGATGCTATCAATAAACCGACACAAAACAAGGAGAACGAATGGAGAATAAAAGCGAGAATGGAAAGATAGGAAACTATTATTAATCGCTGTAGCACGACTCAGCTATCAAAAGTTTCCCGTTATTAGAAGAAACATGTCCCTCGGAGGTTGTAAAATAGCCGCGTGATTTTTTTTTTTTTTTATTTTAATTTTCTCCTTTTCATCTTTTTCCTCTGACTCGATCGGAGAGATAGTGTCAAAGTCACACAGGGCTCGAACACAGAGGATTAACCCAACCAGCAGCCGGCTGGCCGCCAGACGATCGGCTATTTTCGATGTAACTTTTCCCCTTTAAAAGCGTCCAACGGCGCTTGTCAGAACTTTCCGATATAGCTTTGGTCCCGATGCTTGGTCCCGCTGGTTTATTGTGCCCCCGGTGCTTGTCTCCTTCCGTTTGTTCATTCCCGGATAAATGCAACGCCGGCCACCGGCCACGAGCAAATAAGTCAAGTGTACCGGCGACGGTTTTATGTACCTCCTCCTCGAGGAATCGGAAATTGCGGCCGGCAAAAGTATGGTCGCTGTACACGGAGAGAACCGTTTTTGGTCGAAGCAACACCATCGGAACCAACTTTTAGAAATTCGTGACACAGCGAGGTAAGGTTGTCGTGTCGCTTAAGCTTCGACAGTGTAAACTTCGATCTTCAATTTTGCACAGTATCATGAAATTTGTTGCGAATGTTAGCGGCGATGCATCTTCCTGACGATACAATGGCAGACAGCTCGCCGTTGTTTAACCTTACCTTAATCTATGACTGGACCGAGGCTCGATAAAGACCTCGCCAAAGTGCTTGACGGTGAATGTTTGGAAAGTCGATAGCCAGCATCTTGAAGTTATCAAGCTACGAGGTGTCGATGATATGACTTAGAGCATCTTGAGATTGTTTACTAATGGCGAGTGAACCGACTCGACGTTGTATTGCCAAAGAACAGAGACTTTGTCTAAAGGATCTGGCTACGGAGTGGGGAAGGTAGTGACGCCTTTTTGATAAGCGGACTGCAAAGGATCGCACACGCCACTTGCGCCAGAACCATCGTGATATCGCGATCGTTGAAAAATTCTTCATATCTAACAGATATTATGAAACATCGTTAACGTTTATCGTATTAACGATTGAATGAGAAAATATGGTGAAAATATATTCGATTAATCTTATGGCAGACGTATTTGAACAACGAGGAGGTATTATGTTGAAATTAATAAAATAAATCTTGAGAATTGTGGATCTTAATTGTCGAAATAAATGTAAAGGAACACTAAGATTACACTTAGAATTTATAGTAAAATAGTTTTAGATTTATTTAATAAACGATTTCCAGGATCTTCGTCGATATACATTTACACGCGTCCCGGCACTCTCTTTGTTTCATCGTCTTCCATACCAGACTGCCAACGGAACAGTTACATTCATGTTTTTCGAGACGCTGCGCACACACTTCCACACACTCATATTCACGTACATGTGTCACTACTACGCGGCCAATCTAGCACACAAAATTATACATATTTCAATTATAAAAAATAAAATAAAATAAATAAAAAAAGAAAAGACAGATGACTTCCAGAAATAAGGTAGTATACGTGTAAATGTGATACTGAATTATCATAATTGCAATTGAGAATATTTACGTTAATCGAACGAATTTCTTTCATTTCGACGAAAAGAAGCGATATCCTCGCGGAAAGCTATGGCTGTCTCAAGCTATCGCATATTTCACTGTTCATCATGCTAGTAATAACGAGTTAAATAGTCGGTTTTGAAATGTAGATCGCTTAGAAATTGCTCATAACCGAATTTGGTGAATTACAAGGCAAATTACCTCCACTCAAATATCCTTCTCGTTCAAATAATCCTACCTGTAGACACTTTAACCAACCACTGCCACGGAAACACGCTGGAAGATTCCCCAAATGAGCCGATATCGAAATCTCGCTGACCTACGATTACATAGCGTACAATGGCCCACATCGTAGACTGCATCGTAGATTGTTTGTTTCCGTGTGAAACTTGTGTCCGATTTGCAGTTTGAGGGAAAACTGTTTAAGTCCATCGTTTAACAGTTTTAGCGAAACGCTAACACGAGCACGCTGTCGAGGATGAGAGGAGAGCACTGTGTCGAACTGGATGTAGTGCGAAGTGACGCGAGCTTTCCCTCGGAAATTGTGACCGTTCAAATAACTGGAAATTTTTTCGCTCGATACGATTGGACTTGAGCTTTGGGGTTTAAACCGAGCGTTAGAAAATTCAAATTGTACTTTTTAATGCCAAAGATTTATTAGGAAAAGTTTGAAGTCTTTCAAACGGTACAATAAAATATGTTTTCCGCGATAAAGTACGATAGGCGTAGATATTTCCGATTTTATTTAAGAAATAAGAAACTTCGATTCGGTCTCGCGTTTTAAATCGTGAAATGAACTTTAGTAGATATGTCATCGGAATTTTAGGGTTTTTGAGAAGGTATATCTACGGATGTAGGATGCACACATACACGTAGGTAAAAGTGTCAATGTACATTTACATACGTCTTCTACGAATCTAAACGACAATTTTTATACTGCAAGAAAACGTTAACCCTGTAAACATCGTTTAACTTGTACACGTTTGAAACGATTACAAGCGTATACGTCATAGCGGTTTAAAAAGAACCTGTTTCGATCGATAGCTCTTTTTTTATTAGCGAACAATAGCTGCCGTGTTCCATGCAAGACTGAAATTATCGAGTCAAGGACGCGAGAAGTTGGTAAAAATGGTCCGAGTTTCGGCTCTCTCAAAAACGCTTCAGCAATTTTTATTCCTTAACGGCGATCAAGTTTCGGTACTTTCAATTAAGAACAAAGTACGTTCGACCGCGAACTTTGCCTTTCGAATCGAAATCTTTGCAAAAACCCGCGTCTCGCATCTCTTGGAGATGAAGAACAGCATATAAAAAAATTACTCGGTCTCTTGCTCGCTATGTTTGTTTCAGTTGCGTCATGCACGCGAGACAGCAACATAAACCGATGTATTATACGTGCGCAACTGTCTTTTTATGTAAGAACGTCGTGTTTCTTGTCGTGAATATGTTAGTTGTTTATATCTAGTAGGAAGAAACAGGTATCTGATATATGAGGTTGAGAACTATAACGAAAACGACGTGCTGAATATACAGGAAATAACAGTAGGTGGTAGATGCTGTGACAGAGAAGTCTTGCAGAGATGAAAAAGTTTTTCAGATAGAAAACGACAGAATTATATCTAATCTTAGAGACTCTTATACCCCCATTGATAAATAACGCATCTATTATGTTTAATCCTGCGGTTCTTTAGATCATTTTCATTTGAATCGTATTTTTCTATGATCAGAAAATATCTCGGGTTCCAGGAAAATATGAAAGAATAGTTACTTATATACGTGATTTTTCCTTTAAATTGCACGCTGGAGATTTTCCTCGAAACATCTCTAAAGTCATCAATACGATTGAAACTAAAATGAGATTGGGACAAAAAATTCGAACACCGCGACAATGTTAACGTAGGTATTAAAAAATTTATCGTAGAATTTTTATCGTACGTGAAATTAATTTAAATTGACTTTTACTTGTTATATAAATTCTCGAAGTTTCTCTTAGATTCGAACATACATGTATAAGCGATAAATTCATGGAAAGATTTATATGTATTGTATATACCGAAGAAAGGAGAAGAACGTACGATTTACTCGTATCTTCAAAGTAATAATATCTCCGACAGAGTCATACTGACCATAAAGTTCTTCTCCGACACAAAGTAATTTAGTGTAAAACATTTCTTATGCCACGTGATGGAGTGAAATTGTGTCATCCTGAACATATTTCACGAAGCAATGTGCAAGATTATTTGTCTCTTAAATTATGATAAAACTACTCTATGTAATGGCAACGACAAATGGTATTACTCGAATATAATATATCGTAATACGTGTACCTAAAAGAAGCGGCGATGTATTTCGACCAACACGACGATAAAAACTTTTTCATTGTTATTCCTAAAGAACAATGGATATCCTGTAGAAGAGTGATTGCTAGAAATTTCAGTTAAATCATTCGATTAAATCAATTAATTAAATCAATCTTTTTTACCTACAAAGAAGAAAGGAAAAAGAAAGGAAAAGGAGGAAGACAGCAGAATTTTTCGATCAATATTATTTTTGCCTCGATAAATATGTACATTGGAGAGGAAATTTCTCGGTGATTATTTCACGGTTTTATTCATTTCGCGTGTTTCCTATTACCAGCTTTATCAATTCGGTTCGATCCGCGCTCACGTTCGAGCATCTATTGCAGCGTGCAATTTTCCGTTCATTGTTCCAGGCGATTTTTCTTGCGCAGCATTTTCCCCGGCCAAGCGAACGACACCATCTATACCGTGTACATTTTGTAAGGGTACACCCGCCGTGTAATGGGGCAAAATAACGAGAGTGGTTATTCCTTCTAAATTTCAATTCCGCTCGGCCCCAGGAATTGTAATAAAAGATGCCCGTATCAAATTTTATGGGGTTTCATCCGTTTCGTCCGATGGTTCGATGCACTCGTCGTTCGGGGCCATTGTTCGCAGTTACACGCATCTTTTAGTATCCGGACGAAAATTTGGTACCGGTGAAACGGAAAATGGATCGGAAATATCGATCGTGTCGTTGGATTTGCAATTTCTGAAAAGTCGTTCGTATATTTGTTCCCATGCTGGTTACAGTTCCTTGTGAAATCTTAAACTGCCGGTACGGAATTATATTTTATTTTCCGATTGACACGTTAGTTTCGTCCTTTGCCAAGCTTTTCTTTTCTTTTTATTTTCCTCCTGGTTTTATCGTCGTTACTTACTAAGGTATGTTGTAAGGTATGGGTGTAATTTGCCGAATTGTATTGATTTTATCAAAATGGATTTTAACGATCGTGGTTTATGTTACAAAGTTTGAAGATTTAAAAACGGCAAATTAAATGCAAAACCTTAGAAGATAAACATTCGTCACAGTGTCGGTTCTAAAATGTAACATGGAGCATTTAATTACTATTGACGCGACTAATGAAAAAGTGTAGTCGCGCTTTATATCGCTTAAAGCGCGTGAACATAGAACAAGCTAAGAATCGCGCTTAACAATAATTACGGCAACGATTAATCGTTAAATCAATTTCGCCGATAGCCGGGATTCCTCTGGTTGGGAAATTACCATCGGGCAGCTTTATCAGGATACACAAAGAACGAAAATCCATTTCGTTAATTTTCTCTGGAACTTTTCTGGATTTTGCTGAAGGTATAAACTATCGTCGACTAGCAGGTAGCCAGTTTAATTAAAAGTTACGAGTCGTTTTTTCCAATTGCTTGAGAATCCTTTAACACAAGATCGACCTACTGCAGCGATAAACTTGGTCTTGTACATCTATTTGATGTTATCAATCTGTTGTTTGAATTAATAGTTTGTAGGACGAATCTCGCTTGATAACTTGTTACAATTAGCGTGAGGAAGGTAGTAGTTTTTCACGCTTCTTACGCTCGTTCCAGTGTAGGTTTTTACGATTAAACGAAAATCGAATATAGTCGCTAAATAAATAATTATAGTCGATAATGTAATTCTCGTTAGCAATTTCCAGAACGACATTCGAACGAATGTTAACAGCACTAGTTTAGAAAATAAAAATATTAATTCGATGTTGTTCATAAAAATGGATAATGTGTCAGGAAAGTGGAAAGTTTTTCTAGAAAACAGCTTACCTACGTTATTGGAATACAATTTTCAATGTCCCCGTAGCCAGGTTTTAGTTGTTAGTTGTTCATTATCGAATGGAGATTATAATATTCTCCATTTTTACAAACAAAACACTTCGTATAGCGTTAAAAAATTACGAACGTTAAAAAATAACGAGCGAAAAAATTACAAATTCCCTCAAACATCGATCGTACGTTAATTTCGTTTACATTCGTTTGCATCGATTTGCGCAAGCTATTAGGTTGTCCGAAAAGTGTCTTTCTTTTACAGACACGTCTTTTACAACGACGCATCTTTATACAAACATGAAACCTAATCTGTCGAACGTTGTGATCTTTAGTTTGATAGAACAAAATGGATCATACGTAATTCGATAAAATAATATAAAACGGAAAATGTTGTGTATCCATTATTTTCTTATAAAACGAAAGAAATTTTTCGGACGACCTAATATTTAACTTGCACGATAAAGTAAATCGCAGCTTTTGAAATCAGACGACCAATATGCATTCTCGGGACAGAAGCAATCGCGACACCGTCTCGAGAACGTATTATTGATAAGAAAGAGAATTGCAGGATTGTCGGAAGGTAGCTGACCGTTGCGGAACTTGCCGTATCCCGCTAACGATCCTTTCTTTCCGGCCGCATCGAGTCCGTGGAGACTATTGTGTTGCAGCGATAGATCGAATAAAAGCTGCTTCATAAAGCGGACCGTTGGTTCCGCACGTTCAGGATTTTCCTGGGGCTGAAAAACGACGTGCAATATGCACGATGCTCACGTGCAAGTTCGCTCGGACGTGTGCACGCAAAATCGTATACGTATGTAGTCTAGAAAATGTAAATTTCCCGTTACCACGAATGGTCTCGACAGTTAGGGATTAATGGTACGGAAATTATCCGATACCTAAAACAAATGAATTTCGTCCATTTTAATCCTTACGATATTTTATCTAGCTTACGTTATGTACGATAGAGAACGATTTTCTTTTATTTAATAATAAATTTGTTGCTTTTATGGCTCCGTGTATTGTATCTAACTTACACATATTTACGACGGAATACCTAGGTCTCTTTATCTTCACGATGAAAGTAAATAGGAAACAATTGAATTTGTGAAATTTTAGTACTTGAAGTAATCTAGAGTAATAGATCTAGATGAAATAATAGATCTAAAAGTTGGATCTATTTAATGATACGTAAATGATAAGAAGAATTTTTTCTTGATAATATTAAGTCAAAATTGTTTCTCTAAAATATAAATCGTTATAGACATGATTGGATTTATTTTATAAAGTAGTTATTAGCTCGCAATGTCATCTTTTGATACGACGAAAATATGTAATTCCTTTCTACAAAAATAGACCGGTCTTATTTCGCGTTAACTCGTTTCGTGTCTTCGTTAATAAATCTTATTTCGAACAGTTGTGAATTTCGTATCCCCAATGTACATCCTTCTATTCCTGAAAATGTTTTACCAATCGGATGTCTGGATATAATTCAACAAATCTACGCGAACCGTAATAGACGTTCCACAGCTATTAGATTATAAATTAGAAGTTATAAATATATCGAGAATATTTTCTAATTGCGTTATAAGCGAGCACATGACCTTTTGGAACAAGCATAGACAGCCATTCGGAATGCTTTTTCGCGAAGATCTGCATTACATCAGAATTGGATGCAAGTTGGTAACGCGTCGTAACGAGGGAAGATTATTTTCAGCTGACTAACAAGTTAGTATTAAAGCATATAAATATTCTCTACGGTCGAGTTCCGTTCTCCCTGTCTGCGGCGATGTCTTGAAATAACCATTGGCTTTGCTTCCTCCAACTTTCGAAAGCATTCCATTCGCGGAACAAATGTGGCACAAGATATCACGAAAGTAAGAGGAATATTCCTTACAACGAATCGAGCGAATTCGTTGCTTTACGTTTTCGAGAATTTACTTCCTCTCTGAATGGAGAAATAAAGGAAGAAGAAAAAAAAAGTACGGAAAAACGAGAAAACAGACAAAAAGGGGATAGAAGGGATGGAAAATCTCGTTCGAGTTCATCGTGAACGCGCACGCGAAATATTGCAATGATTTATGCGAGTTTCGAGCAGATTTATCGCTCAACGTCGACGCGTTGCTCGTTCCATTTTACGTAGGACGTGTTAAAAGTCAAAGGGTTTCCGAGCCAGGCATCCTCGACTAGCGAAAGAATCGCTTGGCAAAAAATTAATTGCATTATCGACGTGAATTTTGCGCTATTTGGCGGGCTGCGGCTTCTGGTCCCGGCGTTAATTAATTTTTTTCGCCCTGCTCGCCTCATACACAGAGGGAGAGTGTTCGCGCATTCTTTTGAACACAAAGCGCCGCCCTTACTTAACTTCACGAGTTAGCGCAGCCTTATTTACAGAAGCTTTGAGAATGGATGACGCGACAGAACACTACGTTCTTATTTTCACCGGCATAAAACGACCGATTAACAGCGAGTAACGACGACGAATGTTAATCGGCGATTTTTCGAGGAAAAGTCGTTGCACTATCGCGGGAAATTTAACGGAGATGTTATCTGAAAGCCGAGGATACGAAGCGACAGGAACAGTTGATGGTTAATAAAATTACGTTGTGGATGCTTGGTTTTTTTCTTTAAATAATGCGATCTTTTGTTCTTTTCAATTCTACACAAGTGTTGGAATTTTGATTATTTTCTGGCAAAGTGTTCATCTCTTGTAAATAATGCGTTTAATTACCGATTTTAAAATAAGTAGTAGATCGAAAATCAGGGTGGGGCAAATCAATTTTTTCAAAATTTTAAATTCAATCTTTTTTATATTTTTTTTTATATTCTAAAAATATCTATTTAATTTCATAGTTAACTATTGGTGGTTATTTCAATTTATCTGTTCTTTTTTTTTCTTTTTCTTTCCTTGACGTAAACTATTTTCTCGTTGATGATGTTGTCGAGAGCGCAGCCAAGATAACGAGATAAAGTCTTAAAATTACGGAGTAACGTAATGATCAAAGATAGAGGCAAGGTAACCGTGACTATCGATTGGAACGTTGTTGCATGTTCAACGTGGCATATTATAATAATATACTTCTATATTCATAAACTTTATACAAGTCGATAATAGTTGGAAGGCAGTGAAAACAACGGCAAACAATTTTTTTTTCAAAGCGTAAAAAGTAAATAAAAATTCTTAGGATATATCTTTTGAAACGTAGCAAGTAAAACGTTTCCTGTAATATTTTCAACCGAAACATTGGTTCTACGGGAAACACCAATTTTCTCCACAGAGACAAAACATGAAGCGACGAAACGCGACAAAGTTTGCCGGATCTTTCTGGAAAAGTATCATTCGGGGCGCAAAGCGTGAAATCGCCGTTATCGAGTTCCAGACGAATTTTCGACGATTTTTCGTCGATCGGCAAAAATCCACAGGCAACTGCGCAGGTCCCGATGAAAGGTGACCACAGATTGATGCATCGCACGATACCATCGGTGCACTTCTGAATGTTGCTGAACTCTCCTGCCTCTGTTTTTTTCCTTTTTCTTTCTCTCTCTCTTTTTTTTCCAGCCACCTATTGATAACAGCGTTATATTCGGTTATCTTCCCATGCTACGGTAGCGGCGTTTTCGATTTTTCGAAAAGGTATCCGAAAAAATGATCGTTTCTGCCGCGAAACGTGGTTATTCAACGCGTTAAATCTGTCTCGATCGTGTCATACCTTTTTCGCTCAGGAGAAAGAAGCGAAACGAGAAAGAAAAGGCTCGAACGAGGTAAAAACACAGTGGTTCGGAGATTGCCTCGGGTGAAGCTGGAGAAAATAAAACTGCGTTAGAACGATAGATCGTTGGGTATCTTATGACCGTTTGGATATCGTAAATTCTTTATTTCCGTGACTATAGAAAGCTTATTTTTCTTGTCAGAGGAGAGCATCGAGGGATTTTTAGTTGGAAATTTGTTTGATGTCGAAAGCACTGAACAGGAAATGTATGTGGATAATATCTACGATATTTTCATAATGGTGCACGAGGATGGGAAGATTTTATCTGATACTTTTGTCGTATTAATTCTGGTATAAGATAATGACACGTAATATACAGGGTGGTTGGTAACTGGTGGTACCAGCGGAAAGGGGCTGATTCTACGCGAAAGAAGAAGTGGAAAATATAGAATAAAAATTTTTCGTTCGAGGCTTTGTTTTCGAGAAAATCGACTTTGAATTTTCGTTCGGTACGCGTGCACTTCATCGCGTCTCGTTATAACGGATCTCACTGTAGATCGTTGTCTCGATGGAAAAATTAAAAAAAAATTTTTATTCTATATTTTCCACTTCTTTTTTCGCCTAGAATCACCCCCTTTCCGCTTGTACCACCAGTTACCAACCACCGTATAGATCGTCCGATTCCGAAGTCGGAAATGGAGAAATGTTCTTCCTCTTTTTGAACGAAACCAATCGTCGACGGATAAAGACATTGGTAAACATTTCTATACAAGCAGTCAAAGTTTAATTGATTTTTAATGAATCGATCTAAAATTAACGAAGTTTTAGGAAAAGGAAATATGTAATACTTACACTGAACGATAAATTAGTTATGGCTATAAGAGGTATTTATTACATTTTAATTAATTGATCAGTTAGTTTAGTACTTTTAGCGCAGTTTAGTACCTCGCGTGACTACTAAAATTTGCATGTTAATATTTTCTGTAACCATTGTCTATATATCTACTATTCATCGCGTAATTTTTTACTCGATTCATTAAACAAGAACAATCGTATGATACTTAGAACTGCATATTTCATTCGTCTGAATCTAATTAGGTTATATTTTTCGATATTTTTCTTCTCTACAAACTTCGAACACTACTAATTTCTTCACCAATCTATTTTCCCAGACGTCGAGAAAAATTAATAAACTACGATTATTTCCGATGTTGAATTCTTTACAATCGTTCGATTTTTATTTGTCTAAAAATCGCAATCGGCAGGAAGTAATTAAACGATATTCATCTGATTTCCACTCTTCAACCTCTTGCTAATTCATATGGAGACGAACAACGGAGAAAAGGACAAGTACAATTTTGTATATTTCTTTACTTTCAGAATATTATAATTACATTATTAGGAAGAACAAGTTTTCTCAGTAATAATGCAATTAAAATATCCCATTATAAGGAAGAACAAACTTCCCCCCTAATAATGAAATTAAAATACTCCCTTCTAGCTATCAAGATAAGCAAGGCGTATGTTTAGTTTAGTGGACCTTCGTAATTATTCCTGGATTCTACAGCAGCGAGTCGATGATCGTACTCGCTACAGGCTTCCAACGAATAAATGCTTTTTGCTGCGCCCCTTCTGAACCCTTGAACTAAATTAGGAACGCACCGATCAGCGAAAGTTTACGGAAAGTATATACTTTGTGCTGCTTTGAAGCGACAGCTGTCGGATAGAAGTAGGCAAGTTAGGGGAAAGTTGCGCTTTTTGCATCGTTTAGGCTTGCTTTATATATTCGCGTTTCGCTGCACGAATTAATTAGAAAATAACAGAGATGTGATTTATCGTGATTTTTCCCTGTTGTCTTCTTATCCCAACGATGAGAGTCGATAAATTTACAAGATCGAAACGAACAAAGAGAGAGAGAGAGAGGGAGAAAGTACTCGCGACGTAGCCAGGCGTTTGATAATCTTATTCCAAATATCTGCGGGACGAAAAGTCGCCGGTTTCCAGGTATTATTTTTCTCGTGGAAAATATGCCCGCGAATAGTCATTAAATCGCACCGCCACGGAAATAATCCCTCCATGAATTTTCATGTCGTATCCGCCGTTGGAGGGAAAAGATAATATTCGCCTCACTTTGAAACCACGGACACGATGAAAAGAGAGAAATATTACACCTCCCTTGTTTACAAGGATTTCCCTGCCGGTCTCTAATTAATTCCGGGGGATTCAGCAGGGTTAAAAATCCACTCGGAGAATATCGAGAACCCTGGTGAAAGCGGTGGTGTTCGCTCGTTGTTACCGCGCTTCCAACTCGAACATCCGATGGAAACGACGTCGAGTCGCTTCTCAATATCAGTTTCTCTATATCGTACGATTATTTATCAAAAAAATCCCCGTTTGTCTGCATCTTATCATAACCCGGAATAAATTTATATTTGCCGATATCGAATCAAACCGAGAACGATGAATGAAAGATAGAGAGAGAGAGAGAGAGAGAGAGAGAGAGAGAGAGAGTGAAACGACGGAAACCGGACAAAAACTCGACGCTAGATTTATACTGCAGTTAATTGAGCTGGTCGCGTGGGCGGAATGCGAAAAACGCGTTGACTCGTTCCGTTGATCGTGAACGTTTCGTTTGTCTGTACGCGATTTCAGTTTCGGTATTCCGTGCGTCGATGTGCAAAAGCCTTTCGTCGGAGGAAAATGAGAGACGCGGTTACTCGTTCAAAGAGCGACAGAAATCCTCCTGCACAGATATAAACGAATAATAATTTCTGAGTAAGGGTTTCAAGTAACGTCAATTGTTATATAATAACTAACGTATTCGAATCGACGTTGTATCTTTTACTTGGTCGAGGAAATTCACTGATAGGCGAATAATCGCGATTTCCATATTTTGCACAGATTATCTTTTCATTCAGTGGCAGAATTCTAGGGGTTGCCCCAAGAGAAATCTCGGAATTCATTTTTGCCGACTGTGTAACTAAGATCTATGTTCCACGCTCCTCCCTGTTCCATCCTCGTTTTCTGAACCAAAATTTAAAAAAAGAAAGGAAAAAGAAAACTGGTAGTGTGTTCGTCGGTCTTATTTCTAAATTACGTTACACTGGAAATTTTCTCGAAGAACCGCGATAATAATCCATGGATGAAAAGATTAAGTGCACACGCGTAGGTCGAAGTACACGAGATACCTATTTTCTCATTATTTCTGCTTATTCTTGTGTTTTTTTTCCGTTAGATCCGGCGTGATGGATCGTAGATAAAAATATTTTCCCAACTTTTGGTTTTCAGCGAAAACGCGGAACAGGAAGGGATGAAAAAATGAGAGTGACGACACGCAGTGAACGAGTTTTCTCTATTTTCGAGTCGGGCTGAAGGTTTACAGGCATCTGGCTGTACCATGCCCGGCAATAAATCTCTTTCGAATGTTGTTTCGCGATGTCTCTCAATTGTAAAGTGTTGGGCCGCGTGACAGTTCGACGTGGATAGATCTTTAATTGCTCCTCTTATTTTCCGTCCGAAGCTCTATCGTGTTCGTGCTCGGAATATTAACGAAACGTGTTTCTAATTAAACATCGGCGATAAATCGAACAACGTGTTTCGAACGCAAGAAACGAAAGGATTATTGTAATTACTCGAAGAAATTACGTTGAATTTATTATGAATATTATTGAATATTATTGGATTAACATTTAATATGAGCGACGGGAGTGGTCGATTTATCGATATTCCAGTTGTGTAACAATTTAACGAGACTTAAGAAGTTTCTATAAAATTTACTTCTAAATAATTTATACTCGATTGACTGATCGTCGGTTCGTCTTCGATCGATCAAACGGATTTTTACTATCGTTTAGTCGCATAATTTAATACCCGTAGCGTAATCTGCCAAGTTTCTAAATTTTACTTCTAATGCTGCATATATGAAAAAAGGAATAAATTAAGGAATAAAGGAAAAATTACAAATTACAAATATGTCATACTAATAATAATGAAAGAAAATCAACATAAATCGACTCGATTAAAGAAGAAAAAGCATTTGTTAATTTCCATCGATTAATGTAAATTAACTTCAATTTATCAATTTTGTATATATTATAAAAACTAATATATTTTGAGCTGAAGCGATAAACTAAACGATTTCCGATTCTTCTGAACCATATATTTCGAGTAGCGCGTAACTACGTGATATCCTTACAAAGATCACACTTACTCGCGTCTTGTTTATATCAAAGCAGTTGCGCGATATTAGATCACCTTCGAGTCATACGAATATGTACGATTTTCCCTGGTAACAGTGTTTCACAAGATCGTATTATCGACGCGATGCGATGCGCGATGTCGTGAAACTTATCCATGTGACGCGTGTTTTATTCCGTGGCAGATTTCGCTGAATATCTCGGTACTTGAACCCGAACGTTGAAGTAAAACTCGCACGGTTCTTCCTTTTATATGGAGGAAATTGGTTCTGGAATAGCAAATGATAGCGCTCGAGGACGCGATACAACTGGACGATATCGGTTATGAAATGTCTTCTAGCCGCTGGTTATATTAACTAAAACGATATGATCCATGGAGGAAACGAAACGCTCGGAATTCTATCATTCTTGGGCTCTGCACGTAATTACGTGATGTAAAATTACATAAATATATATTGTTATGGGTACAATTGTTGTTTCATGAATTATTTTATAATGAAAATTGTGTAATTAAATCACGAATTTAAATAGAGATTTATTTCAGTCTGAGAATTTTTTTATTTTTCGAATAATAATTCGAGTAATTTCGAATAAATGCATTGGGAATTATTTTCGTGGTGAAACTTTCAATTGGGAGACAGGTATAGTGAATTATTTACGGACAGTTTTGGAGAGAACGAATATTTTAATTGAAATATTTTGTCTAATTTAGCGCAAACGTGCACAGGTGCCTATAGTCTGCTCGTTTAATTGTTCCTTTTCTTTATGACCTTCTTTGTTCGTTGGTTGCGGAATTAAAATGAGAAGGAAGTGTTTTTAATAAATGTAATTTTCGTTCGTTACACCGCACCGTAGCGTTTAATAGTGAAACGTTGTAACTTATTACAGGGACTGTTGTGTTCTCGATTATGAAATGTCTTGCCTATCAAGGTTGTTTAAGGGAACCTTCAACGAGAATGAAAACACGATTCTGTACTTAAGCTTGACGCGAGATAATGGCGTAGTTAATTTACACAAGAAACAAGGTAATATTTAATGACTGTTTTTGTTGTAATTTAACTAGGAGTTAGAAAGTGAAACGTTATACGTTATAGCTGGTAGCGTAACTGCAACATCATCTTTATGTAAAGTGTAACGTTAGAGGCAGTGTAAAAGGTATTCGTAAGAAAAAGTTTCTTAAAAGGGAAAACTTTGTAAAAGCGGTCAATCAATCTCGACGATGTGTCTTTTATCGTTCCATCTGCTGGATCCCATCGGTGGATATATAAAACAGCGGTATCGTACATTACAAACAGCAAATACATTTTCAGGTATCAAAATTTCTCGTATTCCCAGCGATATAAAGGGATATGTTTATCGAAAGATATTTGTAAAAATATTTTGCTTGAATCTGCCGGATCAAGCTGGTTCTCCGCGGAGTTAAACACGAACTTGTACAGTACGACGAATCCCATATCAATCCCAGTTGAGATCAAATTGAAATCGTTCTGCAAATTCCCAAAATGGTTCCCAAACGGAAATTTCCCATGCAACTTTCCAGCGGTCAGCGCACATCCCGAATCATTTTAATTCTCTTTGACTTCGACGCAAACAAAAGGTCGAACCCGACCCAATCGAAAAGCGATATCGTATTGACAAATGTCGGAGCCTCGATGGAAAAGGATGGAATTTGGGCCGCAAAAAGTTTGAATATTCCTGCCTGTGACTCGACGTACCGTATCTCGATGCGTAGTGGGAAGTGGCAAAGAAAAAAAGAAGCAATAAAAAGAAAAAAGAATATAAACGACTGAAAAAAAAGCTTTTTTTGGTCGGTGAGATATCGATCGCATTGTCGAACAAGGAAAATCGGCCAAAGCAATGATCTTCTTGCGGAAAAACGACGGTTTCTTCGGAATTTATTTCTCGGCTGCTTCGAACTGCTTTATTAAAAACCTGTGCAAATATCGAAGGTACTAAGAGAATACGTTCTCGATTCTATGGTGAACGAACGAAATGCTGGTCAATGGTATTTTCAAGCTGCTTGGTCAATTTTTCTTTTCATTTTTTTATCTTCTTCTCCCTTTCTTCTCTTTTCGTGGTTAGACATTTTTGCAAGCGAAGAGGCTCGTCCAGTGAATATTTGCATACTTCTCCTCTGGGTAATTGAAGAATTTTTGACGTCCCTTGCCGCCGCCGCACTGACGTTATGTTAAACAGTCGTGTGACCTTTGCCAGTGGCGAGATAACAGAAATTTATGCAGATAAGTGAATGAATTTTGCATGCGTGTCACGTGGCGGTGTACATACATCATGTGACAGTTTTTGCATAAGCTGCTCGTCTGATACCGGGGGATTTGTTAAATTTCAAACGACTTTTAATACCGAACTCCTCTTCTATATTATCTTCAATTCGAAAAGTATCGCTAATCGAACGATAGCGCGCTTTTGTTCGCGTAATCTCTCGACTGGGTCACATTCTTTAGCTATCTGTTTCTATAATGATGAGATCAAAAATTGATAAAAGAATCAATGAATCTATTACGAAGCATAATTGATCTTCAAGAGAAATGAAACATTGCACTGAAAGTAACTCGTCTTATTTAATGATGCGTTGTATTTTAATAAAAAAGTTCTTCTGTGTGATGTTAGGAACGTAACAATCGAATAAGAGATTTCAGGATTATTTTAATATTTTGTGCTCAGATTGGATCGTTATATTTGCTATCAAAGCTACTCGATGAAAGAAAGAATCTGTGAGATAGTTCGTTGTTAGAGAAAAAGAGCGGAATGTAGTGAAAATAAATTGATACGGATTAAAGATTACAAAGAATGTTGAACAGATTATCCGTTCTTGATCCACCAATTATTTCTTTATTCAGTCAGGATGAAATTAAAGAGAAGTATGCGTTGAATTTTTCGAATGATCTGTAATATTGTTACGTACTACGTTACTCATTGTATTATCTATTAATTGATCAAATTCTCGAAGTATATGAATATATTTATGCATAAAGATATCGAAGTTATATTATTTATAAACGTCTTATCCGTAAAATCTTTTAGTTTTTATATACGTATAATCGTCTTTTCGAACATTTATTTCTACTATTCAGCTTTCAGTATATTGTACGTTATCGCGTACTGCGTTTCATGGCTGCTGTGATTTGTCAAATAATTTATTTCGAACGATAAGAAGATTTTATAGGGAGAAGAATTGTTAATAACTTTTCGTTCTATTTTGTGTTACAGGTGGGTGAGATAATTTCAATTCGGAAGACTACGAGTCTAAAATCGATAAGTTTAGCCTTAGAACGCGATTGGTAAGAAAACGGACTGGATAAATATTACTTCCAAATTTTAACAATATCTTCACTGCTATCTTAAACGCTGTGACGGCGTTTGACATTTCTTAAAAGCAAAATTAATCCTTCGGTGTGCCTGTAATTAAAAAATTTCGGCCTATGAGAATCGACATTTCTTAGAAATGTAATATGCGTTACAATAAAAGAATGGATAGGTCGTGATAAAAAGATAATTATAACGCAGCAATAGACACTCATTTGATATATCAAAGTTACATTTACTGTTAGTGGCACTTTTAATCAAGAGAGAGCAGAACATGTTCTATAAGATATTAATACGGTAATCCATTACCTTCCTTAATTCCCCTATAAAAACACTACTATATTCAAATTACGTTTCAATTAAATTTTACGTTCTCTGCGTTTCCTTTACTTGTTCGGAATTTAAAATATCCCTTTAACACCGAATCAACCGTATTTCGTTCTTTCATTATTT
Source organism: Bombus bifarius (assembly GCF_011952205.1). Lineage (NCBI taxonomy): Eukaryota > Metazoa > Arthropoda > Insecta > Hymenoptera > Apidae > Bombus > Bombus bifarius. The sequence goes on from NW_022884356.1 coordinate 4,843,011, forward strand.
ATAACTACTTTATTAATTCATTTGCAAAGCATAAAGTAGCCGGATATTATAACGAAGAGAATTATTCTTCAATAGCGCACATAATGAAATTACATAATTTACATTCCTAGTAAACGAGGATTATTCTTTAACGATTCTAAAGCCATTAAAATCATTAAACGTAGAACGCTGAAAGCTTGTTATCGATTCGAAAAGTAAATGGAACAATTTAGATCGTCGGACGATGTTGAAAAACTTAAAGTTGGCGTATCGCGATTCCATCTGTAACTTGGTAATTTGTGTTAATGTAATTCGTCTAGAATACTGAATATTATTCGTTTTTATAACGGCCTCTACAGTTACACGTTGCACTCGTATTCCGTAGGTAGAAAAGAAGTCTGATTATCTGACGTAATTGCAAGTAAGGGAGGTCCGGGGGTAATCGAAAAGTCGGCTAATTGGACGAGATAAAAGCGGCGAAACACCGACCCACGATTCCTTTCCAGCATTTTCTCTGAATTACACTCGATAATAAATTAATTGGAAGAAACGCAGAGAGAGAAAGAGAGAGAGAGAGAGAGAGGCGAAGAAAGGGTTATAAAGTTTGCCAGATAAAAGGGATAACTGCTGATCAAGTAGGCACGGCATTTAAATGGTACGAAAGGAATAATTCATCCTTTATAGGATTTCAACGATATCGAGACTTTATATTTGATGCATATTTTCTGGAGTTTATTTCTTTCAGAAGTGCCGTGCAACTTAAACTTGTGAAAAATAGACTGGCATATTTTTTTATCGATCTTTCTTCCATTCGAATATCCGTTATTTTCGAACGAATAATTGTACTTTTATAAATTACACATTATTTTAGTTTTTATCTGAATTTTGTTGACGCACAGCGTGTAAAAAAAGAGATAGAACGAAATTTCATTCTCCTGCTCGCGGGTAATTTAATTTCCTATGATAAATAACTCGTACGCACCTGCGCTATTTTTGAAGTTCGTAATGTGTAATTGGTTTAGCCTGTTCGAAGATTAACACGGTTTAATTGAATATAAAATTGCGCCAGGAAGAAAGCAGCGCGACCATTTCCACGGCAGCAAACGAATCCTGTTAGTCGGACATTTTTTGGTTAAAGTTTTTCCCCTAATTATCCAGGGGAAAGGATTTACTGAAAAAGTTCGTCTGGCGTGGAATGCGTGTATCCTTTAATTCCCTTAATTTTAGTTCATTGTTTCTATTTTTAGTATTCCCCCGTTCGACGAAATACACCGTCCACCGTGCATAATTTGTTAACTCATTACCCGTTCCTCGCGTGCGAGAAACTTCTTCACATCCGCGTTGCAACTTCCCCAACACTTTTTTTTTCTTTTTATTAACCAGCTTCGTATCTACCGCGTTGGCTCCGTGAAAGATCACAGACGATGCTTTGTCAGAAGAAACGAAAAGTAAATTGGGGATCTTTTAATCATAGATTAAAAATTATATAAATATGTGTAGGGATGATAGAGCGGATGACTATTACGTCAGCAGGCAGGTTGAATTATTATTTTATCGTTAGGTAAAATGAGACGTTTGCTCACACTCATTGGTCCGTCCGCTTACACTCGTTGACCGATTCTCTCGTCTTTGTAAAGATTTTTTTCTCTGCACCTTGCGCGTCCTTTTTGACTTAGGTTCACCTGCCTCGCAAGGACTGCATGCGATCAGCAGCCTGTCATCGCCTGCTGAACTTTAAATTAAACAGAAAACTATCGGCGTTCTGTTTTCATCAGCGATAGCTGTGTTCTCTTAAAGTATCTACAATGTAACACTAATTTATAACTTGTATAATAACACTATATATGCGAAGGATATTGAAGAATTTATGTGTCGGTTAATCTTATCGAACGAAGACAGTCTGTTTATTTAATTTCTCCAAGTATCTATTTTCGCTATTCTCGAACGTTTATAACATCTTAAAAGTTTCATTGATTTGTCCTGTAGATTTAAAAGATTTCTATCTTTGAATCTAGCAGTTTATACTACAATACTTCTTTCTACTTACCACCTGATAGTAAAATTAGAAAATATTCAGACAACAAATTTCGGTATAATTAGATTTCAGAAGAAATCTAATTATAAAATCTCTACGTTCTACTATAATAGAAAATCTCAATTTCGTTTTGATTATAATCCTTGCAAATTTGTTAATAATACCTGGAGGGCTTCGCGTAATTTAACCCCGTTTAATCTAAAATCAGAGAAGAAAGTCTGAAACAGTTGTTCGAGTCAACATGACATTCGCTGGCAAAGCTGGACGAAAATCCAGATCTAATTCGAAAGATAGAAAATTCCAAGCTTTAACACAAAAGATAATGAACCGTGTTAATTGCAACTAGACTATGAATTTTTAAACGTTTCGTAAGAAATTACAAAGGTCAAAACTACGCACAGAATGCACGTAGTACGAAGAAATCACGAATATTTGGTGGATAATTCTCTATCGAGGTTCTATTTTTTTAATTCTATTCTCAAAAATATAAATCTGCATAAAAATCTTTAAATCGATTGTCACAAACGTCTTAGTAAAAAAATAGTAGTTTGAAGTTTTATTCACGGTTATTTATACTCGGGAAGAAATCTCGCCTAGAGAATGCAAATTTCATCCAAACTCTATAGACAGCTGGTCGCAAAGCGTCTTGTACGGTTTCAGAATACCTAGAGATCGTCGTGTGTGATACATCTGCACGGTGTTTAGTAGGAAGCATTTGAAAACCATGAAGCACGGTTTCCCCTGTGCAATTTCATATTCATGTCTGTTATCGTCCATAAACTATTTGTGGAACGTGTAGCACTGTCAATCTGCAACGTGCTGTGAAGTTTTTGACAACGTTCCCAACTGTCCATTGTTTGCCACTTACGCTGTGTAACCGTTCGAGCATATGTTTCACGCTGAATTCGATGTCAGCGTGGACGAATTTGTTGTCTTCTATAAATGGCAAATGTATCACGAAGACTGATTCTGAAATTAGAATTCTTTTACGACACATCACATTTTACGGGCATTTTTCAACGACTTGTCAATGTTAATTCGTTTACTGTCGCCGGAATCCATGCAATTTTCCCATCGAGGTAATTGGTTTCAAAAAATATTGTTCATTTTCAGGTATCGTGTATTTACTTTCAAGTATGACGTTGTTAAAAGAAAATTTAGAAGAGTTGTAGCATCCTTTTGAAGAACTGTAATACTGTTACGCGTAACTTCGACCGCGGAATGACTAAGAATAAGCTTCAATTTATAACTTAAAGAGAGAATGTATCGAATTTTCTGCGTATTCCTTGTACCATTACAAGAACATTATAGGAGAACTTTCGATATTATTTCAAACAAGAAACGTGTATACAAAACGAAATAGTCGAAATCGACGAACGACGCATTTTAAGTTTGACATTCAAATGAAATTACTTCGTTTAATTTATCTCGCGTAAAGAATTGTATATTTCATTAACGTAAATATTACATGAAAATTGTTAGCAATCGTAACCTTTGAGACGTGAAAATTTTATGATACAAAAGTACGTATAAGTCGGTCTTAAAACAAGCGAATGTTTGTTTGATAATTAGCAAATGTTTGATCGTTGGATTGGAAAGAAGATAGTCGTGAAAAGGTACAGGGGGAATTAGCGTATCGTATACCGCTGCAAAATGAATTCCATAATAAATTCAACGTAATTGCGTGGTTGAATTTTTACGAGGCTGTCTCGCTGTGTTTCGCGACACGCGCAACTGTTCAAATAATTAGCGAGAATGCAAATGAATGTTTGTTATTATGACGTTTCAGTATTGCTCCCATAGATCATTCATTATTGTCCCATGTATCCTATCGGCGGTACATTTGTGGAATATAAAATTGCGTGCAATCGAGAGCAATTAACAGTACTTTGGTTAATTGACACGTTGAAAAATGGAAGTATTCACGAAGCGATTCGTTTAATCCGGTTTTTGTTTTCGCGAAACACAGAAACCAGTCATTTTCTGCGTCAACTACGCTCCTCTTTCTATGTAAACCGATTGTTTGTGAACTTTGAACGTGTAACAGGATCGTCGATTATGCTGAAATATTTCGTTACGTATCTGGTAGAATTTCCATTGAAATATAAAATGATTTTTTCTACATAATGGTGGGTGTAAAGTAACATGAGAAATATGCACGCGATGTAGCCGTCTACAGAAGTTTTAAGCCGCGCTTCATATAATTTATTAATTAATTTTATGTGTAAATTCTTTTTATTAAAGTGTCCGAAGCGATTCGGAAGTTTTCTAAGCGAAAATTATGATTCTAATATAACTTTTAATGTGTTTGTAATTGAAATGAGGAAAGTTTGATAACGTCGCTTATTAATATCACTGATAGTTGTTGTTACTCGTATTTGCTTGTGTATTTAATTTGAAAAATCGATATCGTTTCGCTCCGAACAATATCTAACGCTTCGCGTGAACTACCTCGATCGCTTTATTTCATGGACAGAACTGACCGTTTCATCTTCGCTCTTTCTTTCCTTTTTTGAGCAATGTAATATTTTTACTTTGTAACAGGTTTTTTATACAATGAAATAGAAAAGTAAAACGGTTGAAAATTTCGCGCCGTCTGATGGAGAAGTTTCTTTGAAATTCCACGTGTTCTTTGCGAATTTTCGAATTAATCCAAACTCCGTGGTATGCTTGCCCGTTCGTGTTGGCGAACGTTCGAAGCTCTGATAAGTATGCGGGGATTTTGATGCACTTCCGGCTGCGTGACTTCACGGTATGGATTCCACGGTTCTTCGACCATTCCTTGAAGACACGAATTAGCGCAAATGGAAAGAAAGCCGCGCTAAAAGAACTCTCTTTGAAGGAAATCCTCGTGTGGTCTGAAACAAAACGAAAAACTCGGAGTTTCGTATATTCTAGTCGAATCTCAATGTGTTTCGAAAAAGATCTATTTAGTGTACATCCGATCGAAAGAAAAGACGAGTAGAAGTAAATGTTGAATCTTTGGATAGATTGTGCCAAATCTTTAAATATTTCATATTGAATAATTAGCTTATATCTTGGAGCGGATAATCTTTATGATTATTTTACAACTATTATAATTTTTACGTGGCAACTTTTAAGTCTGCTTCTTCGATTATTGATTGTAATCTCTTTATTATAATCTTCCCAAATTACTTGACAAGAATTATCCATTTGCAACGTTTTAATTTTTTTATATTTTAAGTTTTAAGTATTTAAGAATACGAAATTCATCATTCTCTTTCAATTCATCATCGGTTTCCTTCTCACACAGTACGGGAAATTTGCAAATCAAAATTCGATATATGTGTTTGAAATTGAATCGACGATGGCATCTATTGCTATCTCGTAAGCTTTCAAAGATCCCTACAACTGCACACGAGATCACCAAACTGCACAACACAGAAACTGTAGATCGTGCAAAATACAAAACCCAAAGATCGCTAAAGACTCCACGACTCTTTGATTTATTTAACTGTAATTTGTAAACCACATACCTGAAGTCTCTTGCATGATTTATTCGTTTACATGTAACTATGGATTTACATAGACACTGTTGTGTGTGAATCTTTTATTTGAATTTTTAGATTTACATAGAGAAACAGCGACGTTGCAAAAAAAAAAAAAAAAAAAAGAAAAATTCCCATAAAATTTCCATGTCCTTGACTTTTTTCATTATTTGCGCAATCGAACGTATTCGCTAATAAACGAATCGGGGAAAAAACTCATTTGCCGAAGTTCTCGTGGCGTTTTTAATTTTCATACGACCCGATAGGGATAGCCGCTCTTCGAATTTCGCCCCGTTTTATTATTCCTAACCGATGGCTGGTTCGGTTGTTTTCGATTAAGCTGGCCGCATATCACTCGTTGTAAGTGTAAACAACGTGGCTGGACGCGCGATCGCGTAATATAAAATGTATTTAACGCGTGAAAGCTTCAAATATCCGATTCGTGCCTCTATTTTATTATTCTTCCTGACGCGTTCCTCTCTGTTATTTTTCGATGGAAATGGTGCACAGCGTTCAGTGAGAATTGATGCGCGATGAAATATTCTCGACGGTCGCGGTCATGTGCCGTCGAAACCAGAGGAGCACGATCCTTTTTGTAAAAATATGCCCAAATCGAGGCGCGACATTGCGTTCCTCGATAATTTGTTTCCGTCACACGGCGTTAACATTAGAAATATCACAGTGAAATATCACAATGACCGACGTATAATTTTTTATAGTAATTTTATGAACTCACGACGGTGCACGTGGATTGAGCATTCGATTGATCTTTGTTGAAATGTTCTTTTTTTTTTGCGTTATATATTTTCTCATATTTTATGTATATTTTATCTTAATCTCTTCGATAGGTTTAAAAATATTGCATTATGCCGATAGAAATGGGTTTATCCTGATCTTCACGAATGGTTTGACGTTTCAATTTCTTTCCTTTTTTCTTTTCAACATCGATAACGTTGACTGGAATATTTGAAAAATTGGAAAAAGATGAATATGCTAAGTTTTTCTCCGATAAGCCACGTAGTTTTTGACAGCAGAGTATTAAATGGTACTTTTCGCGGGCATTTAGTGGTGCGCTGTTCATTTGTTTTATTTCAAATAACGGCCTACACGAAGAGTGCTTTATCAAGCGTTCCTTAGAGAACGAAACTTCATCTTGAGAAGATTTATCCCATTTATAAAGACTTTTAACTGTTTCGTACTAACTCCGTATAAAACGTACAAGTTTCATTCATTGGTACATAAGACGTAGTATATACATCCATACGTAGATATTAAACAACAAGTGTCTCAACAAAATCGCATAAAGGACATGATCAAACAAATTCTTCCAACCACCTTTTTTTGCATATTAATTTAATAATCCTCCGAAGAAATGCACTATAATAATGACTAGCACTTTTCTGTTAGAATACTTGTCGCAGAATGTGTCCTTATACCAAAGATTTGCTAAACACTTTGTCAATTCCCGTTTAGCCAAATACGTTTGAATTACACCTTCCTATTTCCATTACTCTGCTCTTCGTTGCTGTAAACGCAAATGAATTTATCTTTGTTTTATAAATTCTTGCAACAGAATAATACCATCATATAGTATTTTATCCGACTATTGTCACGAACACTCGGCGTAAAACGTAGAAATACATCACCGATACATCTAGAAATAGAGATCTTTTACCTTCCCCTGATCTTCTAACGAAGAATCATTTTTTATCCCCTTGTCACAACAAACTCTGGCGAACCAACATAACACAGGCCAATATCTTGTTCGCCTTTAATTTCGTTCGCCACATCCTCGCTATAGCATCGAACGCAATTTTCGATACAGAAACCTCTGCTCGGTCTCAATCCCGTAACTCGCTACTGTATCGCGATTCCGGCTCATCGATTGGGCGCGTCGCGCGACCTGCTACACTGCCAGCTCGACAAGCGATACGTAATTTTTATCGAAATTCGATTGGTTCCGTGGAGTCGGCTCGACCAGGTGAACAGAAGCGCCTAAAAAAGCCGCTGCTTTTCCCGACAAGCGTCTTTACGATAACCAACATCGCGATAAGTCAACGCCCCCAATGAGGTCACAGTACAGTTTACGATCGTTTGCACGAGTTTGTACAGAGATTGCTCGGAGCAGCGGCTGACTATGTCCGGGCTACCAAATTCGTCCGATAATTTTACGAAAAATGAAACGTTAGCGTTGCCAAGCGTTTGGTGTTTTGCGCGCGAAAGAACTTTGATTTACAGCCGTGTGTACTCGAATTTAGAGGCTTAATTAACGCAAGGGAAATTTTACGGCATTCGTTTTAAACGTAGCCACAAGTTTTGAATGTGTTGTCTGAAGTCGAGAGCCAGGATTCGGATACTGTGTTTTAACGATTGTTTCTTGTTCAGGTTAGTTTCGTTAGTTGAGATTTTATTTTATTATTTAATTTTTACTTTACAATTTGTCCAGTTGGACATTCGGCGCATTTAGTTGAAATTTCAATAACAAACAATTTCAATAATAATCGTACACGTTATTTTAAATTATTATCATCGCGGTAAGCATAACGTTAGAATTCAAAGGTATAAATTGTAAACGAAAGCTTTTTAAGGATGTTTACCACAGGTTTCGTATGTTTGAACAGATTTGTATGTCAGGCTTTGTTCAGACGATTAAATTAATTTACAGAGTTTCGCGAAGATTGCGAATTAATAGGTTTCTTTATGAAGTGAAGCTTCCGCGCGAAAATTAAGACAACTGTAATATTTGCAAACATTGCTTTCTGGCTGGGTAAATCGACGAGTCCGGAGAACAAAGTAGAACCGAGTTTAAGGCGAATCGTGTACGCCGTTCTTTTTGTATCTCCACTGCAAGCAATTTAAAAGATTCTCTGCCCTATCCCCCGTTTAATACAATTGCTTGTGCTGTCGAGCAGCTTTATAATTAAGGATAGCGGCCAAAGTGCGCGATCTTGCAATTAAGAACAGCAATTAAAATGTTCCCGGGAAAGGAAAAAGAATTCGGTCAAAGTCGCGCGCCGTCTAGTAGCCAAACGATCTTCAAACAAATTCTATTTAAATCATTGTTAATTATGAAAAAAACCAGGCTACCCTTTCTTTCGTTCTTTGTTTCTGCGATTTGCTTGCCATCGATAACGTTTAACGACCTATTGTTAGCTGTTCGTCGTCGGAAAATATTACGACCAATTAATAACGAAGCTCTCGGCGTAATATTTTTCATTCGTTGCGTCTGTCGAACGCCGCGATGAAAAATATCGAATTAAACACTGCTGATCGCGAGTTATTTTACATAGAATTAGAGAATTATCTAGTTGTCGCAAAACTGCGAGATTCATTTATCTGTGAATGATCGTATAAGCGACCAAGTATTACATTGCTGACAAAGGATAAAGATAGCCCTAAGATTATCCGAAGCTTCTATAATTATAAAACTAATAACAAATAAAGATGAGTCAACGTTAGTTGCTATCGCTATCTCTCGCACCAAAGTTATTTCTCCCATCTACAATAGATTTTACAATTTTTATAAAATTCAAAGAAATCAAAGTATTTGTAATATTACGATCAACTATCGTTCGATCCTCGATGGGTTCGTTACTCCAACGGAAAATCGTTTCTACGTCTGTCCACAAATCGATTATTTCGCCAACATCTCGACACGATGCTTATATTCCTGAAAACCGGAGGAAACGAAATCGCAGAAAAGTATATCTTTCGGTCACAAATTGGCCATTTTCCCTGCGAATACAAGCTGCGGGGCTATCCGCAATCATCGAAGATCCTTGGAACGTGTATCATCGAGTATGTAACAATCGCCGTTGCGGATCGTAACGGAAGAAAGAGGGCTCCCTAGACCGGCAGACTTTAACAAATGCGATTTTCGAAATGGTCGACGCGAATGGAACAGCCACCGACGCGACATCGTCGGTACGATCGATCGATCGGTTCGTGGCAAGGATTCGCGTATAGGCCCTCCCGGTTCAAGTTTCGTCGTTTCAGGATGAATTTGTCACCTGCAACGAGCACTTTCGAGACGCCGAAAGAAATTCTATTTCGTTGAAATCTATAGCCGATCAGCTGCGTCTGCATCTCTCTTTCGTTTTTCTCGCGAGTCGTTTCCGAGCCAACCGAAAAGCCAAAGTCGATCCTTACGGTTGCTGATCCTCGCCATGCCCTTTCGAATGGTACTCCATCTTCCTGGCTAAAAATTATATTTGAAGTTTCACCGGTCCGCGGAACGTTCCGCAAGCGAACGTGGGAAATCGGCTTCTTCGAAGCGCATCGAATTTTCGAAATCGGTAACGCGAAAGCGATTTGTTTCTAAAGAATTCCATGCAGCGAGCATATTGCTAGAGAGTCGTGTTATATTCGCGTTTACTGCTACCAAGAATTAGAATTTTATGAACACAATTTCGAAAATACAAGTTACGAAATTTCCTTCGTTCACTAAATACCATAAAAGTATTATATTTTGAATATCTCGTATACTTTGATGTATCGTGTGTAATTTTACATTTTTGAGTTTCCCAAGGACTCGTAAACAGATGCTCGGTTTAATCGTTATGAGCGATGAAAGATACAAAGCTTTGCATAATTTACGAAATTCAAAACCTGGTTGAACCGTTGCTTTATTTCGAGTAAAGGATGCTGATGTTACGAAGTCTCGGGAATCGAGAGTCACGTTCCGTGCGTTTATTATCGTACGAAGAAGATACTGAAAAAACGTCAAGCTTTGCAAAATCCATAAAATTAGAAGATCCAGTATATTCGGATATTCGTTCGTTTTGACGATAGATAATTTTTACGCGTGAAATAGAAGAGTCTGGGATTCGTGTTCGCATTTGATAGGATTAGTTCCTGTGTAGAACTTATATCAGACGGCTACAGCAGAAATTGTGTCTCCTTCGCGAATAGCTCGAGCCAAGTTTTTAAACTTTCAACTTTATGAAAAAAGCTTATTTTATTTTAATTCGTTCAACGAGTTCAATGAGTTGTGAATTAAAAAATGGTAAGTGGAAAAACGGAAAGCGTAATATGTCCCATACTGTACCACTCCATCTTTTGAAAAGGTTTTCTTGAGAAACCACGTAATTAACATCGATGGATTTCATCGGTTTTGCTCCTTGTTGCGCTCATATTGGTCTTTATTTTAACGTTGAAATTTTGAAATTTAAATTTTCCTGCTTGAAGACACCTTAATGCTTCGTATTATAAAAATAGAAAAATTATTTCCATACAATTGAGAAGAAAATAAAAAAAAATTGCAATAGACATCGCGGGACTAGTTTACTAACGAAACGATTGCTCTGTTAATTAAGCAAAACATTTACTCATATTATAATACTTCTGCGCAATTTCTTTCCTCGTATTAATATTCTTTTTTGTTATTACGTTATATCGACTTTGATGATAGTTAAAGAAATCATACATCATGTAAATACATTATAGAACATGGAACGCAATCGTCGCGACGCTTTTTTTCAGGGCGAGAGAAACGCGAATTTCGCAAGCAACCCTCTCAGGGAATTGCTGTTCCCTTCGTAACTACCGGTAGAATTGGATTGCTCGGCATTGTACGCGCACTAAAAAGACGAATCGAATATTGTGATTCGGGGATCACAAGAAATTGTAGGAAACGTTCGTCGCGTCGGTAGTAGCGCTAACGTAATTTGTGTCTTTGAAAAAACGGTACTCGTGCTATCGTTCGACGGTTGGCTTGAAAAAGGCACGGTCCGATGTTTTTCGACCATCGCACAGTTTTACATTTTACGATTGAAAATCGCAAATTTTTATACCTTTTTCTTCTCTTTCTTTACCGATGCTCTTCCATCGTGACATTCGTTCTATGAAAGAATGATTTTAAGCTTTTCATTTATTTTCTCCACTTTTATAACTTGTTATATTATCACGTATAAATTATTTGTTTGTACTAATATGCAATATCGAGCGCATTGCGAATATGCCATCTGTATCGCGATATCGCAAAGGAGAGCTTTAATCCTTCTATTTATTTCCTGTACATCCATAAATTAATATCACAGAAGGTAGCATGTGTGCTTTTCGTTCCTTCAAGTATGATTAAATGCGCTATATAATACAAATGGATTTTTGTTTGTTCCATCTGAAGCTTTTCTTTAAGGTAGAAAAATGTACGAAACGATAAAAGGAACTGTGTCGATTTCCAACGATACATTGTATCTTTGACAAAGATAACTTTTATACAATTAAGCGAAAGCACGAGATGCATGGAATTTTTTCTTTTTATTTTTTTTCCATCGAAATTCTACTGGCTCATCGGCAGACGCTTCAACTTAATTGTGCAGAGTAAAATAACGCTATATAAAGCCATATTAAAACCTGTTTGAACCTATGGGATCCAACTATGAGGAACAGCGAGTAATTCCAACGTAAAAATTCTTCAACGATTCCAATCAAAAACTCTAAGACCCTTAACCCCTTAACCTACAACTACGGGCATAGCCCGCAGTAGATGATCGGATCAAACGTAAATATTACAGGCATAGCCCGTAGTACGATGATCGGGCCAAATATAATATATAATATAATATATAATAACTTGTTTACGTTTTCGGTCCAAAAATCGTAGGTTAAGGGGTTAATAGATGCACCTTGGTATGTTATCAACGAAACAATACATCGCGACCTCGAGATACCTACTGTTAAAGAAGAAATATCCAAATTCAGTAACAGATATGTGGCGGCACTCGACAGCAATTATTACTGGACGACGGCAGCGCAGTGGTTAGCGAAACAATATCGTATATAAGGTACTTATCGGTACCTTAGATCACGTATCGGTACTTTTGCCTAAACCACCTCACAAACGAAGTCCATTGTTTATTGTGAACAACATACAAATGTAATACTCATCTACTGGTCGATAAACGTTATATAAAAAGAAAAGCCCGTTCATAGTTTATTGTGAATACTCAAATGTATTAAAATTGTATCTTGGTTTAAATAAACGTTATTGAAAAAAAAAGCGCAGTGGTTAGCGCCTTTGGTTACGAACATTCGGGACTCGGGTTCAAATCCCGGCACTCATAGTCCCAATTTTTCTTCCACGACACAAAAATGAGAAGAAAAGCAGCTGTACTCCTGCAGCGATATCTACATCAGCTATAGCATTATCACCCACAACTATATCCACCTCAGATATAACATAAGAATTTAACAACCACCAAAAAGCCATTAGTTACTCAATTACTTGACACGATGGATCAGATCCGCAGGCTAAAAAGGCATTACCCCTTTAGATTTAAACATTAGATTCAGCTAGAAACGATAATCATTTATTATTCACGTTATAGTACCACGTCAAAATAATTTACTTGTAATTCTCAGTGAGAATCGATTGGAAACTACTTCCAAATAAAATAAAAATTAAAAAAGAAATATTTTTCTATCGAATAATACCCACGTTTATTTCTCGATCAATTTTAAAAGAAACTCGATAGAACTCCAACGATGTATAATTTTTCTTTTCTGCCGATTTCTTGGAAACCGTTGCCTTCGCTAACTACACAAACGCGAGTTTTCTTACACGATCATGCAATGTTAAATCGTTGAGTTCTTTGTACTAAAACGAGGTTATGAATCGAATCGTGGAAAATTGTAAAAAAATTCGTGGTCATGGTTATCCACTAGAAATGAATGTTGCGTCGATCGGTGTTCGATTAAAACGGTCAACGAGTGAAAGATCGATACATTGATTTGATCGATGTTGTCTCAGTGGCGGTTTTCAGTGTAACGAATTGCTATCGAGAAGCGGAACTGCATTGTTCGATTCGTTTTCACTAGCGTTTGTTTCAGCGATAGATTTCTGATAAAATAGCGGCCATGAGAATTGATTGATTAAAAAATATTTGTAGATTTCCGAGGTCTCATTTGAAGGCAAATAGATAATGAAACGTTTCCAGTTTCTGTGATTACATCTATGGGACGATCGTCCGTAAATTTGCGAAATATGTAACCACGTAGTTGAACTTTTTACGATTCAATTTTCTAAATACGAAGGTAGAGATTTCTTCTAAGAGATAGATTTTGATAAATATGATTCTGTGAATAGTTACGATAAAAGTAACGGTATAGGAAGCAAAGTTTAATTTTTACTCGTTTCTCAATTTTGGAATTGCTTAAAATATATTTTCTAATGTATTCAATTTCTCACTAACTTATTATTAAACTACGAATGTTTATCCTTCTATAGTTTATATAGGAAAGTCAAAGGTGAAAAAGTATAGGGAATGCGCATAATGTAGAAAAATGTCTAAAACGTCTAAAGCAAAAAGCAATGGTCAACGAACGAAACAGATTCCGATTGAAATTTCATCTCTTCTCTCGCGTTCGCGAGAATATGAATTTTTATCAACATTTATCCATTACTTCCACCTCTTTCGACCTCTGATTTGGTTTTTATAATAATTTTTTAATAATTACAACGACGGTACCGGATTTGTACACCACGCTTATCTTTCGATATAAAGTTCTCGAATCGACATGGTTCGACACACAATGGAATTATTAATCGAGGAATAGAAAAAAGTTAAACGACCGTTTCGTTACGTAACAGAGTTGCAATGAACTAGATATAAAATAGCGAACTCGAAACAGGAAGCGAGAGAGAGAGAGAGAGAGAGAGAGAGATAACAAAAGTTTCTGATACATTGAACAAGACAAAGTCATTAAGAGCCGGACGTATCTCGCCGGCCGTTCAAATTTCTAATTGTCTAATGTCATTGGACGGAAATTAAAATCGATAACGGTGTAACGAAGTCGAAAGACAGGCAGGGAATAGATGGAATGGGACGACAGCTCGAGCTGGAAACGAATTTTGTCGGGCGACGACGTTGGACGCGTCACCACGGCGAAATATTATTGAAAACACGCGGCGTGACGGGCAATTTTTGCTACATCGAATTTCGATAAATATCGAAGTCGCACTGGCAACGATGATTGAAGCAAGTGGAAGCCGCGCGCTGGTTTCCGCTATCGCGACTAGGTCGCGATACGAAACGACAGAAATTATATGATCGTCGTTCGACATCGCACCGCAGGAATTCGTGTTAAATGGTTCACCCGGTTGGTGGATAATTTACTTATATCCACCAGGTGGAGGTGCAGGTACCCTGCATTGTACACGCGTATTCGTACAGGTAGAAAGCTGCTCGAACAATTCGGAATCAATCTGTGATCGAGGATTTTCACTTGTACTCGTGGAGGATGGTTGGTCGTGTGGTAGTTTAAACGACGAGATTGCTCGATGTTGAAACCGTCAAATATATTTTAAAATAATTATGAATACAGAGTCCACCGTAGATTGCTCGATACGGGTCGTTAAAAGAATGTTCGCTAAGACAAATTCCCGTTAAATTAAATTCCCGTTACGATTAGATAATCGACGCCACGAAATGATCGATCCCCTATTTCGATTAGGATAATAGAGGTAGTTAAATTGAATATGACACTGGTATAACGAGTTATAAATCACAATTTATTCCAACAACTTTGCAAAGAAGATAGTTACGCTGCTGCATATATACAGGGTGGTTGGTAACTGGTGGTACAAGCGGAAAGAAGGTGATTCTACGCGAAAAAAGAAGTCGAAAATATAGAATAAACATTTTTCGTTCGAGGCTTTGTTTTCGAGAAAATCGACTTTGAATTTTCGCTCGGTACGCGTGCACTTTATCGCGTCTCGTTATAACGGATCTCACTGTAGATCGTTGTCTCGATTGACGTTATTTTTTTAATTTTTATTTTATATTTTCGACTTCTTTTTTCGCGTAGAATCACCCCCTTTCCGCTTGTAGCACCAGTTACCAACCACCCTGTATAAGTTAAGTAAGTGACTGATCTAAGGGTGTAAACCCGGTCAAAAGGATGGGTGTGTCTAGCGCACGGGACCATCGGATTTGTTGATGACAATTTTGGCTAAGAGAGTGAGGGAAATAGACTTCGTTGTTAATTGGTTATTTGCTATGGCGGTGGGTGAGGAAGGATGCTAACCGCCCTCGACATAAAGTTGCTAGTGAGTGGCCTCATACGCGAGAAAAGGCAACTTTGCCGTGTCAGCCCGTGGTGGACAATAAACTTTAGAAAACAATTCAGTGAAAGAATATTTGTTCGGTCTGAAGGACCTTAACTAGAAAATTCCTGAGATTTATGGAGAGTACTTGAGACCACTGAGGGTACGCAGTAAGGATCCGAAGATATCTGGCTGCCATCTTGCCCGCGGTGTGTGGCCTGGTTTAGATAAAGTGTCGCCCGACGTAACGCTAACCGATTCGCTAAAGACTGTGTATTATTCGCTAATAAAATAGCTCGAGATCGAGACTGAAAAATTGGTCACCTTACGTTTATTATCGTGTTCGTTTATTTATACTGGTCGAGGGTGTACCGGAAAGTTTACATTTGCCTTTGTTTGACGGTTACACGTAGCGGCGACATTGTTTTAGCCGAAGTTGGTTTATTATTACATTATGTATATCCTAACGATGTTGATACTCCGAGGCAAAACAACAACGTGACTCGAATTGTCCTCTAGCTCATGTGCCGCCACATACTTTAGTTCGACTCTAATACGATCATCAAATCGTAGTATTACATTTAACGGCAGAACTGCTAAAGGTCAGAGCAGAAAACTCGTACCACAGGAGTCAAAGCGAAGAGTGTACGATAAAGATGAAAACAATCTTTTCTTCGTTTGTCCGAATGTAGTTCGAACGTGAAAAGATACACCGCATGAGAAAATATTTGGATATCTTTGGCCAAGAAGATCACCAGTTGCAGCTATCAGAAATTGAGGAATTGAGGAATTAACATATCACACGCGAGGATTGACAAACAGAAATTGGCAGATGAACATAATTTATGATTCATCTTATGAATTTCGTCTTTCGAATGTATAATGAAACGAGTACTTTGTACACGTTTATTGAATTCTCGTTTAGCAATTACCTAGCTTTCGTTGTCAAGGAGATGGCTGCATTCACAAAAGATGCTATGTTTCAATAAGTAAAATATAGCCTGCGAGTAGAAATGTCTAGATCCGTGAAACAGATACTTGGGGGGAATTTTCCTTGCAAATGGCTGAAAACTATTCTGTCTAAGGACAAAAGGGAAAGTAAAAGAGGTCGAGGGTTTATTAGAATTTCAAAGAGGAAGATTGATAAATAAAGGCATCAGGAACGTTCCATTTGCATTTCTTTAGACAGAATTTATTACTCTTCATCGTGGACGCGTATTGTACGGTTTTGATCCGACTATCGCGTGACTTTTCTCAAAATGCGATAGAACGCTATGAAATTAATCTGTGTTTAATCTATATCGTTAATCGTCCTATAATTGTTACGGCGTTTCTTTGATCTTAATTCATTAATAGATTTTCTTAAGACAGATTACCAACTGGTGAAATTTTTCCCGTTGTCGAGGAGCGATACGCTCGATGATGTTAAAACAGGAGTTTCGCTTGCTTTCCAGAATACCCCGAAATGCTTCAGGCTCTTTACGATAGTTCGGGACACATTTCATTAATCCGACGTTTGAACAGACTAAACAGTTATCAAATTTCGTTAACACAGGTTTCGAATATTAACCGAATTATTCTTAACTTTTTATCGAACCTCCGTAGCCAGAAGATATACGTTTCATTTAAAAGAAAATTGAAAGAATCGCAAATTACGCGCGAAATTTATTCGACTTCGGAAAAAACTCGATTCTTAACTGATATCCTTAGGTGATAATTGACCACGATAGTTTACATCAGGCTTGGATCGTATAATTTTAATTTGTAGCATATCTACTCTGCTAGTAGCATTGCTTCGTTATGGAGAACAATTATAAGACAAACATCAGTCCGTTAGTTTGCGATTGAGCTCAGAAGGGAAGACATCAATGACTGTCCTACAAATTCTTATTGTACCGTATCTTAGCCGATAAATATCGTCGCGATAGTTCCTTCGCTACGATACAACGAAAACAAATTAACCGTTAACTTGCGAAACTTGGTCCTTCGCACAAACCTTAAATTAATTAACTACTGCAATATCCTGTAACACATGGGGAAGGTAAAATTGATTAACTCGAGACGTTAGAGTACGTGTACATCGTAAACGGAAGGTACGTCGCTGAAAGGTATCACAGGTTGAAAATGTTTATCGAACACTGTATTAGTTTTCCTTTACAGTCCATCGACTTTATCACAGTTTAAACAATTCTCTGTTCCTAAGCACGAAGATTTCATTTCATAAGACCGCAAAGTAGGCGGCCAGGGCTTGTTACTCGGTCGGACGGCTGACAGTTCGATTACGAGCTGCTCGCCAGGTTGCATGGGAACGTTTAAAAGTTAAAAGCAAACTAGTTTCGTAAACGGAGCAAAATGACTCGTGCAAAGTAACATTGCGCAAGATCAACAGAATTATTTGCTTGATTCGACTGTGCGCCAGCCACGGAACTATGCAATTTCATTTGTACCGCAAACAACACCGGCCCGGTTGCAAGTAAATGTAAAATATATCGTGACCGATTCGTCAAAGAATTTCCATTTTCGAAACCACCTCGTCACAACGACCGTTAGTTTGGGTCCACCGAATCCAGGTTTTTTACATTTCTTTTTTTCTTTTTTTTTTCTTACGATCCTATCTCGGTTGAAGAAAGTTCTCTGCTGTGATAATGGTCACACGAAAAATAGTTAAATCCAAAGTCACGTTCATTTGATAGGGAAATTAGACATTTTGAGGAAAGATAGATGCAAGTTTCGTTCGAAATTTTGCAATTAATTCTGTCACGATCGAAACTTGTTATTTGTTAATTATTGATTATAGAAATATTTGCATTGTTTAAATGGTTCTGCAGAATAGATATAATACAGAAAAATTTGAGACCAGTTTCATCCAAAAACAAATACATTTATTGGCTAGTTAATTGATAGCTTATTAAAATATAACGTTGCGTGTACGTAAGATAAATTTACTTATCTGCGATATAATTAGCGTTGTATATTTTTATTCTCGATACTCTATATCTTTAATACGTTATACTACCATCAATCCAATTGCAAAGAGCATGAAACGAGCTTTAGTCTTGTACGATAAACTAATTTCTGAGCTCGCTCGTATAACACGCGTCTGACAATTGACGTTCTATTCTACTTACGCTTCAATGTCGAACAGTATTTTTCTTTTACGTTCGTATTTCATCGTTTTTTTGTCTTTAACCATACGTTGTGGTCATAGTTATTAAAATACGGATGAAAAATGCACATAAATTACACATATTCAAAATATAGTATTCGTTATAAAATTTTGAAACATTTTCGGATAGTTGTCATTCCTTCAATTGTATTTAAAAGAGTACAAATCTGCATAAGCATCTGCAATTCAGTCATTTTAATATTTTCAACAATTTCGTAACATTCTCTAACGCGTATATCATATAAAAAATTGCGTGAAATACCCTTTTCGTGAAATATAGAAATGAAATGTTTTCAATTAACATCGCGACCGCGATTAAATCCCTGCCGACCGTTTGTAACGAGTTAATGAAGCGTTTTGTACGGTTCATAATTTCGACGAATATCAAGCTCATGCTTTACCCGGAAATCGATGAGCGGAAACGTGTCGTTTTTTGATTTCGTTTACGACTTGGGTGATTTGCAGTGAATACATTTTATCAGCGACACGGGGTTCGATTCTGTCCGCCATTTGAATGGAATAAAACACTGTTTGACAACGATTTTACAATGTTATCTCAACCATGGCCTCGCAATTTGTTGCGCGCTCGTTTCCGGATGAATCGCGTTTAATGTTCGATTCGTTGATGGAAAAATCGCTTGGAACAGAGAGCGCATTGTGTCATCTTTTACATTATGCCCTTTCGCTCGAAATCCCGCGGTTCATTGTTTCCTCGGACAACGATTAATGCAACTTTACTATCAAAGACACGTTTTCATCTTTCGATAGAAATACTTTCGCAACGAACTTCAGCGAAAAACCGTTCGTCTCGTCCCCTTTTTTCTTCTTTTGTTTTACTGCCTCTGGAACTATAATTTTTCCTACTTACCTAGAGACAAATAATTCAACACGGTCGAAAGAATATAAGAATTTTTCTTCTTGTCAGATAAATTCCGATAATGTTCTTCGCATGATTGATGTTGATATTTAGATGAGATCGTAAAAGAAACAAGAATTTTTCTAGTGTAATGTATCATTCGTACAATATGAATCGATGACATTGATATGTACTTGCTACAGAGGCATACATCATAAAACTTAACAATAACTAACGTAATGCGTCCTGTATAGTTTACATTACTTTCATCAGATAAGTATATCTCTGTTGAGAATTGTGGATCGTTGAAGCCGAAATAATGTTATAGGAACACTAAATTTATACTTGGGATTAATATTAGAATAGTAATATATTTATTTTATGGACGATTTCTTATATATTCATCGATACACACTTGCACGCTTCTCAGCATTTTCTTCTATACCCGACTGTTAACCGACTGACTAGTTTACATTCATCTGTTTTCGAGACGCCGCACACACATACCTCCACGCACTAATATCCACATACAAGTATCTCTTCTACGCATTTAACCCAGTCCAGCACAGAAAATTATACATATCTCAACAATGTCACGATATAATTTACTCGAAGTATGATTTGTCTCTTCGGTCCACCGCCTAATTGAAAAATGCAGGATCAAGGAGAATCGAACGTATCACGACAGTTTCACTTGCCTTGGATTAACTTCAAACCTGACGTGTATTGAAAGGAAGCTTGTCGACCTGCCGATAAAAGTTTGACGTTGGTCAATCGTCGGGGATTGTTCGAGTTCGCATTTATAAATAGTCGTGTCTCGTTGTCCGAAACAATGCACGCGTTAGCTTTTTCACGATTGATCGACCGTTCAAACAGTGGAAGCACGTTCGAACGCTATCGGGAAGCTTTCAAGATATTTGCAGGTGAAGGCAAACAGAGAGAATATCTCGCTCTTCCATTACGCAAATGATCGATGCCTTTGTCGCGAATGAACGCCGTTCCTACAATATTTCCTCCGCTATATTTCGTGACCTCCGATCGATTCTTTTCTCCCTATCTTAATGCGCAGTTCCGTCGAAGACGTAACTGATTTCTGTCATTTTTCTTTGTTTGTGTCTTAACTACGGCGACAGGTCGATGTAGCGAAAGACTCGATCGCCGTAACGTGACGTTTGCAACAGACACAGCAAGGAAGAAAGTTAATTTATGAAAGGAAAAAATTAATTTAATTTGATCGGGATTAGGTTGGAGTTAGATTAAGGAAAATGTTAATTTAACTAGATCATTGTTCTTTGTTTGAAGATAAGACGAATCTATGAAAAAGGAGTATATGGCTGCTGTTACCTTAAAGCACGTGTTAACCGTACCAGCTATTAGGTTAAGTAAAAAGTTCTGAGCGTTTTTCGCTAGATGTCTTTAGTGAGCCATATCTCACGATGTGCACATCGCATCGAGTCATAGTATACACCGATTTCAAGGTGATATTACGCATCAAAAAGGTTCTTTGTCAGTTTTGTGTTCGGTGAAGCCAGTTGTGTGTTACAGCGTTCGAAAATGGAGATAAAAAAAGAGAAAATTCGATACATTCTTCAGTACCACTACGACCAAGGTGAAAAGGCGGAGCAGGCGGCCAAAAAAATTTGTGCTGTTTATGGACCCAGTACAGTATCGAATGCAACAGCAAAGCGGTGGTTCCAACGATTCCGTTCTGGTAATATGGACGTCGAAGATGAGGCACGCTCTGGTAGGCCAATCGTCGAAAATGTGGATAAAATCATGGAAATCGTCGAGTCGGACCGGCATGTGAGCACTTATTCCATTGCCCAGGAACTGAAGATTAGCCAGAAAACCGTTTGGAACCATTTGCATAAGGCTGGTCTCAAGAAGAAGCTCGACGTATGGGTGCCACATGAATTGACGCAAAAGAACCTTTTGGACCGAATTGATGCCTGCGATTCTTTGTTGAGACGTAACGAAATCGACCCATTTTTGAAGCGGATGGTGACTGGCGATGAAAAATGGGTCACATACGAGAACAACAGCCGAAAAAGATCGTGGTCCAATCGCGGTGGGCCGGCCCAAACGATCGCCAAGCGTGGATTAACGGCCAAGAAGGTTTTATTGTGTGTTTGGTGGGATTGGAAGGGAATCATCCATTATGAGCTGCTCCCATCGGGGCAAACACTTAATTCGGACCTCTATTGTCAACAACTGACCAGACTGAAGCAGGCGATCGACCAGAAGCGGCCAGAATTGGCCAATAGGAAAGGTGTTGTGTTCCATCAAGACAACGCCAGGCCGCACACATCTTTAACGACGCGTCAGAAGCTCCGAGAGCTTGGCTGGGAGGTTCTATCGCATCCGCCGTACAGTCCAGACCTGGCACCAAGCGATTATCACCTTTTTAAGTTTTTGCAAAATTTTCTTGATGGTACAAAACTGGCCTCAAGAGAGGCTTGTGAAAATGAGCTGGTCAAGTTTTTTACCAATAGGGACGAGGACTTCTTCAACCGCGGAATTATGAAATTGCCTTCAAAATGGACAAAAGTAATCGAACAAAACGGCGCATATTTAATCTAAATCGAATAATCTTGACTATGTTAATTTCATCGTCGAAATAAAGCGAAAAAGCGCTCAGAACTTTTTACTTCACCTAATATAATACTAAGTTATTTAAATAATAAATCTGTGGTTAGATTTGTTCGAATAGCGATTATAGAGAATTCTTCATTTGCATACTCGTATGATAGGAATATTGAAAGTTTCAATAACGTGCGTGAAATGAAATGTTGTATTCTATAGTTGGTAAATTAGAAATAAAAATTAGAAATAAATTAGTTATTAAAAGGAATAAAAGCTTTTCCTGTATAATTTATTATTATATACATAATTGGGATAATTCTATTTAGTACTTATTGATGCTCGTTAAATAGGTAAATTCACGACTTGGATAAAACACACGTTTTAATCCCATACCTTTGATAGAATTGCTCTTTTGATGGTATTTGAAACATTCAAATATCTAAATAATTCATTCCAATAGTTACTTGGTTCCAGCCGCCGAATCTATTTTCCGTTAACATTACTTGATTCTATTTCACGACGTAGTTTCGTTTGTATTCCTATCCAATTTATTATATCGTTAGCAGCATTGTTGCAATTACGATGTTGTTTCCAATCCACCAGGCGCATTACATATTCTAACGTATTAATAAATCTGTTTATCACTGAAATTTCGGTAATGATTTGCCTGCGGGTACCAATATTGTTCCCATTTGAAATGATAAACAACGATCCAATATTCTGAATATAAACAGAGAAGTAAAATCGCGAATAATTGCAGTTGCACATTTTCCAAAATAAGTCAAACATATAGCGTGAAAAAAATTGAGAATCGATAAACATTTGTCTGAATTTTTACAATACTTTGGATTGTTCTATTATTCCAATAAATGTATATTTTAATCTTACACGTATCTAGTGTAGTTTTATTAATTAAATTAATAAATTTTACGTTTAGTTCAGAAGTAAATCAATATCTTACTTTATCGAAAATTTCTATCAAAATTTGATAGTAGGAAAAATGTTTAATATTAAGAAATTAGTAGATTAACACGAAGGTTAAATTAAACTTCGCTATTGTAGATATAAATGATTGAATGTAAAATATATTTGGATCTCTACGTAGAGATTGACTTGACTGATTAACGAGTAAAGTAGAATATAGGAATTTTAAAAGCGAACTATTTATAATGAACCAGTACTCCGATAATTTACATCGTGAACACTTCACTCTGCCTGTATTCGTCAAATTCAGGAATATGATCATGACATATCCAGGATAACTAAAACGTTGCTAAAAACGTACAAAATGAAAGCTATCAGGTAACCGTGTATCGCTAACAATAAGAAGTCACGTGCTTGTGCAACGAAACGGAATTATTTGTTCCATTAGGATCTATCGTCGATTGGTTAAAGTACGCAGGTCACCGTGAAACCACAATTTTCCAAGCTTTTTATTCGTCACGATAAATTTACATAACCGCATTCAGGATAATAATTAATCCGTCACTGTCACATAGTAAATTTAAATAGACAGGAAGTGGGTCGTTTAATTTAAATGCTCGCACAGGTAACGAACGTGCCGACGTCCGAGTTACATTGTAATTAACATGGAGTCCACTTTTCGTGGACAGATTCGATCGCAAGGAACACGAACGTTCAGCCACGTATCGTTTTCTCAAGTCGAATTGCTCGTATAAAAGGTCTTCGAGAACTTTGCTTTTCATTACCCGTAATTGAATTAATCAACCTTCTGATTTGCTACGATTTAAAACAAGTTTCAATTTCTAACGAGAAATGAAATTAATCCATGATAATTTTACATTAAATTTAATAACCCGATAATTTGTTCATTGTTGCGTATCTTTTTATAATTTGCTATTAAAACGAGAACGTGTCTTCATATTTTTCATGGCTAATGTTTTAATATTTATCGCACAGACATTTCGATAGAAAGTTAGCCATTCGATAAACGCTCGATTAACTTTCCAAAGTATTTTCTAGATATTAGTAATTTCGATAGTGGCTACTGCTAGTGAGTTATGATCGATCGACATTTAATTAGTTAAAATGCTCAGTTGCAAACGAACGAAATCAACTTTCAGTGATTAAAAATTGATTTATTAATTTTCGATAATCGACCGTTAACATTTGATAGTCGTATAATAGAATGTACAACATCGACGATTGAATTTAGATACTGTAACGAAGAAATAGCTCGATCGAATTGTACATACGTGTGTTCCTAACAAAGAATAAACGAGAGATCAAACATAAATAATTCGACAAATACAGGATCTGAAACTTGTCATTTTGATGCATAAAGTTAGCTACTTCTAATATACAAGTCACGTTATTCTCCGTTATTCTCACATATTTTAATTTCTATATTCATTTCTAACTTATATATATTATTGTACGTTGTAAATCGTGACCAAACGCTCAATTAATTTCATCAACCAGAATGGTAGCTACAACTTCTGATAAACTCTTGAAAGCATTCCATCGCGGTAATATATTATCGGTGCTTGTAACGTAATTATGTGTTGTGCACTTGTTTATTAAACGATCTTCACGTCGAGCGTAAATTGGACTGAAATATTTCACAATGCTGGCAGAAATTTCTTGAAAATTCATGCCAGCAAAATCCATAACATCAGAGTCCGTTGAATTATTTGTTAATATACGTATGCATATCAACTTTCCAAAGCAATGTATTTGAAGGATAATATCTTCGAACATGTTTGTTCGTTATTAATTACCGGTCAATTAAATCTGGATAAAGAATATTTGTACGTAAATGTGATTGTACTCTTGCAGTATATGTATTGGATTGGCAACTAGGTGATTGCGGATTTTGTCATTAGGTGATAATTAGTCGCCAATCCAATAGGAATGGTTACCGCGGCAAAAGTCGACTTCGAAGCATCTTTAAGGTCGATGGTCACGACGGTCGAGTCAGATGAATGTGTGCCTACCGAAGCGTCCTGTTTTGCGACCAAGTTTTTCAGGACAGAAAAAAAAAAAATAAAAAAAAAAGCTCCGCTCCCCAGAGGCTTAAACCCAAAAACCGCATCATACAACAAAAAATGTAAAGCGCCGACACATAATACAGCATGGCTACGTCGCACCGCCGCGTATCGGTACATTTATCTAACATACCATTACAAAAATTCATGTTTATTGTGAATAATGCACTTAAAAACTGTATTTCTGGACTCAATAAACTTTGTAAAAAAAAAAGAGATGAATGTGTGTCTGTGTGCGAATGAGATCGTGTGGCCAACGGAAAAAACGAAAAGACAGTCTTCGATTGGCAGGTAGGGAGAACAGACTTGTACAGTACCGAAGCATTCTTGTCATTATATCGTCTTTGAAATTTTCTCTGCTGGTTTGCTCCTGTGAAGCCCGATCCTTCCTACGTATATTTAAAATTGAATTAAACATTGGTACTGGTTTTCCTATAACAATGATTTAAAGCTCTTCTTATCCACGATATTTAAGTTTATAACCGTGATTTATGTTTAATGTGAGTCTTAAAATTTTAATACATTTTTTTTATCAACACACTTTGACTGCCAGGCGAATTTTATAAGTTTTGCCTGAAACCCGCAAGATTGAAACGTACTACAACATGACGTTTAATTCTTGTCAAATATTATACTATATTAATGCACTTCTTTCTGACAATGTTATCCAGGTCATTCGTATTGCTGAATATTGCTGAAAATTCCACAGCCCATAAAATTAATTTTATCTTAAACGTATTTTAGTAAGCGTAGATCACCGATGAGCGTGTGGCAGTCAATGTGTTAGAGAATTATTTTTATACAATATGGATGCGGAAGATAGTCGCGTTTTTCATCAGCTTTGTACTGTTGTTTAAAGTTCGGTCCGCAGTTCGCGGCTATTTTTAATCAAACTGCCGCTTCGACGCACGGCTAGCGAATCACAGATTAAAGCGGAAAATTCGAATCCTTAGGCGCGGTCGGTGTTTGAACGGAAGGCGCGGCGAACTTCCTTTTGCCACGAGCAAATACACGCACCGAGCTTCGACCGGTGGCCAGCCAGTAACTTTCTCGCGATACCACTTCGCCTCTTTCTCTTCTACCCCTTTTGCCGTGTTCTATGGAAACATCGAGCTTTTTGCTGTCGATCGAGTCGACCCAACGAACAAACTAGAAAACGAAGAACCGAGCTCTTTGTAATTTAGTTGACGATGTTTGCTCGAAACAGTGCAACCGGCCCATTGTTCTAGATATTTGCGAGCAATTTCTTCGTCGGTCGTTAGTTCTTTTTCTTCTTTCTACATTTATGATTCGCGCGGTAATAGTTCTATCGCAGTGGAAAATAAAATTTTTTAGTAAACATACAGTGGCGGACAAGAGAAAGTTTTTACACGAAGAAGCATAAGTAGACCATAATTTTCCAATTTATTTTTAATCATTTACTTCGGGTTTATGTTTAACGAGAGCAACGAGTAAATACAATATGTACGACAGAATAGATATGGTACAAACTTTTAGTACGAAAATTACTAAAGTTCGTAGTGTATCAATTGAAAATTTTAGGATTGAAAAGAACTTAATTAATTAATTAAGATTCGACAAAAATTTAGAGATTATTAAACCGATATACAGGGTGGTTGGTAACTGGTAGTACAAGCGGAAAGGGGGTGATTCTACGCGAAAAAAGAAGTCGAAAATATAGAATAAAAATTTTTCGTTTGAGGCTTTGTTTTCGAGAAAATCCACTTTGAATTTTCGCTCGGTACGCGTGCGGTACGTTATAATCTCACTGTAGATCGTTGTCTCGATGGAAAAGTTTTAAAAAAATTTAAAAAATTAAAAAGAAAATTTTTATTCTATATTTTCGACTTCTTTTTTCGCGTAGAATCACCCCCTTTCCGCTTGTACCACCAGTTACCAACCACCCTGTATAAAATTTATGAAAATATCTTACACGTTGTATAGAAGTATCTGATTGAAAGTGGTCTACCAAGCATTGAAATTACAAAAAGTAGCGTATGGAGTGCCGTTATTATACTTGCTAAAGCACACTGCCTTGCAGGGAAACACGAGGTGACTTGTTCAAAACTGTAATGTATTTTATTCCGAGGAACAAACAGTGAAAATTGAACAGAGAAAAAATGCGACTTCCGTATGCGGATCATGTGAAATGTGGTTTCCAAGATCTGCAAAATAAATGGAGGAACGGTGTATACGAGGGCAGTGAATGCATGATGTAGTGGTGCAACATAGCTCGTAACGCGACAGGGAAGTTGATGATTCCTCGTAACAAAGTATTATACATCAGAAACGTAGAATGCAGCTTCTTCGAACGATCTTTCGTTCTACAAGAAAAATTACTTCAGAACCCGTTGTATACGGCCAGACTTTACAAACAAAGTTTAATAACGCGTACAAACTTTTATTATTATCATTTAATATTATTCGTTTCGAGCGTATGTCGTTGTTTGGTTTATCTAATTATTGTCAGATATTTATCTAATAATAATCCAGTTCTATGAATATGAGACAGTTCATCGTAACGTCAAAATGTATAAATCGATGGTATAAGCTTGGGAGATTCGCGTAATCGTTCGTAAATCATCCCGGACATCTTCGGTTTACGTTTTCCTCCTTAACTCAGGCTTTAATCTCGTGCTCTAGCTTATAACCAAAATTTATTTAACTTAGCAGAATGCCCTTGATACTCCGACTATATTCTCACGTGTTATTCTCCGAAAACTATATCGTCCCAAAATTATATTGTCATAAACCTACTTTCCATGAAATATTATAAATCGATCGTTTTCACTGCTCTCCAAGTTCTCGTGTTCTATTTTCGTCAGAATGAAACATTCTGTCTATCGTTTCGAAACATCCGAGGAACCTGAAGTTTTGTTACTTTTTGTCACGTTTTCGATCTTCTCCGTTTAATTAAAAATATTTAATCGTTATTTCATAACATTCTGCATAATGTAATTTTACTTAAACGGTAAAAGCGGGTAGGACATTTTGGTAATCAGATTACTACACACGATTCTTAGCCATCAAAATACCAAGAATACTTCGCTAGCGACGCTATATTAACCTAAAGAGTACCATATTATGCGAACCAACAGAATTTCAACGAAATATTAGAAACTGAATATTTCGATCACTTTCATATTTCCATCAATATATAATTAACAGTAATAATATCGTTCTTATCACGAGCCCTCCGCCAGCATGTTCCTATATCGAAACGGTGTATCCCCACGTTGAAACTCGCAGCGCGCTCCTTTAATCTAAGTTCACGCGTCTTTATCGAGATTTGAAGTTCCGCGAGGCAACGTGGTTGGCCAATTAACGCGCATGGAACGCCATCAAACAGCCACTCGAATCGGCTGCCATGTTACTTCGCGAAGTGTTCTCGCGCGGCGGTTTGCGAATGGTATTTTCGGTGGACCGCCGCATCGCTTCGGTTTAATCTTCGTGGCGCGTTATGCGGCTATTTAAGGTCAGCCGGGCGCTCTGCTGTTATTTTTAATCAAACTCCTACGAAGCTCGTCTCGACGGTGGCCCTAAAGAGAGAGAGAGGGAGGGAAAGCGAGAGAGAGAAGAATAGAACGAAGAAGGGACAGGGACGCGGAGGACAGGGAAGGAGTTTTCTGGTGCAGTTCCCGAAGTTCGAATCCTTGGACGCACATATCGGTTTAACGAGAATCGCTCGACCAAACTACATACACACACGTGCACTTATAACGGTGTGCGTGTGTGTTTTCACAGGAAGAAGAAACTGGACCATCGTTGCTGCCCCTGCAAGGTTTAATTCCTCCACGTTGTTTTTTCGACGCGGAGGTCGTTAAATCGTAGATTAGTTTCTCCGCTGTCGAATGAATTATTAAGAACCGGTTAAGAGCGAGGCTCAGTGAAAATAGCGATGCTAGAGTCTCGGGGATGTTCATTTGGTTCCTGGTGAAATGTTAATTAGCTTGTTACGCCGTGTGCTGATCAGGATGGAAAGAAGTTTTTTGGTTCAGTAAACAGTTTCGTGTAATTGGATCGGTTTTAAGAAGTACGGTGGCCACAAAAAGTATTTCCACGTCATTGTATTTATCGTAGCATTTGCATATTAAGTAATTACGTGTCGTTTAGCAGTACATATTAGGTTGTCCGAAAAGTGTCTTTCTTTCGTAAACGTGTTTTTTACAGCAATGCACATTCGTACAAATGTGAAACTAAGTCTGTGAAATGTCGCGGTGTTTATCTCAACAGAACAAACTGGATCGTACGTAATTCGACAAAATAATATAAAGCGAGAAACGTTGCGTGTCTATTATTTCCTCATAAAACGAAAGAAACTTTTTGGACAAGCTAATACTTTCACACGAGTAGAAAAATTTGATATCGTGAAATGAGAAACGTAGACTCTGAACGAAATAAAGGCGCGTGCAAATACCTTTTGTAACCATTCTATGACGTCTATTATGATAAACATTACAAATATGTAATTTTATCGTTGTTGATGGAAAAGAGGCAGAGGCAACGCACAGCTTTATTTTGTCTAACGCAATTGGATGGGGTTTAAGACGTTGTTATATAATTAGATTTATAGAAGATATTATAACAATAGCAGTTCAATTTCATTGATCTCTGCTTAATCATTTTGGCATTTAAATATAGAGCAAATAACGATGCTGCCACTCCGATATCAATTTTAGGATTCAATCGAAATATCTTATAACTGAAATAAAGGCTGAGACGACGGAGTTTATCGCGTTCTTCAAACTAGTGGTTTATTTTTAGCGCAATTATCCGGAACTACTCGGTGTTTTATTAAATAAGAGAAATTACGTTTAACGATATTTCGGAAACAACGCTGATATTTGGTGAATTTTCATTAAATTTGTCATAGAGACCCATCAACGTTGTTCGATGAATTTCCGGATCATGCAGAAATTTTGAATTGCTGCCAGCGAGCCAGCAAACCATCGATCAAACTAAATTTTATTACCGATGAACGTATAGATAGCCCTCGTGATCGTTACCAGCGTCTTTCAAGCATTTGAGGTCTTCATTTAAAAATTTTCCAATAAAAGTTCATAAAACTGCTCGTTTCTAAACTTCCGATATTGAAATATGGCGTAATTTGATAAGAATTCTCACAAGATGGACGATTTGGAAAATTAGCATCTTCAATTTAGAATTACCCAAACAGGTCAAACTGACTGAAGTATTCTTTTATGAACATATTTGCAAATTCCAGTAGCACTATGATGAGAAACTACCGTCAACATACTGATGAAATTTCCAACAAATCTTAAACGTTTAAATAACTGCTCATATTGTATATTAATTTTCTTCTAAATATATGTTTGCGGAAAATATCTGGTAACTTTCACGCATATTTTCAAATTGATTTCAAGTTTTGCCAGTACAATCGTGTCTCGTCACAGTGATAATGAGATTTCAAAATCTTGTACATAACACACACACACACACACACGGTATATGCATAAAAGTTTTCTGCGGTAATCGTGCAAATATCTTCGTATTTTATCTTCAATTGTAAATAAATACCACACAATACAAATCTACGCGAAATTTGAACTCCTCAATTTCGTGACTCAAACGTCAATGATTATTAATTCGCGATATACGAACGAAAACATATCGCGAATAGGCTAATTTGAATATTTGAATCATCAATTTTTCCTCACTTTGTACCCACACAAATCCTGCGTTCGGTTATTTATCGAATATATACAACGTTTTGCGTGCATCCGCGATCGTCGAGATAATCTGTAATTACCGCAAACGAAGTCCAGCCAATTAACAGAGGTCGATTAAAATGGAATAAAAAAAAAGGGAAAAAAAGGGATAGTGACATTAGTGATATCCAGATGCTCGTGCTTTTACATATTCTTCCACGATTTATCATCGGTATTACCGATATATTTTCTTAATCATGATTTCGCGTGACTTCGTGTGTACACTACTGTACACGTGTGTCTCGTTACATCTTTCTGCCCACATGTCCAGCCAGCGTTTTAAATATTTGCGCATTCACATCGCGCTATCCCACACCCCACGCGATTCATTTTGATCGAAACCGACGATTCGAGCGTTTCAATGTTTGATTCCGACCGACGAGGGAAATGAAGTTTGAAGACGTTACCGTGACTAAGTACTCTTCGTAGTATAACGACATAGTATAATAATTATAAGCGACGAAATCATTGCTTTATACGTAATAATATGTAAGTTTTGATTTATTCTATAATTAAAATCTGGATATTTCTGATTGGTCCACGGATTTTTATATATTTTTATATACTTTGTTAAAACTGAACGTAATGCACGCATTATGAAAAATATTGCCTTGCTGTGTACTTATAAGCGGTAGCAGCGTATTTAATATTACAGTATGTCCCTTTCTCTCGGTCAGGCTTGCGGTACACTCGAGGTTCGCGAAAGGATTCTAGAGTTTCGGAATCGTAATCAAAGTAGCTTTAAAGCGTAGTTCCTCTTCCTGTTGCTTCGCGGGAACCGTGCCTCACATGACAATTGACGCTGCGCAAAGCGTTCCGGGGATCGTGTGGTTACCAGGCGATTCTTCTTGAAGCCTCTAACTTACTGTGGGAAACCAGCCTCTCTTTTCCGATGACTAAATTTCTTCCAACGGCATCTCCATTTAACCAGTTTATTTATCGTCGCAAACGATACGAATTACCTTTAGCTTTCGTTCTTTCATTAAACGAACAAAATCTTCTTTACGTTGTACGTGAGTGCTATAATCGAGGTTTTACCGAGATTTATTCTTTATATTGGAATTTTTATTCACAGTGTTGAATGTCGTTGATTGAATGGTTACGTTACAATGTACAGTAACGGAGTTTTAGTTGAGCGTGAGATTTTTTGTTTAGAGAGTTTTTCGCGTTTTTGTTTCTCGTGTTTTAACGAATCAAATAGAAATCCGGCATTTACAAGTGTTTTACAAGTCGTATTTTTCAAAAAAAATCGCAGGATAGACGTGGTTGTGTATTTATATAATATCGACGTTGTATCAAGGGGAATGTTATTGGTGAAATTTCAGGGGTGCTTCAAGTAATTAAAATCTATTGGCGTGGTTTCTCTATTGTGAAGTCAATTCCGAGAGGCGCCATGGTGCTTTGTGTTTCGAAGGCTGGAGAGTTTTGATCGGAGAATAACTGTGTAGGAATTTTTCGTTTGTTACGACGTAACACGCAGTAAAACTTTCAGTTTAATGAATTACTGTCTTGTACTGGTTCGTGCATATACGTAATCAGAGTGAAAAAATTAGTATGGAGGAAAGAGTGAAGTTGTAAAAGTCGCGTGTCGCCATTGATTCGAAGAAAAGGAGATTTTATTTTTTATTTTTTCTTTTTCACTTTAAATTATCGTTCATATTCTGTCAATAATTTACATTGATCTGCATCTTTTTATATAATATATCAGGTTACAGTGACAAAATTAAATAACCTGTTTAGATTATATCTAAATTCAAAATATTAGATCAGGTTTGCAAAAATTAGTCTACGCTATACCAATACGTAGATACTTGTAGAAATTGGAATACTCGGATAGGTTAAACAATTCTGTTGTCAAATTTCGTTATTAAACGAATCTGTTCGTTGAATCTGACAATTTTGTTCACAGAATCCATACGCCATATATTTAACGATCCAAAGGAGGCCACTGTCACCTTTGATTTCCCTTTGAAACTATTTCAGCCAGCATTAACTTTATCGAGGATTTCAGGATCTTAATAAGCTCTTGTATAAGATACATTTGGGACTTTAGACAAGTATAGCGAATCCAGGATAGTTGCGCTACGTACCTTTCGGTGTTAATTGCAGTTGACCTTCAATTAGTTCATAGCATGATTACTCCAGAGTATCTTAAACATTCAGAATAATATACCTCACAGTAAATCTATTTATTAGGTCGTTTCGTAATTTCTGTTCCTTTATCACCATCAATCCTCGATACGTATACTTCATAAAATATTACACGCTGATAAGGAAATTATTTCTTTTTTTCTACCACACCTCTTTCAACCTCTTTGTAGTATGTAAATTTTTTCAGAAATCAATAATAACTAATGGAGAGTTTGCGTGTATGTTTTATTACGGTGCAATTTTCGATACGATTAAAACGTATTTGGAACAGAGCAATAGAACTTGAACCGCGATTGAGAGACCTGAATTATCGTAAACAACAATGTAAGAACTTAATCTCTGAGTATATCTCACGATCTACATTCAGTTGAACTTCGTATTTCGTAATTCATATTTATTGCGTGTATTATCCGAAATTAAAATTACAACTTTCGATAATACCTGCAATAGTCTATGCATATTTCATTTCTAGTAACTAAAATCTTTCCAAATCCGTATCATACTGTCATTTATTTACGAAACTGATGATAATACGTTGTTCCTCGCAGTTCATACATTTCTTCTGATTCTTGCTTATTAAAATACGAAGAAGAAAAATCATTTAACCGCCCCTTATTTAAAATACATCCCCATAACCAATATCCGTATCCATGCTTTAAACGAGATATATCGTGGCGTCTGCCTTTCAATATTTATAACCGATTGTCGTTTCGTGTAAAAGGAAGATAAAGCATCGTGTATATTTTTTTACACCGTGTCATATCCTACGTTTAGCATCGTTAACTCTTTCACATTTACAAACAAGGTACTTCGCAAACCGATCTTTACACCTAATCTTTGCACGAGATATCTCACGTCGTAATGAAAAGACACGCGAGATATCTCGTGCAAAGTGTCGCACGACATCCAGAATATATCTCATCCATAGATGCAAAAGGGTCAAAAGAATATTATGCAACAGTCTACACGAATTCACTTAATGGAACCGCCTTCGATATCTACCTACGTACAAATTTTAATCAATCGCGATACAAACGTTTCACAAAGTTCTTTTTCTTTATTTTCTTTTTTTTTTTTTTTTTCTTAATTCATAATTAACAAGGACTAATGACCGAAGAATTAAGAGCACTCGTATTCTCTACACGACGATATAATGACATTAGGGTTATAGCTCGTATTACATTAACTGTATTTTATGTTTGTACCATAATGGCAAGTACTCGCAATATGTATATTCGTCATCGTATACAACACAAATGTATACACGTATATATACGAAGGTTCTCTTGAAAGTCGATACATCGTCGTCGTACCGATTCATCGAACTCTGTTCGTATCCGCAGTGTCGTTGCATCGCATGCCTTGTGAAATCTGACGACGGTGGACAAAAGCATACTGGATTCGTCGATTACGCGAGGAACAATTTAAACGTTATCGAATTTATCGACTGATTTTAATTTACTTGAAAGGCTTGCCGCGATCGGTATATCGTGGATAGAACGCTCCTATTGGCCGCGATTTCAATCAAATTAGAGATCATCCGCGGCAAATATCGTGGCTCTCGCGTACGCGTATATTCCGTTGTCCACCGGTCGCCGTTGTTATTTTTCTGTTTCGTTCGTTTTCTTTAAGTAGAGCACGATCTGTGCACGCGAACGGATAATTTGCTTATTGCGCGCCTTCGCCAGACGAGCGAGTAATTTCCTCGAATCGGCGTTTATTAAACGATACCATTAACGGCCAGACAACCAATGACTTTTTATATTCATCTTGTAAAGTGACTCGGAGTGTGACGTAAGGGCTTTTAAGGCGAATGGTAATTTGGTTACCTTGTCGTTGGAAAATACAGGTTGATAGAAAATATTCTTGGAACCGTTGCATCGATTTCTTAACGCGAATTAGGATCTGGTTATTATTTAAAACGCTTGGTATCTTGTCGTTTGTCGTTAAGCTTGCGACTAGTGCCACAGGATCCTTATCCTAGTATCACTTGCACAGTGCAGTTAATACTACAAGTGGTATTTTAGAAGTTACAAGTGTTTGAACACTCGTAATCTACATAGTCGTTCGTACTATATTTGCAATTATATTTAATATTAGGTGTCAGGTGTCTCGCTATTGGTTGTCAGTGGACATTATTCTTTAAATGGACGCGTAATACGTGTCAAGATATAAGAATCAAATATCGAAGATGTAACCAACGACGTCTTACCAGTGCTGAGAAGCTTAGCTAAAACAGGTAACGTTGCGCAAGTGGATTGCGTTTAACATAAAACTCCAAAATTATAAAAGCTACACAGCAAAAATCTATAACCTACAACCTGTCGCTTCCTCATTCATTCATTCATTAATATCGTTAGTTAACGGATTATTGTACTTTGATCGCTTCTTATTGGCCGTCAATTTTGTCTAATTACGAAGAATATGTTACCCGCAGTTCGTTAATAGATTAGTATAGTATAATGTATTGTATAAAATGTTTGATAGAAAAGAATTATAGAAAAATTCTAATCGAACGATATTGTAACGTCAAAGCAACTAAGTCCTGTACTTTTAACAAAATTTACTCTCATACGATATACCAGTCATTTTACACTCAATAATTTTACCAATTCGAGCGTAATCTGAAACCTTCGTCAAATCGAATCGATTGGTTTAAAGGCGTGGCGAATATCTCGTTTATCGCTTAATTAAGCAAATTAATTATAAAATAATAGTAGTGATAATAATAATATTTTCGTTTTCGATGCTATAGTCGTTTCTCTTGTCGCGTAAATTACACAGCGAATATTTACAAAACGGGCGGCTTTTATCGAGCTGGCCGAAGGACCGGTAAATCAATTAACCGGACGCCGATGTTGCATAAATCGATTTAACCGCGTTTGAGTAATAAAACTGCGCACGTAATCAGGCATCCGATATACAATCCTTAATGATGATAATCAGAATCTAGTAGCAGTAATTGCTGTTATTGTGCGTTTGTTTCGGACTCGACCTATGAATGTGAACAGAAATTAAACTCCCGCTGTTTTCGTTGATTGTACGCTCTTTTAATAACTCTGTTAGATCTTTTCTACTAATTATTCTGCTATTATATCAGTTCTTTTTTTTACGGAAATTTCTGTTTTACAAACGAATGCGAGCTGTGTTTGTCATTACCATCTAATGACAAAATCAGCAATCACTCAGTTGCCAACCCAATATTATTCTATAATTAGCCTACGGATTTTTATGAATTCTGAATGAGAAATCCTGAGATATAGAAATGCATAGGATTCGTGTAATATGCAGATATATCTGAAATATCTGGAGTACTGTATCCTTTACAGTGTTTAATAGATAAAACATTTTTCTGAGTTGAACAGAAATGCACAGAATTCGTGTAATATGCAAAAATATCTGAAATATCCAAAGTACGTTATCCTTTACAGTGTTTAATAGATAAAACATTTTCCTGAGTTGGACAGAAATGCATAGGATGCGTGTAATATGTAGAAATATCTAAAATATTCAAAGTACGGTATCCTTTACAATATTTAATGAACGAAACATTTTCTCGAGTTTCATTTTGCAAAATATATTTTATTTCAAAATTATTATTTATCGTTCTTTGTGTAATATAAAACGTAAAAATTTGGTATTTTTAATATATATATATGGCAGCTACATAACGTTGCTAAATATTTATTTAAAAGGTTGAAATACGTTTCGTAAAATTTATAATTTTTTAAACAATGAAATAACGGCAAGAAAAATGAAGCGATAGTGAATCAGAAGCTTAATTCGCAAAATTGTGTATAGAGTTCGTCGTGATTTACAGATCTCGTATCTGTCTAACCTGTGTACAATAGCTAGACGAAGAAAAGCTATTACCTTCCTTCGTAAAGTTTTCAAGCGCAGCATTTGCTTTTAAAAGCTCGGTGATTCTCTTCATCGATCTCTCTGCCAGCTGTTTCTAGTATCGTTAAGCCGGCAATAGCGTAATTATAATCTTTATCGTTTCTTCTTTCTCGTCTTTAATTTCTGTATAATTTACAGGCGAGTTTACTTCGAAGCTAAATAAGACGTTTACAGGAAGCTTTACTTTGTAACGTTTAAGCTGTATTCTCTCATCTCTGTCTGGTTTACAGAAAGCACTTTCTTCTCTCGATTAAAATTGTATAACGTTTAAAATTTATTTCGAGAATTACGTTAATTTTATAAACGAAAGAAGGAATAACGATCTCATCCGTAGAGTTAATACGTCTTGAAATAGAACGGATAAGCAGAAATAATGTATTCGAGATATGTAAATGTATACTCATAAAGGAAGTAAATGTAATCTCGTACAAGGGGATACTATGACCCAGCGAAAGCTGGAAGGCAATTTCACTACAGATTACAGATAACTAGTACCATATCAGATGTTTATTAATCGCGATATAGAAAACAAGAACCAACAGTTTGCATAATCCCAGTTGCATCTTCAAACAAACTCCACGTCTCTTCTCGTCATTCCTTTCTCGATATTAATCCACTATACGTACGAACTTTCTACTTCTCATCTTGTTTGAATAACTACAAAAATGATATAACAGAATTTTTCTTCGATCCACAAATGAATTGTACAAACTTTACATATAGAAATACCAAAATATTGGAAATAAAAATCTTAACAGGTTGAAAATTCTAACAAATCTCAGCTTTCAGTCGAATTTGGATAATCGAGAAAGCGAGCCCCTATAACTAGAACGTTTGTAAATGGTTTTTGCGTGTAGTGTCATCGTTGTATGATTTTCTAAATTCTTTCCAATTTGTTACGAGGAACGGAAACATAGCTTCGATAGAAAAGAAATCAAAGTAACTTTGAATCTCTGAAAGAAAAATCTCCGGTGATCCCTCGAGAATATACAGTTTTTCGATATTTCGTTTCATTTAAGAGATGCTGACTCGTAGCAGATGTTGACTTACCCTGTATATATTGTATAGCTTACAGGTATTATTTATCATACAATAACGGAACGTGCCGCATTCTCACAGAAATGCTCGTACTTCATTGTATATCGTATCAAGAAAGGATCAAAAATTTATAAGTGAAGTTTCTCTTGCTTCGTTTTCCATTCGTTCAAACGAAAAGCAATTTTACGCGTCAAATCGGATTTCATAATAAATATTTTTCTGCGGACATTTTCGCCTATTTTTCCTTGCAAGAAATATAGTCGTTTGAAGGATAATCGAAATAACGTTGATTAAAAGTCCTGCATAAACCAGTGAATTAATTTACAGCTTTTTGAATTATCGGTAAAACGTAAACTGCTGTTCGGTGTATTTAATTCAAATACATGTGTTTTTCGCTCTGGATAATATCGCAGAAAAATGTTTATAAAAATTTAATCGAATTACGGTACTCTCTGTATGAAGGTGAAAAGCGATGTGAGATATAAGTATTCAGAATTAGATTTTCATAAAACTATTTTAAAAATGGATAGAGTAATTTAAAAATATCGCCGATTCCTGCGCGTGATTCATGTTCTCTCGCCTTCCTCGATATTATATTAGATTGTGACACGTAAAATTTATGTTTGAACGTATATTAGATTTTTCACACAGATTATGTCTAGAAACGATGTCGCATACGTTTGCTCTACGGTTGCATAAAATTAAATATTAGTTTATGTCCCTTTTTTATATGTAGATAAAAGTCTATGTTTGTTGCATGATACAATACATATATATTGTACTATATTAGTGGCCAAAAGTTTGAAGTCACTATGCGTTTCATAGAATCCAAGAATTGCAAAAATTAAAGTCTAAAACGACTTAAAGTTCTGTTATCGTGGAAAACTGCTTCTTCGAAGGTATAATCAAATAAAGAAAATTATTATTTATAATCGTAGTATTTCAGATGAAACTTGATAATTTATTACGATTTCAACATCGCGTGTTTACTTTAATCAATGAATATACGTGCATAGTAGGTGCTTAATATAATAATAATAATAATATGGAATAACAATATCAATAGCATAAATGTAATAACACAAGCACTTAAATTACTCTTACGTAACGTTTGTGTGGACCTAGAGGAAGGTATATTTCACATGTTACAGCCTGGTATGTAGTTGCAGTATCGATAGTGAATGGGTCAAATCGGTACGGTTACTGTGTGCTGATTCGAATCTTTTCCGGCGGGTTCCACGCTTTGGAAAGTTAAGCCAAGCGGTTCACGTGGCCGTGGCCAACTTCTATACGAAGTTGCCCCGAGGACTTAAAAAGCTTTGTACGTTTCAGACGTTGCCGTTATCACGAATGACCAACCGTTCAAACGAGAACAAATCGTCCGAACCATTAAAGTTGCCGAGGGCGCAATTAATTCTTAAACGGGAAGCGTTAAATAACAACACCAGGGAAAGGCGAGGAGGCGCTGAATCGAAGAAGAAAGATTTTGAAAGAACGCGAGTGATCGTTCTTTGAAAAATGGGATTCTGATTAATCAAAGTAAAACCGCTAGGCGGAGAATTTTCGTCGATTTTAAATGATCGTCGAGTAAATTTATAGAAGACTTTGCCAATTATCAGACTAGAATTTCAACGACTCTGTGAAAATTCTTTTAAGAATGTAAGTTTATCTTGAAATTTTTAGTTATATTATAATCGATATCAGGCTGCGACAAAGTGGTGTTTTCATAACTGCAAATTTAGTTTTCTTGTCTTTCTTTCAATAAAAGACTATTATCAGCTCTTTCAAACTTCTTATATTCGAACGATCTGCATAGCTGAAATAAATATCGATGTTTTCCTGTCGTTTTGTTAAATTTCATTGCGCGCGTAAAGGGTTAATAGATATTTTTGAAAGTTGCACGATATACGTCTGATCGTAGAAAATGGTGGCGCAGTTGAAATCAAACAGTTGATGCTTCTTCCTTCTGTAATCAGGCCAGCGAGTAATTGAACTCCAGTTACCGTGATCGCACGATCGATAAGAACTTCAGCGATGCTTCAACTCGGGATTTCTAGTGGTCATTTTTCACGTAGCAGCTTCTTCGCCTCGCCGCAGATTTATTGGTCCCTTTGATTTCTCTCTTGTCCGCTCCTTAATTATCTATCTAATATTAAGAAGCGAGAAGATATTAACGATATCTTCTTTCACAATGTTTCCTTTTTACAAGTATACATATTTTTGTTACCGATTATAATGTAAATATTTTAATATTTGTTATGTCTAATAATATTATTATCTAATAATTTATATCCAATAATATCTTTCGTATCTCAATCTTGCTTCTATCTTAGCAGCAAAAACGATTCGTATCTACGATTTATGATGTTTAACATTTCTTAACGTTAGAGAAATACAGTTCGGTCGAAAATGACCGGAGAAGACGCAACATCTGCAGAGTAGTTTGCACAGTACAAAATACGAAACATTTGCACAGTAGAGATTAACACAGTTAAGAACGCGTAATTAATCGAATAAGTCAAGCGTTCTGATGTTTAATATATAAAGTCAAATCGACGAACCAAGTTGCTAATTTTCGTATTCTATAAATTCTCAATAGCTGTATGTAATTTCCCATAAGAGAAGAAGATTCCACGATGAACTGAATATTTAAACAAATGCATCCCTTTCGTGCAAATATAGTCGTAGGTGATACGAATAAGTAACACAGTTGTCGATTATATTTTCATAACTGGCCAGGAATTAAAACACCGGAATAAAAATGATAAAAAGTTTAAACACAAGTTACTGTGATATCGTAGTTACTGATTAACGATGATATTATATGTATCTTACTCGTGTCTTAATAAAAATCTAAGGATACGGATAATTCTCTGTAGGCTTTTTTCGTTGCTTTCTACGAAATTGTAATTTAAAAAATTATCACGGAGATAATAAAGAATTGTATAACGTAACGACGAGTACGTACGTAGATTAAAGTATAACTTCATCTCAAAATCTCCGAGTTTACTTTTCTATAATTAAAATAAATTTAATAATAAACATGATTTCATAATTAAAAAAAAAGTCTTTCAAAGAGCTTCCTAAAACTCGCCGATTCACAGAAACTCCAAAATTCGAAACGAAGTACATTTCGCACGTTACGTGGTTATATCGTCGTAGCTCGTTTCGTATTTTCGCGGTGAAAAGAGATCAACTTACTGCATAAATGAAAAAAATAACAAAATATTCTCTCAAAAACTTCTTTAAAGTCACTGATTCTTAAAAACCAAACGTTCAAGGAAAAGCATATATTCGTATATTACTTGGTTAACGTTATCATTTTTTTCTTTTTTCTTTTTTTGGTACTTGTATTGTCTCGCAGAAGCTCAGCAAAATATCTGCAATGCAAAAAGGGCACGACAAACGGCAAATAGAATGAATTATTTAACGCATTACTTACTTACGCTAGGAGCACGGATGGGGGAGGTGGAGAGGATTTAAAATGAGTTACGATTATGACTGAGCAAATAAAACGGGACAGTAATTAAGCTCGGAGACAAAGTGACTTCAGGGGTCGATTAATTTCGGATTCAAATAGCTCGGAGTTATTCTAATTGATTCTCAGTGGCACCCAATTACTCGTTGTATTGGTTGCCTCATCGGTAACCATTCAATATGGTCGGGCCGCGAGCCCTGTAGAAAGTGGTCCTTGGGCGTTAATTAATTAGGTGGAAGAGTAATTGATCCGTGCATTCTTTCGCTCGAGTGCTGATAACCGGATAATGCATGTGCCACCGAGCCCGCAAACGGTTCCTGTTCCTTTAATTCGATTGGTTTCGACGTTTTTATTTGAGAGCTGCTTGGAGACACGAGAAAATAAAGGAACGTCTCGTTGCTAATTCGACACAGTGGTTTCGAATGTTTCGGGTCTTTGAAGTTTACGATTCAGGACGAGGTAATAAATTGCTTGCGAAGTAACTCTAAACGATGTTGCGTGGTATAGCGAAGAAAGTATCGTTTGAAGGAATGTAATACGATTTGCAGTGCGCGGATATCTCATCTATCGGGGAAGGGAATAATTTAATAGATTTTCTCAAATGGTTGTTGATAGATGGCAGATATTTATCAAATTCATAGGAACGTAATTAGAAAAGTGGAATTTAGGCAATAAATTGCTTTATCTATGAAATATTACAAAAATTACTACACTTGGTTGCCAGTGGATGCTATTAAGTTGCGAGAATTAACAGTTTCGATGAACAGAGAAAGTCTACCATATTATTTCAAGAGTAACAAAGTCTGCGCAGAAATCACGAAGCATTCGCGACAGAATATTTAGTCTCGCTCCCCGAATCTACGGCAACTCGTGGCATCGTTAATTTTCTGAATCCCCGTCGAAAACACAAAACAGGATTGGAAATCCTCTGATGTTCCTGTCCGCTAGATTTTCCCAGAACTCTTTACATTTGCCTCTTGTTTTCTACGGGACGCCGATGAATATCTACAGGAAAATCCAACAAACTACTTCATCTATACAGACATACCTACGCAGGTGAATAAACGGAAAGCAAAGACCAAAGGGGAAAGAATGCTTAATAGCGTTATTCAGGGAAATGGAGTCGGTTTCATTAAGCCGGGCAAAATTGCATCGCACCGACGAAATGTTAGCGTCCTGGTGAATTATGAATTTGTAAGTTCTACGTTTTGCATATTTCATGTTCTTTGATATATATATATATATGTACACATAAACACGCTCAGACACACGAGTAGAAGAGCTGCACGGAGTGTCGATGGTTCCTCCGTTATTAAACATATCGATTTTCGACTTCCTCGGATGTTTAATTTGCATTTTGAACAGCTTCTTTTTTTTATTACCGAAAACAAGCCGCCGAGCTATGCAGCTGTGCGAGTTTCGCGGTAGGCGCGTGAGAGCGCGCGCATACGAAAGTAATTAGCACGATATCCTCGGCCAGTTTCGCACGAATTTATTTTCACCGGCGGAAAGGACCTTGTGGTGTATTCGGCGAAAATTCCTTCCGATTTCGTTATTCTTCTCGCTTTGATTCGGATATATCGCGTGAAATAATCACGAATGAGTTCATCGTTAAATTCAGTGATAGCTGCGTGGAAGATTGGCGCAGAGACTG
Organism: Bombus bifarius; assembly: GCF_011952205.1. Taxonomy (NCBI): domain Eukaryota; kingdom Metazoa; phylum Arthropoda; class Insecta; order Hymenoptera; family Apidae; genus Bombus; species Bombus bifarius. Next base: position 4,886,142 of record NW_022884356.1, read on the forward strand.
TGTTAACCGGGTACAGTCTGTCTTCTGTTCGGTTTCGTTGTTTATCGAAATACTTCACGAATCATTCATTTTCTAGATGAACGATCAAACGTGGGTCACATATTTCTGGACTATCGTACGTAGTCAGAAGTGCTCTTAGTAAACAAAGTGTATAAATTCCTTTGTAAATTTTTAATGAACTTTAGTATCGAGCTTCGGTTAATCGAGAAGCTTGCAGAAACTATTTTGTTAAGTCTGAAATAATACTATTTAAGAATGATGAATATATCGATTTACCGTCGAATGAAATTGGATTGCTTCGCAAAAATAATCTGTGTCAGATCTACTTCTTCTTAGAACAGTGTTTGACAAGTGACTGACACCCGTTTTTGCTCACATATAGAAATGTAGTATGTCGGTCAGATAAAATTAGTGGCAAGGAAAAATATTCCTATTTGTTAGCTTTCTCTTTTGTTTTTTAAGCGATTAAAAATGTTCCATTCGAACGGATATAGATTGTTTACTATACTTTGTTTGCTATGTTAATTTGAAAATGTTTCACCGAACAACGAGGCTCAACTTCACAAAACAAAAACCTTCTGATGAATATTTTGTTAAATCGAATTGAAACGTAAAACCGTTCTTCGAAATTCTTCTAAAAGAAAAAAAGACAAGAATTAAAAATGAATCCTATGAAAATTCAGTATTTTTCCGAAATCATAAATTATTATGCCAATTTGAAGCTTGTAATGATTAAAATCGGTGCTTGACAGAAAATTCATATTTTTCGTTGTTTCAAGTAATGCTAACGTAGCTCGACTGTTTAATTTTCCACATCCTAGTCATGTTAAAATGATCAGCAACATCTGCAGAGTATAAAGTCGGTGGAGGCTATTTCCAAACGTAACAGATGCGGTTCATTACGCTTTAACAGAGTCGGAATCTTCGCAAAGGAAGCACTATCTATATGTTTTTGCCTAGTCGCTGTAAAATAAATGGCTATAATTAATATTTATTTCAAAAATAAGCTGACGATGGGCATAAAAACTCACGGGAAATATTGTAACTATCACTTTTACAGATTTAGAGAAATTTCGGTGCAAAAGATTTTAAAGTCTTAATAATGTCGGCATTAATATAAATTAATTTAATGGATGTCTAAAAGTTTCATAAACTAATTACATTCGATATTTTTATCTGTTCTTAGTACTCGGTTTCTTTGTTGGTTTCTGGTTGGTCGTTTAAATATTTAACAGTATGATTGTTCAATGGTTGTAGTTTAACATCCGAGACCGTTGATCAAAGAAATTTTTTAAGCTAGAAAAACTTACCAAATGTCCAGTTGGACAAATTGTAAAGTACAAATTAAATAATAATAAAAGAAAAAGAAATTTCATATTTTTCGTGTCGTAAGTTGGTTTCTTGGTCACGTCGTTTATTCAATATCTCGTTTCAATTTCTTTTTAATTGATTGTTCACAATTGCATCGATCGCTATAATAGGTTATTAGCCGCTCGATTGAAATTGTAGACTGAATTTCATAATTTTCGGAAAAGATTGATAGAGAAGTGACATTAACGTTAAAGCAACAGCAGAAAACTTGTTATTTTACACATTTAATTCTTTTTTAACCATCAGATATAACAAAAATATGTCGGTTGGATAAAAGTCTAGGTTTTGGTATGCTGGTTTATACGCGTAAGCTTAAAATAATATCAAAAGATGAAATTTTGGCGTGCAGTATGCGATTTATGTTAAAAAGGGGAATTCACTATCTTGCACCTCTTTCAATATGGTGAACAAGGGAGGAATCTTCTAGGTCCTTGTATCTCTTTCAAAGAGACACAAATATGAGAGGTATTAGTGTCGGAGAGGAAACTCATTGTATTGTGCATTTCTCAAAGGAATCCATAAGAAAGCGCGATAGTGAAAAAGGAACAGCCTGCATCGTGTCAATAGAGTAACTTCACCAAAGAGAGAATTACATATGTCTACACTGTATCTCCAACAACTTTAACCTTGGTTTTCACAGGATGAAATTATTTTCTACTTTGTTCTACTAACTTCTTTAGAAAAATACTATCTAATCGTTACCTTCTGCAATTTCAAATAAGATATATGTATGTAGCTTCTGTTCTTTGATACGTAATTCTTACGTGATGAAATGATGGCTCGACTTCTGTCTATGCAAGCAGATAGAAATAAAATTTAGAGATCAGATAACGGTGTAACTCGTTTCTTGATTTTGCTTGATCCGCCTATTACGTACTCGCAGAGATTTGATCCAGTTTGGCGAGCAAATGACCGACTCGAGTGACTCACGAACACCGAGATAAAAGTAAAACAGTGTATGGTTAACAACAGATGAAAATCGTTAAGAGAAGATGGAATCTTGGACTTTTCCATGTTCAATCAGCATAGTTGGTTGATACTTGAATTTAAACACGCGTCGATCCTCCATCTACAACGGTCTACATTTAACAAAATGATTTGCAATAAAATCTTCTCCTCCTAACTTCTAATATCTCGATTTTTCCATCGTTTGATTCGATCGCGATTCTCTATACGATCTTACCGTTCTAAGAAAAAATTCTCCACCTTTCGTCTCTAGATTCTAAACTGTTAATCCATTTGGCTAACAACTGGCCACTTCAAATTCGATTGTCCATCCGTTGTCCGCTTGGTTACTTGAATCTCGGCGGTAATCGCGTCGATAAACGCGAGGAAATCTCGCCAGAAAACGGCGCGCCGACACTGCGAGAAAATGAAACGGCGGAACGTGTCCCCTGGAATCGATGAAGGATGAAGAAGTAGCGTTCTTTCGCTCGTCGCATTGTCAGGTGACGCCTTTGTATCGCAGACTTTACGGCTGATGTCGCGAAATTAAACAAGGTCGCGGCCAGAAGATCGGGGAGAAAATGGAGGAGTTTAGAACGACGCGTTGTCTCACGGATCGTGAACGAAGCTCACGGATTTAAGGGGCGCGACGATAAAACCTTGACTCGTCCGCGTTTCCCACTACCGAGAACAATAAGAGGGTTTCTGTATTTCGTGAATATTCCACGTGATCCTGAAAAACCGGAAAATGAGAACGAGTAGCTGGCTATATCTGTTTATTGGAGAATTTAGCGACGGTGTTTCTCATGCTTCTTTCAATCTCGACCTGCTTTCGTGGTATAGTCGAAAAAAAAATTCATCCGTCTGTCAAGTATCAGCCACGGTAAATTTTGAGAATTTCTTTTCATTATAAAAAATTAACGTTGCAATTACGTACTACCAAGACATTAATTCCCTTCCAAATATACCTAATCTCGCGCAATAAACAACAGACGGAGATTTGTTTCGGCCATTAAATGTTACAACGAGAATGGTACTATGGATATTTTACGTACTTCTGCATATTGCATGCACTCCGTCTATTTTCGCAGATGAGATTTCTTTAAATTTTCTATAAGGGTATACAAATCTGCAATCTAGTAATATACTTTGAGGTCAGATTAGTTGATTAATTTATATCGACTTTCCGAGACATTGAACATGTACATGAAGTATCGTCTAGACAGTTAATTATGCTGAAATATGTTTTGAACGATTTCGCTACGTATAAAGTTGTTTTTCAATGCTAATCTCTCATTCCTTACAGCTAATCGAATGGTCTTGACCTACTATGTATAACGTATTCTCTGTGCTTATTTTTCATAAAAGAATTTTGACAAAAAGTTGACCTAAGTAAAGGAAAATTGTACAATACTGATGTTCGTAAAAATAATGTGAAAACAATTTATAAGTCGCTTAAGGTCGCGTCTACAGTATCTAGTTATCGCAAGTTGCAACTCCCTTGTCTAATTTTGTTCTGCTGGTTCGCAATTAATGTCGCGTATACCGATTGCAATTTACGTACTTCGTTTCGGTAGATTTTCGTACCGCTGAGCTTATTAGATTAGTTTGCAATTATTATTATTTTTTAAAACAATACATAGTAGTTGTATAAAACGCATAAAGTATTTCTATAGTTTCAAATTCCCAGAAAGTGCACAGAATACGCACAATGCGCAAAAATGTGTAGAATATCGTAAATAAAATATTGTTTATAATATTCAATTTACGAAATAGATGTCTACTTTGGTTCCACTTTATTGATCATAACGTCTATTTATAATGTGCAACATTTTACCTAAATTTTAGTAAGATTATGGAAGATTCGCCGACCTTAATTCACGCATGTTTGAACAAGATTAAAAAGGTGAAAAACGAGAATGTCAGCGGGGCATTTGCCAAAATAGTGTTCTGGCGAATGCGCAAACTTCGGCGTGCAAGCGGTGGCCACAAAGGACGGGTTATTCGTCTTGTACGGTTATGTGGTTAAACGTTGCCCGACCGAGCTCTGAATTGTATAGGAAACACGATAGAAAAGAATTTCTCTATTGCAAGTAGCGTAGCAGAATTGCACTTGTCTGTTTTACATTTCTATAAATATAAAGATCGAAATAGGAAGGACGAGAATTTCACTTGTCTAGTTTGCATTTCTATAAGTGCAAAGATTGAAATGGGAAATGCAAATGTCACTTGTACTTCTATTTTACACTTCTATAAATATAGAAATTGAAATTAACTTCAGAAATTTGTAATAGAAATGTACGTATCTGTATGTATTCGCCAACTTACAATTAGCGAAAAAGATTGAAGTGGGGAATGAAAATTTAGCTTCTACCTCTACCTTGTCTGGCTATACGTTTTTCTCTTGTAGATTGAAATTGAAATTATGTAACTTAATGAAAGTTTTTAGTAGAAACGTACATTTGATATAATTCGTAAAAGTTACGTAATCGCAACATTACAACAAGATATAAAAAATGTATTAGAAAAATCCAAGTCAAAGACATCAAGAATATCGTCGTAATTTTAAAAACAAATACCGTATCGTAGTACCATAAATATTTTAATCTTTCCAAATTCCAAAAAAAAAAAATAATGTCGAAGAAGAGAATACGAAGCCTTTGACATTTCCTTTGATAGAAATGATATTACGATAAATAGCAGAGTTTTGTAATATAATTCGACAGGAAAAGGTCACAAATATGAATTAATCGCTGCACATCTCTTTGACAATCGTACGAAAGGACCAAAATTTTACAAAGAAAATGTAAATAGTCGCATTTTGCAATTAATAAAAGTTTCGTTACTTCCATACGAGTTTCTAAGAATAGAGTGACGTTAAACAGGCGAATCAGTCCAATTTGCGCAAATCAGATCAACGACTCGTCCGCTACCCCTGCCGCGTGACTGGAACGAGCTCACACAATCTGAATGTAATTCGATTAACGACAAACCTTAATTGGAATCCGACCGCTGGCTTGCATTTAGTAATTTTATTTCGAATCTGTGGAACCTCGATCGATCTTCTTTCGAATAAACGATTCGTATAAATGCAACGCGGCGAAGATGAAAGCAAGAAACTAGCGTTTCACTGGATCACCGAGCAACGTTTACAAATAACCAGTTGGAATCGGGAATCGATTTGCGTGGTCGCGATGAATGAACTTTTCATGAACATTCGAATCGTTAATTTTCCAACGGGGTAACGGTTTCCTCTTAACCGCGTGGAAAATCGTGAAATCCTGCGTCTCTTGATTTCAATGAGAGAAAAAAGCGAAACGTAAGGTCGTAACATATGAATCGTGCGTTTTCTTCGGTTCAAATAAATATGTTTCCCTTTCACATCGAAACAAATTTATTAACTTTTCCGAGACAGCATTTACTATTAACCAAGAATTTACATTTTTTAAGTCTACATGCTTCCCAGTTATTCCTCCGTTTTCTTTACTTCAAAAAATTAATATCACTCGTTAGCCTGGCGTATCCGTTCTCTGCAATAATTTTTCTGCTCGATTCTATTCCTCCGACTACTTGTGCAATACCGATCGATGAGAAAGAGTAATTGTCGATCGATTGTTAAAAGATACGGTTAAAACAATACTGTGTGGTATACTATTCTCTTTGGTAATTAAAGATTCAAACACGCTTGCAATCCGGATTTTTTTTTTTTTTTTTTTATTAAATCTCATATTTCTCGATAGAATCTAAAAATAATCATAGCGAAGGAAGAGAAAATATAAACGAAGAATTTAATAGAATTTAACAGAAACAGAAAGACTAACCAAATGAATGAAAGAAAAATTCAGAAATATAGGGAGGCGAGTATGAAACGATACAGGGTTTATCATTTTCCATCCTAGCCAAATTTGTTGGCCGCTAAAGTGCGGGGATTTCGTCGAACGGAATATGTTTACGCGATTACGGATGAAAGTCCCGTTTATTTCGTCTGGCAGCGGGAAAAACGCGGTTACCGATGACGAGTCGTAAGAGACGCGGAGTGGAAACTGGCTGCCGTGAATTTTATACAAAACTTTTGGATTCGTCGATGTCGCTAATATACATAGAAAATAAGTTTTTGGCGTGAAAAGCACGGCAACTCTCTTTCCTCACGCTCTCAGTGAAATAGGCGCGCGTTCCATTTCCGCGCACGTCGATGCGTTCCGCTCCAGACATATTTCAGATGATCGAATTCAATTTGTTTTCAGACTTAAATTGCCGCTGGCAGTCAAGTCTTTCCTCCCTGCCTCTCTTTTTCTCCAGTTCGCTCATTTTTCCGAATTGACCGGAACGCGACTTCGTTACTCGAGGAATTTTATAGTCCGCGACGGGGCGAATCGAAGAGACGTTAGAAGAATTGCCATAAGTAATGGTGATTTCTTCTGGAAACGTGTGGATGGTGTTCCAGCGTGAACGTGAATATGTACATTCGCGTGGTATTGATAGAATTTGCGCTTTGAATCCGGGTAATTTGAAAAGATGGCGGGGGAGACAAATTTTTAGGCTGCGTCACGTCGACAAGAGAAAAGATACCGAAGGGATGAAATTTGATTGGAATTATTCATTTCACGAGGAGTTCAATGGAGTATCGAATGGTGGATAAAATGTAAGGTAAATATCGAAAAGGGTATGATCGATTAGGGGAAAAGCGAATGGGTGTCTGTAAGTGATAATCAACTGTTATGGTCGAACGCGATGTTTGACTTGACGTACACCGTGTTACTTTCATTTGGAAAATAACAAATATATTGTGAACGTATTTCTATCTGAAATATTTTAGAGTATGGTAAAATTAGGAAACTTTTTCATATTACCAATATACTCGTACATATGTTAGTTTCTGTTTAATTTAAAGATAATTTCTGCAAAGATAGGAGAATACAATGTAACAAAGTATGTATTTCTATATATTATTCCTGTCAGATGGGTTAAGATATTTTTAGATATTATCTTTCTCGTTTAACATTCACAAATAGAAATCTATAATTCATCTATGCATATATCGACCCTGAGTAGAGAATAAATTAAAAATTGATTAGAAACTTATGAAATTCTTTTCCGTAAATATAATTTTTATTTTACTAGAAAAAGGCATTGTATGTTTATATAATATTTTGTATATTAAATTAATACGTGCAAACGTAGGATTATTTAATGAAACGAATATATACCATTCCATCAAGTTTAAAATAATTAAATTTCAGTTTAAGATTACCGCGTCGAGAAGTTAGCTACTAAATGTTGCATTAAGAAAGTTCAATTTCGAATAGAAATATTCAGTCACGGAGTGACCATTTCAATAATTTATAGCTTATTGTTAACCTACTTATTTAGATTTACTCAGAATTAGAAATGTATTTTAACAAACCGCTTGCTGATACTATACTTTTTCACGTTGATTCCAGAGAGTTTTATACTTCACAACTTTGCCGGATAAGTTATGTTCCTCGTGCCATATCAGAATAATTTCAATTAAGAGGATTAAGGTTTGATAAGGCCACGACTATTATAGTACCTCGAAAAGTTTCAAGAACCGAAGTTTGCCAGTTCCCCTTGAAAAATTATAGTATTCGCGCAACGGTAACGCGGATTTAATCCCGATAAGAGATCGGAACGAACAGAAAATAGATGAAACATCTGTCTGTCTGTCCCTGAATATATATATAAAAAAAAGAGTTAGCAGAAAAATTATTCGTGTCTTGTTTGCGTCCATTAAATTTCATCGAACGAAAAGATTAAACTGGGAGCCCATTTGAAAATTGAAAATGACATCGAATAAAGCTTCGCTATTGAACGTAGCTATATTTCATCGGAATCCGCTCTGTTTCTATCGAATACGTCCAGTTAAAAGTTGATCCTATTAAAAGAAAACCGCGATTTAATCACGAAGCTGGTCGAAAACTAATTTCATACATCCAGTCAGTGATATGATGGCTAAAACGCATAAAACGACTCACTTTGTCGATAACACATTCGGATTTCTACGATAGCTCTCGGTTACACGTATCAAGATTGTTGTCAGATTTCGTGAGTCTGAGTGATTAAAAAAAGAAGCAAATTGTTACGACATGTGTACGAAATGGGATCGACGGAATCGAGTCGTTGATCGAATCATTGATTTAACGTTAGAACTTTTGACAGCAGTGTCGTACATTTTGATTACGAGACTCCATTTACCTCTGACTTGTCTTTTCCTATATATTTTTGGATTCACTTTGTATACAATGTGCAGACCACGTTCACAGCTTTGCCTCTGTTTCGTCCTCTTGATTTCTTTGTCACGAACGAAAAAGTTACGCGAAAATTAACAGTCAGCACACGCTCGTAGAGAGCTGTTAATTAAATAATGAAACTTCTATTTAGCGACGTGACGTCTTCTTTCACTCTGATTGTGACGTGCACGAGGAGATCCAGATTTCCAGTGCTTATTTCACAATAAAGAAAAAATACAGTGTCTCTGATCAATGTATTTTCCTTTTCAACGTTTCCAACAGATAATCAGTGGATCTTTTATTAACTTTAATCCGAAAAGAAACGATAAATTATCATATCGAATACGTAGACTAAGGGAGTGTATTGATATTGTACTTGGAAGTTTGTAGAAATTTGTGGTATTTGGAAGTCTGTATTTTTATAGAACTATGTCATCGAATAGCTTGACTTCTCCTACTCGAAATAATTTTTTATCGACTCAATTATATCCGTATCTTGTAGGCGTTTCTCTATCAATAAGAAGATCTTCGTCATCGTTGCTTTGTCCCGGCTAAACAAGGAATGGTATTTCAAGCGCGAATCTGTCTCGTACTATTGCACGTTAAAACACAGGAGAGACGCGAGAATGATTGTAACAATAGAATGAAATTATCTATACCGCGGAAACTTGCACATACGTGTACGCGTGTCGTTTATAGGCACCTGGAGATCTAACTGTGATAATTTTGAGATGTTATTAATTCCAAGCGTTTGGCGCGCGGTAGAAAGTTGGATGCGCGTTAACATCGTTCGTATTCGCTTCAATTAAATCGTTAATTAAATAGGAAAGCTTCAGTTCGCTATTTAACAAGTACCGCCGTATTTGTGCATTTGCATAGAAATTTGCATAGGATGTTTCGCAGGATGCCACGCTGCGTCGCGAAGATTTCACAGCGGAGATCTCCCTGTGGGCGCGGTTACGAAATTTCTTTAACGCTAGCTATCTCCACGAAACCTAATTAATCGTTTGCCCGATTACGTACAACTTTCCAACGAATTATATGAGATCGATGGAATTTATGTGGTGCGAGTTAAGAGTATTTTTGGACCAGATGCGATAGATGCGCCGATAAAGATGCGATAACCGAACGAATCTGAAATCCATAGCTATATTTTGCATGTGGTAGCAAGAAGTAATTATTTTCCAAGTCTTGTATTCTTCTTTGTTTTATTACGCTGTAAAAGGATCAAATTCCATATCGTTTCAAATAATAAAAAACTTGCTGTTGTTCGATATTCGTATAACAATGATATATCTTTTACGTATAGTAGTTTGTAGCCTCCGGTTGGATTTTTAACATCAAAATGATACGAGTTAATAGCGAGAATCGTGTTCATAGTAACAGTCGAAGCATAATATTGATAGTATTGATTGTTGACATAGGTGGGCTGTTATTACAATATAGCCCATATTACGCGCTGGTTCATTGTGCGGTGTGTGATTTAACCGCCCCTCCGCTTCATACTTGTTACTCCAATAAATATCGTTATTCTAAATTAAAAGAGATAGATAGGTCGTTTTAGAACGTACACGTGCTACGAAATTGCATTCTAGAATACGATCATAATAGCGTATTGCAGTGTTAATAAGTTTATTTTTTTAATGTCTTTTGAACCGAGTAAAATGTAAATTGAAATTAAAAATGGCAATAGTCTAATAACGAGAGGCAATTATTGAAAGATATATGTATGCTAGCTAACCGAGAATGTCTTACGAAAGAGTGAATTACTAGGAAAAACCAACGGAAAGTTTCCGTTGGAAGAATCAACTGCACTGAACTTTAAGAACCCGTAACGCGAGTCAACGTTAATCAGCTCTGAACTATTCCACTTACAAGGGAGAATTCTTGGATTCATTTCGAGAGCTTGTAGGATAGCTTGTTGAAGAGATACGATCTCGGTACTCTACCGTCTGGTTTTTTTTTTTGGTCAAAAAAGGGAGAAAAAGGGGAAAAACTGAGGCAAAATAATTATATGGCGTTCTCGACATTTTTCAATCCACTTGAAATCCGAAGGAACATCCCATGTCAAGTATTGTATAAGAAGTTCTATTGTTACTGCCATTGGTAAATTAGCCTCGTGTTTTTGAAGTAATCTTAGAAGTATCAACGGCGATTTCTTATCGCATAGATATTTAAATTAGATTAATTCCATATACACACGCAGAGGACAGTACTGATACATTTACCATAGAAAATATTTATGAATATATATCATTTGAGTTATATGAAACTTTCTGCGCTATAATTAACGCTGTATCGAGACACTACGCTGTATCGGAACTATGCCGCTTAAATTAAAATAAATTAGATCTGATTCTTCGTGCGATGTTGGAAGAAAATAGATGCAAATTGTATGTGTCTCGGCTGGATCTACATACAAATAAATTATCCGGTTGAATGTCGTTGGAATTCTATGTATTTGGACGGAAGAGCATGTTCGTTGGTCCGTGACTTCGAGAACCGAAAACTACACGAGCATACGGATGTTACACGGTTAAAATAACTTGTTAATTAAATTATGCACGGCGCAGTTAAGCTAGCGTAACAGCAGGTGGTTGGAAATAAAGAAAACACAGCGTGTCCCGCCGTTAAACTCCAGCCTCGCCATTTAATTAACAACTTAATTGAACCGTGTACTGACCGTGTTAATACGTGTCCAATTTTCTACCCGCAAAGGCGTACGAAATTGATAATACCCACGTTGTTATCATCAACAACGTCCGGGCTGTTCCCAGCGAAATGAAATGCGCATCGGTTTTTGGGATTTCAATGTCCCGATTAAAATTCAAATTCTTGCGAGCATTAAGTGATTTGCTTTCAACTTATTTCAGCTGATTATTAAGACCGCCTACTGGATATTTCATTTACATATGTTTATCATCCTTCTGGAAAGATCATTGCTCCGATTGGTAGGAATTTTCCTGCCAATAATTGAGGAGCTTTAAAAAAAAAAAAAAAAAAAAAGAGGGGTGGGAGTCTATAAGATGAAACGAGAGAGAATCGAGTTAATATCGAGACGTCTGGTCGATATATAGAAAAATATATTTCGAAGAACTATCGCTTTAATTGGTGCGTGATCGTAGGGGTAGCGGTTGAAATCTCGAAATCGAACGAGGAGAGGAAAATTTATTTTGTGTTTCAATTTTCCCGAGATTGTCCGTTCGCCTTAAAACCGAGCAAGAGAAGCGTGAGCTCAGACGTTGCAACAGGATTCTCTTTTCCGCGAAACTTTTCCTCGAAAATTCCGTTGAAGGTAGGAGCAAAAATAATTAAAGTCGGACCAGTGACTCGACTGTTGACTGTTGACTAGAGCCTCGGCTTCACTTTTAATCATTGCATCGGTAGCTGTCGCGTGTAAAATACGGAGTAATTGAACTGCTCTAGCGCGTTTTAAAGGACCACGATCACTTTGTGTTTCTTTGTAGTTCGGGCTCACGGAATGAAACACGAAATAAATAACTCTTTGCGGAACTAGATGTGTCAATTCGGATACTTTATTGATCATATAAAAACCGTTATTGGTTCACTATGTTCTATCAAACTTGATTATAATCGAAATAAGTAAAGAAACCTATTATTCGTATACTTATTTTATTTACGGTATCTTATAGCACCAAGTGGGATTTTTGCCTGTTCAGAGATTATCATAAACTTTTTTCCAACTGGGGAAACATTTCTCAAATTTGTTATCTGTGCGTTCTCGAAAAAAGCTATGAACATTTATCGATCCTAAAGGTATAGAGAGTGAAAAATATTTGTAGGATCGTTTCTAGATAACAAAGCAAGGAAGTAGATCCATATATAGGAAAAAGTGGTTTGCGATGGAATTTGTAAACGTCGTATAACTTCAACGAAAACTTCAAGAGAAAAATTACAAAGAACGATAAAATTTCTTTTCGATTTTCAATAAACGAACATCGGACATTTTGTTCTCCTGCAAAAGAAAAACAATATACCTAACTTTTTAATTTCACTTTAACCAACTTTACCCAATTTCAAACTTTCTAGCAATATAACCATCGAAGAAGAGGTATCTATCCTCTGCAACTATTGTACTTTTCATCCTTTATCGCGGCTTTAATTCCCCAGAACCGGTAAAACGTTTACACCGGAGTATAATCTCGCTTCGCATCCGATCAAAAGTCGTCGCCCGCAGGAAACAACCGAAAAGTTTCTCTCAGCCGATAAAGCCGACCCGTAATCCTCAAATAACGATCTCGATTCCATAAAATTTATTTCCCGATTTCTCAAACCGCGACAGCCGAAACTTTTTCTAAGAACCGCGATAGAATTGCGTCTTGCTCGATGAATGTACGCGACGAACGATTCCTCTTTCTTTATTGTGCACCAACGACGAAACGAAACGTTACTATCCAAAGAAACTTGCATTGTAATTAGTCTCATTAACGGACTGTAGCGACCCAGAAAGCTATTCGCTTGGATGGTAATTAGCGCGCTATGCGCACTCGGCGAATGGCAAATGATTTGCTAGACGCTCTCGCAAGCGCAAGTAGTATCATCGTGTCACAATCGAGCTAAATATCGAACAATGACGTTTGAAAATATCTCGTTAGGTTCTTCAAGCTTCTTGAGCATCTTGGAACAATGGCGAGGAAATGCTGTAAACCACGGATGAAGTTTGAACGAATTCAAACGCTTCGGAGGCTGGTTGAATTAGTTCGATAATATACTTCGATGTACCGGTGAGCTTCGGTTTGCTGCACGGAATATTTTCCGGGGATTATACACGGACGTAGGTGGAATTTCAGTTATTCAAACGAAATTTTAACCTACGATCACTTGAACTTGTACCGATGGAATGTTGAATAATTATCCGAATGTTGAACTTCTTTTATCTGAGGGAGAAATCATAAATTAGAGAATTGTTAAACTTCCTATGGTATTACCTTTACCAAATATGAACCGTTTGTTCTTTGACTGGTCGAGGTAAACGAGTTGTGTTACAGATAGGATGAAATTTCTTGAGAAAGTGACTGTTTAAGCCAATACTATAATAAACATCTCTCTAACTGTGTTGGTAATTTGTTTAGCAGTCTACAATGTATAATTTCCCAAAGATATTCTCTTCGCGCAAAATTTGGATCGCTTGCATAAAAAAGATATTCGAATTGACCAGCAAGAACCGACTGAAAATGAATCGAAATCAATTCACTTTTTCAAACGTGCTATGAATTTATACTTAATTTATATTCATAGTAATCGTCTACAATGTACAATTTCCCAAGGATAATCTCTTCGCACAAAATTTGGATCGCTTACATAAAAAAGATATTCGAATTGGCCAGCAAGAACCGACTGAAAATGAATCGAAATCAATTCACTTTTTCAAACGTGCTATAAATTTATACTTAATTTATATTCGTAGTAATAACTTTTAATCCTTTCAACGTGAAATCTTCACTTTCAGAATTTCACCCTTCTTGCACGTGTCTAATTTTTCCAAACCGAAATTTCCACCGCAACTTCGAACACATCGCTCCGTCAGAAAGGATCCTAATTTCACTGCTGAAGAACCAAGTTCTCCGGAATCGACGGTCGATCCTCTAAATCCCACCTAGCCTTTACTTCTGACCGGTCAGATCCATAACTATAATCCCTGATAAACGCGAAATCGGTCCGACAAAGTCGAGTCTAGTAACGTTCGAAGTTTCTAGAAATTCGCCAACGCTTAATTCCTCGGTCAGATCGGCGAAGGAAAGTTTCGCGGCCTAGCAACTCACCTCGCGAAATCTCGATCGTCCATGCGAGCATTATTTCGCATTTGTAAAAGCGTACGGGAAAAATCTATTACTTGGTCGTTTGCCGGTCTCTGGTTGTCTCGGTGTAACGCGGATGTTAAACAGGACCAGGCTGCCTTAATGCTAAATGTCCCTAGAAAATGGGCTAACTCCGGGATAATTGTGGCGGTAGGGACGGTCGTGTTGTAACTCTAGTTTCACGCAGAAAATGGTGCCGCCTGCATGAAACTGGAACGGGGAACCGGTAATTGTTTTGTGAATTTCAAACAATCCAGCATCCAACTGCTGGCCGAAACGAGGAACGAGCGTCGCTGAACCGCGAGCTGGATACGCTCGCTGCTTGGAATGAACGCCGTGGCACGTTCGTGGATGGCTCTGGGGAAACAAGTATATGGGTGTTTCCCCATATGGGCGGAAAGAAACGATGTGTACTTAGGTTTCCTGTGGGAGAACCGACCGGAAAATAAGAGGATGCCGCGTGGACTCGAGTGTGCGTAAAGAAATATGGAATTCGCGTGATTGTGTTTTTCCATATAACAGATAGTATGAAACGAATGGTTACTGACTTTGACGATGTTTGAATGTTATCGATGTAGTTGAAGTATATTAAGACGTTGATCGTTGGGTGGAAGTCGCGCGACATTCCAACGTGATTCGGAATTACGAACTGGTATTATTGCTTTCGACAGAATTACAAATAAATGATCGCTAAACTTGCTAAATATCAACATGTTTGTACGAATTACATGTATATATCGCGTTCAACATTCAAACAGAAATTACAGGCGAATGTTCGTAGCTATTACATAACTTTGAGATAAACATAAAATTCATCGAGACTAGAATGAAACGAGTTACGTATAATAAATTGCCAAGGTAATGAATTTTAGTAATACTAAAGACAAAGTTTTTCAGATATATAGATAAAAAACGTTGTTTTCCTATCTTGACATACATATTTTCAAAGGCAACCTCCTTTCTATTATAAAATTGCAGCATACATTAATTTAATTGCTCGATAGTGTGCTTGCTATTGTACGAGACAAAGATAAAGCTGCATTGAAACAGTTCCTTTTACATCCTTTTGAAAAGGTTAATGCTTGTTCTAACTGATAATGCGATTGTGCGGAAATTAGCTGAGAAAACAGGAACATCGACTTTCTTTTCACGCGACGTGTTAATTGAAAAAGTACAAAGCTATTTGTTCAGGTTTCTGCAGTTTTCCTTTTATCTGGATTTCGCTTTTACGTACCGGTCCGGCCATTCTACATGTGTCGAAACAAATGTCGTTCCATTTTCATATTAACATCGCTGGTAATTAACGATGGCCATTTAATTATCTCCTCAGTATTCTTATAATAATTCGGTCTTGTAAAACTTCGAATTACCTTTAGAATTGTTATTACATTATGAAATTCTTAATAATTTCGACGACTTTAAACATCTAAAGCTTTCAACAACACTCTGATACGAATTTGTTGAAATGTACAGATTAATGCAATTAATGATAACAAAGTGATCGGTAGAAACGGAACTCTCTATCCTCTTATGGAACAAGTCGACTATAAATTTAAATTGGGTATTTCAAGCTTACCCATGGAACCTTTTAGAATGAAACACAGAATTGGACAAGTTATACGAACATTATCAATCCCTTGAATGATCTTTACACAGACGCGTGCGTTTAATTTTTCTTTAATTAAGCGTATTTTCTAAGCGTAAAATAAAGATTATTATATTAAATTGTAGTAAATAAATACCTTTCGGTGAAATCATTTTACGTGTAATTAGCCTTCATAATATTTAAAATAATAGAGAATAAATAATCTTGTTTCGTTTATAATAAATCCATTCCCACAGAAGGCAATTATTGATATTTACAGCTAACCACTCAATTATCGTTAAAACGCGCACAATTTCCACGAAACTAACAAATCGAATTGGACACAAAAATTTCATACGAACACGTAGATTCGAGATTCTACCCGTATCCGTTCTCTCTTCGATAATCTACGTTCTCTCTGAAGCGATCCAACGATTCGACGTGAGAGCCAGAATCGATATTCTTTGACAAAGAAAGACGCGAGAGAAAAATAAGTAAACACGATTCACCATCTTTTACTACTCGGTTCGGTGAAGAGTATAGAAGCGAGGCTCGCGTCAAATCCATTCATTGTCGGTGCAGCGAAAGGCAACGTTGTTTCGGAAGCAGGCATCGAACGACGAAACAAACTGGAAGTGGAAGTCGATGGCGAGTCGAAGCCGATGGGGGCGATGGGACAAATCCGGCGCGGCGGTAAACAGGAACGTCCATTAAAGATGCCGTAGAAATCGCTTCCGTAGAACGAAACGAACGAGAAAACGAACGCCGTAAAGAAGAAAGGGATGAGTTTACAGCCCCTGTCTTTCTCGCCGTTCCGGTGCAATTTTCGCGTCTTTGCGGGCCACGCGTTCTCGGGGCTTCGTCTAATCTTTCCTTCTTTTCAAGCGGCGGCTTATTTATTACGTTCGAGACCGTGATCTTCTCGCGAGAGCCAGCACCTCGGAATTTTCGTTAGTCCCTAGTCCCGACAAAGCTGAATGGCTTTACGCGATAAGATGGCTTTTTCTTTCGCTTTGCGGGCACGAGGCTTTTCTCCTTTGTCGCTATGTTAATTTGGTTTTGGTAATGGAGGTTAGAGGTCGGTAGATCGAACACGTTTGTACATTTATGGGATACAGAATGCGTATAATATGTAAAACTATATGGAATATTTAGTATGCTTAGTTATACATAGCTAGAGCGCAGGCTTTTATGCAAATTGGTATTTTTACGAACGCAATAACGTTGCTATTTCTGTATTTAGAGGTGGGATCACAATAGGTATTATTTTATTCTTTGGATAAATCTATCACACCGTTCGGAGCCGAGAAACCTCTATTGCACTTTCTTACATGGAACAGGGATAAAAACAAAGGAATATCTACAACTATCTTCTAGTTACTATTTACTGTAACTAACGCATCTGCACATGGATGGCGAGCGCGAACTCACGTTGTCATTTTCAAGAAATAAGAATAGGACTTAGGTAGCGATTCGGTTTACCTACTAGAAATTATAACGAGCGTAGATGCATAAAAATCTGCAGTCTAGTCGTAACATTTGGCGAATGAAACAGATATTTGCTTAGGTTCCCTTTCTTATTTTCTTCTTCGCGTTCATAAAAATAGGAATTTGCATAAACGTCCACAATATATCGGGGACTTTTTCTAGTCTTTTTTAATATTATACGTAAAGCTGGTAATTATTATACGGTTTGCATGAAATTTGTCAAATTTAACAGATGTTCAGTATATTGGAGTCTTGAGCCAATTGAGATTCTAACATTTACTTGTTGAGAAGAATCGATCAAAATAAAATAGATTTCTAAATATAGCAGAAAACTTTCGATGAGAGAATAAACTTCGTGAAATTCTATCTTTGTATTTTTCACGATCGGACGATTAAAAATAATTAAGAATTAAACAAAATCGCGACGAAGACAATCAAAAACTCAGCGTTCGTCAAGAGATTAATGGTTAAAGAAGAATATAAAATAACTATGTAAGGGATTACTTAAAGCAGGGAAGAAACGGAGATCTCGAAGTTCCCAGGTCTCTCGACGTTAAATCAAGAAATCTGAATCTTCAAACTGAAATGTATACATAAGAATACTTTATCCGAAGCGTATCAACGAAGTCACGTTCTTATTGAATGTTTCATACTTCGATTTGCTCGGCTGCATGGTATTAAGTCTCTAAAAAAATTACATCCATTCGATTATGCGATTATGTTCATCGTCGTTATTCCTTCTTTCTTCGATCATCTGCTATTTATAATTTTACCGAAAATATTTCACAAAGCTACACGTGAAAAAGGGCATGTAACAAAAGTTCTATAGCCGATCTGTTTGTTTTTATTGAAGCAAAAATGCGTACGAATGCTGTTTTAATCAGGCTAATGACATTTTACAGAAAAAAAGTAAATTATAGCGATATCTCGGGGCGATAATTATCTCTTTATTCACTTCATGACTACGATAAAGTTCGTTTACTAAATGCGACATTTTAATCAGTGGAAAATGAATTTCCACTTCCTGTATCTGAATGTAAATGTTTGCAAAACCATACAGTTTCTTTTGCTATCCTTCGTGAAAGATTTCGGTTGATATTTTTTGTCTATCCATTTGATATTTTTCCTAATTTTTTTAATGTATCACATCAACATCCTAATATCACTATACATTTATCGTTGACCTTATAAAAGTAACTCTTACGATGGGTATTAATTAATTAATTAATGCAATCACTTAAACGCAATATAGAAGAAAAGGTTATACATTTTCAGCGAATTTTTCTTAGTCCCAGGAAAATCGGACAAAAATTAATGCTTTCATGTATCGGGCAACGATGTCGAAATTTCTTATCATTCCTTATTACGTGCGATTTCTCGTCATTTCTTCCCTACTTTCCTTCTTTTCTTTTTTATATTTTTAATAAAAAATATTTGTTATCGGGAATATTAGCGAGAAAGTAACGATTTCAGATATCCTGCAACGATCTCGAACTCGTTTCGACCATCGGACAATAGCCACGTATTCCCACTGGTAAACAGTTGAACAGTTTCACGTCAATAATAACGATATTAGCCGAAAGCGGACCAATATGTTGGCGGCATTGTTGATAATAATAACTAGCCGGTGATCTTGCGAGGGTGGATACCGAGTTCGATCATAGAATTCCGTGATTAATGGAAAAGCCAATAAACGATCCCGTCGCGACTCTGCATCGCTAAAAGGTGCCTGTAATTCCTACAGCCGGAGTAACTATACCCCATCACTTGTCGGATTAATCCGCAATTTATCTGAATGCTAGCATCGTTTCCAGATAACGATACGGCCGGACCTGGAGTTACAGCTGGCCAATAATAATGATGCTGTTAATCTTTGACTATTCACTATATCGATATAAATGTCTGTCGGTGCGTTAGAATCTACTCGTCGAAAGAAACTTTATACATAATACGCTAGATGATAATTAGACTGTTGATTCGTACGTAAATTCATATTCTTGTGGAAACAGTCCGAATAATAGGACTTGAGAGACGAACTCAATTATTTAACGTTACAACAGGTATATGTTGAATATTTTGTATATTTTCGGATGTTTATGTACATAGCAAAGAATTCTCATACAATATCTGTCTGTATATCGCGACGTTCGAGCCAGTTCCTTAAACACCAGCCAAAAATAGCGAGCGTGTTAGATCGTTGCTGTTTGATCACAACGAGAATAATTAAATCGAAAGCCTGCAACTATGACTCGATTCGATTAAACTCGACGATAAATATTCAAAGGAACGAAACTTTCGATGGACAGAAAATTGAAACGAGAATAAGAAAACAACGCGTTACGATCATTTCCAGCATGAGCAACCGTTCATGAAAGAAAAGAGGTGTCGGTTGAACGAGAAAAGAGAACTGAAAAGCCAATTAATTCCCGTGGTAAACAATGTGGCGAGGAAATAATAACTTTGAATATTTACTGCTTAATAACGCATTATTAAAAATAGCGTATGCTCGTAACGTAACGTTAACGAAAGTGGTGGGCCGACCGGCAAACAAACGCCGACCGTAAATTGCGTTTAGCAACTTCTCGAAATTATTTTTATAACGAAACTCGGTCATTGGAAATTACAGTAAGGGAGATTTACATGGTACGAAGACCATCCCTCGGAACCATCGCCAACTATTAAACTCATTTTCACCGAAATCTGTAGTTAATGAGCTTCCGCGAAATAACGACGACCTATATATTACCGTTAGTGTTGCGATCGTGCCGGAACGGCGCACTCGCTTCCCTCGTTGTCCTTCCGTGTTGAAAAAAACGATGATTTAGAGAAAAAATTATTCCAGAGTATTCAACGTTCGATGCATTGTATCTGATCGTCTTTGGTCGATCGCGATTCTTTTGTTCGACGTAGAAAAACATGGATGGGAAATTTCGCCTTCTTCGTGCAACAGGGTTTTTAACGAGAGCGTAAAATATATTCATGTTCGATATTACTTTGAGGCTTTCGTGATCTCGATAGTGTATTCTATTGTTATCGAAGACGTGATTCGAGTATTTTATAGATGTTGCTGCAAATGATATGTCGAGTAAGTGTTATACAAATGTTCATCTTTCTTGGTGTCACCGATTATTAATTATGATTTATTCATTCAAAACTTGGAAACGTAATGCAAACCTGTGACTAATATGTCCATTTCGAACGATAGCCGACAACTAATTTTGCAATTTCACGGACATGAAATTCAACTTAGAAGTCAGGAAACTTTGAAAATATCGTTCTGCTTCATATTTATATGAACAATGTAAAATTAATAAGACGATGAGCCATAAAAGGAGAATAATAGATTTGCCTCGATACGATGAACGAATGATGGAAACATTCGTCAATTCGATGAGCTGTACATAGTTTAATCATTTTTTCACCGTCACATCCACAGATCGTCGGAGCGATCTGAGCATATCTCAAATACCGGGAGCTTTATCGGATCAATAGCATCTCACATGCATAATCTCATCGAACATTCATTAGAGCGTACGCTGCTAGCTAATTATCATAGGGGAAGCTATGACAACACTCTGTTAATGCACTGATCTGCAAATTGTACGTCACGTGCTTGCACTCCTGTGCGTGCTTATTGCGCCTTCGCCGACAAATTAATAACGAGGAAGATTATGAGGACTAATAGGAATTGAAGTTGCGAAACGTCCTTTGCTCTGTCGTCGCTGCGTATAAATTCAAATTATTAAGACAGGAGTTAGTCGTTATCTCAAAGAAAATATCGACGATTTAACAAGAGGAGCGTGAATTTTGAAAAAGTAGCAACTCAGAGTCAAGGGATCTTCAGACTTTCGACTTTTATATAATATCATTTACTAATAGTTTTTAATGTTCATTTCTACGTTTAATCGAGAAAAGAAAAAGCAATTGCTTTTCGTAAATTTTCCCTGAGAAAACATTCTTGTAATACGAAGAACCGTACTCAAATTACGAAGAGGAATTTTTTTATTTAAATCCTTTTTATTATTTACTGAACACTGGATAATTTGTATAAACCCGTTTGAAAATGTAACCAACAATTCTTAATATACAGTACAGCAGTTATTACGGTTGAATCTCCTTAGACGAGATAAGATAGCATGATTCTTTGATATTAAAGATTCTAACGTAAATACAGTATAGTTCCAATATGAGTTCTTATTTCCCTCGTTTCGAGAACAATATTTTTTTTTTAGAAATATCTTCGTATTCGTATATCGAACTTCTTATTCGATGCTTTCGATATTCGACATTTCTTCGAACAGCTGCCTAACATTCGATAGGTAGTAGATAATTTGACAGTTACTGGCGATCGTTGTATAACAATGTCTGGTCGATTTATCCATGTGTCTTGCTTCAGGTTATCGATTCAATTCCTGAGAAAGCCATAAATTTCGCGGAAGCCAAACAGCATGAGCTATCTGCATTCATAGTGACCTTAAAGCGCGTTATATGCTAACGAACTGCCCTAACGACCTATCCGAATCCATCAACACAAACGGCTTACGGTACAAATAACATGCAACTAACCGATCCTTCGAAATAACACAACCCACTCGACTGTACGTTCTAGTAATACCACTGTTACTTGGAATCTTTGGAATTTCATGTATTTGTATTTAAATTTTACATCAAATTTCGATTTTGCGTAACAACGAAGAAGCAACAATTTTCACCTTTCTAATTGAAACATTCAATTCTGCCCATTCATTCGTTCATTAGTATATTTCTACTACTACCATTTAGTTGCAATTATTACAAAATTTATGGAATTCTATGGAGCTCGTGGAAACAAGAGGGTTGCCAATATCATTGGAAGCAATTAATAGAAAAAATGACGAATTTCGCGGTAAAAGACTCGTAATAAAATTATCTTCCTGAATTTATACGCGACGAAATGTTAGTTAATTTTATCGGTAAAATATATAATATAAATGATATTGAAAGTCTGTAGAGGACTTGCAGAGGATTGTTAGTTAGAATAACGAGAACTTGCTGTTGCAACTCGTCAAATATATTTAAATTAAATAAATAAATATAAATAATGTCGTTGAGACGCTCGTATATCGTATAAGTCGCAAAATAAGATCGCTGATGAATACTCGATAAATGCTCGATAGATACTCGTAAATACTGCTCGATAACTCGTCGATAACTCGTTGGATACTCGATAAGTCTAATAGGAATTTCTCTTCAATTTTGATATTCTCTGGACAATGTTCTCAGACAAATGTTCACTTTCCATCATGCGTATTTCGAACTCTTCAAGCTTCGAATTTTCCCAACAACCCGTTTCTTCCCTTCATACTGTGTCCCTATATTTCTTTCCGTCCGACGGATAATAGCTGTTAATTACGAGTATACCATACTGTGTAGGTTGTGCCGCTCGTATTTATAGGACAGGTCGTAAAAAGAATGAAATATAAGGAACAGAAACGCGATAGATCGTCGTAAGATATCCGAGCATCTACATGGATTTGATCTCATCAGATTTCCATATCGGCTGATCGAACCACTTCACCGAGAATCTGGTAATAGGGAGTGAAACGGAATATCGGACTCAGCTATTTAAATAATGCATGCTTGGTACACCAAACCCTCTTTCTACTAGCTTCCGTTTTATATGATTTCACCATGTTGGTTCGAAGAAAGGAAAAGTTACAAAGAGGAAGACTCTATCGTGGACATGAGCGGAAATCGAGCGAATAACTGTGTTTGCGAGCGAGCAAGTTTTACTATAAAATGTACGAAGATTTAATTTTGCATTGATTTGAGAATAATTTAATTTATAATCGACTCTTTTGTTATTTGCATTATCGAGGATTGTTAGTAGAACGGATGGTTGGAAATTTTTCTGTATTAGAAGAACGAGCTGCAAAGATGATAAATGTTTGAAATTCTATTTTAAGTTAGTTGTACTTTTCGATTCTTGAACATTCAATAGAATATTAGGTAAAATACATAATATACGTGGCGCATATAATATTATCTTAATATTAGTTGTTTATTCTGTATTTGTGGAACGTAGCTTTTAGAAAAGATAGAAACAAGTATAGTTTGGATAGTTTGCGATTAATGAAAAACTAGAACCGTGTGTGTGTAAATGGAAGAAACTAATGAATAGTTGTAGCATTATATCAAATAAAAGTAGTAACATACATAAATATGTAATATAGAAAAAGTGAAAATTGTACGGACATAGTTTACGAAAGTTTAAAATAAAATTCACGTAAAATTTTTAGCACGAACTTCTTCAGCATGAAAGAATTTCACCCAAAAATGTATTGAGCGAATTTTGGTGCGTGGTTACGCCAGCAGAAAAAAAGGATGTTTCACGAGGTGTCTTCGAATGGAATTCTTAGTCTCATTTAACACTTTGCTCGCGGATTCTATCGATGCATTTTAAATATTGTTGCGGTATCGATTTTTCTTCGCGTCTTTCATCCTCCGGTGTAACCCATATCTGGAAAATTTTCGTTTCTAAGCGATTGCTGTATATTTACAGTAATGGAGAAATTTTGGCGTCCGAACGAAGTTGGAAGCTCCAGCGATTGGTTTCACCAACGAAATTCGCGAACCAAATAAAACATTGCCAAAACTGATGCCAACGCAAACTAACAACCAAAAGTACGTCGAAATGACACCAGAAACGCGAGTTGCGAAACTGAAAATAAAATATTCCAAAGAGTTTGAATATTGAACAATAAGTCAACGAGAGTGTGGAAGATAAACGTCCGAAGAGAAATGTTATTCGGCAAAGAATATCTGTAGTTCGTTTATCAATACTTATACTTCTGTATTGATGTATCCTAATCATTTTAATCGCCAACTATAAAGTTTGGCACTTATCGATTGATTTTATCCAAAATACAAGATAGGAAGTACAACGTATAAAACGATCCAATACCGTGTGTATGTATCTGTAACAAAGATGAAAATATATAGCATAATAATGTTCTTTGTTACTCGAGTGTATGTCGTTCGGTGTGCAATTCGTCGAAGCTAATCGCGTGGGAACTTGGCGAGTGCGCGAGACGATTCGTGGCTTGCGAACGCCATAAAAGATTTGGTCTTCTAAATTGCTACCTCGAGATTGATTCATCAGAGCAAGTTTGATTGAAATCTCTCTCTCTCTCTCTCTCTCTCTCTCTCTCGATAGCCGATAGAGCAAAATAATAGTCCGGTCAGAGTTGCAAAATAGACGAGCAAAAAGGGAAAAGCAAGAATGCAATATCGAATACACGTCAGTTACTTGTTTCTTTTCTTTGAGCCACCGCTTCTGTTTCACGCTTATGAACCTCGCAATATTTTATCGTGCACGAACGAGAACGTACTGCCGCTTGCTTTGTCACCATGTTTATCTCTTGGTTTATAAATCGGTCCGTTTTATCGGTATATCGAAAGTTTCGCGTCATCAACGAGACGCGAATAATCGAAGTATTCGACGAATCGTAGTTGGGAAATATTTCTACGATCAGCGAGTTTTCGATTTTTACGGCAATTTTATTTAAACGCCGAAACGTACTGCGAATCTCAAGAGGATGTTTGGGATATTCATCTTTATTTGAGCCAGAGTAATGGATAAGTATCGATTAAACCATTAAATCGTTTCTAATTAATTATAAGGCTTTCGTTGTATTTCTTTGTATTAGCGATTTTACTTTCTGTTTTTTTTTTTTTTTTTTTTAATTTTAGGGAAATACTTTCTACTCAAAAAGTTGACAACTAAAAGAATCTGTCATAATATAATTCGTCGTAAATTAATTTTATTACGTTGTTTAATCCTGTTTTTAATTTCTTTCCATTCTGGAAATTACTAATTAATATAATTCATAATAACTTATTACGGACGCATGAAAAACTGTAAATATTAACCTATATCGCGAAATGTAACATATTACAACTGCAAACGGAGTAAATTTATATTAACGTGGAATTTCAAGTTAAATTTTTACGATGGCAAAGTACGGAAATTATTATTCACTCGCTGTGGCAAATTAAATTAAAATTCCGAATGTCGCGAATAGGAGAAAATCAGAAAGAATGATAAATGGGAAAAATACCACCAGCATTTACAAGTGTATTATCACTTTATTTTATAAATCTTTGAATATTTATTAATTGATCGGGGCGGGAACAGAGTTTCAAATATATTTCAATTACACGATTCAGTTACGAAAAAATTGTTTTAATAAAGATTTATTTAATTCGTTTTACATCGTCCGCGATACGAGTCACATTTTCTATTTGCGGTATAAATTACAAGAGTCTGTGCGCGCAGCTGTTACAAAAATTACAATTAAATTTTAATAACGTGGGCTTTATTGAGTTTAATGCTCGGACGTGTGAAAGAAATATCTTTCCTCGAAACTCGTATATACATAAATTTGTTCAACGAGGCAGGCAGGCAGATCCGGACGATCAAAAGGGGTCAAAAACTTTATTTAACTGGTTCTTACCTTAAAATTGATAATTCCATGTTTTAGGGGAAAGTTTTTCCATTACGCCCCTATAATCTTGCCTTTATTCGTTCGGAAACTAAAATATAACTTTGGGGAACTGGAACTAAAATCGAAATCCTAACTCGGCTTTAACAGTCTCTACCACGATCGAAAATATTATAAGGAAATTTTTCCTAAGTTCAAAGGAATATTTAACCAATTTCCAGCTTCCACCGCTATTGTTCAGAGTGGTGTGTACCATCAAAGTGATTTTAAATGGCTCGTAATGAAGCCTGTCTCTAAGCAAAAGTAGTTTCGATGCGATTATTGGACGTACTTGTATAAGACCGGTGAAAGAGTTTGCAGTTGTTCACATATGATAGGAATTTTATGGTCTTTTGGATTTGCTTAAGACAAAACCACGATCGATTCGCTAGGGATCTTGGAACGATTACATCATGGACGAATCGATCGGCGATAAAGAATGAAACCGGCATTATGAGAATAAAAATTAGTCGCGAATAAATAGTTATGAGAGAATTTTTGACTCTCGAAGAAAGAAGAAATTTTTACAATGATTTCGATTTTTCATTAGTTACTTCTTATTAATTCCTTCGATGTTTATCTCAGCAACAAACTCGAATAAAATAAAATTTAACCTAGCAAAAAAAAATGAATTATAACTGCAACGATATTTTTATATTTAGCTAAATTTTTCTTTCTATTTCTCTGTATTTCGCCCTACAAAAATGTCGTTCGGTTCTATAAAAACTCGTTGAATTACTTAAGTAGGTACATCGTACAAACAGCAACTTCTATCAATACTAAATCCATCAATAAATAAAATGTAAAAAAGTATACGAAGGAAATAAAAAACGGACGATACATTTGACAAGAAATCATTCATATTCATCCACAACATTTCTATGAAATATGACGAATTAGTAGTTCTAGTGTTAAGGCTACGCCGATCTATTTACGCGTAGCATCAAACGCTCAACTCACTTCCCATTTCATCAGACGTCATGACGAACTTTTTTATTATTTTTCCGGTGAATGATTATGGCCGTGATTGGTAAGACATAAACAGCAAAAGGGGACGGTTAATTGAATCAATCCCCTTGGAGAAGAAGCACGACTCGTCCCATCGATCCCACACAGAAATATCTCGCGTTACAACGCGATGTGCCCTGCCCTCGCTTCCGACCATTAACTCAATCCTCCTCTTTCTCTCTCATTCGGGGCGGTTAAAGTTTCTTCAGGGAACTTTGAGTATCATAAGGCCCCCATCCCTCTTGCTCGGTTGACTTTTGTTTGCAAGTTAATCAAAGATTTCCCAGCGTGCCTTTCATCAGCCTGTCTAACCCGAATTTCGTGTCCTGCCTCTGGCTCAACGATCTAACCTATCCAATGGAACACGCTCGAATCCGCTTAAATTTCATGCATAGATGCATGCATTTTTGTTTCTCATCGGTGACGGCTGAAATCGATGCTTGTTGTTTCTTACCGGTGACCGAGATCAAGTTTTTAGAAGCCAGACGTGAATGTAAACTATGGATTTTTATTTCTTCCTAGCCTAGTTCTCGGTTATTCTCAGCTATTCTGAGCATTTGAAAGTGTATATAGAAGCTGCGAAATATCCAGTGCAAGCAGAATTATATTGCAGAGATCAGAGAAGCGTTTAAACAGTTAATTAGCCATTACACTGATAAACCTCAATATTCAGTGAGACCACGTTTAATACTTGTTATACGCTTCAAACTTAAGACAATTACTTACGTTGTATGCTCATTGTTTATTAACGTTTTATGTTATTTAGTAATTAACGTTTGCAATAAATATCCGACGACAGCCGTGTTTCTCAGAATTTTTATCGTCTCTTCGTGACAACCGTACTCGCAGGGTTAACAAAATGAGGATTGACAAAATGTAAATAAACATCTTTTTTTAAGTTTCCTTAAGATATAACCACCCTTTACCATACTATATAAACAGTATAGACTATACCCTTTAATTCTTCCCAATTCTCTCTCTCTCTCTCTCTCTCTCTCTCTTAATATTATCACGCGAATAAAAATTTGATACAATCTTAAAATATCCTTTAATTGTCTTTAGCTCTGTTAAAATTAGTAACTACTAAGAACGATAAATAATAGTCAATTTCAGTGACTTCTGGTTCTCTACCACACGCCAAACCACCAACGCGTCTCCATAATCAATCTTCCATAAATCGAATACACACGGGCTTCGCTTTCCTCCGCCTGAAAATCCCCTCGTTCCTACCGGATCTCGGTCGCATTAACTCGCGACGCAAACAACGTATAATGGAACAGTGGCATAGATATTCGAAGCCGCAGCATGAGCTTCGACGTCAACGATCACGACCGCGACGAGTAGTTCCCCTCGCGATATACCAGTTCCTCGAAACTCGCTGTACGAGACAGGAAACGAACAAAAGGGAATTTTCATACGATCTTAGCTGCGATCGACAACGTGGATAGGTGAACCGATGAGCAACGGCGGTCACTTAAAACGTCTCTAACGACATTTCTATTTTCGTAGGAAAAAGTAATATCCCCGGTGTTCTGTGATGGCGGTCCTTTCGTGCATGGCATAAAATAACAAGGAGAGGAAGAGAGAGAGAGAGAGAGAGAGAGAGAGAGAGAGAGAAAATATTTCTTGGTGGCTGTGAAACCGCAGAAACGAGGCAGCGTACGACACGCTATCCCGTATCGTCATGTTCTCATTTTGATCGCGTTTTCCATCTCGCGGACGTGAACGATCGTGTCTCTACGATCTTGAGAAGGAATCAGGCTTCGTTGGCTGGTTCAGTTACCTATGTATCCGGTCGATGGCCCATTTTCCGGAAAATAGCACGGTCGGTTTCGATACTCGTCGCAGTAGATTCCTTATCGTTTCATTTTCTCGAATCGTGGAACGACGTGGATGGCTGGGCAGATATTTTTTTGTTTACACGTACAGCGAAAGAAAGAAAAAGAAGGAGCCGGTGCACAGAGATGGAGTCCTCTTGATTAATGTTTGCGGCGCATTTGCGCGGAGATTTCGATGATAGAAACCGTTACAGACGATTCCTCGTTCTTCGATGGGTCGCGCGGGGAATTTCCAGGCGAATATTGCGGACAGGCGTTTCGTGGATCATTGCGGACAAGCACTTGGACGAGTTGCGCAGTGGCGAGGCGGTAAGATGAGAATGGAAAGCTGTTTAAGGTTTGAGTTGCGCGAGTTTCTCGGGATTTAACTTTCTGGGTATGCAAAGTGTTCTCATAATGTTTGTGCGCTACGGATGAGAATATGTTTCAGGGTGAAGGATCTACGGTAAATGTGAGTAGTACTACGTGTACATGGAATATTAAATTTTTACTTTGCCCGCGCAGTTGCTAATTGTATGGAGGGTTGCGCTACTGTAATTTGATATAGAGACAAAGTATTTACAGGTGCATTACGTTTTATGAGTGTGCAACGTTATACGCATACAAGTTTCGTAATATAAGAATGTTGTCTTTCGAACAATAATATATACATTATCAGTTTCAGATTTATTTCTTTCATACGATACAATTCCTATGCACGTTACAATGCTTGTCATTCTTACAAATTTTACATTTTTTTAACTGTGCCTCGCTCGTACAGTATCATACATTTAGAAACTCGTTTCTTTCGTTTAAAACGAACTTCTCACCCAATATGTATACATGAAAAATTTTTCAAAGAGAAATATAACTGGAAGTACGACCTATCCCAGAGTGGAAGGTTTAAGGGAAATAAATGAATAAAGAATAGTACATTAAAAAATGTTGTCTTTTACGCGTTACAATGTACTCGTAGGTATCAAAATATATTTTAAAACTTAATTATATACGTCAATTTTAATTATATAATCGAATGAAATTTTCTTCGTTCTTTAATTTTCTCGTTACGTTCAGCGTACTAATATTATCTTGCATATTAAAAGGGGAGATATATCGGCGAATTTTTAAAATTTTTCCCCTTTTACCGATGGCCGGCTATTTTATTATACTGACAGCGGTACCAATGGAATCGAGAAAAAAAACTCGAACGCCAGTAATTCGGTCTCGCTCTTAAACGTCGAACTACGTGCATTTAAATTAGCAGTTTAATCTCCTGCGACGGAAATTAATTACTCCCTCTTGCGTGACACTCTAATTTGCTTGATGTCGATTAATAATTGGATCGTTTGATTGGATAAGAATCGTACCGTTTTGTAACAAATGTCTTATTAGTTTGGATAGCCGTAAAGATACTGCAACACATTTATTATCGATATTTACGTCGAATTTCATTTCAATATATACAAGTACTTCTTTATTAATTTCCTATTTTTGATTACCACGTATTAATCGACGTATTAAATTTATCCTTTAAGAGGCACGTTAATTAAATCTCTTAATACAAAAATTAAAATATATTTCAATAGTACCCTCGTCATTCATATTTATATATATCAAATGTAACGCATAAATAATCTTCGATCGATTTCCTCTTTCCGAGTATCAATATTTTACAGCATTTTTAGTATTTTCATGACTATTACATATCTTTTTTCGCTTTTGGCATATGTGCAATTAAGCCTGTTAATTCACGAATTAAAATAGGATCATACAAAACAGGATGGAGGATTCGAGCTCCTGTAACTGTGTTCCATTCATTTCATTACGTTCTCGTTTCTTTTAACACCATCCCTTTTATCATTTATTGCACAACTGTCAGAGCTATAATTCGACTACAAATACATCAATCAAAGCATATTCTTTCGGATTGAACTGCATGAAAAAAGAAGTAAGAGAGAGAGAGAGAGAGAGAAACAGTAGAAGGGAAAGGAAAGGAAGTAACTTCGTTAGCTTCGGGAACGTTGTTTAAACGCTACTTTGTCAGACGGGGTTCAATTAAGTTTCTGGTTGTTTCAACGGAGGCCGGCTTTAATCCAACCCGTTGAATAATGTTCCTTCACTCGATAGAATATTATTTTCCCTTGTTGCTCTCGGTTAAGGAATCGTTGTAAAAGAAAGGACGTGTTTCGAATCCTTGCTCTCACAGTGGGCAATATTCTCAATGATCAAAGGACGCGAATTAATGAGAATAATTGCGAATAATCGCGGCCACTTTGCATCAAACAACGTAACCCCAGAGAAATATATACAGAATGTTCCATGGTTTAACGGTTACACTTTGCAATACGGTGTATTGTACGGGCAGATATAATTAAACAGAGAATATTATATGTATAATTGGTAAAAAGTGATAATAAAAATACATAATACGAGATGAGTGTGGTTATTAATTATTAAAACTCGAATAGCTTTACAATCGACATAATAATTACCTGTTGTTGCTCCATTTTAACTCACAACGATAAAAGTCTTAAATATTCTATGAAGCCTATTTTCATCTTGCTATGTAACAACGAATGAATCAATTACTCGTATCAGTTCACTATGCTTACTAATACTTGTTTGACATATTTTTCTTCTTTAATGATATCCGTACAGGAAAACTAAACGGCGTGATTTAAAAAGTCAGAGTATTCGTCTCTTTGTATTTTATATATTTATCATAACTTTTTAGGGAAACTATTTTCAAATGATCTGTGTTTTTATAATATTTTTTACTAGACTATACCCACAGTATATGTTTCATTGTTAAACTTTGGGACATACCGTATATACGTATGTACGTATATGGAGAAAAAGAGAGAGAAAGAGAGAATAGAGCTCTTTCATATCGTTTATGACCGCAATTAACAGCATTTAACACGGTTTCCACGTCATTTTTATTGTTTCGTTGAAATTGGATCACAAATTCAATATTGAACGAAAGCACGTCACTATCGTTACGAGTGCGCTGCTTTCGCCTCTTGCGTGTTTAATTTCGATATTTATACAGTTTGTATATAATTGTTCCCTTGCAGTTAAGTGTTTCACACTTGTTTTCTTCCGTTCTGTGGTCGTTTCTCTTCAGCTCATTTCTAATTAGGAGTATTCGTTATCGCGTTTCGATCGACGATTTGAGAATAATACGCGTGGCGCGTGAGTGGGCGACTAAGTGGATTTTACATTTAGATGCGTGATAACGAACAATGTCGAGCTGATGCGTGGCGGAAATGAAACAACTACGCTCAATTAAAAACCGGATCTTATTTCAAACTTTACTTCGCGTACACAGAATGAACGTAAACGACGATGGAATGTATCGTCGCGATGTTGCCTTGTTCGTTAATTTCAAGAATTCTATCAGAACTGTTATTATTTTACTTTCTATTAAAATGTCAATTTTTATTCTCTTTGTAATTTGATCGAAAGTTTTGTCCGAGATAGATGATAGAATTTTCTGCAGTTTACAGCAAAAACAAGCAATTTTATACTTTATCGCAACGTATAGCGAAACAAAGACGAAAGATATATATTGGTATAAAAATCGAAGTTCTTTTAACCTTGCTATTGTGTTAGGGTTTATGACTCACGGTCAGTTGTATCTCTAAATCAATACAACTTTCTCGTTTCCAACGTTACTGGCCACGATTTTTTTTTCTTCCGTTTTAGCAATGAATTTTTTACCAAGTTGTTCAAAACGATATAAAATCGTAACCGATTCCTATAAACTACGAACGATTATTTTACTTCAGCTTGATTTTAATTATAAATCGGTACGAACAGGAAAATTCGATTCGAAACTTTCAATGAAATTAAAAAATTGTATATTTGGAGTTTTTTTTTTCAACTCGCGTATATCACCACAAAAGCTGATTTTACATGGAACTATAACTCTGAACAGCGAGAGCTTTCAAAATACTAATTACCTCATTAGACTGTGATTTGCGTGGAAAATGTGGCGCATTGGCATGCAGCTTCCAAAGTATCGATCGATCGGGGTTCCGGTAAACGATTTTCCAATTATTTCAGGCGCGCGCGATTCTTCGGATTACCATACTGCAGACAAATGAATCTTCGTTTCCGTTCGTTCCCTCAAACAATAACCATAATTTCCAAGGCGTTCTGTATCTGTTGATCGCGATCTAAGACAAGATATGCAGAGGCGTATGTACGCGAGCCAGTGTTCTATTAATAGCAAACGTTGACTTCGTTTCTTGCATATATAAATCCGCGGTAGAAATGGTCGTACACCGATTTTAGAATCACGACATCAACTGGGCCGCGAATTTTCGCCATATTAAACGTTCGATTTCTGCTTGTTATATAGCGAGCGAAAATCATTCTGCAACTAATTTGCAATTAATCCAGTTTTCAATCGCCGCTCTGCTCGATCACACGTTGCCGTCTAGGTTTATTTATAATCGGCAGAAATACCCTGTTTGTGGTATAATTATTATCGTTCATATTTCAATTCCTCGTATTTGCCTTGACGCGGCTCTCGCTATTTTGATTATTATTGATAACGTTGTTACGCTTTCCAATTTTGACGGATATTAAACAACACCGATACACCAGTGTTTGATCGTTCAAATTATTCTCTTCAATGAAATACGTAACTTTGATATACAAGAGTATATGAAAGTTAATACTCATATTATGCGAGCAGAAGCCAATTAGTATCAGAGAAGCTAACTAGTATCCATATCGTGAGCCTCGAGATTTTAACGGAATTACAGACGAATAATAATCCTTCACTGTATGGCATTGTTATTTGGCAATAGTATCTATTTTTTCCAAAACAGCAGATACCTTCTAATTATAATTGTTATAATCGCAGACGTTTCTGCAATTTAGCGAATTTGAATAAATATTTGTTTCAGTAGATATATATTCTAAACGTTAAATATTCTATGCTTTCTGTATTTTTTTTATTTCTTTTTTATCTACAATATAATGCTTATTACGTATACATACAAATAAGATACAAAGAAAGCAATGACAGTGTTTACGGAAATTATTTTCCTACTTTGTAACATAAAGCCAGTAATTTCAAAATATTTGTTTATATTTCACCATTAAAATTTAAAGTTATATACGTCGTACGTAATTTATTAAAAAATTCTACATATCGATACTAATGATATCCAAACACTAATCAGTAATAGAGGGAACACCAGCTATTTTACTACGACATGATCCATTCCCTCGTTCACAAACACAAAGCTCTTCACAAATTTTTCATTCGATCCCCCAAAGAAACAATGTTCTTTCGTCCCTAGCTCGCGAAAAGTGCCCCTCCGCGTTTCGATATTTCACCAGCGGAAAACTTGGCGAATTCTTAATTCGCCAACAGCGGAGTTGCACAAAGGCCTATTTATCATCTTCCTGTATCAATCTCCACACACGCCCACGTCATTTATACCGTACCAATCCCTGACGAGATCCAATATTGATTCTGTACGGGTCGAGGTGGAGACGGCACCGAAATCATTTCGAATTCCCCCGCGTGCAACGTTTTCGCGAAATCCGGAATCAGCTCGAGGAGATCCCAGTATACCAGCTTGGAACTCTCCCGGTCTTGTTCTTTTGTTTGCACAAGGGAAAAAGTCAAAAAATAAGCAAAACGGCGTGGAACATAGCGTCTTGAACCGAGCCACGGATCCTATAAGATGCTTTCCGCGCGACCGACTTCCGGTTCCCTCGCGAGGAGCAGGATTTTTCCAATGGCTCGTTCAAAGGGAGATTGAATGGAAATGGGCCAGGGAAATGTTTATACGAACACGGAAGAAGGATCGGATTAGCGGGTGCAAGGCAATTTCCATTGTCCGCGGCGACGTTTCACGGAGTGTCTCGTTGCTTTAATTAAAACCGCCCTTCCGTTTCACGCGACTCGAAGTCGATACTTTCGTTTCCATCGAGTTTCCAACGCGACTATTTTTTCTTGAATCGACTCATTTGCCCCGGCGTAGTTCAACAAACAAATAAGTGTGCCGTGAGGATTTTTAAAATACGCGATGTTTAACTATTTGGTCCTCGTTTGCTTTAAATTTCAAACGAGGAAACGACGTCAGCTGAACCAACAACACGATCCGAATGCTCCGTATCTTGAACCAAATATGATACATTTTTGCGATGTACCATAGAAATTTAGCAATCGATCGATGTATTTCACGAGATGAAAAAGATCGAAAATGATAAAAATTTTCTATACAACATCTGTCTTTAAATTTAATTGCGTCGTAAATTTCCTATCGTGAAATATTTTTTGCATAATTTCGGAATTTTTAACTCACGTGCCGCTGTATAAGCTAATACCGTACATAACGTGTTGAGCGAGTTTTTCTCGTCCTACTGCTAAATTTTTGCTTTTCGATTAACAAATTTCCGCTCCGGCTGCTCCAAACGAGCATCCCGCGGAAACATTTGTCATTTCGTATGACCATTCGAGATTTGTCAGATCGAGGAAGTCTTTGGTCGGCGAAAGTGATTTATTGTTCGTTATTGTGCCATTGCTTGGAGCAGTTCCTCTTTCATGGATCACGAAACGGTGAATTTATCTTGGTATGACAAGGGGAGAGTCTTTTAAATGGCACTTTGCTCCGAGGCTGTGAAATTTTTATTGCGGCAATTATGTTGTGCTAGGATTATTTATGAAAATGGGAGGTCTTGTTGCGTAGGTATTTAATTGGGTTGTTTGTCATTTGTCTCAATATATTGATTACTATTGTTGTTGTATCTTTTTTTTTATACGGTTTGATACAGTGAAAATACTGGAAAGTTGAAGAAGATAGCTAGCCGTGATTTTAGAATAACTATGATTATGAAATAAAGTAAACATTAAAATACCAACAAATTAAAGTTATCTTGAATGAGAAAAATATCCAATTCCTTATATTAGTAACATTCGCTGTGTCAAATTAAGTTAAATTAAATTAGGTTAAAAAATATTAGATTCTGTTAAAAAAATATTATGTTTCTGTACAACTGTATGTAATTACAGTGGTTAGTATACATTGATATACAAAATGAAAAAATTATTTGTGATTTAAGTATCTACTGAAATCTGTCTTTTTATCATTTATTATTCAATATTTGATATTTTGTTTATCTCGTATAGAAGGAGAATAGCCGGTATAACGGTCACAATTAAAACTTCATTGATACATAGTATATTTAAATAGACATATTCGTATAAATATACACACGGGCATTTACATAAATCGAAACTATGTTTTATTAAAACGAGCGTGCAAATAAAATGAAGCCAGCGCAGCGTATCAATATACTCTCTAGTTACTACAACCGTCTCGATAAACGTGTTTTAAATTTATTTTTATTCGGTCTGTTTTTGATCGGATATTTTTGAGAAAAAATGTATCGAATCGTTTATCCTAGGAACGTAGGTACGAAAAATAGCGGACAAATTGAAATATCGGTGTAAGTACTTTTTACGACCGATATCTACCACTTCGTTTGTTGACAAAATATTGCTACTATTATATCACACGAAGAAAAATAATCCATTTTAATTAATTGTAATATCGTGCTAAACTTTATTACTTTTATTTTATTACTTTTTATTACAGTGAACTTCAATTAATCAGAAATAAATTTCCTCTAATAGCACAATATGGAAATTTCGTATACAGAAACGCTTTTCAAATAGAAAGATAATTCGTTTTACCTAATTTTAATATCGCTTTGAACTTTACTGTTTCTAACAATAAACTTCAATTAACAAGTTTCCCCTAGCAACGGAATAACAAATTTTCATATTTAAAAACGTTTCTCCGCAAAGAAAGATGACCCGTTTCAACTAATTTCAATATCAATTTACACTCTGCCGTTTCTAACGATAAACTCTAATTAACCGGAAACAAATTTGCTCGAGCAGCGCAACGACCAAGTTCTTCATTCAGAAACATTTTGCATGATCCGCCAGTAACATTCATTCACCTTCGTTCCTACGATATTATGTAGCGATTCTATCGTAGAATTACTCGTCGTGGAATTCCGGGGAGAGAAATTTACTCCAGTAACGGCAACTTTGTCCCCGAAACCATTAATCTGCGGGTATTAATAAATTCCTGAAACACCAGGTGTATTTTGCAAGAACTGTCCCGGTTCGCTTAGACTGGAAACGAAGATGAAACGCTGTCGTGTTCGCGGCTACACCGTAGCCACTCGTTTCAGCGGTCGAAGTTTGCAGTTTTATCGGGCGAAATTTGCCCACGGACACATTTCCGAGTCGCACGAGTCACGCTCGTTTAGCAAAGTGCGAGGCGAAATTTTGGATTTCTCTGTAAGAAGAATTCGCGATTCTCGTGGAATTTTTGGGAATTTATAATCTTCGTCTTTAGAGTTTTTAACCGTTTCAAAGGATCGATGGCTCTCCGTGCCATGGAATCTGTGTAACTTTTGCTCTCGCGATACATCGATCAGTGGAGACGTGGCTCTTTCGTAGCTCTTCTGTGAAAATGCGAATGACAATGATACGAGATTTTCTAGAAAATCATTGTAGACGGCTGTCACGATCGTACTGGTCAAAGAAACCAACCTGAAGACGTCTATACATTGTCGCATTAAAACTTATCATATATTAGGTAGCATGTAATTGTATGTGTTACATCTAATAATCAAGCGCATAAATCGTAAAAGTTCGAAGGCTCGGAAAAAAGGCTCAGATTGAACACGATGACATTTCATTTTATCAGGAAAACGGGTAAAAATTATCGTCGCCTAACGCGACTATCATTCACCCCCCATATTTTTCATCCGTTCGATCAATTTATTACTGGAAAACTTGCATGAAAGGCTATTAAGATCAGTTTATCCGTAAAACATCCGCCCTCATCCGTCATCGAAACGCGAAACATTAAAGAACCCAAGAGAGAACCTCTGTCTCTTTCGCTCCTTCTTTCTTCTTTTCTTCCCGGTGCACGTTTTCACAGAACGCAAGACACCACGAAGGAGAACTCGTTATTTTTTCCCGTCACTCAGGGAAGATTTAAACAGATCCTTCATCTTGTGAATATGCAATGGCGTTCCATTTAGTAAAGGGCGAACTGGGTCGCGCCAACGCAACCTTACGGCAGCCATTAGTTACAATAAAATATGAATATCACTCCCCCCATGATATTCGACATTGACACAATACGGGCCCGGTTTCGTTAATGCGGACCTTGCGTCCCGGTCGCGTTCTGTAATCCGCTCCATTAGTTGATTCGTTTAAGCCACTTAAAACGCGTCTAGATGTTACGCGGTCGTACGTGGTTAGCCGTTTTCTCACGCCGAAATTCGACGGACAAGCGTATCTAATGGGCCTAATTACACGGATGTTCCCCATGCAACGATAGTCGCGGAATTATCGCGAGACGACATGCCGGGAATTGGGGTTGAATGCGCTCTAAACGCCACTGAACCTGCATAGGAAACGTGTTACATACACGTGGTACTGCGAGCTTGCAGCTTGTGCTTAAAAATTATTATGCTTTCGTGTTTAACACGAGAACTACTGTAATATTTAATAATTAGACTGCGGATGTTCGCATTAGGTTGCGCGATGTGCTCATTTACATTACCTTAAAACAGTACGTCAAGTGCTATTTTCATATATAATCAAGCAGTAGCTTAATTATTCCATTTCACCAAAAAATTCAAATACACCGATTTTTTAACATTTTCCATTCTTTAAACAATTTTTACAACGTTCTTCGAAACCTTTAAACTAGCTAAAGGTGAGCCAAATTTACTATCTACTCGACCATGTGTCTATCTATGTGTACTATCTACTCGACACATTACATTATATCGTTAGAAACGCAAAATTAAAGCGACATTTGTTTCACTGACTAAATATCATAGCGAGTATTATATTTTGAATGTTTGATATATTTTCGCGTACTTTCGTATCCTCGGATTTTCCATAAACGCGTAACAGTTCGTAGTCGAGTTCCTACGAATTAAACACATTTTTCTACGTTTCGATCGCAACCTGAACCTCGTACGACTCGAAATCGTTCTAAAGATTCTATTATCACGCGAGTTTCAAGCAGAACACACGATCGTTCGTTCGTCTAACCAAAATTCGCCCAAGTTTATTAACAATTACGCGAGCTCGTTCGAGCGGAATCGCAACCACTCCCACGACAGTCCGCTGAATTTCGGAAGCGTATCCGGAAGAGAGTTAGCCGGTCGGTTATAATTCAAACCGGCGCGAAACAAAGTGGCGCGCTCGAGCCAAAATTCGAATGCCTGAGGGCAAACGACGCAACACCGTGACTCCTTTCTTGGGACAAGAATTGTCTGAACGGTGGTCGCATTGTCAGAGTGCCTTATTGTTTCGCCGTACAAGACCAACAACGAATGGAACGTATTCGCATTTTGCTAACCGCAGCGCAAGACAAAAATCATTGTACACTATTGAAGCTTGCCCGAGTATCATGGGACAGTTATTGTTTCAGCCGGCAATGTTCACGCGAACGTTGATATTCAGGCTAGACAAATGAACAGCCAGATCTGGCGTAGATGTTACTTTCGTCGTTAAAGGACTCTGCGGATATACGTCTCTTCCGTTGCGTATAAACAGATTCAGCTTGACGTTAAAGTCTCTCGCGATGGGTTTTAACGAGAGTCTTAATTCTCGTGTTATGTTCACGAGGAAGCATGAACTTCGGAGTTTAAAATATTTGACGATCTACTTAGAGCAGTCATTATCCAATTATCGTCGCTTCGAAATCGTTCTCAAACCAGGAAATAAAAAGAAGAAATTTGAAGATCACACCCAAGTGACAGAAAATCGAACTTCGTTTCATCAAGGAGATCGAAATCATTGTCAAACTCGCAGAATTCTTTCTATCTTACCCGACACCGTTCGTGTCTCGATTCGCGAGCTTCGATTTCTCAAACAATGTGAAACATTTCGTACTGCTCCTCGTCGATTTCCAAACTTTCTAAGCGTTAATTGAAACCATTCGAATACTCTCCGTTAGCCATCGTGAAAACGACAAAGAACGAAGTTCCTAAATTCGTAACTAGCGATACTAAGCTCGTTCCGATGCGATAATCTTCGCATAAGAGTCGAAGTTCGTTTCTAGTAAATAATTGATGGACGAGGGTCCCCGTGGACGGTACAACTACGTTGATCTAAACTCGTTGAGGGACAAACAATTCCTGGAATTAGAATTCCAGCAATAGCAACAGCATGCTATCTTCGTAAAAGGTTTATACGTATAAATGCTGCAATCTATTCGTAAGCTACCCGAAATTGATTCGATCGGCAAGTTAATAAATCTAATAAGTTCCACCTATTCTCTGCATCTATATCGTTCTGTAGAATGGTTTTTCTTCGTCGTTATTTCGTTGTTTGTTGGTCGCTGTAACGCCAGTTTTTCGCCAGCAGAGCCTCCATAAACGGCGGAAAATAGCAAGGAAGCCAAGGTGAATTCAGTGGTTTAACGAAACTAGAATAATCCATTAATTTACATAAATTTACACATAATTCTGCTATCTCCGGCCGCCCTCCTCCGCGCACTACCTTTCGTCTTCTTCTTTCTCTCCTCTATTTCTTTTTTTTTTTTTTTTTCTTTCACCAGCTTTCCTCCTCTGTCCTGTTCTCTTGTACGCGCGCGAAACTTTATGCAGTCGCCGTCACGGCCGACGTGCAGAAGGGGGAACTGTTAAAATTCATGATGCGGTTCCATGGTGACCGCGAGTTTTAACGTTCAGGCCGACACTGCCCGCTGGATTGCAGCCGCTGGCGACGCCATTACGTGTCATTTCCACCGACCGATGTAAGCATCAGCCCGATGGGCCCTTTGGTGTCTGCTGTTGGTCTCTGTAGGGCTCTTCCTTCAAATATTTCGCGTGAAACTGCTAATTTCTTTCGTGTACCGAGTATTCTTTCGTAGATGGAGTATTAATATAGGAGGTTGCAAATTCTACGCTTTTTGTACTTACGATATGACCAGGTTGGATTAATACGTCGCACATAATATGCCATTTTATACCACACAATTGCTATATCGACCACTTTTTTAAGAATTATAAATCCTCATTTCTGTGGAATCGTCGGGAACGTACGTACGATATATTGAATGCAACAAGTCGATGTTAGAAGAAAATTAAGATCACAGTGTCTTCTTTTTATTTTTTATTTTTTTTTCTTTTGAAGAAAATTGTAAAAGATGAGGAGCTTTCGATTCGTTAATATAATATCTGGTTGCATAAAATTTATATTACGAAATTGGAAGGGAAGTATTTTAAATAGAGCAAGTTGTGACACGTGTTAGAAATTTGAACGAAACTCTGAGAGATAGCAATCGTTCTTTTTTCGTCGTTCTTCTTTGTTAATTTGTCGGACGGAATGGAGCTTGTAATTTGCTGATTACTACGAAATTTGCAACGTCGACTCTGGTGAATCGTTTACGAAAAGAATGGATTCCAAAATTCTAATTAAAGTTTGAAGGACGTGGAATCTGTCACTGTCTCTCAGCAACGATTGACACCAGTTCTATGGGAGCGTCAGATTTCGAAAGGACGTGAACGAGGGATTTGCGGACTGGTTTTCCCAATTTAAGAGCATGTGCGATGCTCCTGCATGGTCCGTCTGCACACGTGTTTAACGATTCGATGTTGAATGTTTGCAAAGTCTAGAAATTATTCGTATTTAAACATCCACCGTTTGCATATTGAAACAGATAAACCCTGTGTTGAATTACGTTGCAGGTTGTTGAGATTATTGAAATTACCAAACTGGTCAATTTACAATTTTTCGTAGAAATTTTCTTTTACATTGATTTATTCTTATAAAGTTATTATTTATTTTAGGTTTACGGTCATACATTTTTCAGGATCTAAATACATATAGACAAAGTATATGGATGAAAAATTTGTTTTTCGTTACGTGATATATTCTCTTATATATTTTTCATTTTCACTTCTTTGCCGCAACTTCTGTAATTTAATCATCGATGATTCTAATCCTAATCCGCTACCCAACTATTTATCATGGATGGAATAATATTTCTCTCGCGAATATTTGGAACAAGAGATCTTTCGTAAAAAAAAAAAGTGCACGTTGCGTGCGTGACAATATTCTGACGTTTTACACGGTGAAAAGCATTGTATCAGCGTTAAAGGGGAAACCGAGAGCCGTATAAGCAAAAGAATAAAAACGATTCAACGCCAAAACTCCTATTTAATAAACCTTTGATACAATAGTCCCGTTGTAGCGCGCATTTCTGCAAGCTCGTCTTGCTGACTTTTCTGCTTCTTCCGCTGAATTTTTTCGTTCCCCATTGGCTAGAAACTTTTTAAAAGGAAAAGAGCAAACCAACTAACGAAACGGTATGGTTGAACAAACTAGAGCGGCGGAGAACAAACGGCAAAGTAACGGTAAAAAAACAACATTAAAGCCTCTGTTGTGCAGCTGGTCTTCAAATGTATAATGATGTTGACTAGATGAGAGATTTATTGGAAAGTAAGTACAACACAGTATGGTGAAATAGTAAAAAGCGTAATAGGAAGAGACAAATATAGACGACGGGGTAATTATTTGATGAATTAATTTTCAATAAACGATATTTTTAAGTAAGAATCGAAATTTAATATAGATTTTATTTGATCGTCTTTTAGTAGCTTCTCGATCGAAATGTTTTTGAAATTTGAAGATACCTTAGCTAAAGCACGATTAACAAGGAAATAAATTTAACCTTTACATTTATATGTAATGTAATTCGTCGAATAATAAATAGAAATTTAATTAATCGATAATTTATTCTATAGGAATTTTCATTGAATTTCATATTATTTCCAGTTTGTTTTATTTTTAACAACTAATTACATTGTAATCTATTTCCCTATAATAGATAACTGTTTATGTCAGCCAGGTAGATTCATTTAAAATGTTCATCGATATATTAACATTTTACTAGTTGGAATTCCTGAATAAATTATGCGGTACTTTATCTTCGCGTAAATAGTGATATCTTAAACATTAAATTCTTGGAGAATGCTCGTAAATTAAGCCAACCCGAGCCGGACCCTTGTTTCCCTTAAGAGCTTCGTTGCACTTCAAACACGCATTATACATTGTATAATTCAGGATCCTATAATCGCCTGTTTGAGTAGGCTAAGCGAAGTGAGGAAAACGTAATCGTTGATGGAAATACTTCGAACTAAACAGAATGAGTATCTTTTAAAATATATTCTAAATTCGATAGCTCAGATCAATGCCCTGCATAAAAAAGCATTATATGGAGATTAGATTTTATTCTTTACTTTTTGTTTAAAAAACATCATAATATTTATTTGTATACAATTTCTTATATTATTTTATATATAAATTTATTATTGATCATATTATTATATGTCTGCATATATATAAAATATTTACGACCAACATTGATTAACAGGAAAATGTATTGAAACGACAGATATTAAGAAAAAAATCATTGAGAATTTGCGTTGAGAGGAAAGACTTTTAATTACACGAAATGTAGAAGGAAACTTCGAACTAGGAAAGTATTAATATGCGCACAAACAGCTAATAAAAAACCTTAAAATATGTTTCCCTCGCATAAAGTAGTTTTCTAATTAGAAAAAAATTGTATAATAAATAATGCGAATAAAAATATGTCTATAAAGCTAAATTCTTATTCAGGTAAAATGGAATCATAGCTGCGTGGTTCATTAAACTTCAGCAAGAGAAAACTTCTCTTTTCGTGATCTTGGCAAAAATATCTCTGTAAGAACTTTCGTCTTTCGATTCATTACGAGAGATTTTCCGCGATCCTTAAGGAAATCTTTTTGATATCTGCAACCTCCATTTCCTCGATCTTTAAATTTAGTTTTCAATTGTGCCTGCGCCTTTATCCATCACAGCTTCCTACGTC
Source organism: Bombus bifarius (assembly GCF_011952205.1). Classification (NCBI taxonomy): domain Eukaryota; kingdom Metazoa; phylum Arthropoda; class Insecta; order Hymenoptera; family Apidae; genus Bombus; species Bombus bifarius. The sequence goes on from NW_022884356.1 coordinate 4,929,878, forward strand.
TAAGAGAAGTGTATTTAAAAGTCTGGAATAAATCCTGTTCCTTCTTACGCAATTGAACGAATATCGTTCGAACGAAATTTTATATCGCAGCGCCAATAAATTCTCCTGTAAATGTAACAGCAAGAAAATCGTTAGATCTCCTCAAGCGGAACGAATAAAATTCTTCGAATGAAATCGCAAGCGACTACAAAATAACAGAAAACTGTTCCTTTCCGATATTTCCAAAACTCCAAGCCACGAAGTGGTACGCTCAGCTTCCCGCGTCTCCCAATAATTTCAATTAACAAATCAACGACAATGGTGCAAAAATTGACTCTTTGCCATCTCTGAACCAATCGGTCGGAATTTCCTAGACTATTAGCGGATCGTAAATAGACGCGATTGGAATCGCTAGCTTCCGGTCCGCCAGTTATTACTTCGATGAGTAACGCAAACGGAATTTCAGGAACACGGTGGTGTGTTCACTCGCTCGAGTATATCCGTATGTTAATTAGTCGAGAAACTAGTACTGCAAGTTTGGCTCTCGGCATAGTACCGCGATAGGCGATGGAAATGATCGAGCACGATGTCTTGAGTAGATGCTGTCTGTTATCGTCTTCCGCCGGGACTCTTTGGAAGTGCGAACGTCGCGTTTTACCGGAAATGGGGGTCCAGTCTCAATGGGGAAATTCGTTGTCACGGGAAAGTAACTGCAAATGGAAGTTTTTTCACGAGGCTGGTTGAACATCGATGTCATTCGTATCGGTCGACCGGATACATTTTCGCGTTATCGCGCCAGTTGCGCGTGTCTTTTCGTTGGAACGTCGAGCCAGCGAGACGAAAACGTTGCCTGTTATCGCGCTATAGGGCGTCAAACTGAGAACGTCCAGTTCAGCGCGAAGTTGCGAGTCCCAGGACGAAGAAAGAAGATCCCTGTGTTTAGGCTACGTGCTCGAGAAGGAGAAGTGGTCACGGGCTTTTTAGTTGCTTGAAAATATTGGAATGAAGACCAGAGACAGAGTGCTGTTTCATACTTTGCCGCTTCTTCTTCATAAAACTTTTTTCTATCTTCGTGCGCTATATATGTAATATATAAGATGGTATGTATGTATATAATAGCGGATGGTAACAGTTTCAAGTTGTTGCTCTTTCCTGAGTGCTATTGGAAGAAATTGTTGCAAGAAGAAGATGAATGGCTCGCGTAGTATCCCTGTTTACGGTTCTAGCTACTTTCGCGAGTGCAACGGCACACGTGCATTTAACGATTGCACTTGCTTTCAGATGGAAATGTATATTTTCATTTTCTTTCTACGTAGGGGAAATGACGAGCCCTTTTGGGGGGGGGGGGTCTGTGTCAAAGAGTATAGAAGGAAATTGATAAAAAAGTAATTAATTTTCGAAATATTTTAATCTTAATTGTTTCAAACATTCATCTTCTTTTTCCAAATTCTTTCTTGAATTCTATCTGAGAAAAGATGGCTGATTTGTAATAGCTACGCGTGCAATTTCCTGTATATACTCTGATGAGAAAGAGTTTATAAAGTGATTGGAAATAAGTACTCGTGTAGTAGACTGTAAACGAAGAAATGCTTTTAAACAATTTTGATAGTTCTAGCTGAAACTAATTTTAAAGTATCTTCTAATTAAGAATTTTGTTTCTAAGATCTGAACGGTATTGATAATATAAAAATCACCGTATTACGAGTGTAAAGAGACAGTTGGAACTCTCGAAGAGTTTTTTATAAGATGAAGTTAAGAAATACGTAATTGATGAAAATCGCATGTTAACTTCGGGACGAATACATCTTCGTACGCAAATGTGACAGAGGACATAAAATTTTAATAAAGAAAAATGAAACACGAAGTATGAGAGGATACGGGCACATGAAACGAGTAAAATTCCTATATTTAGAGGAAAGAATGTTCCTTGGTGCGCCTGTCAAGACCTAACCCAGCCTTGTCAAGACGAGCAACCTGACAAGTGTAATAAGGCATTGGATGGGAACCAAGAACGTTTCAATGATTCTTTTTGTCTTCCTTGCCCGAAGCATAAAGTACAGAAACTCGTTCTTCCTATATAATGCGGAAATTTAACTTGAAGTCTTGACTTCTTCCCTTTTTTTCTCTCTCTCTCTCTCTCTCTCTCTCTCTCCCTTCCTCTTCAAGCGATACAGTGACAGATACGCTTAAGCTCTCTTCCGTCTTACGTCTGCAGAAACGGTTCTTGTAAAACGATGGCATATTATCTGGAAAATGTCTGTTCGTATTCTATAGCGATTTAAATTGCTGAAACTTCATTTAGAAGAAGCTGAACTTAAGTAGGTAGCATTGCTTCTTCGAAACAGAATAATTTTGTGCAGTTTCGTATTGATGAATTTTATTTTACACAATGAAAACAAGATATGGTATTTATTTTAGTATCTAGTAACTAAATTAATTGTCTATGATCTTAATAATAAATCATATTTATTGAAGTAATTACTTCAAAAAAAATTCTACACCTTTTCTTTTGTATATCCGTGACCTGGAGACCGCTGTTACGAAGAGAAATTAGTGAAACAAAAATATTCTAAATAAGGAGAGGTTCGTATTATTATGGCCTTGAATGTAAATTTTCTTTTGGATTACAAGGTCTAGAAACAAAAGAGCTATAAGTAGATCTCTGTTGCTGTTTCTTGTAACCTTCAGTTAGAGAACTACGAGGTTAACTTTTTGGTAATGTCCTTTGCTATAAATATATGAACGTGCTGCCTATCATAGCACTTCTTTCTATTGTATCGTAACACTGTAAGAATGGGGATCTGCATCAGCATACGCTATACTTATACCTTTACTTATTTCAATATATTTTCCTATTACAAATTCATCCACTCGTTCCTCTATCAGTCAACACCTCAACGATATTAATTATATCATTATACGAATTTGCATAAAAATCCATGGTCTACCGATAAACCAAAATGAAATATCTTGCCGAGAAGGTATTTAAATTACTTAGCGAAAACTATTTATCACCATTACTGGTATATCAAGAGGAGCACCGAGGTAATTGCAACGCAATGTGAAATTCTGACGTGGGCAAAGATCGCCAGTTCGATTGCTTCGAATTCCACTTGTGACGAAGTAATGCTAGTCACCTTCGATTACACAAGTCACATCGAGAGAATAGTAATTAAGGAAATGACTGTGGGGACTTGGACTAAACAACGCTCGACTGTCAGCCACTGGTATCAGAATGATCGATTTCTATCGTATAAACGTGACCCACTTACTAGCAGCCCTTTAAACTCTCCCTTCCTCCAACTCCCTTAACATTCCTCAACGTCCACGAATATTTCTAATCCCCGAACGCGAAATTCCTCCCATTGGATACGCTTTCTCATTCCACGCTTGACCATTTCGACCGGTAACATTTCACCTTCAAACGCAGACGTTTCAAACGCTTCATCCTCGCCTTTAATGCTAAACTGCAAATAGAAAACGCGCCCATGGATTACGTTCTGTAGGGACCCTCCTCGACCTAATTCTTGTTTAAACTCTGCCGAAATTATCGTACGTATCGTCGTCACGTATTCTTCGTTAGAACAGATCCTGTAGTTCGATTTCCATTGGCATTAAGGGATCTGAAATGTTCAACTAGACCTATACATCCAAAGAATTAATCGTGTATGTAGGCTGTACCGCATTTGCATATTTTTATAGAAATTTCAATGGAATTTTATTTAATCGAAATTTCGTTCATTAAAATGACATTTTAGTGGATGAAAGTAACTCTCGTTGTCAGTAGCTGAATCTGCTTATTTGAACGCGAATTGAATGACTTGGTCATTAGGGTGAGAAAGCAAAGGTAGGAAGGAAACTTGATCAACTTTTATTCTATTTAATTCCCATGGGTACAAGTAAATGGAATGTTACTGCATCGACAACCTTCTAACGCAATAAATACTACCTTTGGCATTGTGGATTGGGAATTATGAAATGTGAAATTAAGAAACTGAAATTTCCAATTCGTAAACTTCGAATTACTAAGTATAAAAGTATAAAATTGTGAACTTGCGACTACGAAATTATAAACTCGACTACCTTGTCAAATTAAACTCTGGACCTCCTCCTGCACCGAAACGTCTCAAACATCCGGCTTTATTACAATAATTATATTAAACGTTGAAGTTTCTTTTCCCATTTCCAGCTAGAATTTATATTTTCTAATAAATAATTGAACTTAGCCCATATAAACATTGTCCATAAATTTGACAAAATCTCCAAGATGGTAACGATCAATCACGGGAATGATTTACGTAAAGGATCGATATTTAAAGGACGTTTCGCAGGAATACTCAGCATTCTGGCAATGCTCGTTGTTCGACAACGGGGATGCAACGAATAAAAAGCAAACGAAACGTCGTCCCGCGCTACAGCGGAGAGGGTGGTTTAATCCGGCTGCGGAGATCTATTTGCGGATAAATCGGAATGCCTGTATTTATGGGGGTTCAGTCATGCGCCGATATAACCCAGCCCGGTGATCGCTAAAATCTCATTTGTCTGTGCTAAAAATCAATTAATTATCCTGGATTAACGAGTTCTCGATTTTTCATTCGGCGCTGTATTCGGTTTATTCGTCACGATCTTTGGACTTCGTAAGCGAGAACGAGAAGTAGAAGCGATTCTAAAGTTCTGTGTGCTGTTTCTCTCAGGTTCAAAGCCAAATGGATTTTTTACGACCAGTTAGGTGAATCCCTATATCTGAACGAAATGTTTGCGGTCCATAGTAAATCGTCGACCCTCGAAGTCTCGAGATAAGGATGCGGCTAACAGTTTCCTCGCGCTTTCAGTAGTGTGGGTGCTCGGTTCTTTGTATCGAACGTGGTCATTTTCTGGCTTTTATGTCGGTATTAATAAAAAATGGCTCGTAAGATTATTTTTCTTGTTAGTAGTTTCTTACGACGAACGTTGAATTATTTGTTAAATATTTTCTGTATTCTTTGCGAACGTTACGACTGTCAGAATTGTGACTAGGATCGTGAGAATTTTTATATATATTTTAGTACATACATTGGACCCATATCAGTGCCGTTTTGCGGAATATAATTTGAGGAATTTGTGTTTACAACACATAATTTGATTATTTAAGTGTAAAATTTAGACACAGAATTTGGTATTAGGATTGATAACAAATTGTTCGAGATCAATTACCGAGTGCAATTAATCAGGATCAATAATTGATAACGCAGAAATATCAATTAGTGTTAATGATCGCTGCTAAAATTCCCAATGCAAAACCACAGAATTATTTAGTTTTACTACTATGTGTTATCCCGTGTTAATGAATGTAAACCGATACTTAATTGGATTTGGACAAATTGCAATCAACCGTTATCAACAATTAGGGGAGAAAACAGTTGAATAATGTCCATCGGTTTGTATTTAAATTATAAAATTGACAGCTAATAGAGTGATCGAACGATCTATCGGAAACTGTTACTTTATAATCTGTTTTATTTTTTTCCAGGTAAGATGCAACAAACTTCTTACAACTAGCTGTGTAGAGGAAAAATGGAAGATAAAAAATAAAAGGGGCTATTCTAAATTTATGCTATAAACAGGTGAGTTTGCACTTATAATCGGACAAGAATTTTCATATGTACATTTCCTTCTTTATTTTTCATAAAGAATAACAAAAGTGTCTTGACATATTTCTTTATTGGGAAAAAAACATTTTTTCACAACATGTACGCACAAATAAATATGATATAGAGTTCTTCAAATTGCGAACTTCGATTAAGAAATAATTCGAGAGAAATATATTCGAATAATTAGAAATTTAATTAACGTTGAAATTGAAAGAGGAAACGTGAAAAATCGCGTACGTTGTAATTACGTAGGTTTCCATCATTACCATCCGCCCCTCAAATCTCACACGTTTCGAACACGCTGCTCACTTTACTCAAAACGAAATCGAACGATTTATAAAGTGCAACAGTTGTTTGGCTTGACATTCTGGCTCTGTTCTGATTCTTAAAATTGCGTAAATCCAAGAGCTTATCTCTTATACTGCAATCTAAAAAAGAACGCAGAAAAAGAAGAGGAAAAGGAGGAGAGAGAAAAGAAAGAAGCTTGAAAAAAAAGCGGAACAAAAAGGTAGGGCATAAAAGGAAAATAGTACGGCGAGAGAAAAGGGGGCATTCATCATTTTCAAGCGGCTATATGGAACATCGTGCGTTCCTTAAATCGCGGACCAGCGTTATGGAACTTTCCTTGTTAGTGACCGGTCGTGGGACGGAAAAAAGAGCGCATTAATTAAAGAGCCGGCATTATGAATAATAGCAGTAATAAAAGGCGCGAAGAACGTTACGTTGAAGTCTTTCTACGTGACCAAGCTTAGACGGTCTTATTAAATTAAATGAAAATCGTTCTTATCCAAGCCTGGTAACGCTCTATCTAAACGGTATTGCGAATCTTTTTGCGGTTTATGTTTTCACCGGACGAAGATTATTTTTGTATCGTTAAAGGGTCAGAATTGTCGAGTCGGATGTAATATTCGGGTAAATTTGGAACTTCGATGAATAAGAAGTAGACCTGGAATAAAGTTTCTTCAACAGGAAATATTTTGACGGATCGTGACGGAAGCTCATGCAGCATGTATTGCAATGAATTTGAAAATAGCCAATGAATGAATAGAGAAAGAGTTGGTTCATCGAGTCGGAAGATAGTCTGTAAAAATCTATACAAGCGTGCTTGGTCAAACGACAAAATTAACTCGAGAAATTAATTTTTTAGTCGCAATTTATATTTATCGAAATGTTGTTTGGCTTAAATGAGAATTCACCTATGCATGAAATGTGTAACAAGTACCGAAAAATGATCGAAACAATGATTCGAATGATGGTGAATACCTTCGTAATTAATTCCTATCGATATACCACGCGATTTTGAAATAAGTAAATTGTGTATTATGTATGCTGGTATACGGAAATTACATTAGAGAACGAACATTTTGCTATCGTATCCTTTCAAAAGTTCCATAACGAACAGCGAGTAAACGAAGTATGAATTTTCCTCGTGTACGATAGAAATGTAACTGTTTTTATAAACAAGATTTTCATTTAGCTAGAGAAAATAATTCATTGGCATTCGTTTCCTCTGAAGAAATCTTTCTCATTTCTCAGCGAACATTATTTCACCGTTTCGATGCAGATGTTTCAGGGAATTGAACGCGAAATTAATTCCATTCGAAAGGAATACGTCACAGTGCGGAATATTAAAGTGGCAAAGGATCTCTGAACTGTAATTCAAGCGGATATCACGTGAAAGTTTTTGTCGCAATTTCCCGCAAGTACTTTACTTTATAATGGTTCGCGGATTATTTAATATCTGGTCATTCGAATTCTTTTAAAAATGCAATAAAATAATATGCTTATTTACATTGAAATTATTGGAAAAATTCTATTACCAATGATACTAAATTCTCCTGTTCTTTATCACCATGTTAATGTTGAATTCACACCCATTAATGTCGATATATTCAAGAATTTTTATTAAAGATAATTTACGTAATTCGACAATTACATACAACATTTGTTACAATTTCAATCTGATTATTAGAAATATCGTAAATGTGACATTTTACCGTGAAATTTATTTCGCATATGAACAGTATGTTTCCTATCAAAATTCTTTACAAATATCATATACGTTAATTCTTCCTTGTGGCAATAGGAATTCAATGTTATTTTTTTTTCTTTGCAAAAGTAGGATATTTTAGAGGACAAGATAAAAAAATAAAAGATTACCTAACGAATGTAACATTGCGATATTTTTTCCTACTTTCTAGAAATCTTTATGCACGAATTTTCTTGAGAACCCATGAAAGCAGGAAAGTTTCGGTATAGTAATCAGCGTGGCGTTGCGCGATATTACGACATGTAAGAAAGCCGCGTGCTCCATTTTTACAACGATAGCGCAAGACTCGTGACATCACAAAGCAACTATACAACGCGCGTTCAGTCAAACAAGCCAGAACGGATGTGCATCACGGCGAACAAGCTAATGCAAACATCGCGTCCTTCGAAACGCGACGAAAGCCGCGTTCTCTGCTTTCATTCTTCAATGCTTATATTTACGGCACTGCAAAGTATTCCATCGCCTGCCATGACCTCCACGTACAGGCTCTTTCACACACCATGATCGTTTCCAGTGTCTTCGCTCACTCCGAGCATCGCTCGCAGAAACAGAAACGTCGTGGCTGAATCTTAAATCACTGATCTTATATTTTCTTGAATTTTTACGTATCGATGATCGTACATGTTTGTACGCAGTTCGCTACAACGAATATTCGAGCATACATGAGTCGAACGTGTAGATTAAATACGTTAAAACAACTAAATTAATAACAAACAATGTAACGCTTCGCATCTTGCTCGGTTTTTGTTTATGGCTGTACGATTACTTTTTCTTTCTTCCCTTGTCTAAGATAATGTAACGATAAAAATGAAATGTAATCCAACGTAAATTATACTTTTATTAGCAATGACTTTTTCAACAATACAGTAACATTGTTTGGGGCGAGTTTTATTGCTCTCCTCTCCAGGGAAACAGAGAACACCTATAAAAACTGGAACAGAATATTTATATATTTTATTGCTCAGTGTACCATACGTTGCAATTTGTAGTATTTATATGAAACATTTCTGTGCTTAACAATGCGTAGTTTCGTACGTAGATGTGCTTTTAAAAGAAGTAATTAAATATCGCAGCGTAATTCGAGCTACCTCTACGTTCCTCCGTGGACGGTAAAAAGAAACCCACAAGGTTACGTGGTATCTAGCCCATTAAACATCGACCCCGACACCGAATTAACGAACTACTTCAACCTTCCCCTTTATTTCCTAAAAAAAAAAAAAAAAGGAGAAGAAGAAGAAGAAGTAGAAAAAGAGGGAACAGCGAGAAAAGGAAAAACAGAGGAAGAAAGAAGGGCTTGGACGTCAATATTTGCCTCTCGAAAAGGGGATCATCGTTCCCCGGTCGGTCTCTCGAGCGGAGACGGTGAAGTTAAGTGAAACGCCCTGTACGAGAGCCCGCTGGTAGAAGAAATACGTTACCGTGGTATATTTCAAAAGCTACTAAGTCGGAAAGAGGAAAGATATTGGACGAGTTCATAATTTATCACCGCCACAAGCAAACGCCGCTGCTTCTAGCCAAGTCTTTCGGCGAGCACACGGGCACAAAGACATTTTGAATGTGCCGCGCAGATATATGAAACGATTATGTTTGCTGAAAGATAATGTCTCGCGGAAGGCTCATGCCACAGACCGTTTCCGAACTGTTTTTCCATGGGATTTTCTGGCGTATACGCGACAACAGCAACACGGATTTTAAAAGGTAACAACGAGAGGATGTACGGTTCATCCTTTTAAATATCCCGAAACGTGACATTTTTTCCTCTTTTCGAAAGCTGCTTCGTTGTTTCGAGTCAGTTGTTAACGAGTCGTGCATGATATTTCTTATTTTTACATCTCGTTGCTTTCCGAAGTCTCCGTGAAAATGTTGAAAGTATGTTAGTGCAATATAGATTCGAAATTAGAATTTGAAGTGACGTTCGCCTTTTAATTTAAAATTAAGAAAATGGTAGAAAATGGGAACGCAAACTGCTAATAAAAATATGCGAAGACTTTGGAACACTAAGGTTATCGAGTAGAAAAATGAAGTCTTGGAAACTCGTTTGGCAAAATTGACGAATACGAGCTTGAATTAAAACTTTCTCTTAGATTCGAATTTGGAAAAAAAAATGCTAAAAATAAGAATACACAAGTAACAAGCGTAGCAAGTTCTGGTACGTCAGAACGAAGTTTTGAAGGAAGCGAAGGAGTTAGATTTTCGCGAGGCGTACAAATTATCCTACGCTCGTGAAATCGTTGATGATTAGCATGCGTAAACCGAGCGCGATATTTCTTCCACTTTTGACACATTGAAAATGAAAAATCTCTCTTTATCCTGCTATCGGCGCACGTTTACCACCGTAAACATATTAACGTGACAGAAATTTCGTTGTTGCCTTTATAATATTCGTTAATTAACGACCGATGCACGTATTACCATTCGCTTCTGTGCCGCTTAATTGCGCGGATTTAATGCAGACGCGCGTAAATTGATTATCGCTGACAATTATGAAGCGGCGTGCAATCGTGGACAATTAACAAACTCGAAGCCGCATGAAATTTCAAAGAAATTCAACCTTCGAAGTGCGTCCTCCTTTTTTCGACGTATTCTTTTTTTTTTCGAGATGGGGTGGCTGTCGAAGCTTTTGCGTCGTTTCCGCATGGACACGCCTTGATTGACGGCAAACATGATACGTGTAAAGAGATACCTACGCAACGGTGGGTGGTGACAAAATTTCCACTTCGCGACGCAACGTTTTTCGCGCGCGATTTCCTGCATTTTCGCGATATTGCTCGCGTATCGGAGAAGATAACGCTTTGAATTTCCATCGGGGAATCTTTTTACCAGCTCGCTGGGTATTTTATAACGCGGAGAATGGTTCTTTGTCGATCCTCTTTTCAATTTGTCGAAATTGAAGAAACGATAGCGGCGCGCGAACGAGTAATATCGCAATAATTACGTTCGCCCGAGAACGAAACGTAATTCGAAATTACCTCCTTCGAGGAAATCATTCAAAATTAACTCGAGAAAGCTTGATCGTCTATTTAATCAAGGAAGAAAGTGTAAGTCGAGTAATGAATCAAGCATTACGAGGGATATACCTGCATTAATTTCTCTGCGTCATTAAACGTGCCTCCCTTCCCTTCGATGCTTCTCTTCGAATAAAAGAGACCGAAGGCTAACATTTAATTACGCGAACTTCTCTCATCTTCCTCTCTCACTTTCCAATCTTCTAACGTTCCTAAAAATTCCACGAAAGGTAATCCATTCGATAACTACGAAACAGAAGGAAAAATTGGAAAAGTTACGTTTATATCTTTGTAAATTCGATCGTTGCCATCCTCATAACCGATATACGGCTTTATTTACCATCTACAACTTGTAACGTTATCGATGATTTGTCAAAAGCTCGATACGTACCGATTCTCGTTGATCGTTGCGAGACCCTATTTAGCCTGAGCTTAAGGTTAGCTCGAAATGCTTTTAACGCCCTCGTCTAAGGCGAGAAAAGGAAAAATGCACGATGAAAGGCGTACAGATTAAACGTATATAGACTCGTACGCTTCGCTCTTCTTTCTCTATCCAATCCTACGAACGATTTCACGGCGGATAGTACATATAGAACGGTTCGACGATGTTGGTTTTAATCTGCTGAAACCCATATTTTTCTAGTACTGTGTTTTACGCGGCGAGAACGCACGCGTCCGCATGCACGGTTCGTTGAAATATTGGCTTTCCATCGTACCTCATATCGTATGCACGTTCATGAAATTCACTTAACAACGAGAAAACCGAGTAACATTTCTCCGCGGTCGACGATATCGGTAACCTCTTCACCGCACTGGTTAAGCTCGAGTAAATAAAACTGCGATTCTATAATTTCGTTTGATTCGCTGAATTTTCATCGAGCTCTTTTTCCCCGTGTTAGTTCTTCCGACCGAGATTAAGAGGATTCTGTGTCAACGGTGTTTTTTTTTTCTCTTGTGAAACACGGTCCGAGTATCGAGACCGTTGTTGAATGAGAAAGCAGCTGGGAATCCTTTGAACGCAGCCGTACGCGAAGAAACCGATTCCGATCCCGGGCTATTGGTCGAAGAAATTCCGGTGATTCTTTTACACGGAAACCAGATAAAACGATAGACCGACCGCAGTAAGGATTTTTTTATGGTAACCAGCTTGAAAGGAACTGTTTTCAGTTGCGTGTGTTTTGTCTCTTTTCGAGAGCGCTATGACCAGACCGCGAATGTTTATAGAAATTTATATTTTTATGAATATAAATAAAAGAGCAGAATCCAGATCGAGCTTTGTTTCGTCTTTTACAGCTATCCGCGTTACATTGCGTTGTAAATGAAACGACGAATAATAATTATCGTAACAACGAATGAAAGGTCGATTGGTTCTAAGCTTTCCAAAAATGTAGAAAAATTGTATAATACTTATCGATATTTCTGCTACCTGTATGAATATAATGAATCGCATACGTTTGATAAAAATGTAATTGAGAAACTCGAGGAAAGTCACTTTCGAAGAAAATATTCATTTACTCTGATAGAAAGTGGAAAGAGAGTGGAAACTTTTTTTTTAACCGAATTGAAACGATGGTAAACCGGATAGTGGATTTATTAAAAATTGTAAAGTTCCATCGTATATGTATACGTCGTTGTAGATTGGTGTTCGTAGGTCGCACATATCCGCACTTCGTGTCCTGTATCGTCTCTCGGGAATTAAAAAGACGGCCGGTCGGACTACCGTGCTGAAGGTAACGAAAAGAAAACATTTACGACGGTTTCCAATTACCACGATGTGCTTTTAAGAAATACAGAGAGACCGTATGGAGACAGCAACGCGTCTAACTTCACGCGTCTTCTCGCTGCATCTCCTGTCGTCGCGTTAATCTCGGCCTCGTACAGGGGAGAAGCAGACACCGGTCGATCTCTCAAATGCGCGCTCTTTCATTTTTGCATTCTCATTTACGCGGGAAGTAATCAATTTTTTTCTCCCCAAAAAGAAGGAATTTCATTTATGGCTCTGTTTGCTTAATCTAGATTTTTAATCGAAATTTCATGGCATTTGCACGCTACGTTTTTTACAATATGAATATTTGCGGCTTTCCCTGCGATATAAAGTGATTTTTGTTTACTTTGTTATACTATCCCGATTTTATGTACGCGTGCGTGTTTGCATGACGCGAATGATTTCAGGATATTTGCGGCATTCAGCGGAAAACTGAAACCGGAATATTTCTTCCAAAAATGAGAACACAGAAAATGATACATTATACGAATTGTTCGTATTTATCAAGGTATTTAGCGATACAAGAATTCAATGCATCCGAATTTTTATGCTATTGAAGCATCTGAATTTTTATATAAAAGTGCCTTTATTATTCATCGAAGACAGTAACATTTATATTGCTTTTTTCCCAGCATTTGAATATTTTGTTGAGATATGTATAATTTTATGTGCTAGACTAGATTGACTGCGTAGTAGTGATACATGTATGTGAATATAAGTGCGTGGAAGTATGTGTGTGCGCGGCGTCGAAAAACAGATGAATGTAACTGTCCTGTTAACAGCCTGGCATGGGAAAAGGTGAGACGCGTGCAAGTGTGTATCGACGAATATCTGTGAAATCGTTTATCAAATAAATATACAACTATTTTAATATAAATTCTAAGTGTAAACTTAGTGCTCCTATAGGATTATTTCGGCAATTAAAATCCAAAATTCTGAACATATTTAAAGCAGTAATTTGCTAATAACTAAACTGCGGATTTCTATGCATTTATGGGAAATTTGAAGATACCAGAATCCACAGAATGCACGTAATATGCAGAAATATAATATTGAATGTATCAGTACTCTTCGTAATGCATTTGATGGATAAAACATTCTTCTACCTGTTTCATTTTGAAATTATATTTACAAAAATGCGAGTTTAGAATATCCGCGGACTATTAATAACCTTCGACAATTCTTCGTACAACACAATTGTCTTAACATCGACGTCACAAGCCGAATACATCAATTTTCGATTAAAACGTCGAATTTAATATTCGATTCATCCGTCGAAAAACGCAACGTGGCGAGGGGATAAAAGGAGAAATAGTCGCGGTCTTTAATAGCAAAGGACAGTTGGAAACGGCGAACATAAGAAGCAGATCGGCGAAAAGAATCGCAGGAAGCGCGTAACATCTGTTAAGCATGCGGTTACGGTGACCTTAACTCTTTGGAACCGCAAGTGCTGCCATATGGCATTTCTTTCGCCAGCCAGTGGCCCTTCATTTGGCACTGTTATTTATCGCCACGTTATACGCCGCAATGTGTCATTTCCTTGGTTGGAATACGACAGTTATATCTGTCGTTGATTCGCTTTTATGGCAGCTTTCGACATCGTCTCGCCAATATTTTGCCTCGGTACACACTTGTATCGCGTATGAAAATCTCGGATTGGAGAACATTTTGAAGCGTTTGAAAGGTAAATAGAAGGGAAAATCATAATTGAGAAGCTTTTACGGGAATAGGATCCGTAAGACAGAAATAAGAAGAATGGAAGATCGATTTATCTCGCGGTAGATATAAACGAGACTAAATGAAATATTTATGTGAATTTAAACGTCATCGTACGAGGATCGGATCAAGAGCGGTCGATGACAATCGTATGCAATTTGAAAGCGGCTCGATACGATTAAGAGGTCTCTATTGTGACGGTGAAATAGATGGTTCGTTATTCGAAACGGGTCATGTAAAAATTCAGTTTTGAATTTCGATTCGACCGCCCTGGGCGGTATCCTGAATGGCCGCCGGTCACGTCGAATAATTTTACAATGAGCACTTTGACCGCGTGTCGAACGCTTGTTGATCGAACAACGAGCCCTTTGTCGATCTCGAAAAACACAGGATAAAAGGAAAAGAAAAAAGATATGTAACTGGTCGATATCGAAGCGCTATCGTGCGAATAGAAAAATGAAAGAAAAGCGTATCTATTCGTGCAGAGATCGCAATAACCAATCGTCGAATAATTATAAGAAAATATGATACCTCTAATCGTTTCTTTCTTAGAATTATGCTGTGCGACGATGAAATCGGTTTCTTAATCCATTAAAAACCAAAAATGCGTTCACGCTACACTTCACTCGTCATTTCTTTTTAGCCGAACCCAATTTCCATCGAATTCGTATTACAATTACGAAGAGAATCTTTTGCTACTTTTCTTCTTTCGTGCTGGTCCTACAATTTCATTATGAATATAGTAATATTTATTATTGTATTACAATAATATCATTATTAAATATCCCATTCAGTATTACTGTGAGATTTTAAGAAATCGAAGAACTTTATGTCAATACGATAAACTAGTCCTTTTCAACTTGTACAAATCTTTTCGTACCTTCGATTTCTGCAATGAACTTCTCTTATGTCTGTTAGTCCACATTTTTTGTATATTTTCTGATAAAAGAGTAATAACTTTAATAACGTCGCGTTTTTGCAACTCCACTATTTGGCTCTAAACAAGGTAAACTCTCTTCTTGTTTTATCTCGTGATAAGGCAACGTCTTCGTTACACTAAGATTGCTTATTATCGACGTTCGTTTACGTTCGAGATCGCTGGTTTTGTCGCTTGTCGAAGGTAATCTTACAACTTGCAGCGTGACAGGGCTGGAGATTGACGCGTGTAACACCAAGCAGCTGTTTCAGATTATTGGGATACTATGTGTTACGGAAGTTCTAAAATCGTGTTAGTTCTTGAGGTAATTGATCGTTCTGTTGTAATATTTCTGTAGCAAAATATTTCAATTAAAAATCCGGGTTTTTTCAATTTCTAAACCGTGAAAACGATTACCAACCCCAAGAGGATGACGAGCTGTTGTCTGAGTGAACACTATGATTATTTTTGATTGAAGATTGTTAGCATTTATTTATTTTGTTACCAATATATATCGAATAAATATAAATTGCTATATCTTACTATTATAAAAAGTCGCAATAAAAAAAAAAAAATTGAGAAACACTGAATGAAAAGTAATATTTGAAAAATTAGCATCGTCATTCTGATTCTGTTTAGGTATCGATATTCCTCCCCAAATAATTCGTAGCATTGTTGAATTTTTACATATCGGTTTCAATTTCGTTCAATCAAACATCGCAACGACGAACATTGTAATTCTATCGTCGGTTTTCCATCGTTAACGAACATCGAAACTCGTGCGCTGAATTTGAAATTTTGACAGACAACGTGCAATTGATTAGAAGCTTCGGTTAGTTGCTTTCGGTTGGGCATTGTTTTAGCTAGGCTTACTTTTGCTTCGCATTCGACCGAGACACCATCTGAACCTTCTATAGTATCCAAACTAGACCTTGAGCAGTGTCTAAACGAGATTTCAAACTTGAACCGAACTGATCCGCTGTTTGATGTTCGAGATAATTGGATTCGTCTTTTTGGAATTGGCTAACTATGCGCGCAACTTGAAAGCTGGCGTTTTAAGCAGCAACTAAGACTGACAAATATAAGAATTTAAATGTCGAACGAAAATTCTATCACATATTTCGTAATGGAAATGCTTCTTGCGTGACCAACGCAAAAATTTAAAAAATCATCCAGTCCATCCATTATATCTTTTCCCTGTAAATTAATTAATTAAAACATTTGAAAATAAGAGAAGTATGTAATTTCTATTCCATTTGTCGAAGTAACTACTTCGAGAAAAACTTTACATCTTTATTTATGTAGAACCGCGACCTTTTTGGAGACCGCTATTACGCAGAAAATAGAATTTAATGAAACAAAAATATTCTGAATAAGGAGAGGTCAATATTATTGTGCTCTTGAATATACATTATGTTTTGGGTTGCAAGGTCTAAAAACGAAAGAATTAATAAACGGATTTCTATTTGTGTTCCTTGCAACCTCTAGCTAAAGCTATAAGATTAACTTTTTTTGGTAATGTCCTTTTGCTATAAATATACGAACGTGCTCCCTATCGATTCCATTGTTTTGTAACACTAAAAGAGTAAGGATCTGGATCAACATAAGCTTATACTTATACTTATATCTCTATTTAGTTCAATATATTTTTCTATTACAAATTCATCCACTCGTTCTTCTATCAGTCAACCTCAACACTATTCTATCTTATCAGATAGCGTAATTTTATTGAAACACGACAAATACGTGTTTAAAGTTACTTCTGTACGAACACAGGAAGAAAGAAAAATGTTCGTTTCGTATTTAGTAGAAACCACTACGTGTACCAGCTTTTTCATTTACGTCTACACCTGTAGATCATGAACATTCTTCGCTTTATAAATTAACCCAGAGAGTCTTTCATACAGGTCACGAAACGTTCGATTGCTTGACACAACGACAAAGCATAGCTTCCACTCGAGCAATTTATAATTTGCATCCGAGCGTTCATCAATTTTGCCAGATCGTTCGACTCAAGTCAAAACGATCGATCGTTAAACACGTGGAAGTTGGACGAACGAAACATGAACGTCGTACAGTCGCGGTGAAGAGTCAACCGCCGCGGAGACAATTAAAAGTTAATAGCTTAATAACAATCCCCGAGAGAACGTAAGCAATTTAAGCGAAACGATGGCCGTTTTCGCGAGTAGAAGAGAAGAACGTAACCGCAGCGCAGCAGGACAAGCGACCGGCGGATTGGCCCGTTTCGCATATCGTCGAACATGTTTCTATTAACGCGAGGATAGGGCCGGGCTAAAACCGAGCTAATTTCGAACTTAAACTTCAAATTGGTTTTCATCCTGTTTCTGAAGAGCTGACCCCGTTCTCAAAAATCATCGTTGAAAATGTCGTTGGAAATGTATGAACTTAATAGCGTGCTCACTTTATATTTGATTTAATATTAATTTGGATTACTTTTTAATTTCATTTCGATTACATTTTTCATAGATTCTCGATTTTCTGGAATTAATCGATCGAACAAGGATAAAATACGACTTGTTGGAAATTCGTCGAGAAAATGTCAATTTTTTAACCGTACTTTTCTTCGGTTCGTCGACATCTTAGTCTTCGCTGAAATCCGACATTGCACCGTTTTGTAGTACACGGGAAACTCGATCGGAACCCTAATCGAGTTCAAGCCAGGTTGAGTTTTAATCCACTTTTGTCACATTTGCAGCCATGGAAACGCCCTGATCCACCAGATCTTTGTTCAGCATTAAAGATGAAGCCTTTTGTTCGCCATTACGTTTCTCGCCTGTTTTCCGATTCAGCATTTTGCTGCGTTTTCGTTTATCGATATTGTTAATCGATATTGAATACCACACGATCGTACATCGAAGACATTTGAGTCATCGATCTCGTCTGTTTGCAACTTGTAGTCCTTTTCGTAATTGACGATCGATCATTCGACCGTGAGATGCAAGTTCGAGACCTTCTCGAAATTGTCAATCTATCATCTCCTGTTTGCTGATACGTGGACATTCGATGTTGAAGTAATTTTGAATCCTAGACGACAGAAATTTGCTCGATAAATAAAGAGTAATCGAAAAACTGTAATTAAGGAGCGTTTTTGGGAAAAAGTGACCCACAGAATAAAATAATAAATTGAATAAATCACGTGCAGAGTTTTAAATTTAGTCTTCCGATATTAGCTACGTTCGAATTGATCGGTACGTTTCAAAGATTTACGAATCGATGCTCCTTAAATATAAAACTCCTTTTATATATTTGCAGTAAAAGAATTGATAATTTAATAACGTGACTAAAAATAAGTGCACTCGTCACTTACACATATATTTACCATAAACGTGTTTTGAAAACACGTTCTAACTTTTAACTACTCGAAATTAAATTATGTGACAGGCTATTCCTTAAGAACGCTAATAGAATTATAAATTGGATAAGAAACCCGCGAACTAAATCGCCATCTAAAATGTAAATTCAAGATGGCCAGTGGTTAATTAAATAAGAAAAGATATACGCCGGAGGAACGATGTCAGACAGGCTTAATTAGTAGCGAGATAATAGCATGTCATAATAAATTCGCAACGAAGTTAAATAGGATTTAGTTTTTATTAAAGGCAGCACTTTTCAGCTTGTTTCATTAAAGGATGATCCTGTAAGGTGACGAAGATCGTTTCCGGTATATTTTATGTTACCGTGGAATCTTGTTAAAAGCTTATCAGCTTCACCTAATTCTTCGCTTAATATACATGATCGATCGAAGTAGTTATTCCTCGTACAGGATAACTAATTTACGTCCAACTTTCAAAAACGTCCGATGTTCGATATTCCTGGCGCATCATCTTTTATTTTTTTTAATAACATTATCGTCTATTATCTGTAATTTGAACTTGTGCTACGTTTAAGAGGGTTATAGGAATATTCGAATATAAATATAAGCTTATTAATTCAAATATCTCTCGCATAGTTTAAACATTATAAATACACGAATAAAAAACCGTGTATCGGTTTTCAATAAACGATAACTTCAGTAATTTTGTGATCGATTTGCAGTATTTACCTACGTATTACGAAGTAATTACTTGCTTATTTTGGTACATTTTGACTAAAAATATTTCCATGGAATTGAAAACATGGAGTTTAGAACAGTTTTTTCTTGTTTCAAATTCGTGAGTTTTACGAAGCACGTAGGGACAGCACATTTTGCTCAAAATGCAATTAACTGGTTTACGTAAACAATCTGTTCCATCTAAAATATCGATCATCATATTCGTCATAACAAAGGTACATAGCGAATATCTTGATGTAAATTTCAACTCGACAACAATCAATTTACAGCTAAAATGTTTCGAAACCACTTGAACTAGCATTACTCGCCATTCCACACCAAGCTAATTTATAGCTGAGCATATTACCCGACAACCGAACAATATTCCAAACTCATCGTCCATCAACCCTCGTCCGGTTAACCAAACTCATGAATTAAAATCACTAAGCGACTCAACTTATCATACTCGACATTTTCAACTAACATCTAGCCGAGAGATTCTGCTGCGGCAGAAGCACAACTATCCGAACAAAGCAACACCTTCGCATTTTTTGATTCGATCATAGCGATCCTCCGTAGCGATACGATCGGATCACACGGACCAAAATTCATCTCATAAACTTCGGATGCTACGCGTAAGATATAACGTGGTTCATTCGTCGTACTTGCGAAATATTCTCTTTTTGCGAACTGTTTCCGCGCCTCAGAATAAGTACTTGCAAGTTTGGGAAAAGCTACTCACAGGTACTTCGATATCGAAGCGAATCGACACTTTAACAAGTATTAATCTAGTCAGGAGAGTCAGAAAATTACTATGTATCGTATGCATTTTATTTGATTACTTGCGTTTACAACTATTTCGGAATGGTATTCGATGCAAAATATTTTCTACAAAATTACGATAATGGATTTCAACGATAACAAAGACAAGCGATTTCAAGGGACCGTATTCGACCAATATTCGATTTTACTTGCGAGTGCTTTTCTCGTATCCCAAGCTATTCATAGAGGGTTCAAATCTGTCGCGTTTAAGTTCGAATTTGCTTGAAAGTGCTGCCTCCTGTTTTGTTCAAAGTATTTATAGAGAGTTCGAGTTTAGCCGGTCAATGATCGAACCTGCTTGCGACGTACTTGAGTCTGTCGCTATCCTCAAGAACGAACCTGAAATCTCGCTCAAAGGTTGAAGAAAAGAGAGACGACAAGAGGATGCATCCGAAAGAGAGTGCATCGGAGATCTCTTCGTCAAAAGCAGAGTGTAACTGGCAGAAAATCACCAGTTCGTCCCTCGGACAGCACGAAAGTACGGGAAGTAGGAATAATCGAGAGGAAGGTAAACGAACCGGTCAGGCATTGCGTTTTCGGTACTGTGATTTTCGTTCGAGCGTCGCTTTAATAGCAACCGCGTACTTGGTGGCAGCTCCTGAAGCTTAAGATTCGATCGCCACTGTGAACTCTCGCTCTATCTTCTTCCTGTCCATCTATCAAAGCGTTAGCAATACTCACTTTGGTAGCTATAGTAGCTACAAAAAGTATTGGTGCACAGCCTTATTTCCCAATGAAGCGTTCTTTTCTGTTTATTAGGCTCTAGGCGTTTCATTTTCAGAGTATGGAATTTTTGCAGTCGTGTAAAGATATTACCGAATGATACGAAATTTACATAACGTGCATGGATCTAATTAATTAATATGTAAATGGTATAATTAAACTGCGGATTTTTACGCGTTTATCGGAGGTTTAAAGCTGTTGAAATATACCAAATTATATAGAATATTCAAAGTACAATATCCGCTTAAATATTTAATGGGTGCGACAAAAATTTGTCCAGCCTCCATCTTTTTAATTTCATGCATAGGAATATGAATTTGCATGAACATACATAATCCAGCTATAATAAATACGATGACGCGCCAATACTATTCGTAGCCACTGTATACAGAAAAGTACCCCAGCGATTTCATGTATCTTGATATATACAAAGTTTTCAAGAGTCATAGCATAATTTACCTTAGAATTTGCAACTTTTTCTGTCACCGTATTACGACGAATAAATTCATGTAAATACGTCTCTTATTGTAGGTACAATACGTATAAATCCAAATCAACACAAGCTACACCTCCACGATATTTTCATGTTATATATTCAGTTCGCTTCGCTATTTAAAATACTAGCACGAGGATCCACGGTGTAACGGCCTCGATTATCTTCGTTTCTCCCGTGTTTTCGTCTTTCTCTGCCTGTTTGCTAGTCCCGGTTCGATCAGGGGACACGCGAAGGGTTTCGCCAAGGTGAAAAGGGGCCAAAAGGTTTATACGTAGCTAAGAACGATACTCTTTCCCTCTCTTTCTGTAACCCCAGCTCTATCTTTGCTGCTGTAATGCTCGTGTTAACGCGTGCCACGACCGCGCCAGATTTTCAAGACGTTGTCGGGGCTTCACCCCTCTCGGGTTACCAGATTAAAATGATTGCCCCGGATATATGGTACACGCGGTAAGAGGATTTACGGATCATTCTGTTGAATAAACTTCAGGCCAGAAACCCGTTACCGGTAAACACGAGCAGGTAACCCCATAACAGCCAGGGGATGCGCTCGGTTCTTCTCTTCTTCCTTCGCGTAGTCTCTTTCGCTCTGCTTCCGCTTTGTACTGTGCCGGGGCATCTGCTTCCGTAGAGATGCGCCACGTCGTGAACTTAATATCGCCGCCGGGTATTGGCTGTGTCGTTTTCGAGCATGTTAATACGGCCAACTCGACCAGTCTACCGGCTGCGGC
Source organism: Bombus bifarius (assembly GCF_011952205.1). NCBI lineage: Eukaryota > Metazoa > Arthropoda > Insecta > Hymenoptera > Apidae > Bombus > Bombus bifarius. The sequence goes on from NW_022884356.1 coordinate 4,951,759, forward strand.
CTGGAATTAATAGGTGCGTAATGTCCCGTTAATTACTATGTCGAGTCGCGGAGAATTGTTAATTTTGACAGGCACGAGCGCACGAATGGCGAGAGATACGCAAAGCTCTCGGGCTACGCGGGATTCTCGTTATTGGCTGCGTGAAAGGTGAGATAATATACGCGCCTGTAAATCTACAGTGTGATTGCTTCTGGGAATAACATTGAATATCGATGTAGCATAGATTTTTGTGCGTTTATGGAAGATTTGAGAATGCACAAATACACGTAATAGTAATATGAAACACGCGAAATATAATACTCGTTATAATTAGATCGCGGCTTTTATGGAAATTCGTATTTTTGACAATATATTACGATCGAGCAAGTGGAAACCAAGGAGAAAATTTTTAGTTTTATACATTGTATAGTATCTAGCATATATTTCTTCGCGTTACACATTCTGAGTAATCATGTAGTAGGTTGTCCGGAGAGTGTCTTTCTTTTACAGACGCGTCTCCTACAACGACGCATCTTTATACAAACATGAAACCTAATCTGTCAAACGTTGTGATTTTTATCCGGATAAAACAAAATGTATCGTGCGATAAAATAATATAAAACGGAAAATGTTGCGCATCCATTGTTTCCTTATAAAACGAAAGAAACTTTTCGGACGACCTGATACTTTGAAATTTGCTATAAATGCGTAAAAAGTCGCGGCAGAAATATTATAAGAATCTATATTCATGAATTTGCATGAATATCCATAGTCTGGATATCGATTACCAAGATTTGAATAATAGCACTTTTGATATAAATTTGATAGGACTTGCGGCGTGGTAAACAAAAGATTGTTCTTTAGAGTTCTTTGGACTGTTGCCCACGCTTATGCAACTTAACGCAAGCGGTAATTAAAAAGCGAATGTTGAAGAAGTTTAAGGGAATTTGTTGAAGTAAAGTTGCAAAATATTTTGCTGGGAAATTACGAAACTTCGTTCGTTCGCATTTTTCGTTAAATATGCATTCTTCGTTCGAGCGTCTTTTAAAAGCGCATTAAGCTTAAACGTCTCGACTCACAGATATTAAACGACCAGTGAAAAATAAGGATTGCAATGCGCGTGTACTTACGGCATCGAAATGTTAATATCACGGTACGTTATCGTTTGGCATCTTCTCATCCGCTTGCCTGCAATGAGTCGAGTAGCGTAGGATTTTATTTGTACACACGCGGAGCACGTCGGCTGTATCATATCTTCCTTTCAAATCGTATTACACGAAATTCTCTCTCAAAATACGATTTCCTCTGATCGAAGGTGCTTCTCAAACAAACACGAAAATATCAAGAGAGGGAACGATTTACGTGCAACAGTCTGCTGCGTAACCGAATTGCGAGAAGTGTTTTGCGATGGAAATGGACACCAACGATAAATTCACGCAGGTTACAAATTCACGCGGACCCATGTTTTCCCTGTATATGTATAAACTTTTACTATGCCCGGAACTTCGAATGAAACCGTCAAATTGGCAAAATATAATCTGACGGATTTTTGAAGCTTTCACTATCTGTATTGTTATCAGAATTTGGTAAAGTTACTTAATATCTATCGCTGGTGATAAAAACAATGTAGCATACCTTTTGATTACGTTTAACGAAAAACTGTCGCAAATTCTTATCATAATGTTATGTAGTACCAAATATCGTTACAGCGGTAATGAAGTGTTTCACATAACACAGATATGTGTGTGTGGACATATTTACGAACAATCACACGATAAAGAAAAATTTTGTTTGAAAGTTAGCTTTCTTAGAAAGTTCTAATATCGTGAAAAATACCTACCGAACGTTCTTTTTATTTGTATTTCTCCGAGGCAAAAGACGATTCAGGAAACATCCACGCCACGTACTTACGGCATCACCGTGTCCTCCATCACGCTTCGGCAAATAAAATATTTTTACGAGCGTTTAATGTCTTCCGCGTGTTTCCCGTGCAATTTTATTGTTTCCCTGCGACGTAACGTTACCAGAAAGTATCATCAATCAATGGTTCCTTAAGCGATCTAGCAACATTTAACAACCGAGTACCATTGGTCGTACGTAAATATTTGAAATTTCGTTTAAACGTTAGGTTTCCTCGATGGCGATTCTGTTTGCGCTTTCTTCTCCTATGTTTGCGTTATCAAAAATTCGTTATTTCTCTTAACTCTTTTGGCAAATCACGTGCCACCGCTTTCAATTACCACGGGCATCGAACCGTTTTACGTAACCAGTCGGCCATTTTATGTACCGGCGAACGTGGCGTCCGACATATTTCTAACTGAACGCGCATAAACCTTCCTACCCTCTACGTATGGCGCTCGACGCGCGAAAGAAAACATTATTACATTTTTCCCTCACTTGTTGCCAAAGGAAAATATTTGCGATTCCGCGCGTCGGATAAAATCCAGCGAACCACCCAAGGAAAATTTCATTCTCCACAGTGAATAAACGTTTGGATTATTCCACGTCCAATTATTAGCCAACGATCGAAATGCTTTTACTCGTCGTTGAATCAATATTACATCCTGTATTTCCCTTTTTTCTCGAGCAGCAGACGCTCGCAGTAATATGAATTTTATACGGTGAATAGCTCACGATGGAAATTAATGCTTACAAATATAATACGATCAGTTTTGTCACGTCTACCGTGTATATCGAAATTGTTGTTTCTATTTTACAAATATTCGCGCGACACACCGACTGAACCCAGTTATTTATCAACCGGAGAGTTTTCAACCGTTTTTAAGCTTGCGTGTGCTGGTCAATTTTAATTAAATTAATCGCTGCCTGTATTCGTTAATAGCCATCGACCGATTTACAAAATCCAAGAGATACGGGCTGGCTCTTTGTGACGCGCACCTGGTACGTGGTGCAGTTTTCCCTTTGAAAAGTCATTTCGATAAAAATTCACGTGATATCGAGGTCACCGAGGGTCGAAGCAAATAAAAGGGTAAACCTTAAACCACGGGAGGGTTGACAAACGTTTATCCAGAAGAACCTTCGATTCAGGCAGAAGCAGCGACCTCGGCCGTGTTTTCCGATCAGCTCGGTCAACCACGGTAATTAAAAGTCAACCGTGAAAAGTGAAATCGAGTTGCGCAAGCTGTGTGCGAGCGTGGAACCGCGTTGGCGATGAAACTCGTCCACGATTGCCTTGTAATTAGTCGAACAATAAGAGTGCCTTGTTCGTTTCCATAAGATTAATAGATACTTTAAATAATTGCGAGCGTTCGCGGTCGGGGGAAACTCGATAAACCGAACCGTGGATATCCTGGATAAGGGGTCACGAAATTAAACGCGTCAAAACCATTTGAACCGTTGATTGATTAACTCGACGAGATATCGAGGACAGAATTTCGATAACGACGAAGAGACCGCGAATCACCGGCCGAACAAACTGCTGCAGCCCATAATATTCCCGGTGATTCAGGGCTGTAGAAAGGGTGTGGTTCTCCGTTCATGTCCTTTCTCAAAACGAAGAAGCTTTTTCAGTGGCTACGAATTAAATTGCTCTTTGTTTCGGCTAATGGTTGCATGAAACGAAGCTGCGAACAAATAAGGGGATAAACGCTGTAATTTTATATCCCATTACGTTCTCTTCATTTACGTACAACCGCTGTTTGTTGCTTTTGTTGAGGCACGCAAAGGTGTTGTCTCTTTTGTACGCGTTTACCGCTTGTTTCACGGCACAAAATGCCGGGGACGTTGATAGAAAGAGGGAAAGAATTCGATGCTTGAGGTATATAGCTGTAGAGACCGGTAAATGGGGTGAAATACTTTCGAGCGGCTCAAGTTGGCAAGTTACGTCTGTCGGGTTTTATAGCACCATGAATTTATGCGATTACAGCATTGTTATCGTTTTATTTTCTTAGGTTACGGGTAATATTTTCAAGTATATGGAATATTTTTTCATTTTTCCGGCTTTTATTGGTTTCTTTTTTCTTCATTCCACGCGTCGAGCAAGATTATTAAAAGAAGTCGTGTTTTAACTTCGACTAATGTTAACAGAATGTTTTAGCGAATTTTGTAAACAGTACGCTGGATCGTATTTCCTTTTCTTTTTCCCTCCTAAACACTTTCGTTTCATCGCAATCATTTATTTCAGAAATAAAGAGTTATTTACGTAGGTTCCTCTACATTTCACAAATACAATTTCCATAACGAATAGGAATTTTAAAAACATTGAAATAACATTGTTGTTATTTCTTATTCTTTGGATAAATCTATCACACCGTTCTCAGACGAAAAACCTTTATTGCACTTTCTTACATGGGCCAGGGATAAAAACGAAAGAACATCTTAAACCTATCGATTAAATCTATCGATTATGTCTAGAACTATCTTCTAGTTACTATTTACTGTAACTAGCGCATCTAGACATGGATGGCGAGCGCGAACTCACGTTGTCATTTTCAACGAATATGTATAATCGATCGTCTCTCGAATTATAATTCCGTTTGTCCATCCGCAAGAAACGCGCGGCGATGATATTCCGGTAAGAAGGAATACAAAAATCTTTCGTCCTTTCTGTTTCCTCCTCGACAATATCCATAGCTCGCTCGCGAAGGACAGCAGCGAATTAGCGGGACAATTTACGCCCCGTTCACGTTGCAACGAATATTTTCCCAACGAAAAATATTCTTGAAGCCATTAAGCGATTCATTGTCGCAGAAATAAAAAAGAGTCAGGTAACACGCGGGAAAAATGAATTTTCTCCGCAGCAGCTGCTGCTTCCGAAACAAACGACACTCGGAGTCGAATATTTTTCGTTGGTACACACATCGGCGTTGAATAAATTTTCGATCTCGCGTCGAACCCCTTTTGTTCTGGTCAGTGGCCGCCTGTGATCGAAGTTACACCGGTGCGTGTTATCGATAAAAAAAACCGCTTGACTATTTGTTCATACATTTGTTTACGGTAATGCATCGACGGACAAAAATCGAAAATTGGAAAGCTAGCCACCGTTTAATAAAAAATTGATCCACATTCTGAGATAGCTTATTCGACCGATGAACAATCACCGTGAATCGTCCATTTTGCTAGTTTGTTCCCAGCTGGGAACATTCTCGCCGATGGAATTCCAGGAAATATAGAGAATTTAATGAAACGTTTGGTAAATTAATTTACATCGAGCAAGGCGAACTTCTCGCTTGTTGCGCGAAGTAAAATTCATTACAATCGAAAAAATTATATGTCAAAAAATCGTCCCAGATATAATATATATTGTTGGATGATCTGTTTCGTTTTTAATATCTTTTCTTCTCAAATCTAAAATACAGATATCTTGTCATTCTTTCGTTGTTGTATTAAAAACTAACAGTGTCAAATTTGATATATCAAGATCGATTTTTAAGATGAATTTTCCACAAAAATTAATGTTAAATTACTCGCAGCAAGAATCGTTCATTTATCGATATATTTATTTAGGTACATTATTTTTAATATTACGTGATTTTTCAATGTTCTTTATAAAAGATTGAAAAAGTTAATATACTTATCGTTATAAAGTTATCGTGCCAAGACAGTGAAACATTGGTTGGCCGAGAAGCGCGAAAGAAACATATTTTTCGAGACGTGGTTCGCGAAGGAAACATTATCGTCTCCCTTAAAAGTTGCATCCAGGTTACCGTGTTAATCTCGGCCGCACGGAATTTTCCAGTAATTTATTTAACAAGGAATTACGTCGCGGCGTGCTGGCGTTATAATTAAACGCTGCACGAAACAAAAAAATCCCCTTCTACCACGAATTATCCATCATATACCGTAGTGGCGCTCATTTAACGAAACCAATCCCTTTAAGCCCTCGATTCCAAAAGTGTGGTTTCTCCTTACAAGTTTTCATGATACAAAAACAAATCTCTTACAAATGAGTTCATAATTCCTGGTTTTTACAGTAGAGTATCGTTCAACAGCAGCTTATCCTCTTTAAAAAAAAAAACAAAATAAAAGGTAATTAAAAACAATTTCAATCTCTTAATGAGTCTGTCAAGAGGATCAAGTTTGGTTAAGAATTATTTAATATAAAACCTCCCGCAAAATAAAACCAATTTCAGTTCAGTCAAAGGCAATCTTCGATCTACCAGATGGAAGAATAATTTTTTGTAATATAAACGTTTTAACGTTTCAAATACAAATGCAATAACGCAGTATCGGAAAGCGAACTTAGATAACATTTATTTAAATAACAATGGGAAATTATAAGAGGAAACGAGAAATGTGATGTATGAGAGACGCGAACGAAGACTTTCAATACGATCGTGTTCGTGATCGCATACACTTCGTGTTTTCTATGTACCGATCCTTTCTGTATCATTAAAGCAATTTAAATCTGCATAGCGAGATTGTTTCGCAATGTATAATCGGACGAATTGCAATTTTATTACGATCGATTTTATTGTCTAATGCATATATCCTAAAAGTATTTGACGATTCAGACCCACGTCATACGTGAACGTGTTAAAGCTTCTTCCTCCTAGTGTCAACTTGAACCATCAATTTTAAATCTTACTTCAATGTCTCTATCTATTCAAGCAAAGAAAGATTTCCACGCTTAAAACTTTCTCGTTTAATTATTATATCAACCAAAAACAAAATATCAATGGAGCCGAAATTCTCGAGCTCCACGACTGGCATTCCACTATCAATCGCCATCGAAACAATCCGCTACTGTTAAAGGAAACCTAAACCAATAAACTCGGCGTCGAAACCACCTCTCTTTTTTACATACCACCAAACGTATTTTTAACCGCGCGCAATTGTCTCCTGTTCGTAGTGGCGCGCAATTTGCTCGCCAATTTGGCCGGTGGCGATTACGAAAATCACGGTAGAAGAAAAAGCGAAAAGCACGAGTGGAATAGGCAAATTGGTCGGCCGACTTAATTAGCGTGCGAAAAGGGTTGGTTGCGTCGGAGATCGCGAATGACGCCGAATGATAACGTGGCTCGTTAATGACGATGCATGTACACGGGCGTGCAAGTCTTTTTTGTATTTTTTAAAATCACGATAATTGGATTATTTCTTGTAGAAACGTTCAACTGTGACGATAATGTTTTCATTCGTTAAATATAAAACAAGATAAGTAGAAACACCATATTTGGCGGTAAAATAAAACAAATAGTATAAAACAATAGTAACGATTAGACCGCGAATTTTTGCGAAAATTCGTATTTTTATAAATTTAATCGAACGAATGGAATTTACGTAGAAATTTATATGATCCACAGAACATTAGCATAATTACTGTACTTTGCATATTTTCTGTTCTTTTGCGTGTGGCGTGCACTTTTGCAGTTTTAAATTTCCTATAGACGCACATCTGCGATCCGGTGTTGGTAGAGTAGCTTTTAATTCTCTTAAAATAGACATCAACGTCTCTTAAAATAGACATCATCGTTTGAACCACTTAAAAGACAAATTCGGATCGATAATTCGAAAGTATAATACTTGAAATAATTGGAAGGTACTTGCGCGCAAAGATTTTGTTACGATCTGCGTAACTATTCGCCATAGGGCATTACGTGGTTATAATGTCTAGATGAAGAAGCATATTGTAACGAATAGTATGTAGTAACAACCGAGAGTTGTGGATGGAGTTTAAAGTACAATTGTAGATCATAGACGCAGCCGAGCATCGATTTCCGATCTTCTTTCGCCTTTGACAAACTTGTCGCCGGTGCTTTTATCGGACGACAACAATACGATGCATGTTAACGCGTTTCCTGCGATTCCTTGTTGCTTTAGAACCTTGTACCAACACAAAGGTGTTTATATAATGACGTTAACTCATGCGGAGTATTTTCTTAGTGCGGTGCACTCGGCACGGAATTCAATATTTTCTTAACATCTGCTTCAACGTGCAATTTATTAGCTGGACAAATTTTGTGCAATATTTTTAACAGCTTGAAGCTTTGGCAGATATCCTGGCTTACAACGCTGTGTTGTAAATGTATTGGACGTTTATTGACATTAGATACCGCATGACACTTATGCGAAATTCTTCTTGAAAAGAACATGTGGTTTATTTGAAAGGAAAAAATGAAAAGAAACAAGGATCTTGATTAGGACGAAGGTATCTGTGTCGCGAATAAGAATTTAAAAAAGATCACTGAAGCTTCGAAGTGCTGCTCTTTTTAGAGTTTTTAAATAATGTATATATATATTGAAGAAAGATATAAGAAACATATATGCCTTTGTAAGAAAATCTGAATTTTTAGAGAAAACCTGAAAAGTATGTAAAACGTGGTATTCCAAACCACAATGTGCCCTTAAGGTAAAACAGATTTAAAGATAAGTTAACATTTGTTGTCCTTTAAGTATGCGCGTCTCCTTCGTTGAACTTTGGCCAAAGATTCTAGTTTTAAACTCCTTGTTAGTTGCTAGTTAACTCCTGTTAAAAACTTTTCCTCCAAACTCGTACGCGTACGTAGACAAGTTCATAGTCGACTCAACCGTATTTCGCATGCGTTCTCTACGTCCCTGTTATTCGCTACGAGTTAGATACGCAACGTTCGTGCTTCGTCTAAAAGATTTCTTACGTTTTTATGTGTCGAATAAAATATAAATAATGAAATCTGGATTGGAATATTTTTGTATAAAATTCTTCGTTCAACTCCAGCGGTGATCCAATTCACGTTTCTTCTTTAATTTGCTCTTTGATCGAAGATATTTTTGCTTTTTTTGAATTTACTTTTATTTTTTCGAAGAAACAAGTATTTCAAGTATGTTTCAGATACGATTATTAAGAAACGCAGAATCGATATACACACTCTTTTAAATTCATCCCGAATAAATGCATATTAAACAGCTGTGCATGTCCAGGTTAAATACGATGGTAAAGAAATATGCGATCGGATCATGAAAACCGGTGCATGCATCTATTAATTTAGAAATCTTGGATACTAACAAAAGGAGCTTACATTTACCTACCACAGATATACGCATTACTTTTCCGATACGTATCGATACGTCACACACTAATTCGTAGTTCGAGTATTTCAACTTTTCATAAACAAGATCGCTTCACTTCGTAAGTTTATTTGCAAAAAGATGCATAGATAATTCCAAGGAAAGTTTTAAAAAATATGTGTAATATCGTCATTTTTTCTGCTTTGCGCTATATATTGGGTTGGCAACTAAATGATTGCGGATTTTGTCAATACCACCTAATGACAAAATCCGCAATCACTTAGTTGCCAACTCAATATAATAGAAAATCTTTACAGTACCGGAAAAATGTAACACAAACATGGTACAGGCCTCTACTACAAGTAACACAAAAGTAACAGAAATAATATGTAATTAATTTACTTAACTTTTGTGTATCGTATGCGTTAAACCAAGAACCACCTTTCTTTAATCAGACGCATAAGCAATTCGATCTTTGTCATTTGCTGTCGTTGTAGCACTTTGATTCTGTTTAACAAAATATTCGTTACAATATTTATTCGTTGTAACGTCGTTGTAGCATATCATATGTATTTTCTATCCAAGAATCACAAGCCAACAAGCAACTCTCCTTCTACTAAAAACAGATACTTGAACACCTACGTCATAAGCAGCCAATAAGTATCACAAACTTTACGACCCTCCATCAGAAAGTAACTCAATTATCGTGACCAAAGCAAAGCGATTCCACGAAACGTCGAATCAATCATACTCCCTTTCAGAACTTGGTGTACCCCTATTCGGAAGAAGGGGAGCTACGCAACAGAATCGCAACGCACGAAACCACCCGACCATTGCGGCGCGCCAAGCTAACTCTCTCTATCCTAATCGTTACTATCCCTGATCGACGTCATTTAATTTTCCGTCTACTGACTTGTACACATATATACGTATACATATGTATGTTCACATCTGCGTGCAACTAGCTCTTCATCTTCATGAACTGGTTTCGCTGGATCGACAGAGGGTTGCATGTTGATTTAGTCGACGTTCGCTGAAACAAATCGAACAAATCAGCGATCAATGATCTGTAACTTTAGGTCGGCTCTAAATATTGCGATGAAAATTTTGGAAATTAATCCGCAGTATTACGGTTTGTAGATTTTGTTTCAACCAATTGATACAACATCTTAGTATTTATTTGTTAGATAAATACGTTGTAATTCCCAAGATGAGAGTAGGGAAATTGGTAGTTACTTACGGCAAGACTTACGACTTTACTTACCGATCAAGTACGTGGTATAATTGAAACGCGCGAAGTATGAAAGTATCGAAAGAGTTTAGATATTCGAGAGTCAAAATTAAGAGAGTCAAAAGAAATTAAGAGAAACGCTACTGAAAGTACCTCGCTTCTGTCATTTATATGGTTCTCCATTTCGATATCTCAGTTGACCCTGAAACGTTTCGCAGCAGAAAAGCGAGCAATCGTACACGCGTCGACGAGATATTAAAAATCAAACCGGCTATCCGTTCGCTGTCATCTTCAACCGCAATCGTCCGCGAAATACCTGTCGCTTCGGAGTGCACTAAACTAAGCGAGGGTGGCGCGCTAAGCGACCAGTTTGCGTGCTGTGCGTCGTATTTCGCGAGAACACGGTCATACAGCTTTTATTCAATCGCGATTCAAACCTCTCGACTTTACGTATACACGTTTAAACGAGCACGAAAGCGTTTCTATCAGCATCGCGGCAAGAATAGTAATAGAACCGCGTTGCGATTCTGCAAAACACAATAACGCGTTAATGGACGTTGCCTTCGGGCTGGAGGGTTTCGCGCGGGATCGTGAAAAATTCAATGGAATTCCTTCAATCGCGCGAACGAATTTACGAGGTCCGGCGATTCACTACATGGAAAAAATGCCAATTCAATTCCTCTTGCCCTCCATATTCTGTTTTGTTTTCTCGTTTCGTACCTCATTCTACCTCTTTCTCTCTCTCTCTCTCTCTCTCTCTCTCTCTCTTTCTCTCTCTCTCTCTGTCTCTCTCTCATTCTGTCAGCCTCTTTCTCCGCTTTTGTTCAGGCCGGGTTTGTTTGCGAATATTCGTTATCGTGTCACAGTAATTCGGGTTAACGCGGTGACGCGTTCCATCCGTTCTGTTCATCCAGCCTTGGCTCGTGATTGAAATCGCAACTTTGACCGAGACTGCTCGTTTCTACGGGCGAAAGTTACCCGACACGGAAATTTTCATTTATCCCGCCCCGACGGAAGTTCCCTCTGCCAACCAGACGCTGATTATTATTCGCTTCGGGATTTTCGCTTCTCTTGCAGCCCCGTTTGCTTGCGTGTTTTCTTTTAATAATGATTCTTCTTTCTTCTTTTTTTTTCTGTTTTTTAAATTCTCAAGATTATAGAGCGTAATCACGTTCTTTTGTAATCCTGGAGCTTTATGAAGAAAGTTGGCCGGTAAGTAGAATGGCAACGTGATAAATAATATAAGGAATAATTTATCTTTCATTTTTAATCTCGTAAAATACACTTTCACGGAATTCTATTAGTACTATATTAGAGAAACGACTACTGCGACCATGAAATTAATAAATGAAAAGCGAGCGAAGTAACTATCCGTCTGTAGTATTTCAGGATCAAAGGATGAAAGAGCATATTATTTATTATTTTACGTGCTTTACATTCGTAACGAAAGTTTCTGCGTTAATTATAATAATACCTAAACTCAGCAAAGACAAAGTTTTTAACGACACGTGGAAATGTTCGGTGATATTCGTCGATGTATAGAGCGTCGGATGAAAATGCTCGAGCTAAACACGAGGAACACGAGAGTTCTCGAGATTATGAAACATCTACTGTAGAAAGCCGCTTTAGCATTCTTCCCTTAACGAACAAATTTTTGAAGAAGAATTCCACCCAGGTACCTTCCTTTCGAGATATTCGTCCGTATCCTAAAATAAATTAAGAAGAACGACCTCCTTGGCTACTCGTAAAACTCGAACATTCTCCTTTATACCTTTCGTTCCAAGAATCGAGCAATTCGACGGGTATGTCGTTACAGATATCAATTTCTAGTCACGTTTTAGCGGTTTTAACAGTGTAAACTGTTATGGAATCATATTCATCTGCATTACGTTCGTGGTTATTGAATTTTATCGAGTTAAAAAAATGTCGATCTTTAATTCGTTTTTTCTTATACATTTGCAGAGTTGAACAATTGGAATTGTATGATTCGCAGAAATTTCGAAAACGCGAGTATCTTTAAATTTGCGATTACGTAAATAGCTCAAGAAATATAGATAAAATCTAATTATACAGTCGAATGGTAATCAACATTTACGACAACGTAAAGTAAATGAAACTACTGTTATCCGTATCTTACGAAATCATCGTTTATTTTCCTATTTTCAAAAGGTTTATATCTTCGAATCTATCGGGTTATTCCCTTCTCCAATTCCGATACTTCACGTTTAAGCGCTTCTTTTTAGTCGCTAACTGACATAAAAGAAATCAACGAAAATAGACTTGCCGTATGTTTTCCGCGCGCTCTTCGCTTAAAACCTCGAAACAATGACGATGTCCCGTGTAAAAACAACATTAAAAACACATTGCTTCTCTCCGTAATAAACGATGCAATTATCAAGACATTACTTTAAGGAAAAGAAATTTATCTCGGTGAAAAATCCACGGATAACGTAGAAAGCAGAAAGCAAGAAGTCGAAGAGAAATAAGATACGCGCGGTTAAAAATTTTCGCTTCTCTCGAGACCTTTCCTTTCTCTATCTGTTTCCGGCGTTGGTTACCGTGGTCTAGTGGTTGCCTCATGGACGATGCTCGCGCGAAGAGGTTTTTCTTATTTTTCATTGCTTCGCCGTATATATCCCGGCAAACAATTCCTCCGGGTCCAGAAGTGTTGTAATTTACGGCGTGACTGGCGAAGTATGATTTCGAGCAGAAATACTGCAGCAGGATCACGTCGCGGTGTACAGTTTCATCTCGAGTTTAGTAAAGCTTTGACTGTCAAACTACCCTGCCTAGGAAGATTTCAAGGAAATGAATTTTCGTTCCGGCTGCGTCGTCATGGGGCTCCCGAAATTTATACGTAGGTACCAACCAACCGTGTTCGTTGGAACTGTGTACGTTCGGGTTTTATCAACCCCTTTCCTCGTTTAACATTCTTATTTCGACCGGCAAACTGAAAACACTGAATTTTCTAAGATTTGGATATCGCAAATTTCTTCAAACTATTTTTTTTTTCTAATTTATCGAGTTTATTCTATTTTTGACATTCTTCATTATCTTTTCGAGGTACGTACGTACTATACATATTAGGTCGTCCGGAAAGTTTCTTTCGTTTTAGGAAGAAATAATAAACGCACCACCTATTTTTTTGTTTTATATTATTTTGTCGAATTACGTACGATACATTTTGTTCTGTTGAGATAAACACCGCGACATTTCAGACACTTGGTTTCACGTTTGTATAAAGGTGCACTGTTGTACAGAACACGTTTGCGAGAGAAAGATACTTTTAATGATATATATCACGCTTACATTTTCAAGTATGTATACGTTTAATGAACAAAGATCAAAGATAGAAATTTGCAATGAATAAGGGTTGGAAACCTAATTATTACGAGATTTTATATACATAAGAATTTTATTTCCTGCTTTACAGATACTTTACAGGTACAATCGGATCAATATTTGTTCATCCTTCTTTACATTTCCCCGAATGCTTAGTAAAACAAAATATAAATGAAATATAAATTTATGTTTTTAATTAAACTGAAACGAGAATCGAAAACCAAAGAACTGTCCACTTGTCCTGCTCTCTATTAAAATAATTCGTTACATTGTACACATTGAATCGCTGAAATGTACTGTTTTCAATGGGACACGTGTCCCAATTCTTCTTTTCCCTTCCATAAATCGAATTATTCTCCCAGATTTTCAGTTTTCATCGAGAAAATTTTGCAAATTCGCGATGCAACGACCAACTTCACGCGATACGTGCTTCAACGATACACGTATAAAACATTCAATGAAATCGTCCGTTCGAGAGGATTAATTATTCAATGGAACGGTTGACACTCGAATAAAAATTTATTCTCATCGAAGTTTCATCCTCGAGCGAAAGCACACGTCCTGTGTCACGTGTAATCGACACCTGCGATTTCAGTAGCTGGAAAACAATCTCTTCACACTTTTACGTTCTCCCACGAACAAATTATCTTCGCGCGATAAATCGGCCATGTACAAATAAAATCTTCGCGGATCTTCTCGATCAGCGAAGCACGTCGTTGATCGGTTCTTATTTGAAATGTTTCTGAATGAGATACAGCTGCGCCTTATTTGGCTCGAAGCTATTCTCTGACAAAGTATCGCCATGTCACACTCTGCACACGCGTATTTTTCTTTCGTGGAGGAATCGAAGATGTGTGACTACTGTGATCGATACGTTCGCTAGTGTCGATACTGCGTTATTGCAATTATCTCGTTGTATACGATGCTACAGACGTAGCTGTTGCATTTTTGCTTTTTATCTGTTTCAACAAAATTCATTGGAAATAAAAGTAAACGCGTTTCTGACGAATGTAACGTGCAATACCAGCAAGTCGTACTTTCCATTCTTAAGACTTCGTCTTTAATAAGTAGTATTAACCCATTACGTTGAAATTTCAGAAAGATATTTCATCTAGCAACGATAGAAAACCTACGCAGTGTACGCAGAAACGTACAAATTTTATTCATCCTATTAAATTCACGACAATTATATCCGTATAAAAGATCGATATTTAAGAAGCCAATTGTCACAAATTCTGGATAATAACTTTAATGCAGACTATGCTTACCTGCGAACCAATCAGCCGAACACCGACGATGTAGATAATTAACTACGCTTGGAATTTATTATTATTTCCCACAGGTCGGTTTTGAAATGCGGCGCTCATAAAAATTGACAAATGCGTTAAACCGGGCCCGATCATCTGATTGCCAATAAGCCGTGCACCGTTTTCATTTCCTCTCTCTTTCTCTCTGTCTCTCTACACTATACGTGCACAGACGATATCGACATGTTCGACATCGCTCGAAAACGAGCCCCGTTTGACGGTCCTGTAAAATTGACAGGCGTTATCGAGCATCCTCCGTGGCACGAAAAAGTTTGCCTCTCGTCATTAATGCTGCACTTTCGCGCGATCCTACCACGCTAATCAGCTTCAACTCTCGCCGCGTTATCGCATGCTGTCGTCCGCTTCTTCCTTCGTTCACCTTGCCTCCGTTTAAAACCCTACGGGACGAAACAATGGAAGAGCTCTGGATTGCTGCGTCCACAGGAATTTTCAAACTTTGCGGTTCTGCGTTTTTAAATGAAACATTTTTAGTCGAATTTTTCCGACCAACGCGAAGAAAGAAGATGGTAAAAGGAGCAAAATATTTACTTGTACCATGCTCGTTGTCTTTTCTTTGTCTTCTCTTTGTTTGCGATAACGTACTTTATATAAAAATGTATCTCTTTCTAAAGTCTGATTTTATAGAATAATAATCGAATTTAGAAGTTACATCATTTGGTCGTCTGCCATATTTTTCAATTTTTTTTTTTACTTGTTTTATTATTTTTTTTTTTATTTAATTCTATCCAACGACAATGTTAAGAGTTGCGGTTTTCTCCAACACATTGTACCTTGCTTCCTTAATTGGTTAATCGATGCTACTCATCTATTTCTCATTTCATCTTGGCCGAAATGAAAATCCAATATCTCCTTATCTCGTCGTTACTCATTAACCTAATTCTGGAATATTTTTACGTGTCTATCTACGCTATCAGCTTCCTTATAATGAAATTCCATTTTCGTTATACTTTTAATCGAATATTAGCCGTAACATTTTCATTCTTATCAATCTATTTTGTAATTTGCTCTAAGTATTTTAGTATTACATACGTATACATATGCATGCATATTTATTTACATACATGTTCAACGAGCTGTGAATGATTTTGTTGAAAATAACAACGTGAGTTCGTGCTCGCCATCCATATGCAGATGCGTTAGTTATAAGAAATTGTAAATGGAGGATGATCCTAGCTACAATCGATAAATTTAATCGATAGGCTTAAGATGTTTTTTTTTATCCCTAGTTTTTCTAAGCGCGTGCAATAAAAGTTTTTTTTGGCTCAGAACGGCGTGATAGATTTATCCATTCAATAAAATAATAAACTATCCTGATCTTACCTCTGAGTATAGAAATAACAACAGATTTCCCTCGTGAAAGCTTTATTATTCGAAGTTTCTACAGTCTTCAATTACTTTCAATTACATTCGATTACATTGAAGTGTCCTAAGTGACAAAATGTAGTCAGTGACATCTTTAATGGGCAATAAAATCGTAAGTTGATTTAAACGCGCCTATACGAATCGGGAGAACTGGAAGAAAGAACGAGATAAAGATTTATTACGAGCAACGATGTTTCGCACAAAAACCACAAAAATTGCCTCTTCACTATTTTTCTACCAGCGACCATTTCCATGCACTTTCCACGATCGTTCGATGCTCGTTTCATTCTTTCGTCGGCAGCCGCCGATGAATCGATTTGCCAATTTCGAGATAACTCGTCCTCGCCACTCAACTTGACGATATTTTCTAACTCGTAGCTACTCACTTTTAAATATTGCGTGAGTGGTCGCGCCGCAAAAAACAGCATTCGCTAAATTGCGCTATCTTTTTCATGGTGCAACGTGAAATGTTTCGCTGGATACGTCATTCCGTAGAATTTCTCGCTTCGGAAAACGTTTCAAAGGATAAAAGCTGAAGTTATGAAAGAAGTTTAGTGTAACACGTCGATTTTGATAAAATTTTGTAGATTCACAGGTTAGTTGACAATATTCCATATATCTCTTTTTCTCGCCAATAATCGTATTTTATATTCGTATTTGAGAGATAAAAACTGGCTTCAAAATTGCTCCGCGAAACACATTTCTCGGGATATTTCGAGAATTATTAGACAATCTCAGCGGTTCTGCAGCAAATATTAAAAGTATTCTTCTGTCATTTCTGCGTTTGTGTACTTGATACGACATTAAAACTTACTGTAAAGGGAAAAAAGGCATAGTATTTTAAGCAAAATAATTTTATTTCTGGATGGAACACACTCGTTTTATTTTTCGTCGAAGGAAAGTTGCGAGAAAGGCAATGTAATCTCCGCGGATTCTATTTTATGTGTGACTTTTAATTCCAAAGTTGAAGATATACTGGTCGCTCTACCTTTACAGTAGATTAAATTAGTTTTGCCTTGAGGATCTGTTCGAACGTTCCTGATGAAATACCGCATCTTCCCATGTAACTAATTTTCGATGTTTTCTTAAAATCTTGCCGAGAATTAGCGAACAGTGCACCAATTCTTTAAAAACTTATTTCCGATCAAGCTTGTTTTCATTTTTATCGACAACAATACAATACTCTTTTATTTAAATATTCAAATCTGTAAGAAATATATTTCTATTTTTATTCGCATGTATGGATACATTTAAAAAGAAGTAGTTTATACCTATGAACGTAAAGATCGAACTTATGAGAATATTTCTATCAATCTCTATATTTCAGAATGATTATTCTGTTTCAGATATTTTTTATACTTTTCCATATCGCGTGCATCCAGAGCAATTTCGTGTTTCTAAATTTCACCTGAATCCGCATAAAAATCCGCAATCTAATTGGCGTCTTTGAACGAACACATCTCGCAACAACCTTATTCTTCCTACCATGATAGATATGACTGATAGTTACCCGATAAGTTGTCTCATAGTATCAATTTCGAATCCCAACTTCATGCCGATAGGCACCAAAAATCTCTCGACATAATTAGCTTAACGATATACTTGAAACGACTCGAATTTCACGAGTGACTTTTACGTGCTCGGTTTAAATCCCTGGTTGCACGTTCGCGTTTCGCGAGGATCGATGGAAATCGCATTTGTAATGGACCGGACGCAATCAAACGAGCTGGAGAAGTTGAAAATACGCGAGAAGGATAGAAACAAACGTAGGTATCCATTGAATTTTTGAACGTCCATTCGATGCGTTTCCCTCCTCGTGTCGGCCGATCGATTGCTCGCGGTACTGGCACTTTTCCACGAACTTGGAAGCCTCGAAACAGTCGGCTCGCCAGCCATTTGACACCAAACATGTCGGCGCAGTGAACTGAAATCCCGTTCAAACAGAAAAGTAGTTAGCCCCCCGGGCGAGTGGTTCCGACCAGAAACCGTTTGCCCCGGCTAGGATATATGTACTACTGAGCCACCTTTATTAACTGTCAACCGGGAAACGTCTCGAGCACTCTCTTTTTTTCACTGAGAACGAATGACACCCTCGTACGTGAACTTTCGCTCAGAACTCTCCTATGGTATCACGAGACTTTACACGCGGCTTAGCCTAACGTTCGTTCAACTTTTATCCGATTTCGGTCTAACGGATGAAATACTTATGCCATTTTACCTTGTAAGCGAAAGAAAGCAAGAACATATGGATATGGTAGTTAAAAGTAATAATATGCTTCGGGTACTTATCTTTTGTGAAAGGGGTGAGAAATTTTTTATTTTTTTACTCGCTACACTTTGCCTCTGTTGTTGTTTCCTTGATCTTTTGATTTTACGTTGATCAAGGAAATTTATTGTCTTGGTCTATGAACGTATACAAAATCTTTTATCTAGCGATATAAGGTAATATAATAAATAGCCAAAGCGATTATAGTCTTGATTATAGCCTTATAGTCTTTTGTTAAAGAATAGAGAATGATCGTTGCGAATTTTTTGAATCTTTACTCGCCTCGACGCGCACTTACTTGTTTTATTTTCTTCTTATTTCGTGAAGGTTAACACTTTGACTGCCACATTTTGAATATAACCGATAAATAGAAGATACTTTGAAATAAAAAGTGCCCCATTGAACGATTAAACATTTTTATTAAAACATCGATAAAAAAAAATAAGAACAAATCTTGCATCTAACATATCTTGCATATCTTTGAGGGGTAAGCTACGAATATTATTATAAACACAGCTTAGAAAATAATCGTAAATGCCGCTTTATAATCGTATAATTGAAGTTAGAAGTGTGAACGTACCTTACTATTATATATAGAATGAGCAAATACCGTTTATTAATATCTTCTACACGTTTCAACGATATATTCTGCACGTTTTGCTTACGACGAAACGACGAATGCGAATGGCTTGTTGAAATAAACGAAGCCTCGTTATAATATGTCGCTATCAACTGTTACCAAGGTGTCACGGTAGTCACCCGTGACCACCAATGAGATAAACGGTCCATTGGGGAAGAATGTTGTCTTACATCGTCAATTTATTATTATTTTGCCATTATATGCTTTGAATAATAAAAATACTCCCGTGGCGTTCTGAGCGAAACGTGTGATTTCGGCGTGGCAGTCAAAGTGTTAATACGAGTCAAGGTAAACGTATTTTTCTTCATTCGGAATATAATCTACGACAAACGCCGGTATCTTTATGCGGTGGGTATATTTTTATAATAATTAGCGTGCATCTTTAGTTGGCATTTTAACGTAGCGGCTCAATTTTATCAGAAATATTATCATTAAAGAGCACGATAGTTTGCATGAAACGCCACGCGATCGTTGGTAACGCGAACGTTTCACGTGTGCATACGGTTTTATCAACGAGCTGGTGTTTTGCGAAATGAGAATATCGGTAGCGGCAAGCTGTCAGCTATCGAAAAACGCGGATACGATTTACAGTAACGATAATGAAAACTAAATTCTGTTCCGATAGCGATTATTCGCGTTCAATATTCGATTCACCGACGTCGTGCAAAACCATTACAAAATCTACGAACAACATTGCGGGTAATAAAAATACGAGACTGGTCGTCAAACGACCAACTCTCCGATCATCGAAAGTGATGTGATCATTGGTTTGTTACGAAAACGTAGAAACAGAATGTTGCTGTAATATTAACTCGTAACGCGATCGGATAATCGATCGTTATACGTAATACAAACCGAAAGATATCTTTTCTCTTCTACGTTTATTTAAACTTTATTATAATGAACATTATTTTACGGAGAGTATCACCCCTGGGGAAAGCGTAATTTTAAAAGTCACTTTAGCCTGTAATGTGATCCGATAATCGATAATTGATTATCACACGTAATACAAGCTTCGCTACGCAATATACGTAATTCTTTCTCTGCTCTGATTTAAATTTTATTATAATTATTATCATTTTATGGGAATTGTTTACTTGAGACTACGCGTATAACACGCAACGATCATTACGTCGAACATAAGTATCAGAGAACGCACTGAACGTGAAAATCATGGGAACGGAAACTGAAAATCCAAAAACAAGGTGTATTGCAAGGTGTCGTATTTTAAGACTATCATTCTCGTACGATGGATTTTCTCATAAAATGGTGAATTCTCGTTAAACCTGAATTACAAAGTTCTAAATTACGACGTCCAAATTCTACGACGAAGATCAATGTTCGCGTGTAAAACTCTGATCAATCGTATTAGGTGGAAATTTGATAAACAACATCACATCGATACCACGTTTTTATTCGTACCGCATCATGAACCATTCGATGTCCATTTATCAAGAACTCCGTTCCCGCAGCTAGTAAACCAGTACTATCATCATAAAAGGACTATGAAACGATCATTCTCGGCGTAGAAACAACCTTTTATCAACCCCCGTCTTAATCTTCCATCTTCCTCTTCATAAAAACCGGCAATATACCGAGCCATCCAGATTCCACGTCTCGATAATACACACCGACGAACCACCCTCGCGATAAACACGGGAAAAAAAGTTTCTCGGCGCGTCGCGACGTGTACAACGTAATCCAAGCAGTCACCTAATTTCCCCGTTCAAACGAGCCACCTACAATTATCTCTGGCGAAGGTTCGTATCACGAGGCCAGTTAACACCATCGTATTTCCCTCGACGTGGTTGATACATCGATCACGATCGAGCAACGTTGGATAACGATCTGACCAGGTCTAGGCCCGTGTTTCTGGCCGGTGCTAATAAGGGGGTGGCACGAAAGAAGCCAGAAGTAGCCACTTTACGAGACTAATACGGTTCAGTCGAGAGCATACCTCAGGTATATGCATTAGGCGTAATTTAAGTCGGCTAGCCGGAGGCCGATTTAATATGCATTGCATAGAACGATAGCTGGTAGATAGACGATGAGAAGAGAAACCAGTGTTAAGTTCACGCCATCCTACTCGCCCCTCTCTTCTCTCTCTCTCTCTCTCTCTCTCTCTCTCTCTGCTGCTGCTGCTGCTGCTGCTGCTACAGCTACTTCGCTATAGGAAGAAGGGTGAAATGGGGGTTATAAGGAGGGGAAGGTGGGAGAGAACGTGTTGCTCTGTTCGTTCGAGAGAAAGCTAGAACAAGAAGAACGTGTGGTGGTTGCCGTTTGAGACTTGATGGAGAACGCTGCTGCAACGACAGGGGCTTGAAAGCGATGGAGTGAGAGAGCGAAGGGAGAGAAAGAGAGAGAGAGAGAGGGAGATTTCTAGCGTATCCGTTGGTAGAACGACAAGAGGAGCCGGCAGGGAATAGGCCACGCGCCATGTGGCGGGCACAGAGCAGGTCGGAGCACCCTTAATCCGTAACTTAATTAATGTCATCGGTACAGGAGCGTGGGGTTCGAGGTAGCGGTGATAGAGGCTCGTTGCCTAAGTTGCTTTTCACGGTGACGCTTCGCTATAGACGGGTACTGGTAATCTTACTGCGCAGCTACGGAATTGCGTGAGAACCGCCTGCACAGGCCTCATAATTCGCGAATGGTTACCTCTGATAATGGCGGAATTATGGGACGGTAGAAGGTCTTTCTCGACCAACTGGATTCGGTTTAGATTTCGGAAAATTTTAAGTTCGTCCTGGTGGTTTACGCTTGGCAAATGCAGTCGAGTCGATTTTCTGCTTCTTCGCGTTTCCTTCATAGGATTTTCACCTTTCCGTGTCTTCTAATTTCAGTCCACGTTTTGTTCATCCAAAAAATTTTAGACAGGAAATTTATTTACATGCGATTATACGTATAATCTGTGTAATTTTTAATTTACCAGATTTTCTACTCTTTCGTCGACGCTTCATTGCCTGCGTGTTCTTTAATTTAATTCTGTTCTACAAAGTGGTTTGATATTGTTTATTACAGAAACTTGAGGAAGAAATCTATCTGCGTACGATCGATATAATTATAATTATAATTTTGATTTCGCGCTTAGTCGGAATTGCTAATGCTATTTAAGGTGTATTGAGACTCGCTGCCAGAGACCTGCACACAGGCTGCGTACATTGTCCAGGGATATTGCACGCGGACTGTTGTATCATGCGGATCGTATTATATTATGTGTCCATATCTTGCAGAACTCATGTCAGTTCTAGACTGGCCGCGAATAACCACAAAGCTGGTACGGGAACTCATGCCTGCAGACACATGTCTACAGATATTGCGTGTAAGTCTGTACACACCTTAAGACAGCAGTTATAAAGGAGCACATAATCGAATGCTTGTCTATCCATATTCTATTCAATTGACCAAACAATAGGAAATCGTTCAAAATTAAGTTACCATCTTTTTTTTCACCTAACTGACAGGTATTTTACTGGAAGCAAATTTTTTTCAAAATGCTACAACAGCCGATACAAAGTCTCTTGAACCTAAAACACTCTGAATTCATGATGTCCAGTACATTCGTTCGAAACTTCCACTGCGATGAAAGCCCAATCACGAGTCACTTGGAACAAGCGAAGCGGAGATAGCGTTTGTGATAATTTCCGACGCACCTTCGATATCGAACAACAGCCCATGTGTGGCGACGTTTCGGGTCACTAGTTATCCTCGGCTGCATCGATTCGTCGCAATGCGTTCGGTACTCTAGTAATTACTACAGAGTGAACACAAGCTTAATATTCGTCCAACCGAGGAATAAACAATTGTCAATGGAACGTAAGAAACCAATTTCGATATCGCGCTCTAAAATCGCATGTAATCTTCGTATTTTACTTTTCATCGATGCTTATTCCTGGTCGGGTTCGTTACATCGTTCCACTGCCCGTATCATTGGCTTTTGCTTCGAACGACCGTATATAAGTGAGCGATATAACTATTCGAAGTAATTTATCTCGAAATTATTGCAAATATGTAAAATATTCTTCGAATAACTCTACCGTAGATTTACTCGAATCGTTTTCCCGTTTTTAATACTTTGTCTTGTTTAAGCTAAGGTATATAAAATTTTCTCATCTTTTCGTTACAGTAAAATGGGGTCTCATAATTAGACTACAGATTTTTATGCAAATTTACATTTTTGCCAACGCAATTACAGAAATGGAAATTAAGCAGAGACCGGCTTCATCCACTGAATGTTATAACGAACGGTATACTTTGCAGATTTTAGATATATTTAAAAGTTACGTGCGTAAATCTCGCGCAAATGTATAGAAATCCAACGTTTAATACGTACGAGTATTTCATTCGAATTATTTACACGTTTATACGTTTAATACGTAATACGTACAAGTTTGATCATTCCACGCAATGTTGAAGATTAAATTTTAAGATGTTGAAATTTAGGTGACTCGAATAACCTAACTACCTTTACTATAGTTATCGACGATAGCGTACATCGACTTACATGCCATTACGCAATTCCCTTTTCCCCCGGGTAATCAAATATTCTTCCACGTTAGGATACATCTAGGTGCAGAGTAGCACAGCGCACGTAGTGGGGTGCGCTGTCGCACACGGTTGTCCTTTGTTCCCGTTTCGCATTGTAGCTATTGTCGTGCATCGCGAATGGACACTTGAGTCGAGGTATTTGTTCTGTTGCATTGAAGCCACAGTTCCCTTTCCGCGACGGGATCCGCTTTCCTCCCGGAAATTCGACGAGGATCTTGTTCGGTATACCAGGTCTGGGTTTGCGTCCCACGAGCTACTTAACTGTTTCGCGGGGCGCCCGTGCATTCGGTTTATGTTGCGCGATAGTTCGATGTTTCCCAGATTTAACCGCGTCTAACTATGCCTCAGATAAAGAGGGATACACGAGATTAAGGCGAGAACTGTTTCTGCGAGGAATTTTATTCTTCACGATGGTAACGCGAGTGCTAGCGCGCTTAGGTTCTCGACACGAGAGGTTTGGATTATGCTCCAATCTAAATTACAAGATTCGAATATATAAAATGAGATGAATTGGTTAATTCGTATATTCGAAATCTTCTACGTCTACGATATAATAATCTAGACGAACTTCTTTTCAGTTTAGTTTTAGCTATTTTAATCATTTCTTTGCGATAATTTAAAAAATAATTTGGCGATTCGTAAAAATTGTATTATTTCGCGAACATGTTTGAGAAAAATATACAGGTTACGTAGATCCTTTCTGTACAAAATATGTTACTTTCTTTTTCTTTCTTTTTATTAACGTATTTTTGAAATTAAAAAGGGAGGTATTAAATTTTTTAGATAAATATTGATCGAATATGTTTATTATAAAATTTTCGTCCTTTTCGTATCTTAAATTATATTTCTGAATATTAGGTAAATAATAAGAAATAATATGTTATTAAATAACAATGTTCACTATATTTCTGTTTTTGAGCTAAATGGATCTTAATGGATAATTTCGAAATAACTTCATAGAAATATACTTCATTTTGTGATACTTAAATTTTTGTATTATACATATTTTTGGCACTATCGCCTTTTCTGTATTCCACAGAGCAATCATTATTTTTTTCTGAACAGATTGACCTGGAGATATTTGATACTTGGAAATTCTTATGATTTTGTTCAACTTCTTCTTCAATTTATATAATGATCATGCTGAATATATCTTTATCACGCTGTAGTTAGCAAAGTTGTGCATGTATGTAGTAAACTTTTGTATATAGCTAGTATAATCCTGAATTTCAAACTAATAAAGCTACCTGAATTATAATAGAAATTATCTGCCTAATCTTTAAGTTCAAGTCAATAAAACCGAGGCACATAATTGTGTGATATAGCTGAAACACTGAATTGTAGAATCAGAACACATCTTTATCGTATTTAGACAAGACAAACTGGACGATCACGTCAGTTAAAATCCAGGTTGAAACACGAGTGTGCGTCTGACATGTGCGAGTTAAATGAAGGCGTTGCTGTGTAACAGCAAAGTCGTAAAGCCAACGGATGTAGGTGTTCACAAGCTAGAATTTCGCTGCGTGAAACATCCCAGCACAGAGATGGTTTATTAAACAGTTATTTTATAATTACAGCTGCTCGTTAATATCGTAGTATGAAAATAACGCAAACGCAGATGCAAGTATTATTTCAAATTAATATAGATATATATTTTGTATTTGTGTGGAAAACGAAGGACGAGACAAAAAGTGGTACCATTTCTAAAATCTCTTGTAAATTGTAGGTTTACAGTAAGTTGGAGTAACTTTATGGTAACGTGACTTCGAGTATGTGTTGCATAGTAGCAACGTAGTAAGTTCGCTTCCAAGTTAATTTTAAGTTTCCTCGAAGCAGGTAAATACTTATCTAAAATTGCGCAGAAGCAGTTGGTTGTCGAAATTTTGTTAATGACGAATGAAATTGTGAATGAATTATAAAAAATGTAAAGAGATAAAATGGAAAAGAAAATTCTATTATTTCTATGACGATATATCTTCTTCGTTGTCAACCCTTTCACACGACAGTCGCAGGTTTGATAATAATGAAAATGAAATTTTACGAGTAAACTTACAAATTACAACTCGCCTATCTACCTTATTTAATCGTAAAAGAGAAGTGTATAATCTTTAGAATTAAAAATGTGTCAGTTCACTGATATTATTATGATTATAAATTGTTCTGAAACTTTAGAAGATCCTTCGAATGAAATAGCTAACGAGTTCGCATCGACGGAACAATGCCGAGTTACTTAAAGCCAAGCGACTCGAAGGTAAAAGAAAACAGAAGGAAAAAACACAAAAGTCATAATAAAAGAGCCACAATAGCAGAGTAAACGGAAGATAGAAGCTGAAGCGCAGTAAGCATTAGTCACGAACGTAATCTGGCAATCCAGGTTCGAGCATCAGTTTAGCCAGATCCAGCGGCGTCGGGACGCTCGGTTTTCATCAGGCCACGCGACGCCGTGTAATTGAAATGTACATTGGCGTTACGGCGTAATGAAGCGGCAGTCTCCCTCCACCGACATAGAACGAAACGTATTCCCGGAAAGTATGTAGCTTTCATTTGTGCGAAATTGAAACTGTAATTTATCGGCGTCGTCCGCTTCGGCTGCGCCAAGACGGCGACTCCAACGTTGCAGCTTTCAGTGACTCCGTGGCATAGGTTCGCGTGTTTCTCGTCACGACAACGATTCATGGGATTTAGCGGTTGATATCGTTTCGCAAATGTTCGGCAAAACTATCTGGATTCGACGTGTCGCTTCTTGGAAAAGTGGAAATTCCGCGAGCTGGTTGAATTCCCGCGCGCAATTGTACTTCCAAACCAGAGACAGTACGTTAGTTATTCGATAGGAATTGATCGAAACTGAGATATCAATGTAGTATCGCGGGTACTTAGAGGTTGTAGATGTCGCTGCTCGGTACGACCGCTTTTCTTCTCACTTTTGTATTGAGGCGGATGAAAAGAGAGTTGTGCGTTTCGTCCCGGGACTACCGGTGGACTCGTCAGTAAGGCTGTGCCCGGTAGTCCCTGCCTTAGACGTAGAGGGAGTCTCGCTAGGTGCGATATTTATATCAATCGCTCGTATATATTCGACCGCTAGCGAGTTAGACAGACAGACTCGTTGTCGTCGTAGCCCTCTAGTGTTGGCGGTTGGTACCCGCGGATCGCCCGGGAGGTGTTGCGCCGCGTTGATGCCTCGACCTGTCGGCGTCCTGTTGATACCGATCCGCCACAGTATCGTGGAAGAAAAATCGGACTCCGGATTAAGAAAATAGAATAGCGCAGAATTGGAAATTGGAGGAAGTAATTCGAGAAATGGGTGAATTCTCGTTGGTTTGGTGATTTGATGGATAACAGGTGACGGATACGTTAATGTAATTGTCCAAATGTAAGCCAATCATATCCGTCGTACTTGCAAAGGCATTGTGAGGCATTTAATTTTATCTGGAATTGGAAAAGACATTTGGAAAGACGAGCTAAAAGTAGCCAAATTGTGCGTTTAATTGCTTGGTAATCGAGTTATTTCTTCGTCGAAGACTTCTGGAAGAAATCGCAGGATTGGAACTTAATAAGAACGAATAAATCTGACGAGTTCAATTTTACTCGTGATATTCTTACCATTATATTTTTAATATAAATGAAACGACACACCAGATAGAGATATTGTGCAATTTAATAAAAGAATTAACTCATCCTGTCCAGTGAACAGAACAATACATGCACATTCGATTTATAGCTTAAGTAAAGAAAAAATTATATTGGATATTTCGACAATTTTGACATATATCACAAAGAGTTTCGAAAATGTTTAAGTTAGTTTCTGACTAGAATCGTTCGATATCCTGAGTAGATACCGATACCGATAGTGACACGGTGCAGCGTGGTCCGTATCGATATAAACGACGTTCATTGCTCGATATATTTTTCATGTGTAAAAAGATACACGTAGGAATTAAAGTACCGATGAGACTATATATATATTCTACGTTATATGAGATACATAGGATACATTTACTGGCAATCCTTTAGCCTTTGCGAGACAGGTATCGGAATACATTACGGTCCACTTTAACCGAGTTTGATCCTCTTGGCCAGTCACCTTGCAATTCTACTTACAGTGTAACTTTCTGACAATTTTACGCTCTTCAACCTGAAGAACATCCGAAACTTTCGAGTAAGTAGGTTTCGAATTTTTCTAATCCGCGCCAAGAATTAAGAATTAACTTTCGAAAAGTAATCACGTTCTAAAAATCACTCGAACAATAATTAATACATAGGTATTTTCATTCGTATAAAATACGAATTAATATAACGTGTATTAAGCGTAACATGTGTGTTGCTGATTCCAATTACGACAAATACATTGTGAAATACGAAAATATATTTTTTTAAATCTCGTAAGACACTGAGACGAGGATCGAGTTTTCAAACTAAAGACGTTTTTTTAACATTTCTGTATTGGAAGAACCACTTTGTACGAATGATATAAAAAATTAACGCAATATTGAAGAAAAAACACATTGTTTAATTTATTTAATTCGTATACAGACAAGAATTCTATCGTAGAGATACTTTTCGTAAAAAGTCGTCAAACACTGATAACTTCCAAGATCTGCATTTTCAAAATAATTTTCCGATCAGCATAAATCACAATCCATCTAAACCTCCTCTAGTTTCACGTAAATTACACAGTCGAATTTGAACAAAATCCTAGACACGAAGTAAAAAAAATGACCGATTCGAAATGATTTACATACATCGAAGAAATATGAAAAGGTATAATCAACTCGTGTGAAATTCGCTACGTGGCACGTCGAGGTACGACTCGTAGCCAATCGAACATCGGCCGACAAAGGGGTGGTATAGTTATTCAAAAAAATCGGCGATCGAACGAAACGCTTGGTCTTTTTCGAAGCTCGACACGTAGCGGCGAGGTGGGCGCCGAGGTAAGCAGTTTGACACGTTGAATACGAAATAAGGCGTTCTGAATACGTTAAATAGGCGAAAGTTAACATCCAGCCACCGACGATCCGAGTTTGTATCTCGTTAAAGCTTTCCACATCGAGCCTCTCTTCTCGCGTTTCTGCTTCACAGCCGCCACGCCGTTTTGGTGACACAAAGCATTGTTACGAACGGTACATCCTGCCACAATGCATTTTCACTTGGAAGTGCGGAATCAGCTGCATTTTAACGATAAGCCCCTGCCGCCTGACGAACCTCGTTATCTTAAAATCCTTCGTTTTGGTCGTTCATCTTGTAACGAGTTGTTAGGTATATGGACCATCCAGCGACCAACGATTTTCATATTTTTCCGTACAAAATCCCAGACAAAATTCGTATCTTATATGATCGTAATATAAGGAGGTTCTTAATACAATGAAAAAATTACGTTATCTATTCATTGGTGTTTTGTATACCACGGTGCAAATGCTTATTGCTAGGATCATTAGTTGATTATGGATTTATATTAGGTGGTCCGAAAAGTTTCTTTCGTTTTATAAGGAAATAATGGATGCACAATATTTTCCGTTTTACGTTATTTTATCGAGTTACGTGTGATCCATTTTAGTGTATCAAGATAAAGATCGCAACGTTCGTCAGATTAGATTTCACGTTTGTATAAAGATACGTCGTTGTAAAAGAAAGACACTTTTCGGACAACCTAATAGTACGTTCGAAAATGTACTTGAGTTTTAGTCGGGTTTCGTTAGTTTATTCATATTTCTCAATGCATCAAAGTATAACGAGTACGCAAATTTCTGTCAAGTTGAATACCAATACTTTTAGAATATTTATAGCCGGTCGTAGTTATCCGCTTCGAATGCAAACAGAAATTAAACGATTTTATAGAAATTTCACGCTTGTATTCTGCTTTACGCGGAAAAGGATTGAAACGGACACAGAATGTAAGCATAGGAAAGCACATAGCACGTTCCACGTATTTGAATATCAATAAAATATAAATAAAGATACGACGGAGCGACAAAGTCGGTGGCATTTTTAAATATTCGTGTACTTATTTTACAAATTTAAGAACGAAGACTTCACTTTATGGAAATTTCGTGTGGCGTAGAGATTCTCCTCCGAGCATTCTCCAGCAAAGAATTACGCGTGCATTTTCAAGTATGTGGACTCGACTTTGAATCGACAAACACAGCTAGGTGAAATCATGAAACGGTACCATTATGTACGTAGATTTGTAGAGGTCTTCCCGGCGCAGTTTAATTAAGACAAACGCGTGCATGGGTATGAAATGTGGTAGCCTCTAGAAATAATTAACTTGGCCGAATGAGAGTCTAAAGCAGCGTATAGATGATCTCCGAGGAAATTTCCAGCCTGTATAGTAACATTTACAAACGTGCTAAATTACAATCGCGCCGCTAACCAAAAATCGTGCTCAACGATAACTTTTTCGGTTTACTCTATCGTGATAAAATTGAAACTTAATACGATTGTACGCAGCATCGTTACGAAATAGACGGATCGTCGCATGGGGCTCATTAACGCTAGAACTACCGATAATTAACACGAAGCTATTTCTACCAAAACCAGTGAAAATGACCGGTCTTTAAAAAATACGTGATAATAGAATATTTTTATATTCATTGATTTATTACTTTCTTACAGAAGCATGGTATTATTAGTCCATTTGGGACCATCGTCCCCCTAAACAAGGGTTGACACATTTATAAAATTGTAGAACCAGTCGTTTTGACTTCTGTGGTATATCTAATGTTAGCATCTAGCGATCTAGCGATCGATCCGGAATTTTCCTGATAGCTGATATCATCGTACCGGATGATACGCAGTAAAAATTTTAAAAACTTGTGGGAAGTTGTACAAAACGAGTAAACTGGTTAATTGAGGTTCGATAAACAGATCGCAGGACTCTTTTACACTTTGACTAGTACCAGTCATTTTGACTGGTATCGGTATAAGTAGCCTTGATACAAAATTATTTTCAATTTGAATTCATAAAAAACAAAATAAAGTTCGTTATATTATTCTTTTAGTTATCGTTGCGAAAGTCATTACATCATTGTGGGAAAAAATATGATACGAAGTAGGAAATTTAAAATAAAATTGTAAAACCAGTCGATTTGACTGGCGTGATAGTTCTAGTTTTAATGAAAATTTTAATAATAGAGGAATCCGTCTATTATTGTCTAAAGAACAAAGGAATTTCAGAAATGAGGAAGGACACTGGAAATAAAATTCCAATAATAAAACGATGAAAGGGAAATTAGTCGTAGGAACCTAGGGACAAATAACAGCAAAGAAAAAATTTATTTTGAAGAATAAACGAATAATTCGAGAAAACCAAAAACAGAAATTATTTAAGATATGAATAATAGACAATATGACGAGAAAAGAAGAAAACACGAAGAAACCTTCCATGAGTGAGAATATAAAAGACAGTTTTACTGAAATACCTTAGGACAGAAATATCCTTCAAATTCATAGCATACGGGAAGAGTGACAAATTTAAACAGGATCGTACTGAACCATAAAGATGCCGATACGGAAATGTGAGACGGTACACGTACATTGTGCACGATATATAACAAACCAATGGTGTAATGGGAGGATAATGTGTAGACTATCGATTGATATCGATGGAAATACGAATATTGCTAGAATTATGAATCGTCGATGAATGACGTATGAATTACGATGAAATAGTTCTAAAAAATATGTTTCTCTTCTAAATTCCTTCTGAATCAATTTTGACAAGTTGTTAACAAAAACATCGTTTACCTAATTAGCTAGTTAGCAACACTGTTTCCAATAAATAGAGCAAAAAGATGCCAATATTAACCTCGTTAGCGAATTACGCAAAAAAGTTCTTCGAACACGATAAGCCCAAGTTCACGATGCGAAAACTATATTCTTTTCTCTCCAAATTTTTCTCAAAAAATCGTTGTCAAACCATCGCGTTACCACGAAAAAGATACGAATACGAAAATATGTCCACTCGCAAAGAACAAAAATCCACGATGAAAATGGATCGAGGTGCGCGTGTAATCTGCATTTCCGAATTAAGATGGGAAAGGATTTTCATCGGCAGACTTGCAATGCTAATTCCATGAAAATCTTCGTAATATATGTATCCACGCTTCGCAGTTACCGCGTTATGGGAAACGTCGATAAACGATTTGGCTATTGCAATTTCGCGATCTATCCAATTTCGTGTATTTCTTATTGCGAAAGTACCTGCATAATCAGGGCTTCGATCTCTTCATTTTACTTTATAATCAATTCAGTTTAATTCATATACTTCGTTACATTTTAATCTGCTTTCCTCTATCTCTTTGTTTTCTTTTCCCTTTCTATTTTAACTCTTAAATGCATAATTCTACTGTTTAACAACAAAATTTTTATTTTTTAATGCAACGTTGATTTGTAATGCGTTTAAATATATTTGTATCTCTAAAATGTGAAGTATCACATACCACATACCAAAGAGACAATAAGTGAACTGTCTGTTCTTAGATAAATTACTTTTTATCCAACAATTGACTTTAAATGTAACTCGTTTAACTTATCTTTTGCTTTACAATTTTTACGTATTATAGCTCAACTGTACCGGTATCATTCAGAAATGCTATCTCTCCGTCATTATGCTAAAACACTTTAGAAATTGTGCTATACAGTCAATCATAAGTATTTTCACGATAATTAGTCTTTATTTGCATAAAAGTACGTATTTACACACTGCGCGATAATTTAACAAGATATTCGTTCCAGAGCAAAGGAAAAAATATAGATTTTTAGAATTATTTCCCTACGGTTTGTAAATTGACAATTTCAGAAAAGTATTTTATTGGATTTAGAAAAATTGTGCATTTAAGGGGTGACCTGATCTATTCAATTTGGTTTAATTCACGGTTGGCCAATGTCGAGCACGATTGCACGAAAATATCGGCACGAAACGACTTTTCGCAATATCTCATGTAACAAGATACCGCTTTACCTAACATGTTCGTTTCGTTTACATTTCACTGTTGGGTACAGACAGTTCTGTTATAAATAAGAAATGTTAGCTATCGGATTGTCCATCTGGTACCCGTGGCGTTGGAGTAAAATTCTATCCGAAGAGATTTCGCGTTTCGTGTCTTTCTGCAGAAATTGCTCCTGCTACGTGCGTAGATTTACTAACAGCTACATGCATTCGCTATATAATTTTTCAAAGAATAACTGTACTATGCATCGTGCTTTCTATCATCGGTAATTTCATATCGAATGAAAGAAAACTTTCAATTAATATAACAATGATAACTGGGTTACTGTTTCTTATATCTTCTAACTTAATCAACTTCTTACAATCTATTGTACTATCTCTCGATATCTACGTATCGTAAAGGATTCTATAAAGCACGAATCGTTAAAAATCAAGCATTTCCTATCTTTCAACCTAACGCGATAGTCACGAAAGTTATTTCGTAAGGAATTTTTGCAATTCTCCTTTTTCTGCTATCATTTAGTATTAGGTCATCCTAGAAAAAGTTTATTTCGTTTTATAAGGAACGTTTTTTATTATTTTACATTTTTCGTTTTATATTATTTTATCGAATTAAGTACGATCCATTTTGTTCTATCAAAATAAAGATCACAACGTTCGACATGAACCGGCTGGCAGCGGAAACGATCAACACAACCATAGAAAGAAGACTAAAAAGGAAACACCCAGCAGATCTCACAAAGGATATATCTTGACAAACACGAAGATGGTACCCCATTGGGGGTAGCCACCCACATGATAATCAAACAGATAAAAAATTCTACCAAATGTCCAAATTGGACAAATTGTTAATGTGAAATTTTAATTAAAAAAAAAAAAAAACAACGTTCGACAGATTAGATTCGTTTCACGTTTGCATAAAAATGCGTTGTTGTAAAAGACGTATCTGTAAAAGAAAGACACTTCTCGGACAACATAATATTTTTAATCCCTCAACGATTAGTCGTGGCAGTCTGAAAAAAGAACGACGTTTCAACGAACTAAGTTACTCTTTCACGAAACATATGTCCCGATCAAAATTGGCCAGTCTCAGAGATCGTCGGCTTTATGACTTCGTAACGCTTTAGACGTTCTTACGTGTATTCTGCCCGACTTAAACATCGCTGGCGTATCTAATAAACAGAACCGTACTATATTCAGACAAACGCGAAGAATTTTTCATGCGGTTCGTACACGCTGGCAACGTGTATGACGAAACGAGATTTTAATGTTTTGTAACCTCGTAACAGGAACGCGCAGGCAGTCTACCTGAACGACGCGAACGAAACAACCACGAATCCCCTTTACGTAAAGAATTATACGAGAACGGCCAGTTTTATTTACGCTTTTCCCTTTGATGCACAGTTCCAGACGGCGTTCTAATGTTTATTCAGAATTCAGCTTGAATTATTTCGTACGTTGCGAGTAACAAGACGACGACGTGAATGCCAGATATCGTCGGCAACTGGTACAAAAATTGTCGTAATTTCTCCTTAGTTTCCTGGCTATTATTGTTTACAGATTTTTGATAGAATCGAAAGTATAATCACGAATTTCAATAGAGACAGAAAATTGACGAACTTCAGTTTTGTTATAAATGAAATGCTCCTAAAAATGTTCTTAGTTGCAATATCTAGACAAGGTACGATTACCGCTCCGATTTTCAGAAGACAGGTAATTACGTACTCTCGAGAGAGAGTTCATGCTGTGTGATTCGCATGCTATGTATTCGTAACAAACTCCTAAGTCCCATTGTGTTAAATTCATAAAGAACAAACTCGATCTTCAGTGCTAAAAATTCCTATTGAATTTACAAATGTGTATCAACTTCCGAATACCATGCGTCACTTTCTTCTGCTATTTATAATTTTCTAGATTTATCACGCCCAAAGAAGTACTCGCAGCAGCAAAAATCGCCATATATATCGCGATAAACAAATTTTATAAAACAAAGCATAAAATTCCCATTAGCCACAGATCCCCAATTGCTATTTTTTATCCAAACCAGCATGTTATAGAACGCCATTGACTGTCAAACCTGTCTGCTGCCGTCGCGTATCCGCAACGGACACCCCACGAAGATAGTCACGTGGCCTGACCAGTGTCAATAGCAGTACCTAAATGACAATTTTCGTGACAATCTTCGTCCGAGAACCGGACGATCTCTGTATTTAGCCACGTTTCTCGCTATTCAACCGTGGCGTCACGTCGCGCGTCGCGTCGCGTCGCGTCGCGTCGCGTCGATCCACAGAGACGAGACACAGTTAAAGAGAAATTACAGAATCGAGGAGGACGCGGCACGATGCGTCCGTTCTGACTCGAATGTTTCTATGAAATGCTACGCTGCCGTATCGATTGCAGAGTAGTTTCTGTAGTTTCTCTTGGAGATGAAACGACGAGATCTTCCTCTGGGAACAGGGTCGCGTCTGGATTCGAAGAAGAATCGAGTTAACAGTATAGGAGAATGACACGAAATCCAAGTTCGAATTTGGTGCCTTCCGCTTGCGGAGGAACGCGCGAGGAAATTCGATGCCGAGGAATTTTCGATTTTCGCTCCTTTACTTCTTTCACTCCCTTACGAAAAGCGCGTGCACCGCGGTTCACTTGCTGTTTCGCGAGGCATCCTGCGGATACGTATACGATGATGATGTCTGATTTGTATTTATCGTGCGTACCGATCGATCCGTGGCGAAGCGATTGACTGGTTCGAAGAGTTCCTGGCGTTTTTAATTCCACTACGTTTTCTAATGTTAAAAAGCAGCTTCAGTTTGAATATAAAATACGAAGAATGTTTTATCGATATGCATGATCTCTCGTTTCAATTTTATGTCAAGTATATTCATAAAACGTTACACATTCTTTTTGTTCGTAAAATGAGAACACGACTAGAGAAATAGAAACTCGTGAATTTTTGCACGATAAACAGTCGATATATTCAGTTATAATCTTGTATAAATGTTTGTATAAATGCTGCTTAGCAAATGTTTCTAACTGAACGTCAAGTGCATCAATTAAAGAGAAAAATTTGGAATTTGTCCACGAGAAGGATAGATTCCGATGAAACATAACGATAGATAGAGGACACTGAATACATAGAATAAACTTCTTTATGTATTCAACAAGATTAAGCAAGATGTTTCTTCGTACATGAGATCAATCTGCAAGTAGTGCGATAAGTAGGAAAATGGCATCACCAAGCGACTTTAACGATATAATTAGATGGAACGAGGACAATTTCAATTCTGTTTATCGCCTGTGAATTCATAATAAATCATTAATCGTTGCATAAATAAATTAAATGATTAAATTAAATCGTTATCTTCGAAAGTAACATTTAAACGTTTCAAACAAAACTTGCACCATAATGAGAAACTATTTTTCGATTCTGTTTGCAATTTTAATATTTCACATTTGAATCCGTTCGAATACGTTGAACGTAGAAAGATAAAGATATATAGAATCCAAAATTACCAAAGTATTGGGATACTCATGGGGGGAAATTTAACGGTTGAACGGTTTATTCTCGCTTAGAAACGAGAGTTTCTTTTCAGTTTCGCCGGTCGAAGAAAACTTGAGCACGAAACTCGCTCGCGGAGGCCAGAATCTTGACAAATCGGTTATTCCTGACGAAGGCACGAATCCTTAAGAGTACCTTCCCACGTTTATGCCGTGAGAGGAAGTTCATGAATAGAAAAGTGTGACTGTAGTCTACAGTCTGTCACAGACATTTGCGTCGCCACGTATATAGTATAGTACGTAGTATACCACGCTCCAGGAAGAATCTATTTTTTCCCCATTTTACCTTATCTTTCTAAAAATCTGCTTTTTATACTTATGTGTTAACTCTTCTCCATTCACTGACCCACTGAGAATTTTTAGTAGAATCTTTTCTTCAGTTCTATAGAAACGTAATAGAATTTCCCGAGGAATTATTGTCTAATAAACGTATGATATGTGCAAAGAAGCAACTACGCATCAACAGTATAATTACATTAGTTTTGTTCAAAGTTGTTATCGATACGAATAAGACATGTTTTAGTGCATACTCGTTTTATATTTATTCCGCTCAGGTTCTACACAATTTCGAATTATCTTGCGTTAATTCTCGATATATATTAATTGTATAATATATATTCATATCCTATCATACCACATTCATTATCAACCGTTTACCAATTCATCCATTTAAATATCTCACAATTAAAAAATTACATATTCTCGCGACAAAATAATAAATCTCGTATAAATACACGCGATAGACAAATAAACAAAGTATAAATACGAATCGCGTACATAAATCTTGTACATATCTTCGTTTGTAAAATACAAGTTACACGATATCTCTAAATTATGTATCATAGAAATTTTTGAAATCTTTGTCTCTCTGTGTCTCTTCTTTCTCTAAATGTACAACTTGTAAACCTGTTAGATCATCGATCCAAGACGATGTCAAACCCACGCGTCCCTACGTAAGCTATCCAACCACTCAAACGTCAACTAACTTGAAATTCCGCGGAATTCCGCCCATTTCGTTCCCTGCGTAGAACGATTCTTTACAGTGACCTCCTCTCCCATTCGTTTGCTCCAGTCAGCAAGGAGTTAATACATTTTTAATTGTCTTCAAGTGCGTGTAGTGCCCACGTTCTACCGGCTTTACGAGCAGTTGGCCATCATCTCTCTTCCCTTCCATTCCCTTTCTCTCTTTGTATACCTGCCGGTTGCACTTGGCCCGTGTACTAAATTCTTGATGTTAATGGACGCACCGTGGCATTTAAATTGCTGCATTCCGGCGAAAGGTTACGGGCACCTAATTAATTCATATCCGAATCCGTCAACGAGATTTGCATATTTAACACCCTTTACGGCATTTAAACGAGCTGGCTGCAGCGTTTCACGTGCACCAGACAAAGAAAAACCCCCGCGAGCCACCCTACTTCCGCTCACTTTTCCGGCCTAGCTAATTTTTAAACTTTCAAACTTGCCCCTAGCACATATGTGTACAATGGTCCGCGCAGAGCACTGTGAAGTTGTCACTGCGAAGTGCAAATTTTCATCAGATACAAACAGTTTCGTTTGTTCGCATTTGTCCAACTAAAATTTTCGCTTGCTCATTTTTCAGAAGGAAAAGTTACGACTGACCTAGAATTAAAAAACCATTTGATACCAACACCCCTATGAATATTTTTCGTCAGTTTATCGTCGTAAGTTTTATACAATCGTCCGCGATTTCCACGCGTTTATCCACACACACGATCTTCGTTTGACCATTCAGTGGAACTCGACAAATTCGAACAAACGCAATTTTTATTACTGTGTTTATATTCGATATTAGACAAAAATTTTAAAAGCTGTAGTTTGCAACGCTTGTAAATAGTATTGCAATAGTATTATCGTTAAAACAGAATATTAGATGCTGGAGAAAATAACGATTGTGCTTCCATTATGCGTTCATTCAGAGCTCATGAGCAATTCGTCCATCGGATACAACATCGTTTGATTTCATTCGTCTGGAACCACTAAAGGATATTGCGTAGTGGTAAAAGCCAACAATGCCGGAACATATAAAGCAAAGAACTATCGCAGTATGTGGTACGATCAATCTGGAAGTGGTAAAAAGCGTACTAGCTTCGGCAATCGGACGATTGCAATGTTATATCGACGCAAACAGATATCAAGCGTTTCTTACGGCGCCTTTATTCCTTTATTTAATATCGAATAACTATGCATTATGGTTCCGTAAAATAGTTAAAAATCTATTATTTAAAATATTTTCTATTTAGTCCCTGTATTTCACAGAAGCGTCCTAAATACAATTTTTCCATATCTCCAAAAACAAATAAGAAATTCCTGATGCTCCTCGAACTTTATTAATATTGTTCCATTGAATTAAAGTCCGAGCATAAAATAATACGTTCCTTTTCGTAAGTACAACAATAAAAGATAGAATTCGATATGTGAATTGTCTGGAAGAGATTGCAAACGAAATATTGCGTTAACGCAAACGTGGCTTTTCATCGGTTAATGCTTCTCTCCGTTGAATCTCTCTTTCTCATTGAGAAATATGAACCTAACCCAAAAGATGTATATTTTCCTCAATCGAAAATTATTTCATTTAAATAGCGTACAATCGTATAAATATGGAAACGTCAGCAAACAATTTTTTAATAGGTCATTTCATCCAAAAAATACTCGCTCGTATTTTAGATCTTCGACTTTCACGATGGTCGATGGATTTTATGCGTTGCACTTTCAAGTTCAGGTTTGCCTTGAAGAAGCAAACTCTAGTGCTCGGGAAACGTCGATGTAAAAATGCAGCGCGTAACACGATTGACCCCGAGAAACCAAAAGCAGGATAATCTCTTCTAGTTCGTATAGCTCGTGTATAGATCATGTACAACGCAAACTTTGCACACTACACGCAAACACACGAATGCAGGACACGGA
This sequence comes from Bombus bifarius, assembly GCF_011952205.1. NCBI lineage: Eukaryota > Metazoa > Arthropoda > Insecta > Hymenoptera > Apidae > Bombus > Bombus bifarius. The sequence continues at coordinate 4,990,825 of NW_022884356.1, forward strand.
ATGTAGGTGGTTGCCGCGGTTCACATTGCCGTTTGGCTGGTCGATGAATCATCCATATGCAGTGTCCTCGCAAAGAGCGTGGTTCGTATTTAAAAAATCCGTAATTGACCGAATTCTTGTTGTTAACTAGGAGATCGTTGGGAATCGTCGCTCCGCCATTGTAAATAAGCGACGAATTCACGGTTTTAAACGGAAGAATGCGCGGCCTCTGTCGTCTGCATCCGCTGGCTGTAATTCCTGGTTTTATGAAATTCTTGTTTAATTTTGTTTAATTGATATTTGCACGGATAGGTGGCTTGTCTGATATTTTTGGAATGTTGATTCACTGACAGAACAAACGTCAAAATTTCGGCAAATTAAAATCCGTCATGCGAATTCAGCTCTGGCACGCTGCAACTGACTGTATTTAATTGAACGAAGAAATTGCTGGTAATTATATGGAAAATTTGATGAATTTCTAAGAGGTAATAATCCGTAATTATGAATTGAATTTGGTAATTATCTTTGAGTGAAAATATTAATAATTGTACAATTAAAAGTTTCATTAAAAGTAAATTTTAATATATCGACTGTTTATTTCGACTCTTTACGATCTGCAATGTCGCGACTATGGAGACTAAATTATCTACTTAACGAGACGAAAAATGTTCATCGCCGGATTACGAGACTTAACGTTCAGTCGCTTTGATCGAGTTCCCTGAGGAAGCGGAAGGAAGTCTCATATCGGCGAGTTCTAAAACGATAGTTTCACCGACGACTTACAAGATCGTGAAAGATATCTTCGCTTTACTTGGTTCGCAGAATTTTAGACTCTCTGAGAATTTCTTGCGAACGATACCAGCAAGTTATCCACACGAACATAATTCAATAATTGCCGGAGTAATCTTACGCGATCTCGGTACATAACGTACTTCGTTCGCTCAGAAAATCCGATTTTCATACGTATCTGTTTTCCACTGGCAGTTGGCTGGATACTCTGTGTGTGTGTGTGTGTGTGTGTGTGTGTGTGTGTGATCGAGCGCGCGTGCTCTGCATACGCTGTGTACATTGTGTACGTTGTAAACTGTCAATCAAACAATTTTACCATTGATCCAATTTCCGTTTAACGAAATATCGGCGTGAAAGCGAAGTATCGTTCTTACAATATTTAGAGATCCATCGCGGTGACGATAATTGACAACCTATGCCATAATTAGTCGATAAGGAGATAAATCACATCTGTATCAATTTGTTTGTGAAATCCACTTTCTACAAATGTCAATCGCCTTACCGTGATGCGCAATTAGCATCCAATTTCCAACAAGTAAGTGACTTAATCCTACAATTTTATTTTCTATAAGGACGCAACTTTCGAAATGAGATTCACAGGAAACGCAGTGTCGGTATTTTGAGCTTTCCATTGCCGTTTTCTCACCACTGTCGATCGTCCCGAAACTAATCCTCGTTAAAAATAACTAAGAAAATAAACGTCCAATAAACGGTATAACTTTGACAAATAGGACATAATTGTTCATCGAAACTATATAATGAAAACCACGAAAACCTATAAAACAACCCAACACTGCTACGTATTGAAAATTCATATCGCTGTTCTCAACTTTCTCGTGGCACAAAACGCATGGAACACGTTCTCGAACAGAAACAACTAAACCAATACCTTAGGCACACGCTGACAATCATTGAACACGGTGGTGCATTGAGGCCTTTCGCATAATCCTTAGCCGTGACAGGCGTATCGCGCGTGTTTCCATTCCGCAAAGACCTGTCAAACCATTCGGCTGTCTTTTGGAAACCGCCACGGCTCTCTTTGTGGCCCTTTTGTCATCGAACCGGTGGACAGCTTGCGAGGGAATTGGAATGCCGTCACTGATAACGCTAGCAGGATTTGCCACTCGTTGTATCGAAGGAACTTTCATTCCTCCAGTCACTCGACTACCTTCGCTTCGCTTCCACTCAACCTTTCGTATCAACGATTCGCGTTCACGTTCCACGTAATTGCCAGGGATTTAGAGAAGCTTCAGATCGATTCGCCACCGAATATATATTCAATGTGGCAATTCATTGTCGTGGTGAATCGAAATTAACTAGAAAGAAATACGATGGAATTCGAAGGAGCTTTGGTACACGAAGGCTTGCTGGGAAGTTACGATATTAGAGAAAATGTTTGAAGATAGTTTGTATAAAATTTGAAAGTTGTCGTTGGATAGGAAATTCTTTGAAAGTTTTTGGAATTTAATATTCCAATATTCTCTGTTGAGAATTGTACATCTTAATCGACGAAATAAAAGTATAGGAACATTTAGATTACACTTAGAATTGATATCAAAATAGTTTCAGATTTATTTAATATGTGATTTACAAGATCTTCTTGGATATACATTTGCACGGGTCTCGGCACTCTCTTTGCTTCACCATCTCCTATACCACACTGCTAACGGAACAGTTGCATTCATCTGTTTTACGAGACGCTGTGTCACTACTACGCGGCTAATCTAATCTAGCACACAAAAATTACACATATTTCAATATTCTCATTAATACAAGATTTAATAGCGCATATCATAAAAGCGCACAGAGTTTCGATCAAAGTTCTGGAAAGTATTTCAGATGTAGCCTTATGACGTAGTCTTATTCTTTATCGAACACTTTGCGTTCTATCCTACCTGAAAACGATCGTTGAATTTTCTCAGTCGTGGAGTAATTTCATCGAATGGATCATGTCCATGAAATGTTCGAGATATTCCATTATTAATCGTGGACGAAACGGGGAATTCGGGTCACCGGGAATTTATTTGCAAAACATTTATTCATCGTATTATCAGGATAGGGCTACCTGCCGCGGTGGTTTATGTCGCCGTTCGTCTATTTACATAATTCATCGTCGAATTGCTCGACATGAAACGAGAATGGATACAATCCAAAGAGCTTTAGCGCTCGTGTATCGAAGATGCCTATGAATTATTCACCAGGGTCCCCCTCGTGCAAAATGCACGTGATAATGTAGAATAATTAGCTGGAAAGCACGCGGACGGCCGATTTACAGAGTAGAAACCCTCGAAAAAGAACAGGACCACGTTAGAGGCCTAGACGGTTCTCTTGCTGCTATCTCTTCTAGCTTCTAACATATTCAACCGATCCATTTAAATAGAACGCGAACGAGATACTGTCGTTGGACACGGAAACTCGAAAATGATGACGATCAATCGAAGCTTGCACGCGAAGCCCTCGTACTTACGCGAATCAGTCACTGGCACACGACTCCCGGATCTCACCAAGAAGTCGAAGCACATTTGCAACGAATGCATTTTGCTCTTTTAAAGAATCCAACCCGCGAGGAAACGTGTTTCCTAGCTACGATCGAGAGATTTATGAGCTCGCTCGAAAGAAGATATTCCTCTACGAAAATCAACGATTCTACCTAGAAAGAACCCCTGTATACCAATGAAATGTCTGTTTCTGACGCGAAGTTCTCGGTCGTTGCATCTAATGATGTGAATTTTGATTGATTTGATACGTTTTCTTGGCGATGTAGAGAATATTAAAGGACACGAAAATGAGCGCTACTTGCAAGCGGTCATCCTAGACGTCGCACGTGTATATTTGTCATTTATTATTATTATACGATATATTTATAGCGTAAAGTAAAATAGTTCATAATTTGGAAAATATTTGGTCATTCTATATTTCTGTGTAGAAAGTTTCATCAGTGATTGATATTTAGAATTGTCTGTAAATAGCGTGCATATAGTTCTTCACTCCTTAATGCCCGTAATATTTACGTTTGGTTCGATCATCGTACTACGGGCTATGTCCGTAGTTGTAGGTTAAGGGGTTAACGTCACTATAGAATGATCTATAGCGTGATCTGGGAAGGGTTTCATTGACTATATTATTAACCCACTAAACATTGTCGAACCAGTTAACATGTTTGGTATCAGATTTTTATTTTTCTGATTGTTTAAGATATGTGATGATAAAATGTTTACTTTTATTCAGATATAAATACAAGTACATACGTCTATAATTGCTTTTTCATCTATTTCTATAAAATATTTCTATAAAATTCATTTCAAGTATCGATGCTGTATCAACAATGTATTTTTATTCTATTCGATGAGCACTAATCCTTAAAATTCTTAATCCCTCTTCCTTAACATTCTGTGTGTACAAGTTTTTCTTTGATCTCGCTTATTAATTGTTTATTGTCTGAAGCAATTTCTCCATCAATATTTTAACTACGCAATTAACCAGTTCCTACAAAGATCCTATTATATTACGGAATGAAAGCTCTTCTATATCCTCAACCGCTGACGATTCAGTAAACAATTGCTATTACAATCAACACGAATGAATTACACAAAGAAACAATTTCACAAAGTTCATCCTTGCGTTCTATCTATAAAACAAGTTACAGTATCATCGCCATCGTTTTCAAGAAGATCCTTAATTACTCCTCGGCGACGTTTCAAAGCTTTTGCTCGGTCGTTTCTGTTTCTCAATAATCGTTCGCTGGCGTTGAAATCTCGAGGCAAGGTGGCAAGAGGTAAAGCGAAGCCTGATGAGAAATTTCAATTACCGTTTTACCGGAGTTAAACTGGAGACGAAGAAGCGAGTGCCTTCTTCCTAGCCAAACTGATCGAGTTCAGAGTCAATCTTGTCCCGTCGTCTCGATTGGCGTAAGATTGTTTAATATTTAGGGAGCGATCTAGTTTTCTGTCTTTCTTCCTCCCTCTATCTCTTTTTCTTTCTCTCTCTCTCCCTCTCTCTCTCTCTCTCTCTCTCTGCCTCTTCCTCTGTCTCGTTCTCTTGTTCATCCTCCTATATTCGGTTTAGTCGAGCTAATTTCGCCTGCTCGTCCCAACGAGGACCAATAGAAAGACAAAATTACGCGACGTTTAAGATAGTTCAAATTGAACTCCAACCTGGAGTATGTACTACAATGTACAGTGTAGGGTGTCTAAATCTTGAAAGATTCGCTGCTACTGACGCATACATTGCGCTGATTTAATTATCTCATTATATCAACGTTCCACTGTTGTTTGTTAAATTTAATCGACTACTTTACGTTAACAGAATGACTTATCGTAAAACGCATATAAAGATGAAATAGAATTTTAAGTAAATTTTAATTAAAAACTAGTAATTGATAATTGCTTAATACTGACATATTAGCTAATATGAATAATTTCTAACGACATCGTACCTTACATATGCGCGTCTCGATATCGATAATTTTAATCCAAATGCTATTAATTAAGGATTAATTTTATCAATCGGTAAATGTAATCAATCCCAGTTTCAAAGAATCAATCGCTGAATCGAATTAAAAATTTCAATCGCCCGATGCTTAAATACCGATGAATATATTAATCTTCCACGATTTCAAATATCGGGTAAATCGCATCGATAGTTTGCAGAGAGATGTTGGTCATTTTTCATGAAATCGGAGAACTAGGAGCGAGGAGAAAATCCCCCCCCCCCCCACCCTCGCCATTCGAGAATAAGGAAACTTTGAACAAATATGCCAAAGAAAATACGTACGTTTTGCTACGTTAGTCGTGGACAAACGTGGAAACGTTGGAGGATTATATGAACTTAACTTCATAGCGCAGTTGATCGTTGGGAGGTACAAGATCGCACTGGGTAAACTACTTAATGCACACGTACGCACGATCAAAGTAAATTGACCCCATTCCGAGATGTTGTTCAATGGCTACGTTTCTGTAACTTTTGCTGCTTGTTTAACTTGAAACTATTGGCTCGTGGCGAACTATTATACAACTCGCAGTTCGCTCGTTGAATTGCAATTAACTTCAATGTAAAAATGCACATTAATGAGGTTACAGTTATAGCAAGTTATGGAATTTACTTTGTTCAGTTTTGGATATCAAACGCGATCTAGATATTCCGAAATAAATGAAAAATTAAAGATTATAATTAGACGGCGGGTTTCTATGCATTTTTGCGAAATTTAAAGATACAGAAAATGCACGTATTATGGACAATGTGTAAAATATTGAAAATGGTATATTCGTTATAATTTATAATAGTTGAAACGAATTTCTATTTAAGTTATATCATTTTGAGTACGTGCATAATATTAATCATGATATTTAAGACTCGATGAAGCTCATCAGAGAATGCCACTTTATTAGAATCGTTCGATTGGAAATAATATTTCGGACGTTATTAACAAATTAATGATTTCTATGTGAAATACAAATCTACGTTCCATATCAACCTCAATTGTTGAATTACTTCAATGTTATTAGTTACGACGCGTTCAATTACCTTCCGATATCTCTTTTCAACTTTCCAGGCATTAAGTTGCTCATAAATATTCAGCGATTCAAGAAATCGAGGCATTCAAACTCGGTTGCATCAGAAGCCATCGATAACGCAAACTTGCTCCGTGAACTTTTAACTTTGATATGCATAGATTTATTGATCAATGACAATTCCCCATTTTCTTCGCATTCTATACTTATACGACAATTACAATTCCTTCGGATTTCTTGATTTCAAAGGAAATAAAAGAACAGAAACACGAATAGAATAATCTGAACAGATAAATAAATAAATAAATGCAAAATTTAATAAATTAAAAAATAGAGATGTATGCATTGCAATCTTCGAATCGTTCGTTCGTCGGAATACGCATTAGTTGGTCTAAATGCTCATTCGCTGTAATTATGACCTAACCCTCCATAAACTCATTATAATTTTAAAAAGGAACAGCTGTCTGCGAGCAGCTCGTAAACGGCAGTGACAATCGGAGATCTCGCGCGAATGGAAGGAAACAGTGACGCGATGAGAATTTCCGGTTATCCGACACTGACGTCCACGTCAGCGGAAACCGATCGAACGATCGTAAAATGCATTGGGTCTTGGTTTTCAACGGGACTCTCAGTCGGATTGGTCGAGGCTCATTATTAAACCACTTGGTGGCGCGTGAAGAGTGGGGGAGGGTTCATCTTTGCGATGGAAATCGAGATCGTTCCCGTATGCAAACCACATTGAAACGTGTTGCCCGAGGAAATGGCCAGGATCGTGCTGCTTGGTACGCCTGGCGTCGTGTGCGACACATGTGTCGATTTCTCGACATGGTCTATGTATCAGGTCGGGCCTCGGCACGTGACCGATCACCGAAAAACGTGCATCCCCCGGACTTCGAACAGCTCCACCGGTTTTCGGTTACGCCCGGAATTGTGAAATCGCTCGCTCGATGTCGATAGTATGCCAGAAACGAGTTGTCAGGTAATTTTAATACCTTTGCGTTCGATAAATCTCTCTCGCGAAGTTCTTTCGTACGTTAAGATTTTGTTTGCCTTGTGTATGTATGACGGCTACGCTAATTAGTTCGGTATATTCGAGCCACTTAATGGAAAAGTGGTGTGAGTCAAAGAAGTTGATTATTAAAGGATAATGAAGGATAAAGGAAAAATTCTGCGAGCACCCGAATGGACGATTCTCTCTTATTCCGCTATTCACCAAGAAACTAACGAAGATATACTTGCGTCACTTCTGCACAAACAGAATGAATGTCAGGCTTTCAAGATACGGCGTTGAACCAAATAGGCAAAAAATTGACTTACACCGCTTTTGCATTAAACGACTCATTTAGTTTCGTTATCATTTGGCAGTACTTTTATATGGCTTCAAGTATTTAATGCGTGCTATAAAAATGAAACGTAGAAGCAGATAAAAAGAAAAAAGCTTTTTGGAAAATAATGTATGTACAAATACTTTGTAGTGTTTATATACGTGTACGTAGAATATTAAAGGATTTTAAACTTCAGATGTATAAATTAATTCGGAACATTGCTAGTAAAGCCACATTCCACGAAGTACAATATTGTAATATTATATATCGTTATTTTGGATGCAGATTACCTTAAAGTCAATCTTCGTAGCAATATCACGCGTATAACAGATACGTTTAATCTATCAAAGCTATAGCATAGACATCTCTCCTGTCCACTTGCTTGGTGCAGTAGAACGGTTCTATTATTCTATTAGCTGTCTCTAATTGCTCCGTATAATGTGTCCCATGTATAATTTGTATCTGTCAAACTTAGGTCTGAAACTATGTGTTTAATTGTTAATTAAATTTTTATCATATGGCGATTGAAGTATCGGTGGTAGGAGTATCGATAAGAACGCTATACGACTCATGAGTCGTCTTTGTTAAGATTTTCGAAACATTTTAATATCGCTAAAATTTAATAGATCGCAAATTCCATGTATGAATTTTCATCGGAGGAAAAATGTTGGTAATCAAAGACTGAAATTTCTATTTTGGTATTACAAGTATCATAAATAGGTATCTTAGAATATGTTAAAATGACTTTCGTATTTTCTTCTACGTTTTCTTTAATATTACAGCAAAGATTGAAGTTCAGACTGTTCTGCTTGTAGAATGCGTCAGAGTAAAGGATCGTGTAGGGGAAGAAACGAGAAGTTGAAGGATACGCGTTTCATCCTGCCCGTGCTGGAGAGCTCATCAATAAAACCACTCGCATAGTAGAGTGTGCTTTAGACACTGGGATATTCGCTATTAGGGATGAAGGATCTACACGAAAGGATTGATGGTTAGACGAGAATTTGCGAGGACATAGAATTCGCATTTGCTAAATCTGCGATAACAATCACGAAATGATTGCCTCTTCAGCCTTGATTGACTTTAAACTTACGTTGCTCGTCATGAGTGTTAACTAGAAACACTTGCTGTAATTTAACGCGAATTAAACGCTTCTCGGCGCTTTCAAATTCTTGTTATTTTATTCTGGATTTGATCTTTCATCCGTGTTACGTCGCCTATGCGTTTCAAAAATGTCACAATTCAGAATAATTCAGTTGTATGTTAGAAGAAGGTCAAACCTATGAAATGGCGATTTTACAGGCTAAATTATAACGTAACGCGTTAAATAAAGTAAAATTAACGAATGGATGTGTCCTACTATTTATGCTCGACGATATAAATCGTCGTTTTCCTTCTATTTAATAATAAATTATCCTACTTTTCCATCGGTTGTCAGAGTCATCGCTAACGCTAGAAGTTTATACATTTATTTCTTTTGAAAATCTGGCGACCAACTGTGCGAATTTGCGGTCATTAGCTACGAAGAAAGATCGATAGAGAAGGAGAGAGGTGATTTCAGGCATTTAGAGCTGAAAGAGAGGCCAGGAGGAAGATTAAGCCAGGAACGTGAAATCGAATCTTCCTCTGAGAGAGTTGTATGATATATTAAGGGTAATAAATTTTATCCAGCCTTCGCGGTATAATGATTTATTCGCCTGACTACGTGCACACATACAGTGTCGAATCCTTCTTATTGCATTCCATCGAATATCTTACGCGTAAATACCTTCACCTTATTGATAGAAATAACATAATTTCTGGCAAGTTCGATGGCACGAGGATTAAGGAAGAAACGTGTTTGTTATCGGACTGCGAATGTCTCTGTATCTGTGATAAATGTAAAAATGCAACAGTGTGAAAAATGTCGAATATAAAATACATTTTATAACACTGAAAATTTGAATATTTAACATATTTTCTATCCAATATTATCGACGTGTCTAAAAATATTAATTTGCATAAACATTTGCGATCTAATAGTTATATTTGTTCCTTGTTGGTTGTTGAATTTAATTGATCGTTACTGAAATTTATTAATTAAACGTGGACGACAAGTATAATACGATTACGAAGACATCGAATCTTTAGACATAGTTTGAGGAAACGACAATGACGCAGGATTTTTTGGAATTAGCATATTTTTTTTCCTTAGAGTCTGTCGCTATCTCGTGTGACCGGTACATAGGGGTTGAGCTTTCTCCATTCTTGAAACATGCACTCGCCAATTGCTTCTTCTCTCCAGCACCTGCATCTCGAGAAAATGCCAAATCAGGAAATTCGAGTGTCTACCCTAGCAACTTACCCAACTTCAAACATCGTTCCTATCATCAGTCTACAATAGAATTTCATCGAGTAGACGTGCATTTCTTCTACGAGTCTACGCGCCTATCCTACTTTTTTTTCGAATTGTCCTATACGTTTTAAGCAGATTCAACTAGCCTAAATCGCCCTTCGAGGCAGTCGAGTAAAAGTTCGTACGCGCCATCTCTCGTATTGCAACTGCGTTCAGTTTAATTATTCAGAAAGAAATCGAATGAACCGAGTGAACTAGCAAATTAACGTTGGGAAGAGATTAAACGAATATCGCGCGTATTTCGCGACCAATTTATTCGAATAAACAGAGACCATAAAAAAGTGTTACCACATAGAAAGTAAAAAGTGAGATGAATCGCGCGAAACAAAAATTATTTTCGCAATACATAAATATTTTCACGTATCCATGAAATGTTTCTGAGCTAAAAATAAAGAAAAAATCTTGACAGAGGAGTACATAAACGATGACAAGAATCGCGTCGATTTCACTGGCCGTTTAACTGGCAACGGTAATTATAGAGCGATCCATTCGATTCGCTGATTAACTTTCCATTTCATCGAGCAAAGCCGTGGCCAGTATTTTGGCCAGGAAAATGAAAGAATTCCTATTAAAATGGGAGCCGCGTCCCGACAATGAAAGATTTACACGATACGACGAACGATCTGCCTGCCCCTTTCAGAAAAATCCAGCCCGAAGATGTGATTTCACGACGAATAATTGCCACTTCGTTTGAAATAAAAAGGAATAAAGCACTTGGCAGGATAATCTAATGCGATTATTGCGAGCTTCCAGAGAAAAGTAAGTCCGACCACTGCAGTCGTTCTTCTCTGCAACGCTGTTATATAGTAATTAGTCGTGCCCTGTTTGCAACAGAGACACACCGATCGTTACTTGATAATCGTGAATTTCATAATCGCAATTTTTTTATGATAACAAACTAAATTTTCTGTTAGAAATAATAAAGAAATTTTTGCCTAGTAGCAGTTCTATTTTCATCGGTCAGTTTTAAGCTTCAACGGTGATATTATACAATTCTCCTACTTATCATTTTATCGCTATAGACACCTGAACCAAGAAGCGTTTCAATTTATCAAACCACGTACTCTCATTCGAAAGGAAATTTGCATATCTTTATCAATAGACGTACACGGCCACTCAGCACATCACCTTTTGCGATTCGTGACTAGCGTTAGAAATCAACGTTTCACATCCAACATAACATAAAAATTATTCCACGTCAATGTGAAATAAAAATCCTAAATAACCGAAAAGGCAAAAAACATGATAAGCAGTTTTAAGAATCGATAATCAATTCCATGTACCACAATTGTCCATATATTTGTTTGTAGCGATAAATACGTATTTATTCGTTCTGTCGAATATTTCAAAAATGTTTCTTTGCTGGATCGTTTATAAAATTTTATAGATTTATCAGCTGTTTTCAGAAAACTGATATCTGAAACTAATAAGTCGTTCGAATGGCATCGAAATCAAAGAATTAGTAAAAATCGACTCGTTATTTCTTCCAAAAAATATATTTTTTTTTAATCTACTACGTGATACGAAGATCAAGGAATCAGCAAACATGAATTTATTATATTTTACCCTCGCGCCGTTCGGTTATTATCGAGCTGGAAATTTATTACTGGAAATTTTTATGTATCTACGCGAAATTTAATATGCACACAATGCACGTGATATATTAGGTTGTCCAAAAAGTTTTTTCCGTTTTATAAAGAAATAATAGACGCACAATATTTGTTGTTTTATATTAGTTCATTGAATTATGCAAGAACATAATAATAGAAATAGAACGAAATGGACCATACTTAATTCAATAAATAAAGTAGTATAAAACAGAAATTGTTGTTCATCTATTATCACCTTATGGAATATTTATTATAACTTCTAACAAGTAGAATCTCTATTTAGTTGTATTTCAGTTAAAAATATCAGTATGCATAGGAATACTCGTTCCAAATATCGTAAACTGCGATGCTGTTTAGTGTACCATCTACGCGTTTCAAAGACAAACGCGCCGAAACGCATAGACCTTTTTTTAGCGCGTGCCTCGTTGCAAAATTATTCAAAGTTGATGGGTTGACTGACGAAGTGTTATGAGGTTAGTGGAGTTAGAGCAACGGAACGAAGAAGAAACGCGAATTAATTCAGATAGAGTGGGCCGATATAGCGAGGCTGCTGGGATGACAGCGCGTGAGCCGGGACGGAAAGACCAGGTGGGTGAGCAGCCGAGTGGACTTCCGGTTCCGGCGGAGATAATAGCGCGTGTCTAGAATCTACTAGCGTACACGTTCCGGGGAGAACTTCACGTACACGTAGCAGTGTGTATCGTCGTTTGCAAATAGCCATATTTTGGACTAATTATTCCTTTCATCGGTGCATTGTCTAATTTCGCTTCGCCACATCTACCTTACCTTACCTTTGCTCGGTTCGCGCTCGATAAAACGAACGATGGGAAAAAACGATATCGTCGATCGATTATTTCTCAATCGCATCTTATGGGACGAAACGGGAGACGAGAAGAGGATTATTGGAAATTTTGTATATTAGACGATTTGAGGAACCGTATATCTCTGAAAGATGTGGGTCGTTTCTCGATACCAGAAAATAAATTCTGCGTCTGACGAAATAAATAATTTGTTGATTTTTATTACGTTTATTAACATAGACGATACTGTTAATAGGATGATTCGATCTTGTTCCAGTTTTTACACCGAATTTATTGAAGATATAATTCATTTTACGATTCTCGGAGAAGGCGTATATGGGATTTTTATAGTTATTAAATTGGTTTGTTAACTTCAAGGTATTTCAATCATCTCTGCAAAAGTTTCATGTTTATTGTGATAATATAACTGTTTAAAATAACCGAGGAATCACGTTGCTCAAAGAATTTTTATAACAGATTAATCGCCTTAAATTGCTAAATAAACTTTAACGTGTGTACAGGAAACTCTAATTATTTCAAGGGGTAGAGAATTAAAACAATTTTTCATTTTTTTCTACGATATTTTGCTATGGACGTACAGGGTTGGATAGGTGTGTGTATGTTCATCAATCTCTAGATATAACATATAAAATGGAAAGTTAACGGCGTTCTAAACTAAAACGATAATAACCGTAAACAGCCGCCGTGATCTTGCTCGAACACACCGATCTACTTGAAAATTCATCAGGATGATCTATTACGCTCTCCGGTTTACCCAGAAACGCGCCGATACACTTTTCCGGAAATTAGCGCTTGGCTAATTGATATTAAATTCCCGAGCGAGCTGCAGGATTATCGTCGTAACAGAAACGATTATTCGCGCTGAAGGGGGAGGTAGAGAACCGGTGGGAGGACGCTATAAATTCTTACGTGTAGCTAGCTACCGCGAAAGGGAGCATTCCGCCGCAGACCGCATACCGAATTCCGCGATGTCTGCGATTTTGATGCAATTTAGGTATGTTGTTATATCGGTAGGTCGAAAACAGAGTCTGGTCCCGTGCGTTTTCCCGATCTTTCTTATGGTTAAACCGACCGTGACCGTCGACGGTGAATATTTTCACCGAATAACTGACGTCGTCGAAGAAAAACGCGTCCACCAACCGCCATCGTCGAATTCCAGCGAGCAGCAGGCGAAGTCGCGAGCGGAACGCGTGCTCCAGACTCGTTGCTTTAAAATGAAAAGACGAGTATACGCGAAGCCTTTGTATTTGTGCTTGCGTTAGGTGTTATCTCTGGTTTCTGTGTTTGTGTTCCTGGCTAAGATGTATAAAATGATAGTGCAGCGGAGTTATAGCATCCGCTCGTTCTGCCATATGGTAGAACATATATGTACACACGCTGGCGAAAGTCTTGGTCCAAGAAACTGCTTCGCTTTGTATGTAAACTATTTTTCTTTGGTCAAACCACACAAGTATAATATAAAATAACATGTTCATTTTTTTAATACGTAGAAAGCATATAATTCGCTAATATTACTAAGCTATTATCGATAATCTATTAAATTGATAGCAGCGAAATATTTTATCTACGGCTGAAAATATCATTCGGATAATTTTATCAATTTTTCACATGAAATGGCTCGTTAGTCGGCAGTTTTCTGCATTTGCGTATGTACATAATTGGCGATGGTATTAATGGAAATGTATCAACGTGACACGCTTACATTTCTATCAACGGCGTGGAAATCATGGCGAAAAATTGATTTCAAATGAAATGCAAATGTCTCTTAAAGCGTGGCCTATCAAACAGGAAATCGTTTATAAGAAATAAACGATCAATGGCCACGTCGCTTCATTGACGCGTTTACGTTCAATAAACCTATTTACGCGCCTATTGTTAAGCGTCGTGGCTATCGAACAATCTCTATTTAGACGGCCATGTTGTACGAATTTTAACGATCTTCCAGCGTATTCGATTATTTCGGCGAAAAGCTATTGGCGACCCCGACCATTGTTAATCCCGTTTATTCGTTCCGCTTTCGTTTCGATAATTATTTCATTTGTTGTATCTGGAAATGATTCGATTATGGCGGCAACGTTAAACTACGACACGATTAAAGCGTTCCAATGAAGATAATTCAATTTCGCCGATGGAGAGGCTAGAGAATGGTAATTGGCGTTTGACAGTTTCGAGCATGCTATAGGACTCGCGAGCGAGTTTTTAATTGTTCAGTGGAGGAGGACCGGTGGAGTGGCGATCATCGAGCTCGAGAGGGTGGTATCGTCGAAAACGATCGAGAGGTATTTATAAAATTTCATAAACGTTGTTACCCGATCCGATTTATTCGTTGTGATATTCGTGCTTGAATTATCACACCCGTGTTAATGTTTCGGTTAGAAAAATATACGATACTTTGGAAACGCGGTTTGAAGAGCGGCGATGAAAAATCCTTCGTTAAGCGATCTCATCGAACGAACGATTATTCAAAAATTCAGGATTAAAAATTGTTCTGTAGAAAGAGAGACAAGTTCGTTTATTAATATCGATTCTCCTTTTCTTTTTTGTTATTCCACGGTATATCATAATATCAGACGATATTTCGCTGGTGGTATAAAATGCAACGGTTTTGATAGTTTGATAGAGTTGTTTCAGTTTTTCCCTGCCTCTCATTGAGAATTCTCGGCGTGTCACTGGTTTGTCATCGTCGTTTCAAGACAGGGGTTCCCACTTCTCCCGTCGTCACAACCTTCCCATTTTTCCTCGTAGAATTTCACGCGTTATCTCCGTTTTCTATTACGGTTCTATCTCAGAGGGGAACTGTCGCGTGAATCCATTGGAAAGAAGGCATTTAGAGTGCTTTGTGAATTCTGTATTCCGTAAAAAATTGAGTCGGAAATCATTTTAGTTAAATATAGAATTCTTTCGCTCCTATTATCCTTTTCTACAAAATTGTCAAATATTATTTTAACATTTCAATTTATTTTTCTTCCTCCAAGTATATCATTTTCTTAAAACAATCTCAACCATCTTCGAATTTAATGATACACGGCTTTGTATGATTCAAGTGAATTGTAATAATTTATAGCTCCAAAATGTCGTTTATATTTTTTTTTTTTTTTGCCTCTTAACAATTTTTTGCTCGTCTTATCGATGAGCTCCACTCCTGAGAGTACTTTAATTTCCTTGAAAAATTCATCGACTAGAAACTTTCTTGCATTCCAACCTTTTCTCCCTAGCAGCAAGTACTTTCTTTTTGCCGAAGAAGAATCACACGTCCTTGTCTGTCATCCTCAAAACTACCACCTTCTTCTCCTCGAACGAAGCTCGAAGGAAATAACCAATTTATTCAAGAAATTTTTCGCTTCAGAAGCTTCCTAATCAATAAAACCTTTACTACCGCTATCCCTGGAACTTTTTAATTACAACTTCACACTGGTTCACGCGTATAATCTTTTCTCAGAAAATTTATGAATTATCTATCTTGAATTCTCTTTAGCATCGTGCTTCGTAGCACCGATGAAATATTCATAGAAAACGCATACATAGCGTTGTGTTTTTTTTAATTAAATAATCGCGTCCTTACGGAAACTAATTCCCTTTTATAACTTTTAATTCTACGAATTTTATATATATTTTTTGTTAATTCGATATACTCGGTTTACTTGATAATTATTGAGAAATGTAAACGTAAATCGTTAGATTTAATTAGAAATTTTATATTTGTATAATTTAAAGTGAAAAAAGGAAGAATATAGTAAAATTCCATTTATTTCAATTGTTCAGGCGATTAACATTTCACGAAGTAGAATTTCGTTGATTCCGAATTCATTGAATCCATTTCCTATGATTTTTCATACGGTAGAACTCTTCTTGTATGAACCCTTTCGAGAATGAATAGTTTATAATAATTGAATCTCTGCAATACCTTCTACCATCTACGATGATTCGTCCAATTAGTGAACATTCGTGTTCAGAACTCTCTTTCACAATTGAACTAATATCGTTTACTAAACTTACAAGTCACAAATTGTACTAGTCAGTTTTTTTATAACGACAGCAACCAGTGTAACGATAAATTAAATAAAACTTCATTTTATTTTATTTGAAAGTGGCTTTTGTAAAACTTGTTCGTCGTAAATTCTTGCTGATGCTTAGACTGCGGATGTTCATGCATTTAGGAAAAATTGAAAATTGAAAACCCAGTAATCATTGTACCATTCATTGAATGAAACGAATCTCCCATATAAGTTCTATTCCTTTAGTCTATTGATATAATTATTCCAATTGTGCAGCAGCATTTTGCTTATCTTGTTTCATAAAATTGCAAAATTATATATTATAATTATCTAAATTAAAATTACATATAATTGTAACCGTAAAATTGTAAAATTACTAGAAGAATTCCTTTAGTTTATTAATAAAATTATTTCCAACCTAACAGCAACATTTTGCTTATCTTGTTTCACAAAATTGCAAAATTATATATTATAATTATCTAAATTAAAATGACATATAATTGTAACCGTAAAATTGTAAAATTACTAGAAGAATTCCTTTAGTTTATTAATAAAATTATTCCCAACCTAACAGCAACATTTTGCTTATCTTGTTTCACAAAATTGCAAAATTATATATTATAATTATCTAAATTAAAGTGACATATAATTGTAACCGTAAAATTGTAAAATTACTAGAAGACTATGACGCACGATCTATTAAAACTTGTTAATTCGCTGATATAATTAGGTAGGAAAAAAATATGGTAAAAAGATCTGTGTAGTTCACAAAAGCTTGCGTATTCGTAGTTCCACCATAGAAGAATGAAAACAAGGAGCTGCACGATTCGAAAAGGAAAAACAACCACCGAGATTCCATCAATTCTCTGAAATTCTACCACCATCCAAACAATACAGTTTTCTATACTGGGGTACAGTTTGCGAACCTCTGTCGTGAAACGAAAGGCAGAGAGGTGCGTAGCGAGTACGATTCACAGTTGCACGAGCCCGTATCAGGCGAGCCACGTGCAAATTCGATGAACCGTTTGTTTCCGTATGAAGCACGCACTTTCTGCATATTCAATGAATGCGTTGCACGCGTGCAAACAGTTCTCGCTCTTTCCTCGTTTCGTGCCGAACCTCGATGCGTATTTTCAATCGTTTCGCTATTCGAGACACGTAGCGGCATTATCGACGACAGATCAACCCTCGTACCAACCTTCCTCGTTTTTCTCATTTCTTTCAGTTTCTATCGTTCTCTTCTACTGTCGTTGCTCTTAGTTTAATGGATGCGAGAAAGAGTCGGTTGGACGAACGACAAATTATCGTTGCAATTGAGATCGGCCATCCACGTATTTATCGTTAATTAAAGCTTCGAGCTTTTTGTGATGGAATTGGTATCGAGTCAATTTTGACAGATGCAACATGATGATTAGACTGCGGATTCTGATGTATTTATAGGAAACTGAAAGAAACAAAAATACATAGAACACGTGTAATAACATTTATAATATTTATATAACATTTATTAGACGAAACAAATCTCTCGCTAAATTTTTTAATCGTATACAATTAATCACTACGAATATGCGAATTGATCATCGGTCTTGTATTTTTGCATCTAACTAATCGCTTCAATTTTTCAACTTGTGTCATAGCAAAGTGCTTCTTTCTTGCCATCAAGTTACATGAAAATTGGAAAATCCGTAAAGACGTGTCTATCTATTTCCTTTCATTCGCTTTGATTACTATATATGTCATATTTTCCGAAATTTCGCGCACGAAATATCGAAAAAGATAATCAAACTTATCGGCTAGAAATATTTCGCTATCAGCATTCCCATCGTCCTTTTTATTAAATAATAACTAGCAAGATACTATTTTTGAGGAAAGAAATTGAAGCAAGGGTATTCTCAATAGAGTTAGCGAACGACCGGGAAAATTTTCGTTCAGGGATTCCGTGACTTACACTGAAAATCGAACGTGACGTAACAACTAGCCAGATAAGTCTTCTTTATCGTTGGACATTTAACAAAATGAGATGTCATTGAACGCATATTTTCCGACAAAACTGGCAACAAGGACATTACGACGTTTATCTTAGCGTCACACCTATCGTTTACAGCTAGTCACTAAACATCATTAACGAAATTTTATAGCATTAATCAATTCTTCCTCATAAGACGATAACGAATTCCACGATAGAACAGATGGAGACCGAGTTATCTTCCATTTGATATGAGATCTCCTTTTTTTATAATTCCATGAAGATATAACAGACGCTATCGCCGAAGCGTATTTTGCATTATTTTCCAAACGTACGTTTGATTTTAATTAATTGAAAATTTTATGCCAAATATATTGCCACGTCAAACTAAATCTTGTCTATAATATTTCACATTTAAGATCTGCACATATAGCTCTATAACTGTACAATATCTAAAGCATCGTGCGTCTTCAGGTGTACGTCTAGCCATGGTCAAACGAAGATGCGAAACTTTCGAACTTCCCTTTCCTTCGAACAGCTTCTAATTACTTTGCGCAAGTTTCACTTCTCCCAGCTGTTGCCATGCCCTTTTTTCTTCAGTTTCTCCTCTTTACCACGTTTGTAAAATCATTTTCTTTTCACTTTCTCTTCTTGAACTTTATTTTAAAGAAAGAAGAAATCCTGGCTCGAGACCATCCTCAAGTGTTCTACACCAGTCACCGAAAAAGAGAGAGAGAGACAGAGAGAGAGAGAGAGAGAAGAGCTTAGCGTTCATAAGTAGGAGTATTGAGATATAATCCTCTTTCTTTTTTTTTCACTGCCCGCCTTACTTTTCCCTTTCCTCTTGACCGAATAAAAGCTTGGAAACCCGCCGTTTTCAGTTTGAACTCTCTCTCACACTCGTGTCACTTTCGCGCGCATTAAAACTTATCCTATTGCTGAGTCCACGAATTGAAGCTTTTTATACGTGCAACAAGTGCACGGGAACGTCTATTAATAACGTCCAGGTTCGTTCAACCTGCATATAAAAGGTCGCAGGTCTATTCGAACTGTTTAATATTTTGTGAGATTTTATGTGAAATGTTTATCGGTTTATTCATTTTATCATTCTGCTAGAATTTGACGATAGATGCGAGATAATGGATAAATTTCAGGATCAGGATTTTTATATAATTTCATACTTTTGTTAATAGAATCAACGAAATGGAACCTGTATAAAAATTTATTTCTTCCATTAAATATTATGACAAATATTTCGCTTCGAGTACTTTTTATATTTTTACATATCGCGTATATTTTCTACACTTTTGTACCTTTAAATTTTCCATAAATGCGTGAAAAGCCATACTCTAAATCAGTCATGTTCTAGGTAATATTCAAGTGTATTAGTAACTTCGTTCACTCAATTTCCATTTCGTCGAAATTTTATGATTGTCGACGTGATTCCGATAGAATTCATTTAACATTTAATAAGATGCATATGAATCGTAGAAAGTTTTTATGTACCATTGGTGCATGTTCTAATGGACATTTTTTCTCATATTACTTCTTGGCGTATAGTAATTTTTACTTTGGATTTAAAGAATACAATCTGCAATGGTAGAGTTCAATTTAAAACCTAGAATCGAATTTTGTTGTGGAATCTTATAACTTATCCCCTCGTTACATAAAAATTATTACGGTATCAAATTATAATTTTCGTTCCATATATCTCTTAAATCTTCAATTTTTCTAATTTTTCGATATCGACTATCTTCGTAATATACGGAGATAAAACGCGCTCTGTGCTTTCCGAACGAGAAAAACGTTTGGAATTGGATCACAATGCAGGCATTGTGTGGTCTTTTCCTCAAAACCTGTACTACATCTTCATGCACGTTGTTGAAAAACGAACACCGTCGTTATAAGCTGTTGGAATTTTCTATTGGAAAATGGTTTGCGGTATCCGACACAGAATCGCAAAACAAGATTAGGAGCCTCAAAAATACCGTGAAATTATCGATTTTGGATATCCTCCAACATCGTAGAAATTTAACGAAATTACATAAGCTTTTGCAGTTTCGAATCCTATAACAAACGAACGCTAATAATAAAATAACGAAAACACGAACATCATGTTACAATCACTCAGCGAGTCTCAGCGAGTATATTCGGACATTTTGAATTTTGTCCTTCCACTTAAATTTCCTTCTTTTATTCTCTCTTATTCCGAATTCCACGTTGAGATGCAATTCGATACTCGTTTCATTTTCACGTTCTCAAAAGTCATTGTCGCAAAGACGCTGTCCTTTCACGATGTCTTATTCAAGGATCGCGGAAGACAAAAAAACAAATAATAAAGAAAGGGAGAAGAGTGATCGATGTTATCCCGAAAATACGTCTATGAAAGAATTGGCAGGAATGACTTTTCGGTACGCGAGACAACAATTCGTCGTATCACAATGCTGAAGACTTGAAAGAACGATGAAATTTCTGAAGAAAAGCAGATTGCTTGGTTCTCTTATCGGCTTTCACGGGAAAAGAAACAATGCTTTTTGATTACTCGTTTATTCATACTCTTCCGTTTTTCTTTCACGTTCAGTCCCTTCGTTTTCAGCGCATAAATTATAAAAGATTATCTTACACAAATTTCAATTAATTGTTTTCCATCTGGACATTCGATATTCTCTGTACTGTATATAGATACGTCGTTTAAAGATATCGGATTTCAATATAGAATTTCTAGGTTGATAGTTAGCTCTATCGATTGTTCGACACAAGGAAATGGGTGTAGTAACCATTAAATAAGCGATCGAACGAGTTTTACTTGGGAAATTGGAATAAATGTCTTGAATTGAAAATATGCGGGGTAAAATGTGCTGAAATTGAAGAGTTTCGAATTGAATTTAAATATCCGAGACTTCAAGTTTCTTAATTCAAACATGCAAAATTATTTCGAATCCTCTCGATCAAACGCTTAAGGATCTCGATGTTTTTAGGTTGAAACAATCGAAGTGTCGATTTTTTCGATTGAAACAGACGAAATTTCGAAAGTCTTAAGTCGAAGCGTACGATTCTTTTAATTCTTAAGTCGAAACGTTCAAATTTTCAATTTTTCGAATTCGAACGGTAACAATTTTAATCTTCGAGAGTTGAAAATGAAAAATTCCGTCGAGAGAATTTGCAATTCCCTAAAGAATTATTCGTTGCAAAAATCACAGAAGGTCGACATAATCCCATTTCCAAATATCCATTTTCCACAAAACTGGAATATCCCTTCAATCGATTCGATGACAAAACGTACGTACGTGTTCCGCAACGCAAATGAAAATTCCTTTTTTCAATTTCCATCGCGTTTCCGCAAACGCGAATCATCGAATAGCCTATTTTTCCACCTCTTTCATCATTATTCTATATATTCCCTGTCGTGTTCTCTGTCTTTCATCAAAATTCCAACCCATTTTCCATTTAATGATACTCTTTGTTCATGTGCGTACGCCAACTGTCAGAACGTTCCGTATTCCGATTTCGTATCGCGTTTCCACGGGACACGTTTAAAAGTTTTACGGATTATGATGTGTTTCAGGTACGTACACATATTGGAGCATCAGCTGTGTGACAAGCGTGGACTGACACGAACTGAATTTCCCACGTGGCCGTCAGACTCCGGCGCAATTTTATCACCATTCATCGTATGTATGACAATGTCATTGATACGCGACACGCAACATTGTTGTTTACGCGAAAAAATCGCAGTACAATGCGCACAATGAATATTACATAGATCATTCCATAGGTTTGAATCGTTCTGACAGCTTCGACGTTGTCATACGGAGTTTTATTGCTTGTAACTGCTTTTATAAAGTTAAAAATACAACCTTCCAGAGTAGGCACATATCTGTAGGAATTATAATATAATGTTAGATTTTGAAAATAAAAAGCGTAACATATGTAGCGCGAGTCTTTGTCAACTCGCAAGCTAATCTTTTATATGTACAAGCTACATGTAGAATCCGAGAACCGATCGACTCCACTTTTCGTTCAATTTCGTTATATAAATACGCGATTAATTTGTAATTGTTGAGAAAGAAAACACTTCCGTTTGTAAGCTTCTTTCTTGCGAGAAGATAACTTGCTAATAATAATAATTCTTTAAGTAAATTTAAGAACTAACGTTTGTAATGCGACAGAATTATCCAAAATATTTAATGTTGGTCTTCGATATTATTCTACTACTTTTCGTATATTTACTTCGTACTTTTAACGAATGAATTAATCCGAAAGAAGGAGATATCTGTAGCGATACTAACGCGTAGAAAAAGCGAGAACAATCAACGGACTTAAATCATCGCAAATTGACAATCGGGACAAAGTGAACATCCTGTGTTTAAATAAATAAGTCGATAACAACTGAAGCAATTCGAGCCACGGAGAGGCTTCTTGCGGACGAGACACGCATGCCCCTTTTTTAATGTGTCTTGCAACGAGCGATTTCGAGGCAGACTACTGTGAACTATAACTTCCGGTTGGCCAAGTATTATCCAGGCTATCATCGCATGCAGCCAGGTGTAAAGGCACGGGCCATGGCGATCCGTTGGAACGAAGGAAACTGTTGCACCGAAGCAAAGAAAACTTCACAGTTCGGTGCATATTCAGTCCCCCTAGACACGTGCTGTACGCCATACGTTCCATCGCTTGATAGATGATGCTTTGACTTATAATCGATGACCTGCTTAACGCAACGCTGCCAACGGGACCGATTCAATAATCGTCCCTGCTCGATCAACGAACGCATCTGCTTGTCCATTATTAAACACCACTCGATAATACCATACACACGCTGCCTGGAAACTTTCACACCAGTTACATTATATATTTAAATCAATCGTGATTTAATATTTTTACATGAAACATACGACGAAATATGTAACTTTCTACTGGAGGTTCTGTGTTTCGTGTATATAGATATATGTATATCAGGTTGTCTGAAAAGTTTCTTTCGTTTCATAAGGTGACAATAGATGAACAAGGATTTCTATTTTATATTATTTTATTGAATTACGTATGATCTGTTTCGTTCTATTTCTATTATTATGTTCGTGCATAGTTAATATAAATAATAATAATAATATAGATATGAGCCACGTAAATAATGCAAAATTAGTAATTTATAAAATAAATATATAAAGATACAAGAATAAAAAGAACAGTGTTTGTAACATTTTCATTCTTCTGTAGTTCTTAGTTTACTGAGTTGAGCAATGTTACGTTGATCACATAGGCGTATACGTACATGTGCTTTCATTAAGAAGAACCAAAGTATTTAAAAAAAAAAAACTTTTTTGAAATATTTTCAAAAGCATAGTAACCAGTTTTAACGTTACTATTCCCGTCGTTAACCAGAGACACGAGGTTCTTCATAGACAGTAATTTCCGGTTCTTTGCATCTCTCGAATCACACGTTCGACCGAACTTGCGAGTTAGAGAAGCGTGGAATCGCGGTGAAATCGAGATCATTTCTGTGTCATTTTCGTTTGTTTCTTCTTATCGTGTGTCGCAACGGGGATCCACCGTGAAGGGAGAGTAATTTTACGACTGATAAGGAAAGGGTAATTCCTGAGAGGTGGGTTTGCAAGCGAGGCAATTTAGGCTCGTGAGTTTGAGAAAATGGGCCAAGTTTGCAGGAGAGGATTGTATTTTGTCTGTGGATGGTACAACTGGTAGCTCGAGTATGAGTGAATCTCATGCGGTATTCATATACTATTCTGCGTGTTACGAACAGCAATGGAACATTCGTTGCAAAGAAACTAATGCGCTTCTTAGGAAATATTTTGCAAATTTTTCAAACACATCGAAGCAACGATAATAAAAATGCTACGACAATTTGAAACCTTTAGAAATTGTAATATTTAAATTTAATAGCAAACTTGTTTCCCCAATTAAGATCATCGACGTGTAGTAACACTTCCGATTTGAAATTGCCTCGATATTGGTATTAACACTAGAACTAACACACCTCAAATTGACTGGTTTTACAATTTTATTTGAAAGTTCCTACTTCATGTCATATCTTTTTCCGCAATGATGTAGTGAGTTTTTACTTGCCTTCTTCTTCTTCTTTCATCCTATTTCTTTTCAACCTTTTCGATACAAATGCCGTATATCGAGTAATCGTTACGCTTCCTGCATTTAAATGTTGAAAATAAGATAACTATTTAACACTAGAACTATCACGCCAGTCAAATCGACTGGTTTTACGATTTTATTTTAAATTATAAATAACTAAAAGAATAATATAATGAATTTTATTTTGTTTTTTATGTATTCAAACTGAAAATAATTTTGTATCAAGGTTACTTATACCAATATCAGTCAAAATGACCGGTACTCGTCAAGATGTAAAAGGATCCTGCGATCTGTTTATCGAACCCCAATTAACCAGTTTCCTCGTTTTCTACAACTTCCGGTACGATGATATCAGTTATCAGGAAAATTCTGGATCGATCGCTAGATCGCTAGATGCCAACATTAGATATACCACGGAAGTCGAAACGACTGGTTCTACAATTTTATAAATGTGTCAACCCTCGTTCAGGGACGATGATCCCAGATAGATTAATAATACCAAAAATGTACTACATAACATGGAATTCCTTCTGTAAGAGAGTAATAAATCAATAAATATTTTGAAGACCAGTCATTTTTACTGGTTTTGGTAGAAATAGCTTCGTGTTAACTATCGATAGTTCTAGTGTTAATCCAGCGTTAATACATCGCAAATCCATTCAGGTTCACGCTAAACCTGATTCTCGTACGTACAGATATACAATAATAGATTAAAACAACTGATAAAATGGAGACCCTCTTCACTGGCCAAAATTTAAATATTCACACTTATTGGGTTGGTAACTAAATGATTGCGAATTTTGTCATTACCACCTAATGACAAAATCCGCAATCACTTAGTTGCCAACCCAATAAAATTAACGCACGGTGAAAAATTGTTTAGAAATTCGAAATTCAAAAAAGCAGAAGTCAGAATTAACAAATCACTGATTGTATATTAATCAGGAAAAATAGTTTCCGCGGAAACGTACTGTAATAAACACATTACCTGTTACACGGCCATTCATATTCTCACAATTCTCACCTTATCTTTCATCATAAGAAATTCATTAGCTGTTGAAGTTTCCAAGAAACGAAAGAACGTATTTCCACCTATCCAACACGTTTTATCGAACAAGTGGCAGGGAAAAAATATATCGCGTTCATCGGTCGCCGTGCAACATGATTCGCGTGTCAGCCGTTCGACTACGACGACAAGTAATTCATCATCGAATGGGATATTCCATCCGGAAAGAAAATTACAGGTTTCGCTGATCGTGTCTAGCCAACTCGAACACTTTCCTACTCGACGTAGCATTTTTCTACAATATCGCTGTGTTCTTGCCAGGCCATCAATCCTTTTAATTATTATTGCACCAACGTAATACGCAATTGAACAACCTTTGGTTTTTTAGTTTTTGATTTCGATCAAATCGATGATGATAAAACCGATCGATTGTTTGATTCGTTGTATTGGAATATGTTGGAATAAAATTTATTTACTAAAGGGAGAACTTCGATAAACGATAATTATGTAGCGGCACGTGAGATACAGGACAATTTCAATCGTGTTGTCGTTTTGCATCGGAGTATCAATATCGTCAGGACATACACAATGTAATAGTAAATAAACTCTGGGCAAAACAATGTCGCCATGTCGCTTATAATAGTCGTGTGTATTCTTATTAATTTTGGTAATTTGTCTTTGTTGAAAATGACAACGCGAGTTCGTGCTCGCCATCCATATGCAGATGCGTTAGTTATAAGAAGATAATCCTAGTTACAATCGATAGATTTAATCGATAGGCTTAAGATGCTTTTTTGTTTTTATCCCTAGTTTTGTAAGCGTGTGCAATAAAGATTTTTTTGGCTCAGAACGGTGTGATAGATTTATCCATTCAATAAAATAATAACAATAATAATTGTGATCCTACCTTTGAGTAGGGAAATAACAACAGTCTTTTTCTAGAAGTTAAGCTTCAAGACTTGGACAATTACAAGTCGATACTTTGTTAAATTAGGATATATCCTACTTTTATTTCCGGAAATTTCGATCTTTCGGAAATTCATCGAAAAATTGATAAGCATTTACATTCGTTAGAGGAATATCTGTAATGAGATTGAGAATATTTATATTGAGATTAGAGGAATATTTACAAGATGAAGAGAAAATACTAATAGCACGAAACAAAAGAAAACTGATCGCAAATCACAGGAATCCTAACAGCTAATACTTTACGACTTCGGCATCAAGAATTTTTCTCTGATCTTTGCGCAGGTTATCTGTTTCCTGTTTCAACGATGTCCGTTTTCCCGGGAACTCGCAGAGAAGTTAAGGAACTGATAGTAAAACGAAGAAAGAAAAAAAAAAAAAGATTAGGGAAAGAGTCTCGCGTAAAAAGGCTACGTTAAAGGCTATGTTGACTGGACCTGGCGGTGGTCGGAAAGTTTGCTTTCGGCTCGATAATAAACTCGGCTGTTCTCGTTCAACTTCATTCCCGATAATTTAGCTGACCAAGTATCTGCGGTACTTAATTACACGTTGCCGAACTTGCCGGCGAACTTGAAGTAATTATCAAAAAGTTCAAGAGTACGAGCTGATAGCGTGGCCCACGATCGCCGCAAATCAATAAATTCTTCGACAGAATTTACGAACAACGTGGAACACGCCGGTATGATCAAGTTATTCGGATATTTTCTAGACGATCCTGCGCTCGATAATTGCCTGACCGATGTCTTTCCAATACCGGTGGTTTTTAATACAATTTTTATGCATATTGCGTGTGTCATCTAAAAAAAAAGTCCATCGTGTTGTTTTACTCATCGTCTTTCAATTTCTTTTATCCGCTCTCATCCTTCGGAGATTTTCTTCCGCTTTCCTTTAAATTTCGATCTTTACGAAATAAAGTAAGCAAAATTACTTCGATACTTTTGAACGAATTATAGGCTTGATGGCGATTAACGAATTTTATTTTAAATTACACTTTGACCAGTTAAAATTTCATTGTTTTTCGATACCGAAGAATTATCAGATATTATAAATTCCCAATTTAAAAACAACAAGCATCGTCCCAATAAATTTTAATACGAAACACCACACAGTTAAAGATAATAATAAAACGCTATTGAACGATACAGAAATCACGTACACGTTATAGAAAATAAATATTAGAAAAATACCGGGGGAAGCTAAAAAATAAATATAATAAAGTATATTGCACTGCTTACGAAAGCAACGAGTAATCACAGACTCGTGACTCTCAACAATCTGAAAGAACGAAGGAAAGTCAAAGGATACGATCGCAGTTAATTGCGTTTCGTTCGTCGCGGAGTTAGTTTTCGAGAGGGATAAAATTTTACACAGAGAACCCTGCGCAAAGTTTCACGAACGTAATAAACATGGCGACGTTTAATAAATGATAGGTAAGGGAGGAGAAGAGCTGGAATTGAAATAGTTGCGGCTGGCAAGAAACGCCGTTCGATAATTACGCTTCTCCTTTCGCGAAACTATTTACGCGAAGAATAGAATTCCGTGGCCGGTTCTAGCTTTGAATTTCGCCGGCCAAGTCTCTTAGTTGGCGGCCTGGCGCAAAATCTCGAATCGGTCAACTGGTTAACAAAGTTGACGCATTAATCAGCACACGACATAATCGTTGCTCCGAGCCAACTTGCGCACCACATCACAGTTAGTCGGTATAATTATCGTACGCCACCGCATGCCACCAATTAAAATTTATCCTTTGGACAAGCCGAACAATTCCCCTGACTGTGGTGTTCCTGGTTCGTGAAGGATCTAATGAAAAATTATTCAAATCGCTAAGTAATTTTCCAACGGAATAAAAAATAGAAAAAAAAACGTGTGATAAAATGTTCAGTTGTTCCTTTCGTTTCGATTTCTTTATTCGAATTAATTAAGTCTTTTTTTTGGAGATTACCAAGATTTTTCGTGTCATTGTCGATGTTTATTAGCAATAAACTTCATGTACGAGGGTAATGCAATAATACACATCTTAATTATGAAAACACAGATTGGTCTGTTTTATACAAAACGCGATAAGTGTTTTAAGCGAGTTTTTGTGATTTCACTTTTAAGAAGAATTTTCACTTTACGACTTTCGATAGATTTTATTCATTCATTGGATGCTATGTTTGTTCAATCCTTCGTTCTGTTTGATCATTCAAGTCCATCATCTTTATTCAAAAGTGTAAATTTTATGATCGAATATCCTCAGCTAGTCAATTTTCACTGCCAAGCTTCATCTAGTTTCGGATATTTGCAGCAACTCGGAATTGTTTATTCGTATTAAGTTCGATATAATTGTGAATTACATTCACTCCTCAATTTTTGTTATTATTAAAAACGTTCATACGAAGCTAATCAAATTTATCACGTCACTTACTTTATCGTTAACCTTTTTATTTAATAATTCAATACGATTGAGAACATTGCTCGAAAATCTCATTACTTGATCGATAATTTAACTTTCGCAACCTTTAAACGTTTTCACACCAGAAAATGTCAAGGGACGTTCACTTCCATTTCTCCAATCTTTACACGCTATTCATCGACAATCTCGCAATTCTTTTCATTTCTTCCAAGCCATTTCATCAACGTCACAGTTACAAATACACGTCTCGCCACCAAGTTGTTTCCCAGTTTTACACCGTTTTGCTTCCCAACTTTTCGTCCAGCTCCATTAGAACCGTCGATAAGAAAAATGCGATCCAACCAACTGTTTTTAACCCTTGCTTTGCGGTTCAAGGGACACCTTATGATTCGTCCAACACCTGTTAAAAGCTCGATTATTTCCTGTCGATGCGATTACCCTCGAAGAAAGAATGACACCGCCTTGGGATCTCGAATGCCGGATCTACAGTTTGGCACAAAAATAAGCGGCCAGATAGTAAGTGGTTAATGAAATTAGTATTGCACAGTGTTAGACGCGCGAGTTTTGTCGTTATTAATATTTATATAAAAATTATAGAAGACAAACACCAATGATGCGCGTTGCCACTAAAATACCAAACATTTAAAAATATGAAATTAATTATTTTGGTACGTAAACGACTCCTTATAGCAGCGCTGTATCCTTGTAGACCGTAGATTATTCAGTGAACAATCGAACGAAACATTTACAATATTTACACTTCTGCATGAACAAGCCGTGTTTTTATTATATTTGAACAAGTCCACTTATTTTTCCCTCTGACTGTATTTCCTGCGCGCAAAGAGCGCAAACTCTGTTACATTGTCGGGCTCCTTCGCTCTCTGGCGTTTTAACTTTACGAGAAATTTTCTCTGCACGCGAGAGACTCGAGTTCTTCGTTACAAAATCTATGATACCATTTTAATTTGTAACGCAGCCTGTCGGTTCGAATATAATCGTGAATCCAACTTTACGACCCTATTAATTCAATTATATGGAATCTGGATGTTTATGGCGAGAGATTATTCTCGAATGGGTCTAGTCTGGTGAATCAGAAGCTGGAATTTCACTGAATCTTCTCGGGCAAGCAAGTAGTAACGGTAGGATGAACGTTTTCAGATTAATATGCGGATTCTTTCTGAAAATACTTCCGAGATTATCGAAAGTTTTACAAGTTTGTCTTTATATTGTCGAATGTTCTTTAGAGTGTTAGCAACGTTTCTTTGAAACAACGATTCTTCCCAACTATTCTATGCGTCGTCGTCAACTGCTCTAATTGGTCGATATCAAACGCAAGAAATTGCAATCTGGAAATTAAAGTAACCGCAGTGGTCGAACGTACTAACGCGACAGACAGAAAATCTGAAAATGGAAAAACACGAAGTCTCTAGCTCCGACAATATAATGTCCACGCTCGTCAACTTCGCTGATATTTCCATACAGAATTATCCGATCGCGTAGCTTAGGCTACGTTACAACGACGCGTTCCGACAATGTTAAGGAAAAACCGAGTATCCTGTGATACGTATGGGAAAAGTTTCCAACGATTCATCACGCGGGGCATCGTTAAGTGCACGCGAAACGGTGGAATCGTTCGAGTAAATTGAACTCAAGGGGGTAGGAAGTAAAATGTCATTAAGGAGCGCGAGGAATAAGAGTGTTCAACGTCCTTCCATAAAACTCGACTCAACCTTCTCCTAATTCGTCCGGACCTGGCACAAATCATGTCCTTAATAGAAATTTAAACGGCGAGAGGGGCGCGAGCACGTTCTCGTCCAAACGTCGGACACGATCTTTCGGTGTAAATAATATTAATGGACTGTCACGATGAATCGTTGAATTTTCCACGTCCTTCCTTGTCGTTCCCTTTCTTTTATGAACGTTGGTCGTTGAGCACAGGACCGTACAAACTTAGGAAAAAGTCGTTCACTGCACGGTTAACTCATTTTGCGAATAAAACGAATGTAAATGAAGGGATAATTTTTCAATATGGTGAACTTCTTTTCGATTCATTTCTGTAAAATCGGATATTTAACTGGACGAATAAACTGATCGATTGATCTATATAAACATAGGACTGATTGATCTTTCGCCAAATTAACGTTATTTATAAATTGTAAATGAGATAAAAATACATAAATACAGAAGCTTGGATTCGCTACGTGTTTCGCAAAAATTTTAGAATAAAAAAAAAAGTCTGAATTGAAGGAAAAGAAAGTCACGAATTGAACGTGTAATTATCTTCGTTACGCGTACGATTGAATCGCAGAAATAAATTTGATATATCGTAATTAATGGATCCGTAAATATTTACATATTTATTCAGTGATCGAAAGATCTACATTGTCCTTATATGTGAATGAATGTAACAGATAAATTTAAAAATTTGCTACAAATACAGAACAACTAATTCTACACCTGGCAATCCGATAAACCGCTTCTGAATTAAAAAGAAATTATTCTACGCTGGAAGTCGCGTAACTTTTAAACGTTTTAATAACAACGTAAAAGCACAGGATTACGCCGTGTCAAATATTTTACTTTCGAACACAGACAGTAGTCCGCGTCAGAATATTCTTCACGCACATATGTATCTATGCAAAACGTCGAATAATATTCCAAACAATACTCAGCGCACGTTATAACGAGTTCGCACACTTCATATATCGTAACAATACTATTTCGTATTCGCAGATCATCCCTGCAGAAACAAAAAAAGAAGAAAAGAAAGGAAAAAAAAGGGAAAGAGAAAGAAAAGAGGAGTAAAGGCAAAAGAAGAACGCATAATGCGAATCTGCGTTAGACGTTATTATTACTTGCCAGAGGCAGCTAGAATTGCAAAATTTCCATAAAGATGCACAGAGGGATGTACTTGGAGAACGCCATAGATAGCATCCAGCGAAAAACTAGAGAAAACCGCGTACATTACGCACGGAATAAAAAGTGGCGAGGCAAATTTTGCGTTTCTACCGCAATTTCGCCCGAATGAAGTTAATAGATAGACGCGTTTGAAACGCACGCGACTCACCGACAAAGGAAATTAAAATTTCCGCGTTCGAATGCCTCGAAAGGATACGGCAGGTTCCTTCGTTTGCGTTTAAAACGCTCACGCGGTTACTCGCCGCGAGATATTTGAGTGGCTGTTGTCTCGAATTCTCGTTCAAAGCCACTTATTGCATCCTTGTCCCAGCAACATTCTTCCCTACTTGAAGTTTCAGTAGTCTTCTCTACAGAAAAGAGAGAGAAAGAGAGAGAGAACGAATGCGTCAAAGAAAATCGAATGAAAAGATGTACCTACGCTCGTATGAGAGTTATTTAACTAGAAAAGTTTCAGTCTACCTTTTTGTTTCTAAAAGCGTTTTACGTATCGAATAAAAGAGATGGTTCAGTCGTAAATACTAAAACTCTATAGGTTCGAGGTTTGAGTATTTCAGCTCGAAGATCCGATCTACCTAAATTGCTCTTTGATAAATGTGTATAATAGTTCTAAACGAAATACGATTTGGAAAATGCACGCGAAGATTTAATTAGACGTAAGAGGAAAATTAACTAATTATCGTTGCATGGGATATTATTCCACGGGAGAAAATGTAAAAAACAAAGTGTAAGTCGAAGAGAGAAATAAAGACAAATGAACGCGTTGCTTCGATATGTTTCACGCGAACGATCATTTTGAAAAGTCGCTAACTTAAATTACAGAAAGAGAAAAAAGGAAGAAATCTAAGAAGAAGTCGATAAGAAATTTAAGGTTCTGTGTCTTTAAACGGAATTAGGAAATTATCAAGATACGTTACACGATTATCGTTCGTTTCCTTATGTAAATTTTAAGTTGATTTTTAAGTCGAGAACTTGAGTCTTGAAATGTCAATCTTAAAGTTCCGAAAGTTTTCAGCATTCTGTAATGTAACCCTTGAAAATTCAACCTTTAAAGTTCAATTTTGAAGCTTGAAAAAACTTGAGCTTTATATAGTGTTAATCGTAAAAGTTTGAAACCTTTGAAGCTTGGAAAAGCCAAGCTTTGTACGCCACTATCTCAGCTAGTCAAAGGATTAGACTCTTTCTTCATCGATACGATTTTTTGCCGATCTGAACGCTTCCTTTCAGCTTTCCTCCTCGATCTATCTATCTACTTATCTCTCTTTCTCTGCAATTAACAACTCGTGACTGTGTTCGAAGAACGGTCGGATAGTGCGTGTTAACGCGATTGGAGCTTAACTGGGCTCGTGCAAGTGCTCGGTGAATTTTATTAAGATTACGATGTAGTCGGGGTGAAAATTAATGGTACCTTTGGCTTTCCATGCTTCTGCAGGCAATCAGCCGCTTTAAAGTCTGTATCGTTCGTTTAAAAATTCTACTCGATTAATTGAAGCGATTTTGAGAATCACTAGGTTGCTGCGCGTTACATCTTAGATCTAGTTCAGATCCAAAATCGAATAAAGGGATAACTTTAATAACACGGAATTAATCGACGACGTAATTTTATTTTATCTTACTGCGCCATCGCAAAAAATTAAAAAATATAATTCCCCGTGTTCTCCTCTTGTATTCGTCAAATAAAATTCGAACTCGTATACGAGTATTAGTAACATCGTGACAGATATCTTTTCATTCATTGCTCTCGTAAAATAGAATTCTTTTTTTTTTTTTATTTAGTTGTTTACATTCACAATTTGTCCGATTTGGACATTTGGTAGAATTTTTTGGCTGTTTGATTATCATGTGGCTACCCCCAGCGGGGTACCATCTTCGTGTTCTTTTTTTTTATTTATTTATTTATTTAAATTTTACAATTTGTCCAGTAGGACATTTGGTAAAATATTATAGCGGTATACTAATATAACGTGTGGGTGGCTACCCCCAGCGGGGTACCATCTTCGTGTTTGTTAGGTTATATCCTTTATGAGATCTGTTGGGTGTTTCCTTTTTAGTCTTCTTTCTATGCTTGATGTGTTGATCGTTAAATAGAATTCTGACATTTAAAACTACGATCAAGTAATACCATTCGAACATTCTTTCGACTCTTCACACTACATTGTGTATGTTCTATTCTATTTCATCAAATTATTTGCCGAGTCTGCATAAACTTGCATATTTCCAAGCAACAATTTTCAAACTCGTTAACCAAATTAAAACGTCTCTTACGTACGTGCAAGCGCCATATATCTGCGTGATATATCTTACTGAGAAACCAAAGAAACTTCCTTCTTACCGCAACATCGCCATAGCGAACAACCCGGGAACAAGTTGGCTGACTATGGAGCTCGAAATTCATTTCCTTCTCTGTTCTCAACCTGTCAACACGTTCCATCGTGTTGCAGATCAGTGAGAAAAATAAACTGTCGACGCTGGATCGTGGACTGTAACGAAATTTTCCAGTTTGTAATTCGTTGGATCGTCATTATCGGGCGGAATAATACGGTTTGCGGATTGACAACTGAAAACAGTTCATTGCCAGGTGTCGGCCGGACGTAGTATCGTTATCGTCGTCAAATTACGCTCAGTGCCTATGCATATCCATATCCATGCGCGGGCCACTCTGCGTGTGTACCCAACTGAAAATTTAATATAGCAGCGCGGATCGGGAAAATGGATTGCCAGCGTTGTAACGTGACATGGTGAACGCTTTAATGCGATTCGCGAATGCTTATTGTTCGCTCTCGATACGTTCTACAAACGTTGAGAAGAGCGATGTTGTTTCCATCACTTGACGATTAGGATTGCGTCGTTTCACGTACAATAATTTAACGATGTTCCAGTTTATGTTACAAGTTCCTTTGAATTAGTTACGAGACGCTCGATTGTAATTAAACTACGGATTTTTACGCGGTTTGACTCTACGAACATCGTGAGAATGAACTGTGGCTGATCGAGAAATCCCGTTTGATGAAATATTTTTGTCTCGGCAATTTATAACAAAGATGTTCCTGGTTTAATGATCAGGCATTTATATTACGGATTTGTAGAGGTTTATGTGAAGAGGATGTAGGTGTGTGAGAATTAATGACGAGATTACTTGTTATTGTATCCGTCGAATATACAGGGTGGTTGGTAACTGGTGGTACAAGCGGAAAGGGGCTGATTCTACGCGAAAAAAGAAGTCGAAAATATAGAATAAACATTTTTCGTTCGAGGCTTTATTTTCGAGAAAATCCACTTTGAATTTTCGCTCGGTACGCGTGCGCTTTATCACGTCTCGTTATTATGGATCTCACTGTAGATCTTTAAAAAAATTAAAAAAAAAAATAAAAGAACAAATTTTTCGACTTCTTTTTTCGCGCAGAATCAACCCCTTTCTGCTTGTACCACCAGTTACCAACCACCCTGTATTTAAATCAATAAATTAATACACGGTCGTAGACGCGAGTCGTTGGTACGAAGTATAAGTCGCAAAATAGAATCGCGAAATAAATACTCGTAAAAGCTTGTCGCGTAACTTAATAAACGCTCGTAAGATACTCAGAAAATACTCGGAAGATACACGATATCTACTCGATATATACTGTCTTTCGCGATCGTGTTCGTTTATTTATACTGGTCGGAGGAGAGTCGGAAAATTGAAATTCGTCTTGATTCGACGGTTGCATGTAGCGATGACATTGTTTTTGCCCGGAGTTTGTTTGTCGTTATATTTCATGCGTCAAGGCTAAGTCAATGTCCTGAGGCAAAACAACGGCACCAGTCGCTCTCGACCCTTGTGCCGCTACAGATTTATAAAAAATATGTTGTTCGTTTGGTGAAATTGGTCGGAGTATACAAGCATGATAGGCTTCGCTCATCTATATATATCTATCTTCTCGATGCACCTGCGAGGATGTAGGACAGTGATAAATAAAAATAAATAGGACTTGTAGAAATATAACAAGAACATTCGAAAATGAGATACGTTACAAAAAATTTAACGATTGCGTGTAATTTACATGTAATGGAAAATACTATCGCTATGAAATAGCAGCCTGCGAAATAAAAAAGATAGAATTTCATTCGGTATATTACATACTACAAAACGATCTTCCCAAATATGAAGCGATAACCTTCATTTACTCTAAAAATATTATATTTCACGCAAGCCCAATCATCCCCTTCCAATTAATGAAACAACGATATTTCACCAATCCCCAATTCTCCCCTTCGCTCAAAACCTAATTGCATTGCACCTAACCGAATCAATTACACCGAAACGAAATAATGGAAACAATTATCTTAAACGACCCGAGCAAGAAGCACAATAATCATTCCGCGACGATTGTTCGCCAACTTTCCTACCATCGTAGGATTCCATCTCGCTCGATGATCAATGAACTCATTACCGCGATGTTCAGTAATTACTCGCCGGTGAAACCTGTTACCACATCGAGCAGGAAAGCGGAGCTTTTAAACTCGTCCGCGTATCCTAGTCTGCATGGAATTACGCTGGAACAGGAAGGTTGATGCATTTTTCACGGAAAAACGTTTCTTAACGTAATTACACGAACATTAGCAAACGTTCGAAAAGAGCGGCTGGAGATGACGCGAGTGGCGGATATCTGAAAATAGTAGCAGATCGCGTGGCATTAATCCTCTTTGTTTGACGGCCGCGTAGTATAATCGTTGCAATTTTCCGGCGTTGTTCATCGTACGATTGCATTTTCCGCACCGTTAGGATTAACGTCGTCCGAATACGAATATTTATCTTGAAATAATTTAAATCGGCCGAAGCTTGCACCATTTTAAAAATGAATTTACATCTGCGATGTAATTACGTTGCGATATTGCTCTCCCTCATTTCAGATCTTTAGGTTTTTTTTCCACGATATGGAAGAACGTAGTGGACGCTATCGGTCGTAGATATATATTTTTGAAAACTGGATTTATTGGTACGTTGCGTTCCGATTAAATGTCCTATGAATGATTGTAATTAATGTGTCACGATAAAAAATAGTTAAGTAGAATCGTTTTTCTATCTCGATAACAATCAGAATTCATTTCGTTAAAAGCACTTTCGTGTTTTTGGTAATTGCGGAAAGAAAACATCGCTATATATTTATAATGGGCCACGAAAGTATTCGAAAAGTACTAGAAACTTTTTACGTATGTATTATATGAAACAGTTTGAAATTTTGTTAACAGTTTGTATTGCTAATATTTGCAACAAACCTGAAAACGTATATAGAAGTTTACGAGATATTTATTGCAAGCATACACTTCGCGAAGACCATTAAAGCACACGAAGAGTTCAATCATTCGCTATATTAATAATCCACAATGTTTAACGTGTCTCGATACTGTGGCAAATTTCAAAAGTTTCATATAATGCACGTAATACGTCCATCAAAAAAGTTCTACGTTAAATGTTTGAATATTTGTAGACAACTTTTACTCAAAATGTTTTATGTAACGCGCACGGTATGATCATCAAAGATCCTTCACGAACACTCAAGTTGGGAAACATTTTTTTATTCCAAACCCAGAAATTCCATATCAACCCTGAAATTTCTATTTTTCTCTCTACATAGTCCCCTTCTTCGTCCGATGTAGCTAATTCACCATGCACGAGTTGTTCGATAAACCCAAAATCTTGAACCAGTCGTTCGCGAAATAATCTCAAGCACAGTGCTCAAACAATATTCGAACCTTTATTTTCGCATCGGTTCTTTCGATGCAAAGATTCCTAAGAAATTCTATCGAACGAAAAGCTTCGCAAATCTCCAACCCTAAAATAGCCTGCATCCACGAAAACCAAACTTGGACGATTATAAAATGTACTTTTACAAACACGAACTGATCCGGTTCTGCCTCCATTTGAACGTTCTGGTTCTTCTTCGACGTTATACTCCCATTCAAGATACCAGAAAGCTCTCACCGTGCTGGAGCGAAGGTATGCAGAATTCACACGCGTGTACATGATAATTAACGTTGTCGTACGAAGTGTTGGCGGCGTGATAGCGTTTAGAAGTGAGTACCTACAGCAGTATCGCGGTGGTCACACGAGAACGACGCCGCTGGAACGATAATGGCCCAGGCATTACACAGACCGAGACTCGGTTATCGTCGCCCTGACATTAAGGCACTGACAATCAAGAAAATGTCGCGGCTACGCATCGCTATCCTCCTTTCGTTCGACCGTAAATTCACCAGAAAGAACATTAAAAAATCCTCGTCCCTTAGTCGACGAATCGTTGTATACCTTCTGTATGAAACGTTCGCGCCGAGACGAAAGCATTTCACGATTTCTTACGACGTGAATGGAGTTTGATGCTTATTCCAGGAATTTCGTAAACGTGCAAGAATGCGAATGGAGTGCGGTGTAAAATGTGCTGGAACGAACGCGTTATATTTGCTCAGGTTTTCGTAGTATTTACTTGAACTACGCGAGCGATGTGGCTGTTGGAATATTTTGGAATTTGTCTACATTTTTCTTTTCTACGATTTTGGGGGATTTTCTTCTTTTTTTTTTCTTGTTGCAAGCTGTATATGTACAATTTATTACACGCTAATGATCAATTTAGCGCTGTTACGATATTACAGTTAGTTTAAATTATGGCAAGAAGCTGGGATAATTCTGCTTTTTATAAGCAAAGAAAATTCTAGTTACGAGAAATCAAGCGCTATTTATAAAATATATAGTAGATTCTAAATGGTATATTATAATTATCGTAAATATATCGCAAAGTACATACTATACCGATGCCAATAAGACGTTAAACGTTTACTGGAATAAAACACATTCCTAAATCTCTTTGTTCGTAAATCTGATAATATTAATCAATCTGACAAAATATCTGATAAAATATTAAGCGGCATGAAGCCTAATAAATTAACAGGAAAGTTCGATTCTCGATATTCATACTTCCTCTATTTACGATCCAATCTTTAGCTTCGTAAGAAGCTTTGTATAAATACACCCCAGAGGGTAATCCGTCAAAGGAAAATACCTTAAACCTCATATACCTCAATACCTTAAATATTCATTTTTTCGATTTCTAATTTGTATCATTATGCGCGATTGAATTTTAATATACATGACGAAACATAAAGTAAAACACATAGTCGTGAAACTTTGCATTAAACTCATACAAAATATTAAATTCTTCATAGAATTCTGTGACAAAATAAGAGTTTGCACCGATCCGAGGAAAATTCAAGTTTCATCGCGATTCTTCGTTCAATCCCACAAACCCACGTCGAGAATCGCTTTAAATGTAAGACATCTACGTAGATTCGATAGCTCCTTTCCACGAGATTTTTCCGCGGTTACCAACTGTTGGCATATTTTTTATCAAAGATCGACTCGAACACTTGCGCAATACCTGGCGGCATTTTAAATTAACGCGGCCTCTCGCAAGGCCGTCGATTTTATAACGACCTCCCATTTCAGAGAAATCTACTGCTAATGAAAAAAAAAAAAAAAAAGGAAATAAACGAAAAATACAGGGGAGAAAAGGAAACGAGGAAATGAATGCAAGGCAAGGGGTAAAACAGGTCGCGTATAATTTTACTTAATTAATGCCTCCTTCGACTATTAAATTCTTTTCGACTAATAAACCGACTACTTTCCGCGTGTCTCCTGGGTTCGTGTCTACGCGTTTCGAGCACAGTTTTATGAAAACTCGAAGAACTATGTGCGATCGAACCGAGTAAACGAGGGAAATGCATCGAAGTTTCTTGCACGTTGCACACACGTGTCGTTTGTTTTATAATTTACCCGATATGTGCGATCAAATCTTTCGAGCTAAGGAAGGAAAAATGTGGAAAATAGGATAGAAAATAAAAGAATAACGAGTATGGTATAGATAATTAAACAAATTATATTTATGGCCATGTATTTGATGATTCTAAAATTTACGAGCGTAATAGTGACATGCATAATAAAAAGAAGCACAAAATTCAATGAAAACACAAAATCATATGTCGTACATAATTTTAACTGAATGGTTTGTAATTTCAGTTTGCATTCATTCGGGCTCCTGACAACGATGTCCGACGATGGGATTATAATTATAATTAGAAGTAATAAAAGAACGATAAGAACTGTTCTTAGACCATTTTGATGTTCGATTTTCGATTCAGCGAACGATCGCCAGACGACGAAAAAATGCTCGTTTACAGTTCAATTTTACTAAAGTGGGGAAAGAACGAGCGTTCGATCGTTTAGTCTAAACGTTTCTTTACAAATTATAAATTCATATTGATCCCATGATCTCACTTTTGAGATGCGTTCAATATACGATTCCTTTCACGACTATCAGATACTGTGAAAATTACAAATTAAACCGAAACGACTGTCATACACAAGTGACATACACCCGCGTATATTCATCGAGAACTGACAGACGATGTCATTCTCTTTCCCTCTCCTTCTCTCTCTCTCTCTCTTCGTTTATGCGTTTCATGTTATTAAAAATCTCTTTAACGTAGTCGATCCAAATACGATACTTGGAGTACAGTCGCAGCTCTCAAAGCGAGTAGCATTAGTAACGTTAATTTTCTTGTTTATTGTAAATCGAGCGCGGTACGTTTCGCTATTGGTATTCAATAGATTTCGATCCGGCGAATGGCGTTAATTGCTAACGGAAATGCATTACATGGGAGCGCCAGCTCGATGAATTGCACGGTTCGAACTGGAAGCCACGTGCCCCTGATGATAATAAGGCTGCAACATAAACACATTTACGTCAGGAAGCTATAAATCTGTTGCGTTTTAGTGGAACGAAAAATAACGCGGCTTACACGTTCGTTGAATATACGCACATATTTAAAGTTCTTATTTCGAAGGATATTATACAAATAAATCGTGGTACGTAAAGCTACGCGTATCTGAATCTTCTGGCAAAAAACATACATGTAGATGTATTAACGGAGAAATGGGATAAACAAATTATAATACGAAATTAACATGAAAGAATATAAGGATAAGAATATCGTAAAATTATGATTGGTTGCTCATAAATGATCGCATGAGCGTGGATCGCGTTATGAATTTCCGATGCATTAAAAATGATTTTAATTATCTATAACGAATGATTTCCACGGTTTGGAAGTATCGTTTGAAAACGATTGCAGATGGAGTGATCCAAGTTAGAAGAAACCACGAAGCAGAATGTTCGGTACAGAAAGTATTTTGTAATTAAATATATCCTGATTGAAATAGTTTCATTGCAAAAGTTGCGACGTTTTTTTAACAAGTTTAGTTAATTTATCATCCAAGTTATTCTTACGAAGTTTATCAATAAGATTACGTATAAGAGTACGAGCATAAGGTTTTGCTTAAAATCACAGTCGAATCAATGTTTATTTATTTGTGGAACTACGTTGATATTTGAATAACATGAATTATATTAAAATAAGATATTAACACTTTGAGGGATGAAATCGCACGTACTTCTTACGAGTGCTGGAAGTGATTCTTCACTTCTAAATGGATCGTTTTTGTAAAAAGAATTTCATCATAAAGCTAGTCGTTTCTTTGTTACGCGCCCCCAATTTTACCTACTGTAGCCACACTGTCGGTCGATATTTGCCTTACGTTGTAAACTGGATTAAAGAAAAAGGTCCTTAAATCTTTTAAGTTTCTTTCTTTGTTTTTACATAAAATAGTGAAAAATCTTTGGAGCAACTAAATTACTTATATTACGTAATTTATATATTTTTAGCTTCATACAAGAGTAACATGCATTTTTCTATCTATTTTTTTCATATACAGGGTGGTTGGTAACTGGTGGTACAAACGGAAAGGGGGTGATTCTACGCGAAAAAAGAAGTCGAAAATATAGAATAAAAATTTTTCGTTTTAGGTTTTGTTTTTGAGAAAATCGACTTTGAATTTTCGCTCGGTACGCGTGCACTTTATCGCGTCTCGTTATAACGGATCTCACTGTAGATCGTTATCTCGATGGATATTATCGCAGTTTAAGTTTGTTTTTGCCGTAACGGAAAATTAGGAATACATAATGAAATAGTATGAAGTAATCATAAAGTTTATTATTACAAAAATTGCTGAAAATGTTGCCCATTCTGCCGAACACATACTTCTGCTCTTCTAATTAAATTTCTATGAACACTTTCTAACGTATTCGATTGTTTTAAAGTATGAAAGGCTACAATAATCTTTTCTTTCGAATGCTCGCAACTTGCGATTTCTTCAGAATAGACAATTAATTTAATATGGCTCCATAATTAAAAGTCAAGCGGAGTTAAGTCAGGGGAGCGTGATGGCCAAGCTATTGTTCCAGCACGACCAATCCAGCCTTGGTAATGTTGGTTTAAAAAATCTCTCACATGACGACTAAAATGTGGCGGTGCATCGTCTTGTTGAAAAACTAAAGTTCCTCTAGTTCTCAACCACCAGTATATAAATATATGGGACTATAAAATTCGACATATTTAAATTCTGTCTCGTCTGAGATTTCCAAATGAGAGCTTCAATCCTTTGAAAGAGTATTTTGGTATTCCATTAGCAGTGAAGCTAAGCCGTGTTCATTAGGGGTGTAATGACGGGTTAATGATGATATTTCGAATATGAATACCAATACACACAGGAGGCTCAGGTAGCATTAGCTGCTTATTAGCTTCGAATTAAATTCTTTGTAATTTTTTCTCCAATTTGTAAAGATAAATAACATAATTGACAGTTCAATCCGAATAACATTCTCCAAAAGAAACGTAAAACACGTTTGAAAAAATTAAAAATGATGAAATTTATCGTGTTAATTAATCGTATGTACGCACCTTTTCTATTTGAGATTTTTTAATGGAATATTTATAATTTCACATAATATGTACAATATGATTAGATATGAAATGAATATGAGTAGCGATAGAAAAATATAAAATATGTTCTAGAAATGCTTGAAATGTTTTCGAGCATTCGAGCAAAAACGTCCTATCGAAATTAATAGCAATTAAAATATTTCACGTCCACGAACGAAAGAATCTCGAGACATATCAAACACCTTGGTATCAGGCGTATCTCGATGAGAATAAAATGCGCGCAAAATCACGGGTTGAAAGTGTTCTCAGCACGCAAGGTGGTTTCCGTTTCCATTTGATTCCCCGTCTTCCAATCTTAATTGTACCAGTTATGATAATATAAAATTAAAATGTTTGTCGTTAGAAACTGCACGGTTATTCCATCGACACTAATTTTTTTATAAATAAAGGTAGACTCCGATTTCGGAATTGTCATATTTCGTTAGATAAACGACGCATGGAAGAAACCCGTCGTAAAGTAATTTGATGATTGAAAGAATCGAGAAAGTTATAAATTCGAAATTTTTGAATGTATTAGGTTGTCCAAAAATGTTTCTTTCGTTTTATAAGGAAATAATAGACTCACAATGTTTTTTTGTTTTATATTAGTTTATTGAATTATGCACGAATATAATAATAAAAATAGAACGAAATGGATCACACATAATTGAATAAAATAATATGAAACAGAAATTGTTGTTTATCTATTATCACCTTACGAAACGAAAGAAACCTAATAAGTAAATATATTTAAAATCTATTTTATTCGACGAGCCGATCAATGAAACGTACTTGTCAATGATAAACGAATTAATACGAGTATTTAATTACGTATACCCGGACGAGCGAAACTTCTCGTTTGATCGCTCTAATTATTGCATAAACGACGCGGTGACACAAAAAATGGGAAGTTTTTAATAAAAACCAGACCATCTGATTTTCTCCGCTGCACCGTTGCATCGAGTTTTACTTCAAAGGCATTCAGATTAGAGACGATGGTGCCCTTTCATATTTGGGGCGTGCAAACGAGCTGCATGCCCTTATGTCCCGTGAACCGAGTATTTCTTTGCCACGTTTTGAGAACGATCCGACGGAAATCGAAGAAGCTCACGTTAATGACTCTAGATAATGAATAGAAGTATGGGCGGTTGCTTAAAGCGCGCCTGCCGAATGAGAGACTTCTTTTTCGAGCAAATAGTCGGCCAACTTTTCCGAGTCGAACTTTAAAGAGTCCGCCGTTTCTTTTCAATAAGATTCGAATCTATAATCGAAACAGTGAAATATTACAAATTATTTCTAACGAAAAATTTCAAAAAGTATTTCGCAAAAGTGGAGTTTCCGACATTGCGGCAAGCCAATAACTTCTATGAACGTGTCAACTGATAGAATCCCTAGGTAGGAGGTGTGTTTCACTCATAAGCATCGTAACAAATACTTTGCTTTGGATATTCTGTATATTTTTCTGTATTATACGCAGCGTGAGCATCTTTGCGCCTTCAAATTTTCCATAAATGCATAAAAAATCCACAGTTTACATGTATTGTATTATACGTATATTATGATATGTACATTCTATACATTTTTGTATCCTTGAGTTGTCTGTAATCGTATAAATTAACGGTCTAATAATTATTTGCACGATATCAATGGCCACTTATTGGTAGACATTTCACAGTATGACATTCCCTTCCGGTCGCTGAGGTCACGTAAATGAAGCAAGAGGCACGCGGAATATGTCGGTTGAGTACGTACAAGGAGTCCTAACGCAACGACAAACGTATCGCCGCAGCCTCTGAAAGCCTCGCAGAGAGCGGCAAACGGATTCGTCGAGCCCCAAAAGCGTCCGTAGCGGCGAAAAGCTTAACAGCTGTGTTCCTTGTGATTAAGTTCACTCGAGAAACCCGCAGACTGCAATTTTCAAGGAACGTCGAGCGGTTAGACCGCGACGCGGTTTCTCTCGATCCTGGACTACCCGACTATCGCAAAAGAGATTCGAAAGTCTGAAACGTCTAGGGGATGAACCGAACGATTGGAAAATTTCTTTGACGATCGACAAGAAGCACGTTTAACGCGAATAAAGGAGGAATAAAGAAGAGGTAGCAACAGCGAACGAACATCTGAATGCGAAGTTTCAAATCTAGAAACTACGAACGATTCCTTTCACAATCCTATCGAGATGTTATTAGAGAATTTTGCTATTTCACG
Organism: Bombus bifarius; assembly: GCF_011952205.1. Classification (NCBI taxonomy): domain Eukaryota; kingdom Metazoa; phylum Arthropoda; class Insecta; order Hymenoptera; family Apidae; genus Bombus; species Bombus bifarius. Next base: position 5,035,653 of record NW_022884356.1, read on the forward strand.
TCTTATTTAATCTTATCTGGAAAACGATATTATAACATAGAGAAGATATATCTTATAGAGAAAAGTGTATAGATCTTTCTGAATCGTTAGTCATTTTTAATAATCAATTAAGCAAACACAAACGATAGTCTGCTAATAACGCTTGCACAGTGGAATGTGACGTTCTTGTCGGACAGTTTTGACCAGCGAATGAGATCTGTAATCGAGGATAACGAGGATAATCGAGGATAACAACGATCTGATATTTGCAAAAATGCTTTTCAATGTTTTATTAGAATTAGCTTCGAGACAGAGTTCAACAACTTTTTTACACGCGTGACAGTGAATTAGCGAAAAGCGATTCGACTCTCGAAGGCGATCTTTTAATGGGTTTTGTGTGGCTCCTTGATTCTAACATTGAATGTCTTTGAGTCCATTAAGTGGTTTTACTGGCAGTGGAATCCATTAGAAGTTCTAGAACAAAACGTATACTTTTTCGTCTTCTCATTCTATTCCCAACATGATCCTCCCCTTCGTATCATGCTTCGCTTCGATCATTCAGCCACTAATTGCCTTGCCATCTTCCAAAAGATTCATGACGCAAAAACGAATAAAATACTTATTCTTCACTCTTCTTGCTGTAACAAGTTTTCTTCAAACGGTTAAGTTTCTCAATTCCGGATGAACCATGGACATTTATGCAAATTTATTTTCTCGGATTTCTTTAAAGAGTACAGCGAGAAGAGATTTGTCGAAATAACGACAGAGGATGATAGAAACAGAAAAGGCGAGTCAATTATTTATACCACACCGTATTTGAATGATTGAGAAACTGAACGATAACTCGACTAAAAGAAACAACACGTTCGCGATTAGCGATATTTAGAAAGGTTTCCATGTACATGTTTGAGAACATCGTACGCGTGTAATACGACAGAAGGAAGGGGGAATAGGAGCTTTCAGACAGAGCTTAGTGTTGTGAGAATCGTCTTAGAATCGTGGAAATCGTCTCGGTCTTCTAACACGCGGTCTTACAATTAGAGTCGTTAGAATTTCCTTGAGGGTTGCTAGTGGTGCCAAACAACCGTTGATTTACATTGTAAGTTATATTACATTTACACTAAGAAAACGGGAACCAGCAAATATCCAATTGAATGACACGCACATAACATAAACAAGACAAGGTAAATACTTAAGACTCCACTTAGACACACAACTTACATGGAAGCAACATACTAAATCAATTATAGACAAATGTAGACGGATAAACAAATTATAATTATAATAATTAAATTATAGACGGATAAAAAGAAGACAAATGTACTGGTTAACTAGTCGAAGTTCTAAACTCACTATAGAAAATAAACGAAAAATCTACAAAACGATAATAAAACCAATTTGGACTTACGGAATACCATTATGGGGGACAGCAGCAATTAATAAGCCAGATTAATAAGAAGGTACTGAGAACAATAGTCAACGCCCCGTGGTATATCAGAAACGAGGATATACGCAAAGACTTAAAAATGCCAACGCTCAAAGAAGAAATCGACAGATACGCAGAAAAATACAAGCTGCTGAAGCGAACGAAACTCTCATAGAAAGAAGACCAACAAAAAAACACCCCAGTGACCTCATTAAAAAAATAAAATAGTCAAACTCGAAGATGGTATTCCACTGGAGGTAGCCATCCACGTGTTATTTAACAATTAAGCTAGAAAAATTTACCGAATGTCCAGCTGGGCAAATTCTAAAGTACAAATTAAATAATAAAAAAAAAAATATTTTACGTTGTTTCTACGTTGCGTTAAATTATCACTAGATACTTATCTGTTTGTAATCGGTTGTAATAAACCGTTACACGCACGATCGAGCATCGAAGAAAATGTACGTATAATATAACATACGCATATTATATACAGGGTCATTGGTAACTGGTGGTACAAGCGGAAAGGGGGTGATTCTACGTGAAAAAAGAAGTCGAAAATATAGAATAAAAATTTTTTTTTAATTTTTCCATCGAGACAACGATCTACAGTGAGATCCGTTATAACGAGACGCGATAAAGTGCACGCGTACCGCGCGAAAATTCAAAGCCGATTTTCTCCAAAACAAAGCCTCGAACGAAAAATTTTTATTCTATATTTTCGACTTCTTTTTTCACGTAGAATCACCCCCTTTCCGCTTGTACCACCAGTTACCGCCCACTCTGTATATAACAATAATAATAATAGTAATAATAATAATATAAGAGCTAAAGATAGTAGTATAAGCAATTGCACGTTGCTGTTGATCAGATAAAGCATGAAATAGTAATTCAAATTACGCAATAACGAAGAAGACCAATTCCATTAAACAACGCGGAAAAATTAGCGAATTCGAATTGACGTACGCGTATGAAAACAACACAAAGCTTTCGATACGTCCTGACGTTTATTCCCAGGAGCCCGCAGAACTTTCCCCCTCGACAACTCAAAAGTTTTAGGATTGCCACGTAAAGCTTGAGGGGCTGTAAAAGACCGGGATATAAGTTTGTCGCTGGCAAAACGGAACCATCGACGTTACTGTCGAACGAGATCTCGCGCTACTATAAATCCTCGAGTCCAACGATGCGAGCAACGCCTTTCGAACTAGCCGCGCGCGGGAACTATGAAACGGAAAGGGACGATGGAAAAATTCTCACCACGTCGGCGAATTTTGCCACGTGGATCAATTTCTTCCTGTCATAAGTCGCAATTTGCCAACATACGAACAAAATTCCGCGTCCAACACAGAAAAGATCGATAGAATAAAATATTTAAGAACGAAGAATCGCCTCATCGTACGGATGCTATTACGTTCACGAACTTAGCGTCTTTATTTTCAATAAATCAGAATAGAACAATTAACATAATTTATGCCCTTGTCACGTTTTCTTCCTTACATTTACTTTTATTGCTCCTGTTCCTTTACTAGAATTTTTAGTGGTTAGTTGCGACGGTGATTAAATTAGAACTGATTGTGGATTTTAATTCAATGTTTTTTATAAATCTCCTTTACTCGTGTACCTGTCTTACCGCATATGTATCTGTAGACTTCTTAATTTACAAGGTGATTTATATTTCATATTATTTACTATTTGTTTCCTTCAGTTTCTCTAGGCATTCGTTTGTATTCGTCCTTCGTAATTGATTGGAAACCTAAGGAGAATTAATTGCTATAAAAAATCGTCTATTTTTAATATAATATCATATCAGCAAATAAACAGGATTTCAGCTAATCCAGTTTTTCCTTAGTACGCAATTTTATAAAAATTATAAGTTATTGATACCACCATGGTGAACTGAAAAAAGACGCATAATTCATACGAAAAAGTACTTACTTGAACGATATCGTTAATTATAAAGATTATAACTCCTTGAAACTTAGATCCCAATTTTCTCATGTATCCGGTTGCCCGAATCTTCGACTAATTTCTATCTAAGTAACTTCCAAGCAAATAATATAATAAATAATTGGTCGTTAGGAGGAAAGAACGAAGTAATAGCAAAACTATTCTAGCAAAGAAACATCAAGAAAAAGTGGTAGCAAAGATGAGTTCAACATGCAGTTCGCGCAACTAGCTAGACGGATCAGAATCCTGTTCGTTGGAGCAACTTAAAAATGGCTAAGCTTGCATGTGAAGCGGAGAAAAGTGCTGGGAAAGACGCGAAAACGAGATGCAAACGATCTGCCGGAACAGAATCACCAAAGTTTGAAAGTGGTCGTAGAGACGTGCTTCATACGGGTCATGTTGAAGCTGAAAGTTTTGCGGAGTAGCAGTATCAGCAGAGCGATAGTTAAATACGAGTCGTTTTGCTCGATTAGTATCACAAGGATCGGAGTTAGGGGTGCGCAGATTTCCGCAGATGAAATATGTCCTTCTGTTCTAGCTGCCTCATCCTGCAGCAATCGGAAAATTTTACTGGATCATCGATTCGTTAATTGAATGGAAACCACGAATAGAGGTCTAAAGTACATTTAGCACGTTTTGAGAGAAAGCGGATTTTAAGTTATATTACACAGTTCCATAACTTTCAGACATCTAACAACGTGCTTCTTGTGTTTAAACGTTACATTTCCTTCTGACGAAATATTTGCATCCTGTGTCTATTAAAATGATAGATAGAAACTGTAGAAATATAATTTACTGCTAATTCAATTCTGACCAACGTGCGCTATAGATCCTTATTCGAGGTTTTCCTACGATTATTCGATCGCAACGATGTCCTTTCAAAATTCACGATCGTCGAGTATAGTTAACCAACGGAAAGAAATATTTTTCAACTGATTGAATTACTATAATATTACTAACAGCTCGCTTGATATCATCGATCGAGTTTCATAGTTTTTTCAAGAAGATTTGTGTGTTTGACAAAATTGTCGAAAATGACAACGTGAGTTCGTGCTCGCCATCCATATGCAGATGCGTTAGTTATAAGTGTTGAAATTGTGGATCTTTGAAGCCGAAATAATATTATAGAAACACTAAATTTATACTTGGAATTAATATTAGAATAGTAATATATTTATTTTATGGCCGATGTCTTATATATTCATCGATACACACTTGCACGCGTCTCAGCATTTTCTTCTATACCCGACTGTTAACCGACTGACTAGTTTACATTCATCTGTTTTCGAGACAGTATGTGTGCGCGCACACACATACCTCCACACACTGATACCCACATACAAGTATCTATACTACGCATTTAACCCAGTCCAGCACAGAAAATTATACATATCTCAACAATAAGAAATAGTAACTAGAAGATAATCCTAGTTACAATCGATAGATTTAATCGATAGGCTTAAGATGCTTGTTACGACCGTTCGCGGAGAGACGCGGTCGCTGGGAAAACGCGTCAGCGAGAGGCGTAAATTCTCGCTACGATTATGTTAATCGACGCCGCGAAATAGTCGTTCCCCTGTTTCGGTTAAGATAACAGAGGTGGTTTAATGAATGTAACACTGTATTAACAGGTTAACATAAAATAATATATTTTACAATAATATGATGAAGATGTTACAGAAATTTGACTCGACTTTGCGATATCTCTAGATAAATTCGTTTGCTCGTCAGATTTGTCAAAGTGTCACGTTTGACTCGTCAGAAGGAACTGAACGCCCTTCGATTATTCCTTTGTCTCATTTGGAAGACGACCCCCACTATGCTCGGGTCACGCCACCGCTCGCGCCTATGATCACCTATGCCTCTTCTAGTGTGAAAAACGTAACGGTCAAAAATCGACGTTTCTAGAGCTCGCTGCTTGGCGACAACTATGCTCTTGTCACGTAAAATAACAAAATAAAAAAAGGAATTTGAGGTAAAAAATAAAAAAAGAAAACTTTATTTTTTTTCTAACATCAATACACTTTACAATCTACTTCCGAACTCTAGGCGTGACTTTCTAAGATTGACTCTTATGATTTTACTTTCGATCGGATCCGATTACTTTCTTTTGTCATCCCTCAACATTCCCACCGTCCATGCATTTGCTAGGCGTCCGCGATCGTTGCCACGTGCTCTTTCTTCTAGAATCTTCGGTGGAAGGACCATTGGGATGTTGATGGTTCATTAGGCACTTCAGCGATATACATTGTCGCCGAGTGTCGCCACATCTTTATCTCTATCGTCAGTCCGTCGGATTTGAAGTATGCCGGTCGTGACACTCTCGTCGATACATTGTATATGATCCGGCGGGCAGATAAGACGGTTTGTCTGCGACGTTGTAGGACCGCGAGCGACGATTAGAAAATACAGCCTGTGGTAAGCCTCGTGGCGTAACAATGCTTTTTTGTTTTTATTCCTAGTTTTTGTAAGCGCGTGCAACAAAGGTTTTCTTGGCTCACAACGGTGTGATAGATTTATCCATTCAATAAAATAATAACTATTGTGATCCTACCTCTGAGTATAGAAATAACAACAAAAATTTTGACAGTTATAATTCCTGATTTGGATATTTCGAATCATCTCTGATAAGAAAAGAATGAATATTAGAACATGATGTTTCGACGATATTTCTTGCGGTGTAAAATAAGATGATCGGTGGTAATTTCTATGGTGCAAACAACACACAACGAAATGTCGTTTCTCTTTAAAAAGCACGTTTGTGTTGATATCGCCTATCTATTCCGAGTCGACCCATTCTTGAAACAACGAGCTGATCTTGCTTTGAAAGGAAGTTGACTTGTTTTCATAAAAATTATCTCTGGCAGTTGGTAAACGTGAAGTGACTTTAGATCTCCATTTCTTGCCCCAATAACTCTGTGTTTCCTCTCTTATCTGCGAAATGAAGACGTTCGCCATTAAAAATGCAGACTCCGAGATGTTACTGTAAGATTAGCTACTTCCTTCACCATTTTATCTGTCAACCCATTTTCTCGATATTAGCGTAGAATGACATTTTAAATAACATTCGCTTCTCAAGTACCTCCGCGTTCGTTTCCTAACATTAAAAAATTCTCAACATTTTAACATTTTGAAATAATACTTTTGTTGTTTGATATAATTTCAATGGATTGAATTCCACGTCTGAAATCACAAATCAGCCGTATACTTTGAACCGCTAGAAATTTTTCGCGAAATCCATCATGTTGAACAAGTTAGTGTTGCACGAGGTAATTCATTTCCACGTTGCATTTTCTAATTTATCGCGGTCTCCTCGCGAATTTACAATAATTTAATTTCAGCGAATTTTACGCGCGGTCACTGCGTTCCGCGTTTTAAACGAGAACCGCGGGCAGCTTTAATTCACCAGTGTTTTTGATAAACTCGTTATCGAGTAAACGATATACTTGATTTTGGTTATAACGTTAGACCGATGGGATTTGCTTTTATTGATAAAACGAACGTTGTTATCGTATTTTCTGAAAAATGTAACGCCATAAACTTTCGGTTAAAGGAAAGATAACCCACATTCGCTACATACAGGTAATCAACTGTACTATCTACGTTCATTACATTACGTTTTTATCTCTTTATTCGCTGTACGTACACACGTACATACACTGTACGATTGAGATGAGAACTAAAGATTTTGAGTAGTTGATATCGAACGTGGAAAATTATATACAGGGTGGTTGGTAACTGGTGGTACAAGCGAAAAGGGAGTGATTCTAGGCGAAAAAAGAAGTCGAAAATATAGAATAAAAATTTTTCGTTCGAGGCTCTGTTCTCGAGAAAATCGACTTTGAATTTTCGCTCGGTACGCGTGCACTTTATCGCGTCTCGTTATAACGGATCTCACTGTAGATCGTTGTCTCGATGGAAAAATTAAAAAAAAGAAAAAAAATTAACAATCACCCTCTTTATATCAGAACAAAATTAAACATTTCTTAAATATTGAAATAATTGATTCGTCGAAAGAAATACACAACAAATTTCAAAGGCAAAAGAGAAGAATCTGTGAAACGGAGTCGAACTTTTCTGAACTCGCGACCCTCGCAACGTTAAACACCGATTCACCAACCCCGAATATCCCCAGCCACGAAGTCAAACAAGCCCAAACGTGTCAAAATTCCGTTAAAAATCCCCAAACGGTTCAAGTCCCCGTCCACACTCGGCCCATTCCACGGTTCCAACCCTTGCACCTTCGCCCCCATCCAAATAAAGAAGGAGTTAGCCCATTCCCACTGGAAACAATCTCATTCATCAGCTCCACTCATACCTCTCGCACGCGATACCACGTTATCCAGTGTTCTGCACCGCGATAATAAAGAGAGCGAGAAGGAAAAAGCTAAAAGAAAGAAGAGAAACGCGGTTGCCTTAAGCGCGAGTAGCATACGAGAATAAAGCGTGGACGATGCAGGGAATTGTGATTCGCCGGCGTGAAACGATTCGACCGAGGGATCGTGGCCGAGTAAAAAATGCAACGAGCCGCGGCGTACGTGTAAGAACGTGATAGCCGAGGGTGGAGTGAAATAGCGAGGGTGGGTTGCAGCGGCTAGAAAGCCGGATGAGAAAGGTGGACCGCCGCTAAAGGATCGAGGGAGTCGGCTGATAAAAGGGCTTGCTTGGAGGTGATAGTTGATGAGAAGAGGCCGAGCGAGAGGAGAAGCAGAAAAGAGGGAACTGCCGGTCGAGGTTACATCACGGAGGGTGAAGAGGTAGAGATGTAGCAGTTACGAGGGGAAAAGAGAAAGCAGAAACGAAGTCGAAGATCCAACAGGGTGGAAGAGAGAGAGTGGAGCGAGCGAAGGATTTGCAGTTTTAATTGTTCGCGCCTTCTTTACGCGTGTCGCACTCTTAGCGATGTGCCTCGACGTGGCTAATTATTTCGAGCGCCCGAAAGTCCGAGGACCCGCCTTTCTCGCCCGGGGACGCGCTGTTTGCATTGCTCGTGTGCAGGGGCTGATTCTGAAAACTGGGGCGGGCTACTTTGCGGACAGAGATAGGGGAATTTGAATAATGTGACACGGGGACGGCGGTTTCGGGGCTGCAAGTTTTTTCCTTTAAAACAGCGTGTACGAGAATTGTTTTCTTTCTCTCTTGTCCTTTTTTCCTGCTTTTTGTTCGGCTTCGTGTTATTGCTGTCGTTTGTATGTGCACGCGTCGTGGATGTATTGCGGTGGAGCCTGTGAGTCACTGAATTCACTGCGGATGTTTGCGTGGTTATGGGAGAGACGCGAAAGTGTAGAATGCGCATGATGTAGAAAAATATACACAGGACTTTTAAAGCAGTAGCATTCAGATAGAATATTCGGTAAAAACAAATTTCTATTTACGTTCCATTTATTTGATGCGAATTCGCATGAACATCTGCAGTTTAATTATGAACGAGCAAACTACGTCAAGAATCGCGTTATATAGCGAAACATTTATTGAAATTCCCATTAAACTAACGATAACACGAAATTATTTAGCGTAAAATCTCGTTTATTTACCAAAGTCTTAAACGAATAAATTTCATTCTACGTTTCATTTTTCTTTTTCGTAACTTTTTTATTCTTCACTTTCGTTCTACTTTCAGTCACGAGATCTCCATGATTCTAATTACATCATAAATATGGATCCACAGTGTATCTTTGTGTCTATCGTTGATCTCCGATTAAACTCCATGGAACGAGAGGTGAACGTACTCGAATGTTCTTATTCCGAACCATCTCATTCGACGAAACTACACCGATTGCCACAAATTACTGTCGCAAAACACAGTTTCGCCGCTAATTGCTAAAAGATAAGCGCGACAAGAGTTTTCTTGATATCAACATTGCATCTCTGGTTTATAAGGGTGGGCGTACTAATTATCATGGGAAAGTGGTTTCGTAATTGTCTCTGCAATTGTCTCCGCGGCCCACCCTTAACCGTAGCACGCCTTTAGATCGTCAAAGAAGAAACGCGACTGAACCTTCGTCGAGTGTTCACGAGCTCGTTGCGTTCGCGAGTCGACTGAATTGCGACCACTTTCTTTCGTTTCTCTGAATGGCGACGTTACGAACGATCTCTCGGGGCACGAAGGGGACGTTGCGTTTCCGGCTGACGTAAAAACTGCAATTTATCGCGTTGCGTTTCTTCGTTCGTTAAAGAAGTAAATCGAAAGATTTAGGGATAACGAAGAAACGAAGCAGGATAAACATATCGAAGGGATACGCAAGAGTTCTGTTTCGAATTTATCGTAATGGGAAGATCGAAGGGAACGTCTTGTTGGGAATAAGGGGAGCCAAACTTTTACGTACGAGATTGTGCAGGTAGAATTTTAACGTAATAGGGATGGAATCTTACGAGTAGAATGGACTAGGAATATAGTTATCGATTCCTTATTTTTGTTCCTTTTTTCGGCTCTTTTCTTCTACGATGGAAAATATTTTATGAGGATTTTAATGCCAGAGCATATTGATAGTACGATAATTAATAAATCGTAGGTTATTGACTTCCGTAGATTTTGCAAATTAGGTTAATCGATAGCTCTATACGATTCGTTTGTACAACTTTGCACGTTTTATTATCAAGTTTGTTAGTATTATTTTCTGGTCGATGGTAACTTGTTAGTTTTTCGAATTTCAATAATGGTAGTAGCTCGATTATTATATTCATATTTATCATCGTTATTTGGCCAACTGATGTAGAAGAATAAGGGGTTTATCAGTGATCGAATTTATAAAATTTAGAACGTTGTTAGTGTAGAAGATATCTTTATTCAATTACACAAGAGGATCGAAGTTGAATATATTGTATTATATTTTCCAGAACGGAATCAGGTGGCGTACAAGGATAACAGATTCAACGAGCCCTTTATAGAAATAATCGAGCATGTCGCTGGAATACGATATCTTATCTCGCATTCAAATAATCTTCCAATGTTATGAGAAAGAAGAAGTACACTCCCCAAACGATTCTTAAGTTTATTAAAAATTACTTTCGACCAGAGAATAGAAACGAAAACCCTAAAATTGGATATTTTATCGTTCACGCTCGCAGTATGTAATTCTATTATTCAATGAAATTTTCTTCCATGCTCTTGTTCCTAAAATAAGCAAAGTCTAATTTCATGTGCCTTTCTATATTCTAAAAATTGTACCAATCGATATAAAACATTACTAATATTAATACGCGTAAAATACAAGTATTTAATATATTAAAGTACTAAGATTAACTACAGGATAACTATAAATGACTTATTAATTAACTATAAATAGAAGAACAACGTTAATAAAATTGGAAACAAATATCGTTCGTTGTCCATACCAAAGAAAAATTTCGATCTTTTATTCCTTCGTAAGTACATTTTCGATACGTTTCTCTAGCAAAGTAATCGCTTAAGAGAATTAAAATACAGCGTGGAACGTTTTCTTAGGTCGTGCGCGTGTCAGCGTGTAAAGATTATAAATAACGACGGTATATAAACGGGTTTCTTAGGGAGAGGATTGCCATGCATGCCAACGTAATCCACGTTGAACCGCTGCTTTCGTAATTACACTTTGACTTCTAATTATCATGCACCGTCAACCTCTTCATTCTTCGTGGCCTCGTTGCGTTCATTTGCACGGACGAAGCGTGTTGCGACCACTTTTTTTTCGTGTTCACCACGAACAGCACAGACCCGTCGCTGTTTGATATCCATTCTTTACTGTCTTTTTTTTTTTCCTACTTCGTCTTGTCGTTTTGTTCTCTGGCCGCTTGTCGTTTTGCTCTCTGACCGCTTGTACGACCTCGCCACTCGAACAACTCGCTTACGTTCACCGGACAAAAGAAAACTTCGTTGCGACACGACGTGCACCCGAGTGCAAGCTCATTAACTCTTCGTTTCGATCGATAGCTCGATAAATTAAATCCTACTGTTGTCTATTATTGAGTTTTGATATGTTTTAATAGAAAAATCTATTTTAGGAATTCTAAGCTTGAAAAAAACTATAAAATAGGAATTCTGAGCTTGAAAGATACAAGGATACGTAGATGCTACTATAAAATACGTAATATCGACAGTTTCTTCTTACTCGAATCAAGATTAATCATATTCGGAATAAGAATTATGTGAATATCAAGGCAACTTCTTTCTACAATATTTATTACGAAATACTTCGATAATTGTCATTTAGAAGATTCAACAGTATCTACTTTCGTCTGCTTCTATTGTTTTACCTTATTTTAACAAATGTCAGGAAATTTTCACTTTATTCGTACGTATAAAATTGTCTTAGTCCGGTCTACAAATTCGCGCGTATACTAAAAAAATGTTATAAGAAAAATACGAAGTAAAAGTTCATTTAGATCTGCTATGTGTTCGTTATTTTACACAATTGGTTGTTTTCTTCACGATACCATTTCAATGTTATTTTCATAAAATGATTTCCCTGAATTATCTGTACGTAGCAAACACGTAAAAGCGCGCTTGAACTTGTCAATATAATACTTTAAACTGTTCCCCAAATGTAATAACAATATTTAATTCTTCAAAGTGAACGATATTCGCGTCAAGTTCCTATTATATTCAGTAATAGATATAACATAAGAGTTAACAACCACCAAAACCCACTAGTTACTCAATTTCCTGACACGTCGGATCAGATCCACAGGCTAAAAAGACATTACTCTATAGATTTAAGCACTAGAATCAAACATACGATAAACAATTTTTAATCACGACATTGTACCACGCCAGAAAAATTTACTTACAATTCTCAATGAAAATTGGTTGTAAAATTCATCAAAAGAAACAAAAATTTTTATTACTCTATATTCTAGTTAATATTCACAAATCTCTAGGAAAAGATCGCAAAAACATCTCGCCAATAACGTTATTTTATTTTCTAAAACTAGAACGCAAAATTTCACCTCGTGTCCAGAAGCCAAAACGTATAACGTTTCGTTTATTTCGAAAAAAGAGAAACAATTAACATCGAAATACTAATGTCGTCGCAGTGTAAAGGATTCACGACGTAACAACAGCAAAATTTAGAATATGCGTGGGCTTGTAGGCGTGAGATTTTTCGTCCGAAAGCGTGATACATCAAACAGAAACGCGCAGACACGGAAACTGCTCGCTTAAATCACTTCTTTGCTCGCCATACTGTTGCATCGCGTCCGACCGGCATAGTATTTATTATTTATCCATATGCGGTTGGAATAATGCAACGTCGATACCACGGCGAGCTGTTGGGTCGCGTTATTTATGGATTCACGCTACTTTCGTGAATCAACTCCAGCCACGCCTGAATCGCGTACGCCCGTTTCTCCAGGACGAATCATCGCGATACATTTTTAATCGTCCACAAGAGAGAAACGAATCTTATCCGAACGTGAATGTTACGAACTGTCCGACGACTTTGAAAAAATGTCGTTCAAATTCGATGCATCTTCTTCGCTATTATTGAATTTAGGGGAATTCCCGCGAGAATTCGTAAATTTTGCGGTATATTTCTATGATTATTTATTCGAATAAATAAATTATCACACGATATTATGTGCATATTATACGATTATGTTATATATTTATAGGATTATCTATCAATTATATATTTATATAATTATGTGTATCGTTAAACAAATCATTATATTATATTATAAATTACTATATTAATGCTTTATAAATTACGCAGTTATTCGCTATACGTTACGTCAGTTTTCGGTTTCCTGTTAATTTCTATTGAAGCGCGTAGTCGATAGGGTTCGAAAGATTATTCGAAGAAAATAAATTTCATCGAATATTTTTTAAATACATTCTTCTACTCGGTATAACGTAGCTTTGTCGTACTAAACATTTGTTTTTCTTCATAATGGCAATAAACAGAAGGAAATTTCAAATTTTATTAAGTAACCGCGCTTTATTCCGCAGCCAAATTACTCGTGAAACTTGGCTTTGTCTTTAAATTTGTCAGCAAAAGTTTCGGAGAAACTTTACTAACGGTGGAGTTTGCGGATAAAATAACGGAAACGAAAAAGAACAGCAGCGGCACAGCAACACCTGAATAATGTCGGAATCAAATAGCCTGCGCATGGACGATTAATTAAAACGACCAAGAGAAAAAATGGGGGCCATTACATGGTGCAGCGCTGTCGCGAAGTAGTATATGACTGTCACGTTTCAGACGGATCGCACACTTTTAATCGCTGCGTATAGTTCGTTCGTTCAAGAATGTTCTCCGATATTAACCGATATCAGAAATAGCTTCGAGCTTTGTGCTTTCTTAATATACTTGCACATTTTTATTTATTGCGTACCAAGGAAGATTTATTCACAGACATCGATATATATTTCCCGGAAGAAAATTTTATAAATTGTTAGTACGACGTGTTTGCATATGTTTCACAGTTCCATGTAGAAGAAAATAAGACAAGAATTCGTTAATTAAATACTTTGTAGCAGTTCCGGCGAATTGTATATCAGCTGCACGTATTTGTAATTTTGACGAGGATATTGAGATAGAAATAAGAAGCTTAACGCCAAGTAAACAGCGTTAGCAAGTAAAAGTCACAACTTAATTTTATTAAATTCAATGAAGATATTATTATAGCAGAAACATAGTAATATACAAACTAACGCGATGCTACGAGAAAGTTCTTTAAGTACACTCTCTTGATAAAGAACGCTTTTGACAAATAAAACGAAGAAGCGAGTAACAAGATATAATAAAAGAAGAACAAGAAGCATTAACAGAGAAACTAGATTGTATAACATCACGAACAGATTTATCCTCTTTAAAGTGAACGACATAAAGCAAACGAGATACAAAAAGAAATCTTAAAGAGACGTAGCAGTAACAAAATATCTAAATATTATCACATTCATTCAAATATAATACAATGTCGGTATAGAAAAAAAGTATTACAATAATTCGTTGTACTTGTATCATTTATTTTCATTGACTCGAATACGATTCGAACGGACGCGTAGCTATTGCTGCAAGCGCGAAACTAATAATATTTGCTTTTATTTATTAAACAGCGTCGACACGGATCGAAACGATTCATGTTTACACGTACGTTCTCGTTCGAACCAACCCTTTTCATTATAAACGGTTGTCGAGCGTGTCTCGTAAATATTAATCAAATAACTCTCGATTGCTGGCGGTGTCACTATGTGCTGGACGATTCGGCAATTGGACGATATTTGTTTCGTCGACTTGCAGCTAGCCGGCTCGGTAATTTTATTACAGGCATTTCGACACGGCCCCGACAAATGTAATGGCCGTTAATCTGTCAAATACAGTTAAACACGCGGTGTTTGTCGTACTCGACTGGAACGGTTTTCGAAACCCGGCCGATTCCACCGATTTATTTCGAAAACGCGATTACGAGAGAAGTACGTCATAGGTTTTTAATCGGAGCACACTTTAAAACGGTAGCCGTTGGTTTCAACAGTGGAACCGTTACGAGCAAAATCACGATTCCCTTTTCATTCCTCTTGCTAGCTTCCTCTTTCTCTCTCTCTCTCTCTCTCTCTTTCTCTCTCTCTCTCATGATAGCAATTAAACGATATAATGAAGTGTAAAGCGCAGGAAGATTTAATGAAACTCGGCTATTTTCGAATTTAAATGAAGTGCGTGTGGAAACGCTGATTTTTCACGACTGATTTCATGGTTTGATGTTACTTCGTTTAACGGGCCGGTGGTTTATTTTTATTTCCAAGATGTGTGTATCGTGTGTTTAAATACGATAAACGAGGTTTTATTAAGATCGAGGTAATCGGTTAAACGCAAACTTCTGTCCTTTCTTCCTTTTTCGTTGTACGATTGTCTGTCTTTGTTGTCGAGATATTCTACATGCAGTAACTCCATTATCCAGTTTTCAATATTATATGTTTGCCGTTGAAACATTTTATAAGCATTCGAATGAATTGTTAAACTATTGGAAAAATAACTGTCCATTGCAGCTTTTCCATAAGAAATTTATATAAAATGCAATATCTAAAATTCACATAGTTGGCTACGAAACATCTATTGGTAAATTGTGCAATATTTCAGAAATGAAAAAATATGTGCAAATATGAAATTTGATTAACTGCGATTTATAGAAATCTTCATATAAAATTCTAAATAACGCGACAGAATGAAATTCAGGCTGATTACTTCCAAGCTGAAATTTTCAGAAATTTCTCTCCTAAATAATGAATGTACGGGAATGAATGAATTAAAAAAATATTTCAATACCAATTCTACCTTTCTATTGAAACATTTTTTAATTCGAACACTGACAATTCTATCTTTTAAAATAGAGATTTCGTAACAAACAGAACAGAAAGTGTCTCACTTGGCGTGCATAGAGAAAGAAATTTCTTCAACTAACAATAGCGTCTTTTAACAATTCATTTAGATACGATTTGAAAGAGACTGGTTGAAAGAAAACTCTCTATGTAATTCGTCGTGTTCTCCAGGTATACGGTAACTAAGTACACGATTACCTCACGGAGCGTGTAACGAGATTCTGGTTCCATTGGTGGGCGAGAACAAATGATGTCAGCTGCCGTCATTGAAAATGCAATCGCTCTGTTTCCTGCTGGCGTGCTGAATCTCATAACGTTCGATTTCACTCTTCGCTTCGAACGAAATGTTACAAATTTCAAATCCGATTCGAGGTAATAATTCAGACCAGAGACTTCTTGGTAGACTCGAAATCGGAAGAACCATAAATATCGTGGGAAACATCTGACAAATCCAACGTTTCAGCATAGGAATACGAGCGTAATTAGAATTTTCCTTTTCACGTTTACATTTATGTAACGTTCCATTTTGTTTCTCTTTTCTATGAGTATTCTCATAATGGATATTCCTACGTCTGTTTCGAATTTTCGTGTTTTAATCTTTTCAAAAAAATTAACTGACAGACTTTTACGACACATGATTTTTCATATTTTGCTTAAACTCGAGAGATTCTTTAGCAATAAAAAAAACACGATTAAAATTATTATAACTCGAGAAGCATATTACAGTTAAAATGATATATAAACGCAGAGGATTTTCATAAATTCTCCATAAATTGGACAAGCTCGGATCATTAAACGTTCTTAAAATTGAAGAGATTACGAATCTATCGAGTTACATCTATATCGAGTTATATTTATTTCGCCGCAAAACGAACAGCAATTATTGAAATGCGAAAGCACTTTAAAAATAAAAATTCACTTGCGACCGATCTTTTTATCCGGTGTTCGCTTATTGGTAGGTCGGGCAAACTCTATGCATTCAGCCCTCGAGCTTAATTGCATTAACGATTTCAAATGAATCGATACGAAGCCGGGCGAGACGTCTCGCGATTAAGCGAGTCTCGTAGATTGCTTCTTTGAAGTTTAATATCGTTTTTGGACAAAGTCAAATGTACTTGTCTCCATTTAAGTCTTCAGAGAGCTGGTTAAGCAAGCTTCGTGATAGAGCAGCTTTCGCTTTAAGACCAGGCCCGGTTCTAATCGAGAACGATCGATCACGAGCTTACAAAGCGGCTAGCAGAACTAAAACTTCGCCGCACGCCGGTGTCGGCTGATGCAGTCGGATAACGCGAAAGACCGTACCTCCATTCGTCATCGAAGTCAACCAACAATAAGGAAATTCGAATCGAGAGTCAAGACGAAAGCTCGTGTTGTTTCATTATTTTGCAATTGCGCGTGCAAACGCGAGTCGCCTGGTAAGTTCGTGAAACTTGAAGTTAGATTTAGGTAGAAGGAACATCGGAGAAGAAATCACAAGTGAAACGAATATTAATGTAAAATAGAAATTTTAACGTAATTTTGATAGAAAGGTTTGACATCAATTTTAACCTATCTCACCGAAAGAAAAATCTTTAAATTTTGCAGCATGAATTCTCTTAACAATAAACTTAACCCTTTAACCTACAACTAGGGGCATAGCCCGTAGTACGATGGTCGGGCCAAACGTAAACATTATGGGCATATCCCGTAGTAGATGATCAGACCAAACGTAAATATTACGGGCATAGCCCGCAGTACGATGATCGGGCCAAATACAATTTATAATATAATATATAATAGCTTGTTTACGTTTTCGGCCCAAAATTCTCGAACGTAAATCGTAGGTTAAGAGCTTAATGATACAATATTGATATTATTGTAATATACCGAGGTTTGAAAAAAATGTTATAGTTTGAACTTTTAAAATAAATATTTTCAACATGGAATGCTATGCAGCTCTACTTAGAATGAAATTACACGTCTCGATCGATCTCGGTGGTGTGAGAAAAATGATAAAAATTCAATCAGCAGGGTAATTTTGACAGAGGGGTAGGAGAATAATCTGATTTCCTTTGGGAAATTAATTTTCATGTATAGAATTATAGTTAAGTCGAACGGAAACGAAGTGTATTTGTGTCTCTTCGTAAAAGGAGAAAAAAAATACCAAGACTTTATGTTTCACAATGGCGTTCGTCTAGCGAATGAAACATCATACAGTTCTGATTTATTACACGGTTTGTCGTTCCATATCGTCGTGTAAAATATCGAAATTTATAAACTCGGTGACTTCACTGTCGCGCGGTGAAAGTTTTCGGAAGCGAGGAGTTTGATAAACACGCTATCGGGAGGCTCCTAAGAGCAGAAAAGATTGGAGAGACTATTATAAATCCAGTAGAGTTGTCTGAGTGGAAAGTACGAATGCTCGGCAGATTCGTCACCATCTGATCATAGTACGAGCAGGGGTACAAATTTTCGCAAGTGTTTGAAGACCATACTTTTATAAAGTTTCGAAAGTTTTGTCCGTCTATTCTTCGAAAAGGGGGAACTTGGCAGGCTAAGTTTTAGACAGGACGAACAGTCGCTTCTTCCCTGTCTGAGCCAAGAATAATCCATGTATCTTCACCCCTTGGTTTTTCTTAGCAAGTTGACGCATGAATTAATCAGACTTTTTGTTTCTTAATGCTTATTCCACGATTCCTGTACAAATCTTACGACAAAATACTCTTGTTTTGTCCGTAACTTCCTTTGACCTTCCTTTCCTTTCGTAATCTGTCTTTTATGTAAGTTTGAAAGTTAATAATTAACGACAGAATTATCAAGCGGAGATTAGCCGGAAGTTTGAACAGGTTTTGTTTAAGCTAACGAGCGACTGAATATTTTATTCATTATTCTATTCGTATAAAAGCAATTTCGTAAATTAATAAATCTTCCGAAAAAAGATAGCAAACTGAAGAAACTTTATATTGGACGCATAAATCACGGACTGGTGAACGGAATAGACTTTATATCGTTTTTAGGTGACACTTGAACTTAGGATCGCCTATTATACTAGGTGTTAAAAAATAAAGGCGTTAAAAATAATACCAAGGTATTAATGGCTTACAACTGAGAGTTAGAAAAGCCAACGAGAAGAGTAGAAAATATGTGACATAAAACCTGGTCGAAATGTAATTTTGTATTCTCGAATAGTTTAAAGATTTTTTTTTGGAAACACGTTGAATGCAAACAAGCATATTAAAATGAAAATATATCAAGCGAAGCGAGCAAAATTTTCTCTTTTTTAGAAAATGTTTCGTATGTCTTCTTCGTATTTCAATGTAACATTCATAATCATGTATGAATGGACACATGTATACAATTAAACGTTTCGTTTCCTCGAGTTTCTTTTGTTACATACTACTCGTTCTTCTAATTCAATTTTTTATTGTTGTATATATTGGGTTGTTGCATATATTGGGAGCCAACCCAATAAATCAATTTTGATTATTTCAATTTCTAATTTCTAATTCAAAAATCTAATTCAAATTTCTAATTTAATTTTCATTCTACGCTTTGAGCTTCTTCCTACATGCCACGAAACTGTTAAAAATTTCTCCTCCTTCTCAGATACTCTGTGCAATTTCGTAATTTCGCAATAAACTCATTTAGCCCCGACAAAAAGAAAATTCCATCGAATCGGAGGGTTCATAAATTAGATTTTCACACGAAAACTCCAGCATTCTTGGAGTCTGGCAAATCGACGGCGGAAAAACTCGTCAAGCTCATTCAGGAAACGAAATAGTTGCGAGCATCGTGAAGCTGATTCTTCGGATGCTTCGGTACAACGCGACGCAAGACTCCAGCACGGAATACCTCTCCATTCCCAAAATTAAGTTCACCCCGTGGTTGCCATTATCCTTCCCGCTCCCCTCTCATTTAAAACGACAGCGAAAAAGTTCGTTGGCTCGTGTAATTCGTCTAAATTTCCTGGAACCGTGTAATTTGTTTAGATAGCGCCAGCTTAAAGAAGAGATACACGTGCGCGTTGCAAACGCCCACGCATACCAGTTAATAGATCTAATTCCATTTCTTCGTTCGACTGGCGAAGAATGTTCCGCCTTACTTTTCCCATAATTCGTACGTTCCGTGTCTTGGTACATTGAACATCGACGAGATTTGAAACGTTCTATGTATTTATGTTCAATAGAACCACACTCTAGAAAGCGCAAGTAAATACGCACAGATCTGTTCATTAGCAATAAAATACTTTTGAACGCTTAGCTAAATTCAAACAATCATTTGGAAATTATCAGAACATTTAAGAGCGATTGTTTCATTTGAAACGTTAGTTTACAAAGGATATTCAATATTATAGTAATAATCTTATCAGTTTGATCAGTATACTCATCAACTTTGATATTTATATTATTATTCGTATTATATTTATTTTATCGTATATTACATTATTCGTATTATAGACGTTGTTATCGCCTTTGCATGCTATAGATGATTTTACGATAGAGATTCAGATTTTGAATAGAGTTCACGGAATTTCCTATTTAATCCACTCTCAATTCTTTCAATAGATTCAAGCCAGGTCAACGCGTAATTATTTTAATTCGTTATATTACTATAATTATTTGGAACAATATTAACAAATTTAAGAATATTTCTCTAGGACAAATAGAGAATAAAACCATAGAGAATAAAATTGTAACCGCGTTAGGCGAGGCTTCGTTTCGTGAATTTAAATAAACGTCTCGAACAAAAGATTTTTGTTACATATTGTCCTCTTTGACTGTTATCAGTTGACGAATATTAGATTAGATAGATTAGATAATACGAGGCAAAGACTTCGTTACAGAGAATTCCTCCGTAAATTCTCTTACTTTAGAAGTCGAGAGAATACGAGCATCGTTGCGTGATATAAAATGAAAATTTAGAGCGCTGGCATTCACCATGATAATCTTTTCAACGTTGCAGAACGCCTATGCAGCTCGTTCTTTCCTGTCGTGTTCGTTTCAATAATCGCGCTAACATATCCTAATTATGTCATCGGAACTTTCCTTTTGCTCCGATGTAACGTTGATTAGCTTTCGCTTAATTGCCCTCCTTGGTTAACCTTTCTTTCAAGTATAAACATTCGCAACCAGTGCAATGCATAAAATTAAATATTCGTTGCAATAAATTCGCCGACGATTCAAGTAATAGTCGAACGAATTTATAACTAAATGTAATTCCTGGAAATATTTAAAGAAAGAAAAGGAAGATTTGCCGATAAAAGTGGAGGTCTGTGACGATTTAAATCAGAACATCGCTTCTTCGATTCCTCCATCGGCAAGCGTTTTGCATTTTACAAATGTAAACGATAGCGATAAATCGAAGATACTTCCGGCGTATTTGCAAATGTTGTTAGCCGACGATTTATCCGAAGCGAAGGATATAACTTCGCAAGATTATTTTCGTTATAGGAACGACTGCTGGAGTATAGGATTATTAAGTTTGTATTATTATTGAAATATCTGCGTCACGATATAAATCGTATCAGTCATCTGCCAGTGAACCTTCATTCGTATCAAGTATCTGATTACGTAATAATTCTCATGTCAGGTTCGATTTATGCGCTTACGCATCGTAGTGATCTCTTTTTTTAATTTAGATCCAAATTCGGATGAGTA
This sequence comes from Bombus bifarius, assembly GCF_011952205.1. NCBI lineage: Eukaryota > Metazoa > Arthropoda > Insecta > Hymenoptera > Apidae > Bombus > Bombus bifarius. Next base: position 5,056,930 of record NW_022884356.1, read on the forward strand.
TTGCAATGATCGATGTTGTACGTAACGTGTACAATGGCTGACGATAGTATTTAAAACACTTGTAGAATCCTTTTACGAATATGTAGGATTTTATTTATTATCTATTTAAAGTGGATTGAACAGGAAACGATGGTTATTTAACGTGAACTATAATAAATGCAATAATGTGCTATAACTAAGACAACTAAATAGTTAATTTACAACTCTCGTCTCTCTCACTTCTCAATTCACACTGACTGCTAATTCGTCTTTCTCCCTTAATCCTTTCGCTTCGAGCGCCGCTTATAGGCGACGACCACGCGCCGACTCCCGAGTCCGGCACCCCAAATATCCGGCATTCAAATGATGCATATACAAGTGCTATCTGTAGTGAATAATATATTTTTTCGTTATCGGCAGAACATTTTCTGTTGATTTTATTGACATATCGGATTAAACGCTTCTTAAAGTTACCCATTGTTGAAACAACGTCGAAACGTTTCACGCAATATACAGGGTGGTTGGTAACTGGTGGTACAAGCGGAAAGGGGGTGATTCTACGCGAAAAAAGAAGTCGAAAATGTAGAATAAAAAGTTTTTTTTTTAATTTTTCCATCGAGACAACGATCTACAGTGAGATCCGTTATAACGAGACGCGATAAAGTGCACGCGTACCGAGCGAAAATTCAAAGCCGATTTTCTCGAAAACAAAGCCTCGAACGAAAAATTTTTATTCTATATTTCCGACTTCTTTTTTCGCGTAGAATCACCCCCTTTCCGCTTGTACCACCAGTTACCAACCACCCTGTATTTCAAATATCCAAACGATCGTATACTGTTTCATGCTAAAAAATCTATTAAATCCGTTGACAGCGAAACAATATTTCATATACGGTTCTTACAAGAATTATTGTTATTTAAGACTTAGGAAAACGTATATACAGCAACCACGCACACTGTGCGTATTCCTGGCGCGCGTTTCCGTTCAGTGACAGTACTTCGGCGGACTGGACTGCCAAAGTGAAACAGTTAACATCTCTTTATTTTTTCTCATAGCCCCACCAGGTACGTGTTTCGCAAACGTTCGTGGCCACGGTCACATAGGCCCTTTTTCCGCGTAATTATTCGACCGAAGAACCGACGACACATTGATAGGCCTGTCGGCACGTAGGCTTTCTCGCGACATTGTTTATGGTTCACCCGAGATTTCTTAGGCCATTCGTCCACGATACTACAAATATATTATTCCTACGTTTTATAAATATATTACGTACTATATTTTGTTTTAAAAAATGCGTTTGTATCATATATCCACCAAGTCGTCCAAATAAAATCAGCAACACCGATTGAACATCGAGTAGAAATCTTTCGATTTGCATAGCAACTGTTCGATAGATCTCCAAGATAAATATTTCGTCAGGTTTCTCTGAGACTGTTCCCGATCACGTAAGACGTGTTTCCATCGAGTATGAAAATGTATCCCTGTTGAATCAACGTCAAAGTTAATTTAATCGCTCGCCAACAGGGATGACAGTTCCACTAGGTGGAAAAAAAAACGCGAATACGACGTCAAATTTTGCCCTCGTTCTTGGCACGTTGCCCGAGAGCTTCGTTCTATACAGTGGATCGACCGTTTCGAGTAAAATATCTGTCGTATTCGATACATCAAAAAAATCGTCTCCTCCGATTCGCTTCTATCCGACCAATTCTTCATCTTCAAATCCATGTACACTCTATCGTGCGGTAATTACGCACTGTAAAACAACTCCATCGTACAATAGCAAATCTAGGAAGCGCAGAATTGATCGTTGTTCCTGCTCGTCAAACGAAAGGCAACGTACGAATTGGGCGTTCATTTACGCGTTAATCCCATTTTCACGAGTAGCAATGGCAGCAGGAAGAACGTGAATGGCTCGGTTGGAGCAAGTGGCACGAATATTTATCACGTAATCCCTGGACATTATGCCTGGCTACTCGTGATCATAAATTATAACTTATGGAACGGAACGAGTACACATTTCGGGTAGAAGCGGCGCGCGCAGTTTGTCCTTTGCGTATTCACCTCCGCGGTGGGAGAGCTCGTGACGTTGAGTAATCGTTCGGGATTCGCCGAGGGTCCCATGAAAAAAAAAAAAAAAAAAATACTCGTACGCGAAACGATCGGTAGCTCTCTTTTGCTGATGGCGGAATCTCGATTTCGAATGGGAAGGATGCCGTGTCGAAGTTTTGTCGCGAGGATTCGAACGGTTTCGCTACGGCGTAAGCGAAAGACGACGAGCGATTTTAGAATTCGAGAAGGATGATTGGGAATTCTGATTCGTGGCTGGTTCCGAGGAACTTGTAGGGGATTAAGGATCGTTCGAAACGTCGAGCAACTTTCGTGAAAGAAGCTTCGCGAAGACTGAAAATTGGAACGGAACCGTCGACGAGTAATCCTCGAAAGTCGGAAACTTTTTCGAACCTGCTAGCAACGACCTTACCCATCAAGACTTCGACTTTCAAGCTCATCTGGACGATATAATAACACTTGGACAGTTTTCGCGTTACGTTTCTCAGAAGCGTTTTTGACTTGGATCGTTTCAACTCGTGAGAATATACGAAGACTTTCGTATCGTTTCTATACCGAAATAAAATACGCTGCGCTGGTTCGACGATTGTGTACCGCCGACTCAAGCGTTAGAAACTTTCTTGCAAAATATTCAAAGCGTAGCTGCACCTTATAATTCGCAATAGGTAAAACGAATCTCTGCTTAAATTTCTTTAAAGTTTCTTTCGTTTCATAAGTGAAATAATAGATGTGTTACGATCGTTCGCGGACAGACGCGATCGCGAGGAAAACGCGTCAGCGAGAGGCGTAAATTCCCGCTGCGATTCCGATGATCGACGCCGCGAATCAGTCGTTCCCCTGTTTCGATTAGAATAACAGAGGTAGTTCAAATGATTGTAACACTGAATTAACAGGGTTAGTATAAACTTGTATATTTAACAATATTTAAAATTATAATGAACACGTCACAAATGATTTAACGATGATACAGTTAGTTCGTTACTGTAATTCGACCCGACTTTATGATATTTCTCGATGTATCCGTTTGACCAAGCGACCTCGATTTCGTTACTCTCAACCTCTCGATGCATTCGGTTTGAATCCTCAAACGATACTGACTGCTCTTCGAATTTTACCTTTGTCTTCTCTGGGAGACGACCCCCACCACGCTCGAGTCACGTAAAATTGATACTTGGGTTGTAAGAGAAAAGAAAGCCGAGTCGTAACCCAATTATTAATTTTCTTTTATCGAACTTTATTATAATTTTGGCACTTACAATAACAGAATAACCGTAAAAGGCTGTTGTACAAGAACAGCAACTAGAACAAGAACTGCCCGAGCTGGGTGAAGTCTCGGTTTATATACGTTCGGGTTTGAGGATGTTAAAGGGCTCTGTGTAGGTTATGACGATAAGGTGGTAATGTGTCCAAAAGAGTCCGAAAGTCGGAGGTCGATGTCATCTCTGATGTAGGTTGAGAAGTGACTGATGTCACACTCGAGTCTCGCAACTGTTCGCGCCTATGATCAAGTATGCTACCTTCTTTGTGTAAAATAGCGAACTGAAGGCGAATCGATGTTTCTAGAACTCGCTGCTTGACGACAGCTACGCGCTTATCGCTACTTTGGGTATATTTCGCCGGTCATGTATGACGATCTGACTACGACACTGTAATACCAAGGAAGACGGTTAGGAACACGGCCTATAGTAAGCCTCGGGGCGTAACAATATGCGCAACATTTTTTATTTTATATTATTTTATGGATTTATGTATGATCCATTTTGTAATGATAAAATAAAACGAATCAAACATAATTCAATAAAACAATATAAAAGAAAAAATGTTGTGCATCTATTACTTGTTTATAAAACGAAAGCAACTTCTCGGACAATCTAATAATAAAATATAGATTCACGTTCTATTCGTTAGACTTCGAGCTTTTTGCCGGTTGCCAAACGTGGATTATTAAGAGAAGTTTTATTTAAATCCACTTGATTAAATCCGCTTGATCGCGAGACAGCGCACGTGTGTTTCGGTTTATCTGAAATTGGTCAAAGTTACAGCAGTGGGTGCGACTATGCGAAAGTTGTAGCAGCCGTGCAAAGTAAAATAATGACACGCAAGAGGTGATACGTTAATGTTACGCGGATCTTGAAACGACGGAAAGTTTTCGAAAGCGAACGAATTTCCACGCCTCGAAAGTTTTACTCCGGTTGGTCGGTATTTCGGTAATGTCTACATTATCCGAACTTTTGCGCGGCCCGGCTCGGCTTGCGAGCAATTTTCACCGCGTTCAAATTGTTTCGACTTTTACGCTGTTTTCGCATTTATGGAAAGTAGGCCTTGCCGCTGTCAGCTTCGAAACCACGCGCCGCTTTTTCAATGTCGGATTAAAGACCTGTCAATGGGAAATCCAGTTACTCGGTTCAGATATTCTGAGATAGGTCTTCTCATGGAAAAATCACAAAATTTGAAACAAAACGGTTTAAATAAACCGAGATGATTGAAATCGTTTATTCCGAGACTTTATCCTGATATTGATGGAAGAACGTATTATTCAAATTGTTGAAAATGACAACGTGCACCATACCATATGCGGATAACCATATAACGACAACCATATATTACAATAAAAAGTAACTAGAAAATAGTTCTAGATATAATCGATAGGTTTAAGATGTTCTTTTGTTTTATCTCTAGTCCATGTAAGAATGTGCAATGAAGATTATTCAGCTGAGAACGGTGTGATAGATTTATCCAAAGAATAAAATAACAGCTATTGTGAACCTACCTTTAAATACAGAAATAACAACACAAATTGAACAAAATATATAGATATACTGTTACACGTACAGGTGTACAGAAATATAGTTGAACTTCTTAAAACTTCATTTCGAAAACATGGATATGTTGACTGAAAAATGTCGAGAGAATTGCGAGACTCGACTTTTGCGGAAAGTTTGAAACAATTTTGAAAATGTACATAGTAATCGTACGTGTTTGATGCGTGCAAATATTTATTCGATTTCCAGTTTTATCAATGTAATCGTGTGAGTCGTGTTTCGTTACAACGCTAATGAGAATTTTTAATCTTCTACATAACACACACGGTCGATACGTAAAATTTTTGTGTAATAACTAGGTCACTGTATACGTATACTGTCGTCGGTGTTTCTTTATTTTATTAGTTCTAAATAAAGAAGCTTTAGTGGCATCTATTTAAGTATTTTATTTTATGTTTAATGTTGTCTTAAAGTAGGACAGTGGTAAATTCTGCTGTTTCTCGAGAACAATTTTATTCCAAACGAACGATAACATCGAAAGAATGGTTTTGGTTTCTGGATTTTCAGATCACATTCTTAAAATATCGTAGAAGAATTATCAACATAGCGGAACAGAATGTATCGACGAGACTCGGTGTTTCGTCGAGGACTCGACTTCCGCGCCGTTAAGCTCGGCCGAAATTTCGCGTCTTTGCCTGCGCGTTTGTTTATTATCGGGTACAGAAGTTGGATTGCGCGCACGATGACGCAGACGATTTCTATTAAAGTAAATTCCAAAGTTTACTTAACCCCTGCTTCATTTGTAACTATTCCCGTGGCGCAACGACGACAAACAATTCGCGTCCGTTTGCCTGAAAGCGAACCACTCGTTGACATTTTCAAAATGAAACATCTTCCTTTTTCACGGCGAGACAAAACAAATAAACCGGTTAATATCGCTTCGGCTTTTGCTTCGAAACGTTCACATTTCTCGAAAGTCGCTAGTTGCTGCATGAAAATAAATTACATCGCTCTTTTTTCGAGAAGGAATCGAGAGAAACCGAATGCAGAAGGGATACTTACTTAGGGGCCAGAAAAAAAAGGTACGACCGGTTTATTTTTCCGATTTTGAACGTGGTATACAACGAGATTGGAAACTATGCGTCTGGCAAGCGGGAGAATCGATGTGTTTATAAGCGAATTGTTCGAAATATTTACAGGGGATTAGCAAGCACAGCATCGATTTCGATTGAACGTTGAAGCTGCGTGTTTTGGTCCAGATTGTACCTGTATACCAAACACACTGAATATATTGTTATAACAATAGAGGCACATATTATACGATGCTTCGAGCAAATACTGGCGCAGTAAATATCGCATACTTGTTACTCGAATAACGAGTCTTACTCACTGTAATATCATCTTTTTGTCGACATATCTATGTTGTTTCTGATCTGTACGTACACGTTTTGTTTTTTTTTTTAATTGCTATTTTTGGTTACGAAAAGTTGCGATACGGAACGTATGATTTTGTAAGTATCATTGTTCAAAATTTTGTCCAATTTGCGACTGTCCCTTTGCAGTAAATAAACATATGGAACTAAGTCTTTCACTTTTGATTAGTCAGTCTCGCTTCTACTATTGTCAGCTATTGTATACTAATATATTAGGTCGTCGGAAAAGTTTCTTTCGTTTTATAAGGATATAATGGATGCACGATATTTTCCGTTTTATATTATTTCGTCGAATTACGTATGATCCATTTTGTTCTATCAAAATAAAGATCATAACGTTCGACGGATTAGGTTTCATTTTTGTATAAAGATTCATCGTTGTAAAAGACGTGTCTGTAAAAGAAAGACACTTTTCGGACAACCTAATACTAAACGGTTAACGTGATTCTTCGAAATTACCATTCATAATAAATCATATTGCACGGGAAACAGGGTTATTATTCGACAAACAGCGAGTCAGAAGGACGTGGACGAGCGTCTAGTACGAGTTTTTCATCTTGAGCTGGGCACGGCCGATAAGCCGTGTTCTGACAAGTACAAAGGACGCCGAGCTCATCAGCGGTTCGCGCGCTGCCGTCCGCCAAGACGCGCGAGAGTGCTCTTTTGAAATTTAAATTCTTGCTAATGAAGTGTTCGCAATTTACGGTGGGCCGTTTCGTTACGTCTACGCCGGACGAAAATTCGCACGATGCGGAATTTCTCATTGGCACGCGTTGGCCCTGCCAGAAAACGTGTCTCCTTTTTTCATTTTCACCTCTCTCGTATTCTTCTCTCTTTTCCGCTATCTTTCTCTCGCTCTTGATTTTCCGCCGGCTTTTTTTCCACCGCTATAACACAAAGTTTCCCTTAATTTCAAACCCAGTTCCGTGTTCCACACTACGCTGGTTCCGTGTCTTCTTGCATATCAGAAGCGTTGGATATTAATTATTTAATCATTTTCCTCGAAGCCGGAAACTCGTTCTTTGTGGTATTAGTTCTGTGAATTTGAATGTGCTCTGAGTGGTAGGATAAGTGACGGCGTAATTGATAGAAGTAACGTGTAATGAAGCTGCAGATGGAGAGATTTATTGATTATTGAAGAACGAACTTTGGACACTTCGTGGAGCACGTGTGATCGTCGGGTGTTTCCCGGGTTTCAAAGTTGTATGATTAGCAAGGTTTTCAGTAATTGCCAAACAGTTCTTGCATCGTACGTGAAAAGCGAATTTATTTGAAACGTAGATTAATAAGTGGATCGTCTGCGACGGTATAAACTTCGTGGTTTCATGAGAGACTTGAGTAAAAGTAGCGAACCTGCACCTCGTTTGCAATAACAACGAAGCCTTTAATATTATACATCGCGAATGATAAGTGGATTACTTGAGAGGATAAGAACTGTGGGAACAGTTAGATAAAAGTAATACAAAAATTATGATCGTTGGTTTCTCGTTAAGAATTTTTAGATCGATGAAGTTTTTCAAGAGCGAGACAATCGTCGTTTAAAATGTCAACTGCAAAGTTAATAAGAGCAGATATTTTTTTTTTAAATAACTCGATTAGCTGTCTTGATCATTTGAGAAGAATGAAATGTGACTTCGTAAAAGATATTGAATAAAAATGTTAAAAATGTGTTTGGTCAAAGTTTCTAAAATTGATAAACCTTTTTTTACATCTAAAGTTTTCTCCAATACGTCGTTCTTGTAATTTTTTCTCGGCTCGCTGCGTATCAAAAAATCAAATCAGACAAAGGAACGAACATTTGCAAGCCTCTCATGGAATGCATTTCTTCGTACCGTTGCATCGAAATTCATAAAAAAATGATATTCTATTCATCCGGTTCTGGTAGGATTCATTTTTACATGATTCATTTGAAAAATTCTACACATTTTCCCGTATACTTCATTTTTCTACGATACCACTGTGGCAAAGAGGAAAACGAGGATAATTCCGTTGGTTTTACCACGCAGTTTGAACAATGGAAATCACAGACAAATTCAGGGTTGGATGAAGTCAGAATTAGAAGCTCGTTTCTGGAACAACAGGACGAATATCAAACAATTTCACCGTGCATTAACCGATTGGACCTTGTTAAGAATACAAAGGGCTGGCGTTTGTTCCGCGAAGTACATATTTGCCGTTCGTTTAATACTTGTTTCAGCTTTTACCATCTTTCCGTTATGTAGCTGAACGAGGTACATTTTCTGGAGAACATAATTAAACTACATTTTGTAATTCCTTAATAATCTTCGTAGATTCTGTTACAAAAAAAAAAAAAGAAAAAACCGTGGAAAGTTAATTACATTTTGTTGATTTATTTCTAACACGCTAGTTCGTATTTATTTTCTTTTTATTTGTTGCTATATAACACTGTAAAATAGGTCAATCTTTTAAATAACAGTAAATTCCAGTTTCTAGTTACGCCACTATTTGTTATTTATATACAAAGAAAATTGTAGTTATAGGGGTTTCGAATTAGGTTTCCATTTCGTTTGGATTATGTTAGTTGGCTGTCGTTTCTTCCAGAATTTCAGTTTTTAAAGTGTATTTGTTAAATGAATAAAATTTGCTATTTTATAAAAAGCTATTTCTCCCGTGAAAAAATACAAAATATCGAGTGAAAGAATAAAATTTTGGAGAATGTTCCTGTTCTCAAACAAATTACGTATGTAATCTCAGAAAAATACTCGTCGCGCGAACGATGCTATCTTCGCATCGCGCGAGTCGCGAATAAATCGAAGTCGATGCAATGGAACAAATGGCGTTCTGAAAGTATGAGTATTCAATGAGAGGAAACGCGACTCTGATTTTCAAGCGACGCGATTTCTAAACTGTTACAAATTGAATAGAGTCGCGTAAAAGGTAATTTGAAGGTAGATAGCAATCACATGTACACAATTTCCTTTGGAGACAGTCGTTTGGACGAATACGATGCTCACTCGTGAATAATAGTCAATTGAAATTCACTTACGAATATGTACTTTGCATTTTCTTGGAACGAGGACATGCCACGCGGTCTCTTCTTCGTTTTCATGTAAACTCGTTTCGCGTAAAACACATTCTTATTCGAAAGATTTTATTTTTACTCGATATTTTTAGAAAAGAAAAATACATTTCCCCTATCAACAAATGCCATCGGCATGACGCTAAAACACGCCCCTGTGTAACATTTTTCGAAATATGAATATAAATTCATACACGCGGGAACATTTTAACAATACGAGTTTGATATCGTTAAAATGTATTTATATGTGAAAATTCTATTTTAACAACATGCGTATAATATCGTTTACGATTCGAACCCATAGAACAAACGACATTCCCCATCCACGTTATTAATACTTTGACTGCCACGCCAAAATCACATGTTGCGCTCAGGACGCCACGAGAGTATTTTTTATTATTCAAAGCATATAATGACAAAATAATAAAAATTGACGATGTAAGACAACATTTCTCCCAAATGGACCGTTTATCTTATTGGTGGTCACGGGTGACCACCGTGGCGCCTTGGTAACAGTCGATAGCGACATATTGTAACAAGGCTTCGTTTATTTCAACAAACCATTCGCATTCGTCGTATCGTCGTAAGCAAAACGTGCAGAATATATCGTTGAAACGTGTAGAAGATATTAGTAAACGGTATTTGCTTGTTCTATATATAATAGTAAGGTACGTTCACACTTCTACCTTCAATTATACGATTATAAAGCAGCATTTACGATTATTTTCTAAGCTGTGTTTATAATAATATTCGTAGATTACCCCTCAAAGTTATGGATGCAAACACAGTGCACCGTTAGATGCAAGATTTGTTCTCATTTTTTTTTTATCGATGTTCTAATAAAAATATTTAATCGTTCAATGGGGCACTTTTTGTTTCAAAGTATCTTCTATTTATCGGTTATATTCAAAATGCCCTAACTGTCAATTTTCATACAATTTTTACGACTGTAAGAAGTTGAAGCGCTCCGGTCACCAATGACCACCGTGGCTGGTCGTTTATAACCAACGTGGCAGTCAAAGTGTTAACAAATAAAAGAACAACGGAAATTCACGATAATTTTCGCTACTTACCTCGCAAGTCGTATTATATACGCAAATCGTAATTACGTACGTGGAAGTTCAGACTTTCTTCAAGTTTCTACGACATTTTTATAGTACGTTCCGATGCTCGCTTGCCAAAGACAAAATCCAAATTTTCCAATAATGATTTCTGGGGATCGTCGTTTCTGGACGCGCGATAGTCGGAAGTTAAAGGAAAGATTCGAGCAAATCTATCGTTGGAAACGGCGTAAAGTAAAGTACGGCCGAGAGTGAAGAAGCCAATATAACGTAAGGAAACGCGAGATTATCTCCGTCTCCTCTCTCGGGGATGAAACTTTATGAGCACCATTTGCGGAGTTGTAGAAGTCGGAAGTTTTTGAGGGCTCTTGGCATACATAATCTTTGGGAAGTCAAGTAGAGAAGGGATGCGCGTCCTCCGGGCTAGAAAGACGGATCCTTCCCTTATAGTCTGTGAAAACTTATGCTCGAAACGAGTGTCGCACGGTTGTACTTCGATCGTCCGTGTCCTGTCTTCTTCCCTTAAATTCCATGTCCGATCGAAACTTGTAGTTCGAAAGTCGACGTCGTTTCCGGTTAAATTCATCCACGATGTCTACGACTGATGTGGATATTACTGGTTACTCAGTTGTCTTGCATATGGCCGCATAAAGAACCGCGTTCTGCTTTTCTCAATACAAAGGTTATTGCCTGTAGTAAAAGTGAAATTTAATGGAAATTAATTTTTCGTTGTTTGTATTCGATTTAAAGACTGAGCAAATAAGTCGTCAAGTCCTTATTCGTCTCTTCGTCGCATTTACTATTTGAAATGTATGTTACGTTTATAAAGATTATTTACGAAATGAATATAAAATTGTCGGTCTAAATTATAAAAATGTACAACGTCAATCAGGATTTTTATTCTTCCTTCGCAACTGATGGACACAAGTCTTCTTTCTATTAAAATATCTCCAGTAAAGTATTATATTATTAGAATCTCGATCTTTCGTGGCTCTACGTTAACGTCGCATTGTATTTCATTCTTTTTACTTTCACTTGGTTTCGATAAATGTTACAAAAAGTTGACAACTACGACTTTTATTCGTTTTCTATCGAAACACGAGATAAATTACAAAAATGCCTTACGAACACTGTTCTTTAAATTTATCTTAAAATTGTCCAGCATTTGTATCATCTTCTTGCTATAAACGAACGTACAAAAGTAAATCGTTGGTTTCTTGAAAGTTCAATGTTAATCGTTTACTTAGGTAATCAACCGAAACAATTGATAAAATGGATAAAAATGAATAAAAGATGTTCGATTTGGCGTCTGACAGGCTCGTATCTGTCTCACAGATATTAACAGAAAAACGGTACATCGGTTTCAATCGCTTCAATTTCACAACAGGATATCTCGCTACGTTCCCCAGGGGAGAACAGAATAATTTTACTTGTAACCCGAGATAACTCATTCCGCGCAGTTCGCCATAAATTAACACACTGTCTTTCCGCGCTGGGAACTGCTCGCCGTTCCCTTATATTTCAACAGATGCAGCTGTACCTGTCACTGCGGCCTGCATGCCGCGCGAGGTGAATAGAACAGAGGCAAGCTAGTTACCTTTTCCCTTGAAAAGCGGTTCGGTTATCGGAGTGCTAAATTCATTAGAGCAGCTCAGCCGGCGATATCGGCACACTGCCAGCCGGCTCGCGGCTGATCGGCTCGAATTTGAATTTACTGAAACGCCCCCGCCAACCAACTTTACGACTAGTTCGGATGCGCCAAAACGGGTCATACGAACGCTGTTCCAGAGCTTGTCTTTTCGCGTATACGCTGGATTACAGACCGGCAATCGATTAAACGGATGGCATTGTCGCTTCCTTGTTCCCTCGAACGGAGCAATTTGACGGACAACGGTTAGACGATTAGGTGAGAAATGCCAGGGAGACGCTGCAAGGAACGGATCGATCATGGACTTGCTAGGAATCCTTCTTTAACCCTAAGTGTTCCCGATTACATTGAACGCTTTGTCGTAATTAGTTCATTATACCGCATTATAGTAAGCTTCGTACGTTTCGTTTATTTTTATTTATTCCACTCATCCCGCTATCTCCGATAACCATTTTTGCAGCTCGATAGTCATAGCATTAAAAAGTTTCTTCTTCATAGAGTTTTTAAGAAACAATTTTCCAAATCCATCTGTTCCAAGTTATGGCTTGTTTAGGATAATACTGGTATTTAGAAAAGCAGCAGGATTTAGACGATAATCGAGTCTCGCAAGGCTGCTGCTGAAATCTCAAAATCTTTCGTGTAATACACGTATACACATATATAATATGTTCATTAAAAGTGTATACATGTGTTGGAATTTTTCGCGAGCCTGTGAATAAAATCTTCTACTCCAGTCTTCTGTGCTAGTAAATCTATTCATTGCAAAATCAAACTCAGTTTGAGGTGAATTAATAGCAAACATTCGAGAGAATAAAGTGATGCAGTTCTGTCAGCCGTGGCACGCCATTCGCTATGATAGTCCGCATCGTAGGAACCGCGCGAAGGGATCCGTCTGTACAGAGGCTCGGGAATGCCAGGATTTCCGGCGGTCCAGAGGCCGGCAGAGGTTCACCTGGCCTACGGCTCTTAGAAGAGCTATGCGGCAAGTGCAAACGCACTATGCAACGCGGCTATGTGACACTTGCGATACGCGTGAATAGCAGTGAACACGCCGCATTAACGCTAACGTCTCTACGTTGCCGGTTCCCGCTTTTCAACGAACCGCTGATTCATTGAGCGCCACTACTGTTTCACCCATAGCGAAACGAACGAGGCCCGCTGTCAGCTTCCTGAAACACAGGAACACTCTGTGCTCGGCTTTTACCTCGTTGAATCATCGAATTTAAAATAAATCAACGACACTTTCTCCGTCATTAGTTGAATCGCTTGTTTCGAATGTAACAGTCGACAAGTAACGAGAGGTGTTTTTTCTTCGATCGCAGGAAGATGTATGAGAGTTTCGTTTTTACTGGTTTTAGGAGTTGGTGGCGTTTTTGATAGTCGAGTTATTTGTCGTATCGTTTATTAGTATGTTATAGTTGTTTTATAAGATTTCAAGATAATTATCTATTACGTGTCTTTGCAAGATACTGTTTGCGTGACAAATCCACTTCCCAACTGGATGTCAAATGCGTTAATCGAAGAGGAAATTTTGCCATTGATCGATGGGAATAGTGTCGTTTTCCAATCAGAAAGTACTTCGATGGAGTACAGCTAAGTAACGTTCAATATTCATCGAGAACGTATCGCCGATTTCAAATTAAATAAATAATGCTGTGACCACGTGGAATGAAATTTAACAGTGTCTAAATATTCGTATCTTCGAAACACTATAAATTCTGGCGTTTTTAATAAATTTTTACGCCACAGAATATCGTAGGACGAAACAAAGGTGTCTCAAGGAAGTTAAATATCAGTAAAATTACGTCACATTAATCCAACATGAATGCTCTTTTCATACGCAAGTGAACCGTTCTTTCTGACTTACAATTAACTTATGCACCATCTTTCCACGTTGTTCGTAGCAGAATACAGTGCACGTTAATAGTGCAAATTCTCGATGAAAATAACTTTTTCCACTTTTTATTTCTTCTTTCTATCTTTTTCTTTTTTTTTCTTTTCTAAAGCTCACACGAATAACCGTGTATCAACCAGTGTGCTTTATACCAATGTTTAACCCTCGTAAAGAAGGCAACGGTATCAGTGCAATTTGTTGCAGGTCGTGCAATTATTCTTGCACACGTAACGCCAGCTCTTATCACACGCACACGTGTTTCGCTCATTACGCATTTTAAAGCAGCCTCCGGTTTCTTCCCCTCTTTCTCTCTCTCTTTCTCTCTCCCTCTCTTTCGTCCTTTGTTTTATTTCCCAGAGCTTCCCTTTCTCGTTTCGCATCCCGCAAACGACGTATCCGTAAAAAGGTGGCATTTTATCGAGTCTCTTTTAAACTGTTTTTTCTTCCTTTTTTTTGTTTCATCCCCGCTGCTTTTGTGGCGCTACACGATAGTTGATAAGTTTCTATCGCGTTGACTGTAGAACAATTTGATTCTCGCTTTTTGCGTAATATCGTTTATGAAATTCTATCTACTTCTTTGATTTTCTCCTTGTCGCAGCTACGAAACGTTCGCATAATTATAATTTTATTATTCCTATGTGCCGCTTATTATTGACAATTACAAAATTATCCATCATTCCAAATATCACTTTCATGGAAAGAAGACTAAAAAGAAAACAACCCACTGATCTCACTAAAGAAATAAAATAGTCAAACTCGAAGATGGTAGTCCGCTGAGAGTAGCCATCCACGTGTTATTTAGCAAGTTAGAAAAATTCGCCAAATGTCCAACTGAACAAATTGTAAACTACAAATTAAATAATAATAATAAAAAAAAATCTGAAATAACCAAGAAATCTTTTCTCTGTTGCAGGTAAGCAGAAGAAACACTCTATGGAACCACGATCATGGCCATAAATCGTCATAGAGGTGAAAGTGCGAGTAAGTCAAAGATTTTACCGAAAGTTATCCGATGGAAAGAACCGAAACCCGATCACGAGGTTCCAAGAACGATGAAAGAACGATGTCAGGCTAAGAAAATCGAAACACGCGGTGGCCTGTCCACTCGCCGTCGAAACAGCATCCGCTTTTCAATTCAGCGCTCGTCGTCGGTCGTGCTTGCATACAAACGCTCGCATTTGACCGCGTAGCTCGCGGCGCTGTTTCATACCGTAGCAGCCGGCTTAGAACGCGGCCGCACGATAGAAAGTTACCTCGCAGAGAACGTGCACCCGTTTTCCCGCCTTCGTGTAACTGCACGAGACTGATGCAATGTCCAACATTGCATATTCGAAGGCTGATGTCGTGAACAGAAGTCAACATCATGCCTTTTGCGACGTTACGTTCGCCTGACTCCGTAGCAACGAACAGTTTCTTCGTCTCGCGGAAAGAAGATCGATTATTAAAATGGTTATAATACATAGAAGGTTTCTTGTATCGTGTGCTTCAAGGCGTTGCCTCGCGTTATTTCAGATGCGACTGTTGTTGCTGCGTGCTCTTCGACACGGATGACCTAACTTAAGGAACACGCGTTATGTTACCCAGGTTGCACCAAGCTTCTTGGTGAAATTTATGTGGTAACTTATATGGGTCTTAGAGTAAAGACAAGTACTGATGTTTTATTTGGAGTTAAGTTTAGTTTAACAAGCAATACTCGGTACAAAAAACTGATTACAATATCGTCGTACGTCTTATTATCATACTCGGCTCTCAACTTCCCGATTCATACTCTCCGGTTCCTCCACTCACACTCTGCGGCTTCTTCACTGACTCACTGCCGCTTCTCAACTGACCCTGCTGCTTCTAAACTCACATTCTGGCCGTTCTAGCATCCCTTTGTCTTTTCTTAGGCCCACCACGCAACTGTTCCGCAGACGCTCGTTGCCAGGGTCACGTAGGCCTTTTCTACAAAACTATGCAATTGAAAAGACCGACGACACATTGATGGACCCGACGGCGCCTCGGCTCTCGCGACATTGTTCATGGTTAACTTGATGTTTCTTATGCCCTTTTGCACGATACTACATTTATACGCGAGTTCGGTCTTTCGTTTGCTTGTTTGCTTATTCTACTTTGAATACGAATTATAATTTTTAGCGAATACCTTCTACTCTGATGTTAAATCTGAACATTTACTCGAGGATTGATCGAGAATCGGGTTAAAAGTAAGTTACAAGTAGATTGCGAATTTGTATTCTTTCGTGAGAAACTCGAAGATACAAATATGCACGATATGCAAAAATATGTAAAATACTTAAGGTATTCTATCTGACGCTATTTTACACTTTTTTATTATATTACACTTTTTTAATTGTATTCATAAAAATATGAATTTGTATACATACACGCAACCTAGTTACGAGGATGATTAAACCACGGATTTTATCTATGAAATATGTAAAGATGAAATATGTAAAGATTACCGAAGTAGTAATGCCAAAGTGGTTAAAATAAAATATCGACAAGTAAATTCGTCGTACGCAACGTGGATTTGATCACGTGCAAAGTAACCCTATTAAATAATCCTAGCGTAAATATTAGCGATTAATCCCGTTCTATTCACAGTCGTAACACAAATCTAGATCCCATTATCTAGATTACACGTATGTACATTCTAAACAAGTTCAATTAGGTATTTCAATTTCATTTAAGGGGATTAAATCAATTTCTCCGTCTTGCTTTGTCAAGCAAAATACAAGACAAACCAAGTACTGAAAACGGTACAGAGTCGTTATTGTTTAATACAGTTTTATTACTGCTTATCGACAGTTTAACGATAAATTAGTAATTTAGCATCGAATATGAAATATAGAATATATTCTAGCGTTGACCGTGTCCCTTTTCAGTCTGTCGATGAAGCGACGCATTTCCTGCTTCATGAATATCATTCCAGCGTAACAGATTAAACAGAATTAAATGCGTTGCATGCATACGTAGGAATAAACATTTCGTTGGCCGTCCAATTTCTCTCTATCTGTCTGTCTATCTGTCTGTCTGTCTGTCTGTCTCTCTCTCTCTCTCTCTCTCTTCGAATTCTGGTTACATGGTTTCATTAAATCATTCGTAATTGGAGAAAAGAGATCGATGCGACCTTCGTCCTCTATCGCTCGACAACGATGGTCGTCGCTGTTTAATCTCTAATTTTTTATAAAACCTTCCTCTCCATGGATCGCTGTTTCAATCCCCGCGGATAGCTGTCGCTCGTGATTCCCTCGGTGCATGCCGCGGAATTTATTAGTTGTTATTTCAACGAACACACTGAGCACACAAGTCCTCCGTCACCTGGAAGAGAAAAAATCGAGCAATTTGGAATTTTGTTGCACAATATGTGCAACATTGCACGCTGGTTTCTAACATTTAAAACGTGGAATGGTGCAGTAGTTTCCAGCGAATTAATCGAACGTTGATCGAACATGTTTGCAGTCTGATCAATAATTGATCAATAAAATGAAGTAGCGCGGCGAGAAAGAAATCCAGCAACTACGTGATTTCCATTAATCTATCAATTTGACAAATACTTGACAAGAGTGTTTCTTAAGCGGCATTCAAATTCCGACGACGATCTTATCCTCGATATTATCGTCGATATTTAAAGTTTCCCAGCATCGTATTCGCGATATACGTAGATATATCGATCGTCTAGAGGATCTCTCGCGTACGACAATGTTGAGAACCTTAAATATCGCCAATAATTGATCATCTGAACAGACCGAAGAATTTTAAATTCAGTCTCTTGCAAACTCTTCGATTTTATACGACACGTGAGGTTTTTTTTATATATATAATCTTTAGAATAAACGCGACGATTTCTATTTCAGAAAGCAATCTATATCGATGTAACTGTTCCTCGCCGCAAATACATCTTTCTAAGCTGAGAGTATAATATATCGGCGAATGGTCCACTGGAACAAACAAAGCGACAGAGCAGAGCGTACACGTGATGTAGATGACCCGCTTCTCCGCATGAATTCAGAAATAATCGCGTTGGTCAGAGGGTCGCGATATTTCAACCGCGGATGGATAAATAATAAATAATCGGCGTGGGTGGTGGCGAGCGAGGGCAAACAAAGACATGATTCATGCCGGTGGTTCTGGGATCCGCGAATTTGCGTGCTACGCGACGTCATATTTGTCGGGGGCCTAGACCCTGTGTGTATGTTACGTATATACGTGTGTAGACATAAACGCCACAGTAACCAGCTCTCGTGTACCGTGCTCGATGTATAAAAGCTGTGCAAGGGTGCGTGTGTTCGATCAAAAGCATGTTTCGTTAATCTCGACGCGCGTAAACCGGCGACCACGTGCTCGTGTTTAGGCCGCGTGATAACGCGTACGCGATACAGGCTATGTCGTTTGATATTGTTCCTACATTTGTTTCCTCGCTGACAAAGGGCTGAGATCCGATCGAGACAGACCCTTTCTTTTCGTCAATGCGCCGCCTCTTATCTTGCACGTGTAAGTTGACGATTAGAAAACTTTATAAGAAGTTGTTCGTGTGTATAAGTTTCTGTGCAGATAGGAAATTGTATAGCGTGGTCATAAATTAAAACTTTAAATGGCGACATGCGCCGATGTAGTTGTAACCCAGACGCTTTATTGACGCACGTGCTTTATAGAAATATGTTTAACGTCTAGAAAACAAAGGGAATATGCGGTCTACCTTATTATAGAAGCATTGTTCCCAGTCTTTCCTTGTCTCTCGTATGTTAAATATGACACATTCTTTTTTTATATCATTCTCTTTCATCCGTCATGCGTTACTACTAACTGATCGTTCTCCGATACTATGCGAAAAATGTGTGTCTACATTTTTCAGCTGCGTTCTTGTAATACCAGAATGTGGATTTTTATGCGTTCGTGACAAATTTAGGCACGCAAAAATCTACGGAATGTATCTAATATACGAGAACGTATAAAATATTCAAAGTGGTGTACTCGCTATGATTCTATATATACATAAGAATATGAATATTTGCATAAAAATACGCAGATTAATTATCACACATATGAAAAAATAAAATCGTAAGAAACGGATTGGTTCATACAGACGTTGTTCTCTAACTTTAATAGAACAAGAAATATGACTTATTAAAATTATCGAACTGCCCTATCACGTGTATATTTTCATCTGGTATAGAATTCGTGTTATGTCAAGATAGTCTTTCTTCTGATTACTGTACAGTAATCAGTGGCTAATACACTTTCGTATCGTAGTCGGTCGAATGAAGTTAGAAAAATAGTCGACAGGAGAGAAAAACCGTCTCTTTCCTCGAGGGACCGTGGATTGATGTTGAATTGCCTTGGAACAGTTTCACAACACGAAACATGTCGATTCGTTAAGAGAGAAGGCGCTGCACGATAAAGGATGAAGACGTGGACGCGGTACGCGAAGGAATGGTGAACTATGGCGCGTTGGCGTGCTCGTCACGAGTTTACCGAACGCTGAGATTTTATCGAGACGTTATCGGCCAACGATTACATCAGTATGCAGGGATAGACCGAAGAATTTAGAGAATTGTGTTTATCGATCGGTCATTGGTATTCTTTTGTTGTGTAAAAAAGGCAGATTCTAGTACGAATTTAATATTTCAGATATCAGAGGTAAATTCGTTGTCTCGGTAGACTCTTAGATAAAGAATTTTCCAACACAAGAGGATTCCAAGTAATACGTTTTTAAATTGTTGGGATTTATGAAACGCTTAAGCGATGATTTCAATTTTCTGTTCATAATCTACCGAGCAGAATACTTGATAACTCGAGATAAACCGTTTAGTAAGTTTATTTTACAGATATATATAACACCATTTATCAACGTACCCAACTTGCTGACTGTCGAATGACTTGCAAATAAAAATTCAATAAATTTCAATATTATAGGAAAAGAAATCAGTTGATAAAATTGATAAACGTTATCAACGAACACTTTCTTCTTATCCTAACTTAATTTCCTAAATATGAAAAATAACAAAAAGTAATATTAAATTAGATAGTAGATAATATTATTTAGAAACGTATTCGCATAGGAAGACGTAATATGTTACAAAGTTAGAAAATTACCATTTATTTTCACTTTGCAAGATCAACATACCGAGTTACGTAGATAGTTGCGGTTCCGTGTTTGTAAGATTCTCGCGTAGGAAGCCCTCGTAATTTTCTTGATCGCGTTCCCTTCCTGTTTTGATCAAGAACAGAACATCCAACTACAAGCAAAGTATTCTCGAGTGACGCAAGTCTTATTTTTAACTGCTATCGTTATTATACATCAGGAATTACCATTATAAACAATATGATGTTTGTTTCACGTTAATCTAATTCTCTCAATGACCACTATTTCGAGGATTATGCAAATGGACCGTGTGCTTTTAACTTGTTTATCGATCACGCGAGTTTAACGTTCAAGCTTGTATTTCGTTGTATTCCATGTATGCATTGAATGATCACTTTGGGCCATGGTAATTAACCTTTAACTGTATTGTTGGCCATGCAGACTACGACATTTGGATAAGTTATTTAACTTTCCTATAATCTAACTTCAATTTATATCTTATATTTTGTTCGACAAAAGCGATTTATCGATCGTCGATTTATTCTATACAGTATGGAATCTATATATGTATATATATATATTGTGGAAAATACAATAGAACAATAGTTTAGTAATAGATTAATAGCTTAATGAGGAAGGTTATTAGTTGTAACTATAGCGTAAATATGATTCAGCACATATCGTAAGCGGGTAGAATATAAATCGGAAGCCATCGTAAGCCGCAATGGATTAAGGATTAATTAATACATAAATAATATGTTATAGAAAATACATAAAATAAAGTTATATTTCTTTGAAATTAATTATTAGGTTTCTTTCGTTTTATAAGGAAATAATGAATGCACAACAGTTTTCGTTTTATATCATTTTATCGAATTACGTATGATCCATTCTGTCTTATCAAGATAGCGATCATAACGTTCGACAAATTAGGTTTCATGTTTGTGCAAAGATGCGTTGTTGCAAAAGACGTGTCTGTAAAAGAAAGACACTTTGCGGACAACCTAATAACTTGAACTAAACTATGTTGCGATCATTTGCAATTCAACGATAGCAATTAAGTGTTATTGTTACAGGATTGACAGCTTGTTGAATTTATTCTTGAGTTAAATGGACAATAAATTAACTATTGCTTAATGAATTCTTTTTTTTAAGTTGCGGATCACTTTGAAGCTCGATTATATACTTTATATTACCTTAGATAAATTTCTTTGTATTCCAACAGAATATTTGGGATACTATTATATGCATATAATTGAATATTACTATGCTGAACAGAGATTTTCTCTTTTCGTTATAATGGCTCTCCGTGAAATGTTCCGAAAGATTGAATTATTTAAAATTCGGGTCGTTCTCGTCAAAGGATCGACCAACTCAGTTAACAAAGTTTCAAACTCCTAAGTTCATTAATTATTTTTGTGGTCGTGCAATGATAGCCTAACGATTCTCACAATTTTCAATTTCCCTTTAACAATCGTTAAATACGAATCTTTGCTAATTAATAGAACAATTGCGTATAATTATTACGGTTAAATTCAGATTAATCTCTGCGAAAACAAAGTGCATAATTACAAAATATTCCTAGTCCAGTCTATAGTTATCCTCATCAAAATTCAACGTACAATTTGATTTTAGAGAATCAATTGTCCCGATGTTTTTCAATCGATTCACATTGGTACGAGGTAAATTTACCATGTTATATCGTTAATAACACTGCGAAGGAATATTAATTACGCGAAAAAAGGACCTGGTCGCAAAGCGACTTTGAAACCGGTTCTCTGTGCGATTTTACGTCGATGCAAATACCTTTGTTGATACCGTTTCGTCATCGTTAAAACTACGATTAAAATGTTAATCGACGAGGAGGCAAAGAACCGAGATTCAAAAGCCCATTTAAAACACGTCGTGCAAAATACACCGAAAACAGGGCAAATGTCGAGCGACGCAAGTTGTCCTGAAAAACATACCTTTTAAAATGTAATTTCGCTTCTGCTTTCTGTTTGTTCATCTTCCGTATAACGTATTACGCATACACAGTTGAAAACGAAGTTCGAAAAGTTGCGCGATGAGGATTCGTCGGAAGATAGGATAAAGACGGAATTATTGCGAAGCTCGCAATAACCTACGTGTTACACGGCAACTTAATCTTGTGTGACTAGCGAATAAGACGTATACACGGTGAAACCTTAGCTGACGACCCTAGGCTGTTTAGATAGCGCAATTGCTGTCTGTCTACCTCGTTACAAGAGCTATCTTGGAGCGATTCTTGCTTACCGTTTTCTTGCTCGATAGAAACTCGCTCTTTGTTACATTTAATCCAACAATTTTTCATTAATTACCAAGCAATACATTCGCAACAAATATCGCAGAATTTCTCATTTCTTGAACGTGTTCTATTAGGTTGTCCGGAAAGTGTCTTTCTTTCGTAAACGTGTTTTTTTATAACAGTGCACATTCGTACAAACGTGAAAACAAGTGTGTGAAATGTCGCGGTGTTCATGTCAACAAAAGAAAACGGATCGTACGCAATTCGACAAAATAATAAAAAACAAAAAATTGTTGCGCTTCTATTATTTCCTGATAAAACGAAAGAAACTTTTCGGACAACCTAATAATAATTTAGATTCGCTTTATTTTTCACTGCAACACCTTGTGACTTGAAGATTACAAATGTACACGTGTCCTATATGTCCTGCGTATATTTAATCTTATTTTAATTGCCTATCACTATGTTATCACAATTATCGATCCTTAGATTTTCCATTCAATTCCATTGTTACAGTATAATCAAAATGTTTCATACAAACTTACTATCGTCTGCTATTCGACAAGAAATATTATATTTCGCAGATACTTAATAAGCAAAATTTTATTTAAAAAATCTTGCGTCTCTTCAACGAAAGATTTCTTTAATTTTTAGAAAACCTAAAATTTTCCTCGAGTAGAATGCTTGTTGTGAGACGATAACAGCGAAGAATAATGGGAATTAATCTATATCGTATCGTGGAGACGCGGTATTGCGAACGAACGATATTTCATTCTATGCGGTCAGTTTTTTCATCGCGAAAGTTCGCGGCGGTAGAAGTCGAGATAAAACGTCTGCCCTGGCCGGTCGAAACTGCTCTACAACTATTCGGCCTTAGAGGGCGACCGAACCGCAATCCAAAACCGCATTTTAGTCCGCCACTAGTAAATAGAGAAGGGCAATTTTAGTTGAAATGAAACGCGGATCTAGATAAAACTTAAAGCGTCAAATGAGCTCGTCGAACGTCGAACACGTGTAATCGTAGCTGCACATTGAATGCACGATGTTTGTTTCGATTGCTGATGGGCTCGAGTACGTCAAGTAACAGAACATTAAGCGACTACATTCGAATACTGTAGAAGCAGTTTAAAAAAGAAAAGAAGAAGCGGTACTTTCAAATAGATTCAAACTTAAACGCGATAGATTCGATCTCTCTATAAATGTGTCGAGAAACGAAAGAGGTACTTTTAAGTAGAATCGAATATCGGTCGAATAGATTCGAAACTTTATGAGCATCTTATCAGAAAAATTCTCCATTCCCTTAAAATCATTTTTCTTCGTCTAATCTTATATTTATAACCGACCAGATCCATCTCGTAAGGCCATAAATAGAATATAAAACGCTTTTCCGACTCTCATGACTGATTTAGTGATTAGTATTTGCAAGAATAGGTAGATTGAAATGGCGCATAATAAAATTCTATAATTAAAATATACAGGAAATTGATCCAACAGTGAACGTGCAAATCTGCTACAGTGGAAAAGGAATGATACAGTCAGACATAGTCTTCCTAGCATTCTTAAAAAATAGTTATCTTCTCAAGATAGAATGACAGTTGTATATTGAGCTGAATTGTAAAATGAAAATAATATTTGCTATGTTTCTCACGGGGAAAATATTTATTAAATAAGTATCGTAATATACAAAATATTAAAAGATACTTTTAACGTGCGATCGATTTTTGAACAAGTAAATATTACTAAACAAAACAAAAAAAAAAAAAAAAGGAAAAGAAAGAATATCACGTACATGCAACATCATGTTGCTTATTTTTCAAAATAATATATCCTCCGTTTTTTCGACTGGACGACGTGCTCCAAAAAACCAATTGTTGCCAGTCAGCGATCGATTAATTAAAAACGAAGCTGGGTCAACGCTTTTCGTGTTGAAATCGAATCAACGAAACATTCGAAACTGAGATAAAAAAAGGAATGAAGAAATAAATGATAACTACAAAAGGAAGAGGGAAAAAAGGATAGTGGATCGCATAGGCACGGAACAATTGCTATTGGAGCGTTGGTATTTCGAGGACAGTGGCCATCGAAACTAGACAACATTATAATGAAACTTTGCCAGTTTGTTGAATTAAAGGGATTACGCTAATCCATCGCGTCAAATTCGAATAATCCGGCCATTTCCAACAACCAACCAAAACAGATTATCCGGAGTCGAAATAAGAACAAAGCGAGCTCCCGAGGCGACGATCGGATTACGTTGACATTAACAGTGATCTATGTAGTTTGATAGAAATGATCATTGTGGAATTCCCTTTAATCGATAGACTTTCGAAAGTTTGCGTGTTGTGTTTAAATTGATTTTACGTCTGAATTAATTTACCGAGTAGAAATTACGTTACGAAGAAAATATGAATTAAAATTCTCTTGCAGAGAGAGAACGAAATTGTGAAAAATTAAAAGAACGGAGGTTTGATAAAACGTTATAGAGTTCGTTGAAGATATCGTGCATTTTCTTACTATAGTAATCACGAACAATTGCAACTGAGTAGTAGGTAGCAAAATTCAAAAGTTGAGTGACCGTTTATTCCGTAAATTGATTTTACAAACAGACTAAATACGAAGAGTAACAACAAAGTTAACGATAGCACAGAAATATTTCCAGAAGATATATCGTAAATACCTACAATAATAATTGAAACATAGACACTTGCGAGGACGACTATAATCAGCGAACGATTTTTCAAATAATATTGACTATACTATTAGATTGTCCGAAAAGTTCCTTTTGTTTTTGTTGAGAATTGTGGGTCTTAATTGCCAAAATAAAAGTAAACGAACACTAAGGCTACACTTAGAATTCATATTAAAATAGTTGTATATTTATTTGATAAACGATTTCAAAGATATTCATCGACACACACTTGCACGCGTCTTACCTTTTTCCTTTTACCATCTGTTTCTCGAGACATACTTCCTCATACTCATATTCACATACGTGTGTCACTACTACGCAACCAATCTAGTCTAACACACAAAATTATACTTATCTCGATAGTTTTATAAGGAAATAATAGACGCACAATGTTTTTTGTTTTATATTAGTTTACTGAATTATGCACAAACATAATAATGTAACGAAATATAACGAAATGGATCATGCATAATTCAATAAAATAATATAAAACAGAAATTGTTGTTCATCTATTATTACCTTATGAAACGAAAGAAACTTTCCGAACAACCTAATATATAACTGCAGATCGTAGAAGATAAGAAACACGTGACATAAAATTATTTCTTGAAATTCTGCATCATATTCATTTCATATCACCTCGATTTATCATGACAATGATTGCGAACTATGGACGAAGCTCGAGTAATTTAAAAATATTTCATACATGAAAATCCAGCTGTCACAAGCCTTACAAGTCAACGTTCGCAAAATGAATTACACATTTTAGAATACGGATTAACGAACCAAGATAGTGAAAATCAAAAAATCTTATAATAACCGGAATAAATTAACCCGGCGAATTAGCGGCACACGTGAACCTATTCGGAAACGTAACTAATTAACTTTATCGCTACGAATGCAACTCTCTGTATTCCAGAGCAGAAACTGCGATTGATTCATCAAGCAGAGAAGTGCTGCATACTTGAAATAGAAATACGGCTGAATGGTTCGATGTTCAAAGTGCGGCTGATTCCACGATATCGAAACAGAAGCGTAGAACATGGTAAGTTTATTATCAGTTAGAAACGTATGGTATTTACGCTGACAAATACTCGGAGCGACTGTACCAAACGATAAGAGGATAATTGAAAAGCTGCGCAAGATGATTGAAAACGCCGAAAGAGAGTGTTCGTAACAAAGCTGCGTACAGTTTGGTTAATTAAATTTTGGCTACTATCGACGGAAGTTTATAGCTCTTTATTAGCGAAGAAAGGGCGCTTAAGAGTGACGGATCAAAGCGGAAGGTACTCAGTGATCGATAACCACGTTAGAGTATCGTTTTGGCCGAGTTTCCGAATATTGCGAGGTCCAGACCACTTTACGGCATTAGAGTATGCAACGCGAAGACGTTGCACGTGTCACAAGCAATTTCGAAAGGTGACCTGTGGTTTCATGTACCAACGTTCGAACACGTCAATGGCTATTGAAAGTCCAACAGGCAAACGTTTCACAGGCCAACGTGTTGTATCCAAACTTCGAACTGCCAATAATAAAGTTTCCCGAATTCTTACATCAACGCGATACCATTTCGCGAATCATCGTATTCTATGCTGAATCTTCAGCATGTTACGAGGTGTATAACGAATAGATCGAGAAATTTCGTGAAACAGTGGCGTGCTTTGAAATTCGTAGAAGCGTCCTTTTGAATTGCCCGATGGAAATGAATGGTATTCGCGATTTTACGTGTATCTAAACATACAGAAATTGAATGTAACTTTAGAATTTATAAATAAGATAACTATACAACAATCCTATTCTACTTACATTAATCTTACATTCTGCGTGGATGTATTATACGTATCTCGTGTGTGAATGCTCAATTTATAAATGATTAGAAAATTAAGTATCGATTTCATTTAGTAAATAACAGAGGAGGAATAAAGTTCGATGCTTTTTAAATAGAAAACGATAGTGTATGATAATTTTATATCACAACATGATCGTAAAATATTTACTGGTATTAAAGATCCGTGGAAATTACAATGCCGAAGTTTGATTAAAAATAGAGAAAGAAGCCACGAGCTGTTAAAGATTTAACAGAGAGAGGGAAAGAGAGGGAGAGAGAAATAAGTAAGAATCATGACCGTCTCCCATGGGAGCAATAAGATACCTTTAACTTTCGAAACGGGTGACTTTCAATTCTTTCTCATGTCTATAATTCTTTCATGCGTACAAGACAAGGGCCTGATCATGTTTATCTTTATTATAAAGCACAAAAAATACAAGAAATTCTATATGCCATTGAGAATATATAAATCGATAGTTATCGTACAAAAAATTATTCGTTCGTTGTTAACGACGTATATAAAGACGATCGTTAGGAATTATATCGATCGATATGTGTTACGTACTTAGCAAAATAAATATCGCGATTCTATAAAATTTCGTGAACAAAAATAAGAGGAGAAGCGGAAAAGTACACATGTAAAAAATAAACGTAGCATATTTTTTCAGCAAGACTAGTCCTTTACAAGTCTAACGTGTTGATCGACAACGCGAATCAACGATAACGATAGTATTTTTGCAACAACTCAATGTCTCAATATTACTATCGGGTTGGCAACTAAGTGATTGCGGATTTTATCATTAGGTGGTATTGACAAAGTCCGCAATCACTTAGTTGCCAACCCAATAATACTGGTTCTTCTACAAATATTCCTAAAATTCTAGACTTTTCATTCGCGATATACCATCTACGAAGCAAATACCGAATGAAGCTTAATTATTCTTCAAATGGTTAGTAAATCGAATAGAATAACGTTGTTTCATCAAATTATATCGTACACATCATAATTTAGCTATTAAATAAACAGCAAGATTTTCTAAAAAAATAAAAGATATTCAGTTTTACTGCTATCACTGTTGCTAGGTATCATTTATCCAAGATCCACAATCTTGTTACTAATCTCAGCCAGTATTATTTAACTCGAATAATATGCACGATATATTCGTTATATTTAGATAACAAAGTAAACGTAATCGTTATAATATTTTCTTTACTATTATACCATCTGTCGCCACAATTATCGAACGATTTTATTTTATTTAATAAAATATAAAACACAACCAAGCAACAGATGTTATCCACTATGGAAAATCAGTAAATAACGAACGTGTTAATAATATTATTGTTTGTAGAATTGAATAATATAAACGACAGAGCAATGCTGGATATAAATGTTCGTGAAGTAAACTGCGAGATTTCTCGTTTTCACCCTTTCAGCTCGTTTAAACAACGACTCTATGGAAGAAGGTACGTTAGGCAAAGGGATAAGGGTAGAATGAATAAATCTGCATAGCTTAAATATTAAGGAGTCGCGCGTTCTTTGCTATTCCGTCGAAAACAGTCTTTGAGGATAAATAAGAGCTTGGTAAAATTCCACTAAGCGCCAAAAGAGAGAAAAAGAGAGAAAAAGAGAGAGTGCGAGGGTGGCGAAAAATGGAAGATCGATGAGGCGACGAGTGGTTATTATCGAAACGACGATATATATATATATATATATATATATATATATATATATATATATATATATATATACATATATAGCATCTGTGGGAAAACTACGATTCTCCCAGATTCTTATGAATTTTCTTTAATATGCATCCTTTTGGGAAGAAGATGATGAAACGATATTTGGCATACGTTACAACAAATTTTATCACTCTTTCTTTCCATAGTTTACCTTGGGGTGAATTTTTCGAGCACTTCTGAAATTCTGAAAATAATATATTACCCATACAGGAAATATTAAAAGATGATACTTTATCCCGAAATATGTAATATTTTTCGAGCTTTTGGCACGTGATACGTTTCTGAAATTTTGGAAATAACGTAATAAAATGTGTAAAAAAAAAAAAATAATGAAAAGTGGTATTTCATCTTGAAGCGTACTTCTCGAATTTTTATCGCGATTCGTTTTCAAAATGCTGGAAATAATTTGATAAAATTTAATTTGCACGTACGTATCTATATCGTTTCAAATATTCTTTTTCTTCCTTTGAATCATTATACCGAACACTATAGATTTGGTCGTGTCAATCTTCTTAGCGTAACGATCATTTGTGGAGCCAATCATGGATTTTAGATTTCAATGTTCTATGGTATCATTTTCTACGAATATCTAAATTTACGCATACACGATGTAAAAAAGTGTTGGAATTATGTCAGGCAGGGGACGTCAATTTCTAAAATTTGCTGCCTATTTCTCGCCATTTGTGTTTTCAGAAATAGAGTTTTCAAATCAATTTTCTACTATTCTTGAAAAGTGGCCATTGGAATCAATGGCCCTCGGGTTAAGAAACAAAAACATAGAAGTGCCGGAATTTTTCAACCTCCTTTGCAGCCTTGTGCTATGGCCGAAAAAGCCCGGTGGCACCGTCGCCGACATCGAAATCAATAGTCCAGAAACGAAAATAAATTAGCCGCGTTATCTGAAGCTCGGCATCGCATCGCCGGGAGCGCGAGCGGACCGGTTTAATTCGAGTTTATCGGTCACAGCGATTTCGCGGATCGATTCGTGCAGAGGCGGTGCACTACGACGAGATCCAGCGTGTTACCGACGTTGACTCAATGGAACGCGAGAGAAAACGATATTCTCGTTTGACCCTCGTCCATTTAGACAATGGCTTTCACGATGAAAAGAAGAAATCAACTACATATTATTGGCAATTTATATGTGAATTATTTCATGTTCCAGTAATTGGAGAGTTCATAAGAAACAAGACTCTCCCTGTCACTGTTCACCTTTTTCCAGTAAAACAGACATATACATCGACTTGTTCGATTCTTACTTAATAGATTTCATGATGTAACGCGATGTATTTCTTTTCTTACAAGACGTTCGTCATATTATGCAACTGTTTTAAACTCGAAGAAATTGTGCAATAATTATACAATTGCTAAGAACCGTCTGTATAATTGTGTCGTCAAAGATGTGTATTGAGTGAAATCATCACGTTACTTTTTACGGTAGTACCAGTCACTTATTATTCTATAATTATTTTACTGTGTATAAGTGTATTGTACATTGAAGTACAATTATCATTTCATTTCTCTTATTAATAAATAATCATCAACTTCGTCAAAATTCGTTTTGTCAAAATACAAAGCCTTCTGTTCATTCTATCAGCAATTGTTGGCAACTGCTGAATGCTTGTAACGCGATGGCTTGACAGGGTAGCAAAGCTGCCTGTCAGAGATGATGGAAAAGCAGGGAAGCAGAGAAACGTGTGGTAAAAAACATCATCATTCGACCCTCTTCTATATCTTTCTCCAAATTGTGTTTCTTAATTACTTCATGTTTGTGATTCCAGTTTCTTATCTATTATTTCTTATCGATATTATATATATATAATATTAATTCTACGATTAAGTTAATTTTGTTTTTCAACGCGAGTTAAATTGGTTTAGATTGAGGCTATCAGAAGGTTTAATTGGGTTCTGAATTTCGTAGAATTTATTCCTAGTACGTAGGTAATTGGTTTGAAGTATCGTTTAAAAGGAATTAAAATTGCAGCTTGTTCGACACAAAATGGGAATTTAAGGTTAAAATTGTTTCGAGTCCTTTTACTTCCCTCTTTTCAATCTTTTTCCTTTTTATGTATGACAAGTTTCGTTGCTTATTATTATTATTATATTTGTAGAACAAGTACTCGATCGTGCGAAGAAAGATAAAAAGAAGGCGTGTGTAGAACCGATGCCATGGTTCGTCGAAATTTCTACAGATTGTTCTACCGCTAGTTCTCTTATTATGCGGCACGTGCAGCGTCTCCATGAGAAAGGTACGCCAAAAAGAGAAGCACTGAACCCGGAAAAAGAAGAAAACTTAAAAGAGTAGTGTAATCCTCAAATCGCAGCTTTAGCGGGATTTCACGTAAGAATATAATAATGTTCACGTTGTGGTCGATGCGTTTTCTCTAACCGCGAATACGAGTGCCGTCCAGTTACTGGACAGAACGGTACGTTCACGAAAATTAAGTCAAAATGTAAATATCAGTACGCTGTGATCGAGATATTTAAGAAATGAACAAATTTGTTTAATTGTCAGAGGTGCAAGAAAAATTTCATACGATAACAATGAAAATTTGTATGGAATATAGTTTTTTTTTTTTATAGAAATAATAAGAATAGATGGGGAGATATTTTTTGGTTCCAAAAAAAAAAAAAAAAAATATTTTAGTTTCTCGTATTTCTAGCTTTTAAATCTACCGAGCTTCGGGTACGTAAATTCGGTCACGTTGTTTAATTATTCAGAGAAGAAGGTCTAACTTTGTATAAATAAATAAAACGTCCAAGCGGTGCGGGGAGGGGAGAGTATGAATTCTTAACATTTTACATATATATTTTTCAGCTGTAACGTACATTTGAAAATTCTATTACCACGAGATAAGTTACATCGAAAATTGCGTGGTTAAAAAAGTATGAAAAATTTGAAGAATATCACGTTGTAAAGCCTCCATATTATTTGTTTAAAAATGGAGCAGGTCGAAATATAGAATATCAAAGCTAGAATATACTGGAATAACCGTGGTACTTCGTAAAATTTCAAATAACAGTGAAATAAAGGAATGAATATCCAAAACAACTAGAAATTTAGGAACCTGTCCGATACAGCTTTTTTTATTGCGCTATGAAGATAACGTGCCGTAAAAATTTCACTCGCCAAATATTACGAAACTTTACGTGCAACCGTTTCATGCGTCAAACTGTTGTGTTTCTAATATATTCACGTGTCTTCTCGTACTTTACAATATGAATAAATGTACAGTTGAATAATTAAATTCAACCTTTTGTCTACCTGGACTGCAACATGGTAAATGCCGAGTAACCCAAAAAGAAAATAGAAGAATATATTTTACATATTGCCACTGTAAGGACGAATAGAAGGAAACGATTATACAGGGTGGTTGGTAACTGGCGGTACAAACGGAAAGGGGGTGATTCTACGCGAAAAAAGAAGTCGAAAATATAGAATAAAAATTTTTCGTTCGAGGCTTCGTTTTCGAGAAAATCGACTTTGAATTTTCGCTCGGTACGCGTGCACTTTATCGCGTCTCGTTATAACGGATCTCACTGTAGATCGTTGTCTCGATGGAAAAATTAAAAAAAAAATTTTTATTCTATATTTTCGACTTCTTTTTTCGCTTAGAATCACCCCCTTTCCGCTTGTACCACTAGTTACCAACCACCCTGTATAATCAGATCGTATTTAGATCCATTCGTGATTAGTAACTCGATCGCGTAGAATAAAATTGATTAGCCTATAAGATTACACTGAGATCGTTACGGGCATCCATGACCTACAATATAAATCGAAACTTGAACTCCTTTTAATATATCTTAGAAATATTCTGCCTTTAAACTCCGATCTTCCATCTGCAATATCATAAAGTTCATCGCAATTGTACATGTCCAATTAAAAGCAAATACAGCGCAAATTAAAATAAAAATACTCCGTAAAATTAGGTAACTGAATCAACGATATCATGGCTATTTATGCGTGTCTAGAATGCCGACGTTTATGTATTTATAAGAAATT
Source organism: Bombus bifarius (assembly GCF_011952205.1). Classification (NCBI taxonomy): domain Eukaryota; kingdom Metazoa; phylum Arthropoda; class Insecta; order Hymenoptera; family Apidae; genus Bombus; species Bombus bifarius. The sequence continues at coordinate 5,089,435 of NW_022884356.1, forward strand.
TAAAGATGCAAAAGTTTGCAGAACGTAATTAGCATGCAAAAATACATAACATATGTAAAACAAATTACAAATTACAATATGTAACAAAGTGGGAAGAATTTTCTATTCAAGTTTCATTCTCTCAGTCGTCTTCGTGAAAATATGAATTTGCATAAACATCCGCGGTCTACTTACGACTCGCAACAGTATCAGTAGAAGGCTTAACTATCTTTTAGTATCGAACCCCTAAAATCCGATCTTTCGTTCGCAAGCCAACACCGCAAAGCAACTATCTGCAAAAATATGCCTCTTTAAAATCGCGAAAGGAAAGCGTAATTATGATTTTCGGATATTTAAAGCATGTCAGGCGGGAATTCGTTCGGTAGCCCGCGTGCTCCTGTTCAAACACAAAGGGAAATACACGAAATATTTAAGGTGCGCCTGGCGAAAATTACGCAAACGGGTCGCGGTGGCTGGCAAGAGAAGTCGAACGGGATTTTTGAAGAAATAACCTCGCGCTAGGAGTAACACGATCCCGTGTCGACTACAATACGGACGGATACCTATTGATCCGCAGTCTGAAATATCAGGAACAGTTTGCAGCGCGCGTGGAATACAAATAACCAAAAGGATCCACGGACTGCGTCGCGTTGTACGTGTCATGACCACGTTATTTCGCATGTCCCTTCTTTCGCTGTATGGCACGGCCATGTCCATAGAGCCTGCTGACATCGCGAAATAAAGTCCAGCTTAAATCACTGTGCCGCGTCGTTAGCGCTTTTGCTAATATATCGTTTCTCTGTGCACTGCAGTGTTTCAGCCTTGTGATTTTTCTCCGCAATGGACGTGCATACGTAGGACTAGTTTTTCGTTTATTTTCCACGGCACATCCAGCTTGATCTCGTTTTTACTTACCTTCTTCTTCTTCTTTCATCCCATTTCTTTTCAACCTTTTCGATACAAATGCCGTGTATCGAGTAATCGTTACGTTTCCTGCATTTAAATGTTGAAAATAAGATAACTATTTAACACTAGAACTACCACGCCAGTCAAATCGACTGGTTTTACGATTTCATTTTAAAATTCCTACTTCATGTTATATTTTTTTCGCAATGATGTAATGACTTTCGCAACGATAACTAAAAGAATAATATAATGAATTTTATCTTGTTTTTTTTTTATGTATTCGAGCTGAAAATAATTTTGTATTAAGGTTAGTACAAGTCAAAATGACTGGTACTTGTCAAAGTGTAAAAGGGTCCTGCAATCTGTTTATCGAACCCCAGTTAACCAGTTTCCTCGTTTTGTACAACTTGCCATACGTTTTGAAAATATTTACTGCGTATCATTCGATACGATGATATCAGTTATGAGGAAATCGCTGGATCGCTAGGTGCTAACATCAGAAATATCACACCAGTCAAAACGACTGGTTCTACAATTTCATAAATGTGTCAACCCTCGTTTAGGGACGATGGTCCCAGATGGATTAATAATATCAAAAATGTACTACATAACATGGAATTGCTTCTGTAAGAAAGTAATAAATCAATAAATATGAAAATATTTTATTATTTTTTAAAAACCAGTCATTTTCACTGGTTTTAGTAGAAATAACTTTGTGTTAATCATCGATAGTTCTAGTGTTAAATGTGCACGTGTATGTGTCTTTTTTGATAAGAAAAGTTACCCCATTCTTAGTTGTAACTTGCACGATAAATCTTTAATGTATCGTTAAGAATCCGCGAAAACTTTCATTTTACATTTTATCGACATTTCATCTGAAGATAGTTAATTCTGAACTGTAGTTGATAGTCATAAATAAACGATCGTTAGCAGCTATCGAATTTAAAGGTGTATTATGGCCTGCAGGCGGTGTTACAAGCTTCTTCAAACAAGTCGGAAGTTGAAATGGAATTTTAAATGTTAGACGACGCGTTGGCTTTTTATTACGATCGTGGTGGTGGGTCGTTTTAAGAGGTTCAGTCTCTCGAATTTAAGGTATACCTTGTTCTTCTCTTTCTGGTTTAGTTAAGAGTACAATCTTTTTACGAACTGGCCAAGTCAGTAGGTATTAATAACGATTGCCCATTTTCATTACTCGAAAAACTTTCTCAATCCTCGGCTCTCCACAGAACTAGGTGTAAATGTTCTGCGGTTTATTGGTAAAAAGACGATCAAAGTTTTCGGAATAAAAAATCAAGTAGTGCAGCACATTTCGTACATGTAGAATGTTTCGCATACATTGAACATCTAAATGATATCTATCGTTTATGAAAGCATAAGTATAATTAGCAATGTATGGTTTTCGAAGACATTTTAATCTGAAACGAGGTTGGCTCGAAGATTACTCGAAAATTAACAAAATTATTTAATTATATCTCGATATCTGTTCCTTGTAACGCGGTGTTATTATTGAAATAAATGTCAGCATCGGAATAAATTTGTCGATTTATGATAACGTAATCTGACACGATCTTGAAGAAAATATGAATTTAAATTGGAAGACCGTAGAAGTAATGGAACGAGAGAAATTTTGTGACAGAATTCTACAATTTATAATTGATCGTAACGTTAAACTGCACCTGTATGTACGTCTAGCCTCTCCTTTTTCGCGATATTTTTATTTTCTCCAACGAAAAGAACATAGTCTCGATGAATTTCTGCGATTCAAACTATCGTAATATAGTCGTTAAAACAAATACTAAAAGGCGAATTACTGGAAACGTTACGAATAACATTCAACTGTCGCGCATTGATTTAATTTGTCAAACAAAACGTTTAAACGAGGTACTCTCGACATTTTATTATCGCATCTGATACATTGCAGGCGTACGCATTAAACGATTAATAAATACCACTAATCTCATCAATCTTTGCCAACGCTCCATTCACATGCTGTAATTTTGTTGTTCCATTACTCTACCAATTATAAATTTCAACGATCCTCGCACCATCGTCATTCTCTGTTTCTGCCTTCAAATATCTCTAGTGAAATTCTCCAATTGCATTGATTCGTTAAATGACGCACGGTACATTAGCTCCGCCGATAGCTAGAAACGAAATTGACAAATTCGACGAAATTTCGCTGTTCGAACTAACACTGTCGGTGGAAACATCGCAATAGCGTCAACAAGCGCAAAGAATCGACCAATAATTTAATCGCGATCGTCACCAAAAAATGGAAACGCAACGAAACGGCACAGCGGCCACGAGGGCGCGCCGTTTAATGCAAATCGAATGAAGTGTTCTGGTTTTGCGGCCAACTAAATTTATCGGTCGCGGTGTTTCGTTATTCCTGACACATTTTCCAGCGACGAAAGGGGCACCGTTGAATATCGATAGAAATAATCGTTCTCTCTACCAGCGAAAACATTCGCGTATTGTCACGCACGCCAGAACCATCTGCGTGATATTGGTTATCGCGAGGTCTCGATATAAATTCACGCGAAAATATTTCGGCCTTCTTGTTGGATCGCTAATGATTTATCGTCTGTCGTCATAAATTATCCTATGAGATATTATATTTTCTATTCAGCTTCTATGTACTCTGAGATTGATGAATATTAAATTTCCTTTCTTATCGTAAATTATATGAATTATAGACCATAGTATTTGTGTACTTTGCTTATGAGTTTGCACGTGGGGAAAGTAAAACGACAGGGAAATCGTTGAATCCAGAGCGAGGTGAGAGCATCCTTAAAAAAGGAAGTTCCCCAGGACGAGTCATTCGATTAGGACTGGGACGTGAATTTAATTGTTATTTAATCGTTATTTAATTTCATTGTTGAACACGAGGTGCCCTTCCACTTTCTCTGAACGAACAAATACTCTGAATACTTTGAATACTTTAAATTCTTAAAAGAAATACGTATAATAACAGAGAATATGTTATTATATTCGACTGAGAGAAAAAACGTAGAGAATAAGACACTTAACTAAAAGTTGTTTAAACGTAAAATAAAATAATTACCTGTGGTTGATTAGAATATTGAATCAATGTTCGTTTAAACGACAGAGATTTGTTTTTCTTTGGATACTTTTTTATTAGAAGAATAATTATGTCCAACTCTGTTCCAAATTGCTTGTTCTAAATTGCAAATTTGAGAGCTTCATTTTTAGAATATTTAAGTATTACTTCGATATCTCTCGATTATCCACTGGAAACAACATTCTTTACGAAAAATACGATATTCTGATCAAAGTCATTACCTGTACACACGTCTCTCGCAACTATTCAGAATACGCTATAACCCACCTAATAATTAGACAATGCAGCCGTTGTAATACAATTTATAACACAATATTTGGAACAATTAGACATAATCCTGCGCGCTTTAATTAAACGCAGCTCTGGAAATGCAACCGAAACGTAATCGCAATTTTCGTTCGAGACATTAATTTTCCGCGAAGTTCCTAACCGCAGTTACTCGCGGAAAATTATACAATGCTTGTCGACGACGTTCCTATATCCGCCAATGAACACTATCATTGCTAAATATTAATTTATCCCATGAGTAAAGTTATTTCTCTCCCTACCGTAAACAAACAGCCATATATCTCTTATTAAAAAGCTCCTGATACGAATGAAATTTGATTATATTTACGAGATGAAACATTTTTTCCAGACTTGCACGTATTAACTCATAGAAACTGTCGCGAGATAAAAATTAGAAAAATAATATTTCTAACCACTGGGAAAAATAATTTTTCTACTCTTCCAATTATATTCCAAGTTAATTTAAAATATAGATGAAAGCAGAAAAAAATATCATTCGCGATATCGTTAATTAATTCAACAATTTATACAACCCCTTTTCGATTCCATGATAATTCTAGCATCGCTTGAACGATATTCAACTCGTTTCATTGTCAGATCCATATTTGCCAGAATTTAGCAGCATTAGAATTTTAACGATCGACGATAATGAATTTTCAATGTCCGGCGGCCTTACATAGAACTATTAGCACACAATACAAACATATTCATCAACCATGCGCGAATTACATTAGCCGTGCAGATGAATGAACGATCACGCCTATGCATGGGTGCCGCACCTGTCAGAATTTCCGATCAAATATAATCGTTCGCGATTGGATTGGCCGAAAGATTCGAATTGCTGGTACTTGGTTGTACATTGAAACAGAGATATTCGGTTTTAACTGGATATCATCGAGGGATCAATGATTGTTAACTCGATACAATTGCCAAACGAGTTTTCTAAATATCCGGTTTTTTCGTAAAATTCCGTTGATCAATGATTTAAGTAGATAAGATAAGATTTGGTTAATTTGAAATTGAAAAGGACTACATATAAATCGTGAAATTCGAATTGAAAGCTCGAAGACCGCAAGTGTAACGATGTGGTGATTTTGGAAAATGAAATATAATACACGTTTTAGATACGAACTTTTAACGCCAATGGAAATAAAATATGAGTTTGCTAAGTTGTTTTGAAGTTAAGTCTTTGAGATTGTTTCGTAATAAATGATCTCTTTCGCAATAAAAACGTGAAAGTATCTCTCATCGATAAGTAGCGTAAATGTGACTTAAACTTGATGGCTCAATTTCTCAGAAATTTCTTACGAATAAGTTTCCTTACTAATTGATTTTCCTGAAAATAGAATTGAGAGAACATCGTCGATCAACTTTTCTAAGAGAAACCTTGAACTTCTCTGTTCTTTGTAAATATTCGATATGATATTCGATCTAATTGAATAGAGGAAGATGATAAAATATCCATCCTTTGGACGTGAAAACATCCGAAAATACTCGACTAAAAAGTAAATCCGAGCAGAAAGCCAGCTTGGCAAACGTTTGCCCGGTGACATACAAATTTCAAGCTGTCTAACTCGAGACGAAGTATCCACTGTCCTGTATTTCTGTGACAGTTTTTATCCTTTCAATTAGACAGAACATGCAAACACGCGAACTTTGGGCAAACATTTCAGGGAATGGTCTATGTGAAGTTGTAATTCCGGATGCCTTGGTTTCATGTAGCTGCGCTACTCCTCTGGTCAAAGTTTTACATCGCTCGCATAACTTGAACTGCTCTCTTTAGCTAATAGTTAGTTAATCATAACAGTTATGCGCCTCTATTTAATAACGATTAAATTTGGCTTTACTAAAGCTGTTAATTCCTCGTTATTCGATACCTCGTGTATCAATACGAAGCGAATACAAATTTATAGAAATTATAAAATAATATTGGATTGGCAATATTATTTTATGCAATTAGATGGTAATGACAGAATCCGCAATCACTTAGTTGCCAATCCAATAGAACTGTAATTTTATAAATCGAAGAGCTTTTCGACAAAAATGGGTTTGGAAAATAAATTGGAAGTTTCAAGTGCAGCTTTTTGTAGCCTTTAAAGTTTGTTATACAAGAAATTTCATCGATACGTGTATGTTCTAAAATAAATAATTCACAAAGATAGACAAATAGTATTAAATATTTTATTACTACTGAATACTGAACGAAGAACAGAAAAGATATTGCTTGCGGTATGGGTTACAAATAATAACATCGCGATGGTATTATTACAGGGTGATGATATTAAAAGAAAATTTGCATGAAATGAAATTTTATGAAATTTCAAATAGCTGTTTTAAGGTAGCTACCTCTGAATTGGTAATTGTAACGATTCTCAAAGAACTTCGTTTCCTTTATATGTATTTATAAAACGAATAAAAATTTCATCGTAAAATGAATAATATTTTTATTTTCCTTCGACATGACCAATAATTTTTTATTCAATATTTAAATAAATACGTTCTGCATCGATATACTTACCATAAAACCTGTGGATCTTTTCTCAGAATGTTTCTCGATTGTTATATTTCCGTTCTAAAATACAAAACAAACATTGTTTCGTGCATAAATATAAAATATTTACTATTCGTGTCAAAGTATAATTGTTTCGGCAACGAGTTTGCGTAATAATTCTTGCTGATTTTCCACGAGAATTATGCAGCGAATAGTACATAAATTTTGCAGAGGAAATCTTTAAAAAATTGGTTCTTTATTACGACCCAAAGAATCGTATATAATCGAGTCGTTATTTGTCGCGGAAGTATGCTCTATAATTCACTATTATTGAAGACACAATCGTGAAAATATATTAGAAGACGAAAAAATATTAATACGTTTGACAGAAAATAAATACTCGCTATTTTTGTGTCGTTTCATAAATCTCAACGGGCAAAAGGAAGGCAAAAATTATTCGTACCAATTTCGCATTTTCGTTAAGACAATTACTTTGCAATCTTTCTCATTTCCTTCCAGATACAGAAATAGATGAACAAAATCTCTCTTACGTTTTTTCACCTTTCGAATTAAACCGAAAAAAGATGTCACGTAAAATAAGAAATAAATTTACCACGTTGTACTTAAAAAGGTTTCGACACGATCTTCAAAGTATCTTATCAACATTAAAATTCCCCTATTAGCCATCTTGAAACAAACCAAAGGTAAACACTCGGTTCGTTATATCCATTTAATCCTCGTCCGACTATCGATATTTCGAAGAAAAATTTGTATTAACAACAATTTTGATTTTCTGTCTATCATCGTCGATTAACATGTTTTTAACAATTTTACATAATTTGCTGTAATTTCATTCGAAAATCGCAACAAGCACCACTGACACGAAATGTTTAAAAAAATGTCAACTTTAAGTATTGCTTTCTTAACAAATTCTTTGGTGAAAAATTATCGAAGCAAAAAGAGGATATTGCCATTGATTCTTGTAGCATTAGCTTCGAATTATTAACAAAAATTGCTAGATAATAATCGATATAGTTAGACTAGGAAATATGATTTGTTTGTGAACTTTTAACCCGTAGCATATATATCACAGGTATTATATATAGAGTAAACGATTGATAACCATTTATATTATGCATAAATTAAAAAGAACAAGAGGATAGACATTCACAAGACTATTTGGTTCTAATATCGCGCTCGAAAGATCCAGTGATCGGTACTTCGACTGCCCTCCTCTTTTTCTCTCTCTCTTTCTCTCTCTATCCCTAGAAGAAAGTCTCAAAAATCTATAGAAACTCCTCCAAGTTATTCCAGTCTATACCATGCCAGCATTCGAGCTATCGAATGTTCACGCCGCTATCGCTGGCTGATTGCGAGTGCACGAAGAATGAGTCGAGTTCAAGTGGATCATTAAAGGAGCAAGCGAACGACAGGTAGGAAGTGTCGCGAGGAAAAGCAAGGAAGTGAGAACGGAAAATAGCAAGGTAACTGAACGAGCAGCAAATGAGTGAAATGGGAAGACAGAGAGAGAGAGAAAGAGAGAAGAGGACAGGGTACATAAGGAACAGGGTATGTACCGTGAAGAGGAGAAGAAGAGACAGTCGAACATAACTTTCACATTGCTATCTAACGATTGATGTCTCTACACCAGCGGTTCCTATTTCTTTTGTGCACGAACGAGATTCCCAGCGAAGCAATTTCTCTTGTTTTTCCCCCGCTTTCCTCTCTCCTTTTTCCTTTTTCGCTCTATTCCTTCTTTTTTTCAAACGATTGCTGATGGAAATAAAAGTACACGTCCTTTGTTTGAGGAAGAGCTAAGTGGTGTCTACGAGGCATGGGAAAATAATTGAAAACGAACGAGAGGATACATCGGCGCCGAGATGCCACTAAATGTTTCTTTGAACTATCTTATAAGATACTTTAACTCTATTTTTGTGGAAATGGCGGAGAAAAAGGTTGAACGAGAAGCTCGGACTGTCGAGTGTAATGAAAAATAATCGTGTTACGCGATGAATATGATTATTAAACACGATTTACGATCTATTATGATTTGCTATTATTTCCAATCAGACGGGAAAGATGGAACTCGTCGAGTTTTTCTTATCGATTGCCATAGCTAGTATTGTGAATTTCTAAACAGATACGCACAGATGATTAAAGCGTGCGAAATATACAAAATATCTAAAATAAAATACTTAATTAGTTGAAATATCTCTGTTTAATTTTGTGCAATTTTGTAGATTTGTTATCTATCTTCCGAAGGCTTTATATCTTTGAATCTGGCAGGTTTTTTTTCCAGTCTTGTTTTTAACTGGGTCACATTAAAATACGCTATATCTCTTTCAACCATCAAAAAACATCAAACTCACAAAGTCGACAGAGATGAGTATCGTGTTTTTCTCTCGTGAAAAATATTTCTTCGTATGGTACAAATATGATCAATACGAATAAAAATTCGAAGATTAAAAAATTCTCCCGTTTTCTTCCAAAACTGTGCACTTTCCAAGAATAACCGGAGAAATTAATTACGCAGCGTGAGATTTAATCAAGGCACAGTTATAAATAATCGGTCTTGAAGTTGCCACTAGCGTAATTCAAGTAATGAAACAAAAACCTTATTCGTTTCAATTGATACACAGCTCGTGATACGTAAAATGAATTAACGTTCGAGCGGAGTGTACGAAACGAATATCGATTTGTTACGGTCCTCCGTGAAAAACAAGCCTACAGGAATTAAAAGAGTCGCGACCAATCCGAATAATCGTGGAACAAATAATATCAGCGCGACGACGCGCAGAAATGCAAACCGTTTTCATTGGCTGTCGAACGGCGAAGAATTATCCGCAAGACCTGCCTCCTCTGATTAAATTCTTAATCGGTGCGAACCAACAAAAATAAATCCACGGTAAATTCGCGGATATTATTGATCGATTATTGATCCACTGTGTCGGCTGATATTCTGCAGACGTTAAAAATATCATTTTCGTTAACCAACTGCGAATTCTTTTATTCGCTTCTTTAATTTCGTTAGCTTTTAGTCTCGAACGTTGATGTTTTGAAAATTTTTATTTTTCTATCTTCTAAAGTCCAGTAAATAATTATCTTTCACCTATCTTGTATACGAAAACGATAAGCGTACAAGATACAAGATATATAAAATTTATCGATACAAATATAAGCTGCTATTACTAAAAAAGCAAACGCTATTACTTTTCAATCTCGAACGATATTTAGTGCACGATGTCAATTTTGAAAAGTTCCGCACGCAAGAAAATATACGCTATGTTTTAGAGAAAACTTGGAACAATTCAACGATATATTCGTAGGTTTTTTTTAAACGATATTTCACCTGTAAAATACTGGATAAAATAGAGGTTTAAATAAAGCTGATAAAAAAGAATAGTCTTTGTGTAACTAACGGTTCGATAAACAAACATTCCTTTGCAATTATTTGAAATATTTTTCGCAACGTTGATCAATGATATCTCTCTATTTATAACATCTCGATCATCCATCGAACCGAGGGAACAAATTTTTCTGCGAAACGAGCTTCAATTAATTTTCAAACCAACCCCCTGTTTCTCTTCGCTTAAATTGCAGCGAGCATCAAGTACCGTCGAATTAACGGCTCGAGTTTATCTTCTGCTTCGCAAAAAGCGAATCGACCTCCGCGGAGAGGCGGATTTTTTATCGCGAACTCCTTCTGTCGTGCAACTGCGTTGCTGTTTAAAGCGTCGTCTTAAATCTTCCAACCAGAAGGATCCACTGTCGCGGGAGTAATTCGCAACAATCTATCGTTTTAATCTAGCAACGTAGAATTACGAGCGGCGCGATCTGTTGCACGTCGTTACGCAATCTTCTATGAATTTGCGACACATCACTTTGCATGATATTCCATCTTCGATAAATTTTATTTTATGCTTTGTAATCGACGTTTCGTTAGCTCGCGATAAATATTATTTGATCGTTTGGTAAATTGTATATCATATCGTCGTTTCTTTAAATTAGAAGATTGATACGAAGTTATAGAAACGCATGATACACGTTAATAACACGAACTTAATTATTCGTGCGTTCTTTCTCGTTTTCTATTATTCCTTTCTATCTGGAAGCTAACATCCTGCTGCTAACTTGTAAAATCTCTGTGATTTAGAATTTGGTCGAATTACTTTCTTATTTTAGTTACAATTGCCGGCGAGCATCTTACAATATTACAATTTTTCTATCGAACTGAATCAGGCGAGTTCACTTGTAATTTGTAAGATTCGCTCGTAGAAATTTATTTGTATTACTCGCTAGCTTGTTGCTTTATACGAGAGAAATTGTCATTATCGTTGGATTTAATCAAATTTTATTCCTAACGTTATCAATAAATATTCAATTGTGCGAGCGAACTTTGGAACACACAGTAGACGCGTTCGCATATTACATTATTTGGGACATCTTTTTTAATTTATTCGAATTTCTCGATTGCGTTCACCGTTTCGTCGCAAGATGCTGTTTCGTGTAACCGTTGTAATACGGCGTGTACAACAGTCTCCAAGGAAGGATAACGAGGGTTGCATTCCTATGCGGTCTCCATAAACTTCGTATACTGGCCATTAAATGCTGGTACTCTTAAGTTTCGCAGTGATAATTTAATGACAGTATAATAAATTTACGAGGGGCGAAAGTATAAAAGACACAGTTGGACATAAATTTTTAATAAAAGCCAAATTAGAGACCGCAAATTGTAAAAATATCGTTGCAATGAATGTTTCGTAACTTTTACAAATGTTATCGTTCCGAATTTTACATTTGGACTACAATCTTGATATTTGTATCTTATAGTATCTATAATATTATTTTCAAATTTTAAGTTTAACATGCATATTTTAATTGTTTAACATTTTGTAATAGCGGCCGTACGTACATACTGTTGTAAATCCCTGTATCTTTGAGTAGCGGTTCAAGTGATTCCAATAGCATTATACCATTTGAAAATCATGCGACTGTTTAAAACACGTATTAAATTATACTTCGACACCGAAACGGTGTTCCATAATTACGGAAGAACTATTTTGTACGCGTAGGCGTACGATAATGATAATGTGTTGGCAACTAAGTGATTGCGGCTTTTGTCAATACCAGCTGATGACAAAATCCGCAATCACTTAGTTGTCGATAATTTTTAAAGCACGTAACAGTTAGAGCAACCGTAACTGTCGCAAGAAAAAAAAAAAGACATTGGATCGTTTGCTCACACCAGTAACGAACTTCTCACAAATCCACTCTCTATTCTTCTCAAACTTTTTCCATTTCGCATACTGTGAATTAAAGCTGTTATCAAGCAAAGTTGACCACTCCCCGGAGGCGTACAATACGCAAGTTTAACCAGGCATCACGAACACAGTCGAAAAGCAGGATGAAATTACTAGAAAATCCTTTGTACCGAACGAAAGAAGTTAAAGTTACCGTTGCAGTCTCTAGTTCGCCGATAATTTTATTACAATGAAACCGGTAATAAAATAAAACGGAAAAATCACTTAACGGCGAGCGAGCAAACATCACCAACGAAACTGTTGGAAAACAAGCGGCTAAAGAGAAACGGAATTAAATTATCAAGAAGCGAACGTAACTTCGTTACAGCCGGTCGCATTAAGTGTCCACAAAAAAATGGCCGCGTTACGATGAAATAAAAAGCGAAACGTTATTAGCGAAACGTTGCGTCGTAGTGAAAAGGTTCGCCCGCTCGGTTTGTCCCTGTAATTCCTCGCCAAGATATTTCGCTGCGTTTTTATTAAACTCGGACACGGTATTTCTGTTTCCATTTGTACGTGTACACATCCTCTGTTTCCCGTCTTCCTATCTTATCCTTTCGTCCACTAAAAACCCCATCGTCCCTCGTTTTCCCCCCTCTCCTTTCTTCTTTCTTCACCAAGAAACCTTTTTGCTCTACTTTTCCCCCCCATCTTTTCGACTTCGTCCGCGTTTCCGCACATTCGTTTCCTTGTATTATACCGGCAACGTATTATACGAATACACGTCGAAAAAGACGCGGTTTCGATGCGAGTTTGCTTGTTTATACGGTTTCTCGAATTGTCCTAAGAACCCGGCCTGAAATACGTCCACGTCGAGCCATGTACCATTTGATCGATTCGAAGCTCCACTGTAACTGTATCCAACCATTGTCTCGCCTCTTGTATTCATCCCCTTCCTAGCTTCTCAGTTGTCTTTTCTTCTACTCGTCGCAGTTGGATCAATCTTTTCCACCTTCTCCCTTCCCCCGACGAATGGGGTCCTGGAGTTTGGCTACCGAGTTAGATTAACCTTTCGAATCTGGGTTCGAACGGACGTTCAATTTTCGTGAAATATTACCACGCCTACGATAAGATTTCTTCTTGTTCGATTTTATTTCGTCGTATCTGGGATTTCATTCGAATCTCCTTGAGAATGTTCTTCCTTTCGAACTATTAGACGGCGATTTTCTTTTGTACATTTGTGGGAAATTTGGCAATTTTGCAGCAGAACGCGCACGACGCGTGAAGATGTACGAAATATCCAAAGCGCAGTATGTGTTGCGACATTTAGTGGGTAAAACATAAATGTAGTATCGTAAATGCTTAGGGTGTAGTAGAAGATGTGCTGGGTACGGCCGCTTTTCTTCTCATTTTTTGTATCGTGAAAGAAAAATCGGACTCCGGTCGCCGGGATTCGAACCCTGGTTCCGAACGTTCGTAACCTAAGGCGCTAACCAGTGCGCTATCGTCGTCCGACACTAATTAGTGTCGCGTGGTGGTATTTGCTATCGAGTGCTGCCACAGGCCTTTTTTCCACGATACTACATAAATTTCTTTTTAGATTCCACTCGTTGAATAGGAAGCGTCTTGGGCCCAGTACTATACACATTATACACGGCCGACATACCAACATCTACCAAAATACTGACATTCGTGGACGACACGGTTGTACTAGCCAGGCACAGTAATCCAGAAACAGCAGCCACATTACTACAAGAGCATATCACAAAAATAGATAAATGGTTACAAGATAAACAACTAAAAGCAAACACCAGTAAATGTAGCCACATTACATTTACGTTAAGAAAACGGAAACCACCAAATATCCAATTGAATGGCATGCACATAACACAAACAAGGCAAGTTAAATGCTTAGGACTCGACTTAGACACACAACTTACATGGAAGCAACATACTAAATCAATTACAGACAAAATACGGATAAAAAGAAGACAAATGTTCTAAACATAATAGAAAATAAATTAAAAATCTACAAAACGATAATAAAACCAATTTGGACTTACGGAATACCACTATGGGTGACAGCAGCAATGAGCCACGTGAATAAACTACAGTCGCTACAACCAAAGATACTGAGAACAATAGTCCACGCCCCACGGTATGTCAGAAACGAGGATACACGCAAAGATTTAAAAATACCAGCGGTCAAAGAAGAAACTGGCAGGTACGCAGAAAAATACAAGGTGCTGAAGCGAACAGAACTCTCATAGAAAGAAGACTAAAAAGAAAACACCCCACTGACCTCATTAAAAAAATAAAATAGTCAAGCTCGAAGATGGTATCCCGCTGGGGGTAGCCATCCACGTGTTATTTTGCAAATAAGCTAGAAAAATTTACCGAATGTCCAGCTGGACAAATTGTAAAGTACAGATTAAATAATAATAATAAAAAAACTCGTTAAATTATATTCATACAGATATGGATTTGCACGAATATCTATGCACTCTACCGACAGTGTTCAAGGAAATTCATGGTAGACAGACCATTGATCGATCGAACAATTTTTCCAAGCTAAATGAATATTACATAAACGTTATATCTGGTCTTTTTGGCACGCTATTTTATCATAATTCGCTGTAAGAAGAGAGAAAGAACCAGGGAAAAATAATAGACAAACTGTCTTGGCCAATGACCCATATGTCGGAAACTTCCTCGATGCTCTGCTTACTTAAATACCGTTATCTGGCTGCCTAAAGTAATTCACAACGATAGTTATCCTGTTTTAAGGAAGCTACCTCCGCTTGGAAAGGAATCTACTCCGGAATCGACGAAAGAATAGACGAGAAGACAATGGTAAGAACGTATCGACGCAACGGTTCTTTAAATACTTTCGTGAAATTCCTCGACTATTTGTGAAAACTTGTTGCGAAAAACGAGCAAGTCGGTTTTTTTTTTGCACCGAAACGCCACTAACAGGATTAAAAGATTTAACTTATCGTCGACGTCTGAAATTCGTTTTGGGCACGGTGCCGAGGTTCCTCGAAAACTTCGCATTCTTGTTGCCAAATTATGCTTCTTTTAAGGCGGCGACATTAAACTTGTAGCACTGTGCTCGCAGGCATTTTGCTAAATTTTCATTACGATCGTGCACACCTTGGAACGCTTCGAAGATGGTATCCCACTGGGGGTAGCCATCCACATGTTATATTACTATATCACTAAGCTATAATATTTTACCAAATGTCCTACTGGACAAATTGTAAAATGTAAATAAATAAATAAAAATAAAACCTTGGAACGCTGATCCTTGAAATAAATCAGATTCCTGCAGAGTATAATTTAGCTGTCAAAGGATTCTTTAGTCAAATGAGGTTAAGAACTACGATCGAAACGATACAAGAGCATTTTTTTATTAGAAGAAAATAAATGGAAGAAATGATAACATCTACACGTATATTTACCTGGAGAAATTAAAATCAAATTTCCTCTTGAAACTGTGTTTTTTGCTTTGAACAAATATAAACTTTCGCCTATAAAGCCTATAATAAAGTTTCACCTTGAATATCCGTCCATGCGGATTTTATTCTTTCTTTAAGTTCAACGATATTTTCTATGGATAGGTAACTTCTCCTGATCATAAACTTTTCTTGCTAGAATTTCCCGCAGGTCGTCGATAGGATTCAGATCAGAACTGAATACTGGCCATGGTAATAATTCCATTCCGAAATCTTGAATCCACTTTTTCGTAGTGGCGGCTGTATGAATAGCAGCATTATCTTGTTGAAAAATTGTCCTTTTGTCTTCTATTTCAGCAATGAAAGGCAATCATTCGCCATGTAATATCTTCTGGTATCCTATAGCGTTTCATTTACCATCTGCAAAAAACAATTTCACTTAACGTATCAGGGAACGATCAGTGTTTTCTTGGAAATATCGAAGAGGTAATAAAGAGAGTGGAAAATGCGTTTGAGTCTATAATTATTCACAGCGTTGTATATGGCCACAAATTTTAATATCCAAAGTTGTATATTAGAAAATTATATAATATATTAACGTTTAAATTTGCATATTGCAGTTGCAACTCTATACACGTTTTACTTTACCATTGAAATTAAATATTTCATCCATTGTATTATCGTTTTCTTTATGTTTCTTCTCTGATATTGACAGGATCTTATCTTTTATTGTAGATACAGTGTTATGAATTATTAGAACTATGACATGTAGAAGTCAAATAAAAATTATTGTGATTTGCGATAGCTAGTATGTATAGCTATAATTAGTATGAAATGAGCGTAGTAGAAGGGCATATTTAAAATATAACGGTATATTTATAAAAGGAAAGGAATATAAACGAGATAGATGTTGCGTGTGCTAACATCACAGCTCGGCTATCCACCGACGATCCGCGTCGCAATTGATAACCGTCTCTCACGTATTTAACATTTCCACTCGATGAATATCTTTTGAAAACATAACGCGATCAAACAATCTATTTACATACACATATCTACATCTTTGTAATATTATTCTAAAAGAACAAACTGTAAATTTTTTGCTCTGGTAAGACTTTTACGATCAAATCGATTAATTGCTCTTCCTTTTTTTCACACTTAACATCTATTTTTACCGCCCTATATTTCTCACAAATAACACGATACTGTGTATCTGTAGGTTTAGATCTTTCGGTTTCTTTACCAGAATAATTGCAGCCTGATCGTCACAATAAATCGGCGTTGGTAAATTTCGAACGCAATTCAGTTTCGCAAGAATTCCTCTCAACCATATTACTTACCAGCTGGCTGCTGAAATGAGCAAAACTCTCATAGAAGGAAGACTGAAAAGAAAACACCCCACTGACCTCGCTAAAGAAATAAAATAGTCAAACTCGAAGATGGTAGCCCGCTGGGGGTAGCCATCTACGTGTTATTTAACAATTAAGTTAGAGAAATTTACCAAAGCTGGACAAATTGTAAAGTACAAATTAAATAATAAAAATAAACAATATTTGTAACACGTGTTAGATCGTGCGTAATTACTTTGAACAATTTAACGAACGTAAAAACACACGTGTCGGAATTTCTTTATAAAAGAACAAGAAACGTAAATTTAAATATCTGATCTATTTACAAAGTATTAGACCCATGGTTAGATATGTAAATCTTCTTTAAAAGTAACAATCTTTAATACTCTTTAACAAAAGAAAAAAGAAAACATAAAACGTTAAATATCTTCGTATTTCCTTGGAAAGACGATGGAGAAACACGGAGGAACGAATAATCGCAGCACGCGGTAAGATGCTGCACGATTGAAGGCTGAGTTTGAAACTTGATATACTTTGACACAATATTTGTACTAAAATGAAAACACCCCATTAACCTCGCCAAAGAAATAAAATAGTCAAACTCGAAGATGATATCCCGTTGGGGGTAGCCATCCACGTGTTATTTAGTAAATAAGCTAGAAAAATTTACCAAATGTCCAGCTGGACAAATTGTAAAGTACAAATTAAATAATAAAAAGAAACCATATTACTTCTTTCGTTGCCGGCAAGGCAACAACTTCTGTCTTCGTTGCTGAAATGGCAACAGTCGATTGTTTACGTGATACGTTTAACGACGCCACGGGACTGCCACTCAAGTGACAAATCCAACCAGCGGTGCTCTTTCTGGTATCTAAGTCCCTCGTTCAATCAGAGTCGCAATATGCGGTCTAAATTGAATCCTTTGACGCTTGATAACACACTAGACCATAATTCGCAGTTGCTTTTTCCGCGAACTCACTTAAAACAGTTGAAATAAACGCCAGATCGGGTCTCGTAGACGCCATTAAGAAATACGAGTACACCGATAATTTGCCTGTGTGTAAATGATTCCAGCCGTACGCCGCTAGACTCGACGTTCTCTTCGTTTATTTCAGCTTTGTAATCTTAACATTAATGCCTGCGACCACTGTAACCGAGAAACAGTCTGCACGATTAAATTTCGCTAGCATCTTCGCTGTATAAGCTTTTTAAACCACTTTCACAGTTCCAAATTTTCCATTTCTCTGTATTTACGTTCCAACGAAATATTCAGCGGTAGAATATTTCACTTTAACGACATATTGGGTCGGTAACTAAGTGATTGCGGATTTTGTCATTAGATGGTTATTAGTTGCTAACCCAACACATCGCTACATACACGATTAAAGTAATGCGTAAGTAATACATGAATCTGAAGTTAAGTAATACATACATGTGTCAGCCGTACATCGAGTCAGACTGTACTCACGCATAAATTCACCGAATCTTCTATCCCATTGTCTCGGTGAATTTTTTCACGACAAACAGACGCGATGATTTAACCCGAGATCGGTTGATTCTTCCGTAAGATCCATCCTGCAGGAATGTAGTTTTGGCGTCGAATTGCATCATCTCCAGGTTCTTTATAGCAGCGACCGATAGCACAAATTTAACAGTATCGTATTTCACGACCGGAAACAACGTTCCTTTCTAATTAAAGCTATCCTTTTGTGCATAGTCTCCTGGGACCAGTTTCGCCTCGTATTTGCAAATTGTGCCATCCGACTCCTATGGTATTATATAGTTTTTTTTTTGAGAATCCAGCGGTTAGAAATAAGGTTAATATCGCTTGGTCTAGAAATCAGAACCCACGCTTTGTTTTCTTCAGGGAACTCAAGCTCTTCGTTTGTCCTTTTCACCCAGTTACACGAATCTTCCGTTTGCAGCGCTTCTCCAACAGTTTGTGGCTCGCAAGCAGCAAGCAATGTTTCTGTCCTTTCGAAGTGAGCTTCAGTCGACACCCGAGCACTTTCCACGCAACAGATAGACATCTCTTTGAGTCGGCTGCCAAGGATGTTTCTTTTTATTCCAGGGCCACGATGATCCATCCTCATCGATTTCATTGTCCTTCTTCTGAGCGCTTGTTTCGTCATTGTCAATCAAGCTCGACTATTTCCACAGGCTTAGAATTGGATTTTCCATTGAAAGTTATGTTAGATGTATCGCTTTAATCGAAAATTATATGTAAATAAAGTTTGCTCACTGATCGTAGCAAGTTTATAGACTGGCAACTGACAAGCAGCAACAGTAGCACGACGATCAACCGATATTGGCATAAACTAGAGATGCGAAGAGGAAAAGGCAGCTTGTTGGGCTTTCGCGAAGTCTCGGAAAAATTGCTCACCAGGCAATCCCGTGCTAGCTCGAGCTAAATGGGCCTTCGGGGCACTTGAACTTGGCTTCGGTGGAGACGGTTCCATATATTTCTACAGAATCGATTTTTCAAGTGGCTGGTCCAGATTAGCTTGCCAATGGAAACAGTTCCATATAAATACATCGAAGGAAATGCCCTTGGATTGGATTAGCTTGCCAGTGAATCTCCAGCTTAAATCTTCTTATGCTGTGTCCACCCGCTTGTACATCGGTATAAAGCTGTTTCAGATACTTAAGGACATCGAGTTTTCTCCTTTAAGAAATAAAGCGGGGTAGCTGTACCCCGAGTAGCTGTCCTTCGATAAAAAAAGAAATAATACGATCCCTCGATCGAAGGCCGGCTCTATTTTCCACACGGATTCGCGTGACATTTTTCTAGATATTTTGCTCTGGTAAATACTCCTTCCGGAAACGGTGTTCGATGCTCAGCGTAAACACACCCTTCGCGATAGATGTTACCATTTATTACGTTATCCATCTTTAAATCTACGATATCTAATCTGTAAAAAGTCTACGTGTCCTAGTCTTCCATGTCGCTGTTCTGGAATTACACTCGTCAGCACATTTGCTTCTGTCACGAACATCGGCCTGAAATCTAATTTACACCGTCTATTATCAAGCTTTTTTCCCCTTAACTACCAATATGTTGTTCTTAAGAAAAATAAAAAAGAAAAATACTCGATTTGTCCACTATTTTTGAAGATAACCCAGGTGCCTTTCTCGGAAGCACATACAATCGAGTAATAAATTTGTATTCATTTCGACCCATATAATACGCCACAGATTGTATGACGCGTGTGGGTTCCATCAGCATTTTGCACTTCGACGTGAACGTCGCCTCTTCCTTTAACACTCGGCGTATAACCGCTACCCACGCGCAGCGTATATTCTTTTTGCACCTATCCTTTCATATTTGATTGAACCGCTTCTTCCTGAAGCACCTGTGTTCCGTAGCATCGTAGCACCGGAATCGACAAACCACAAGGCTTCGTTTTTCATGCCTGTTAACTGATCCGCGTTAAACAATTCAGCGAAAGCAAAAGGTTTTGTATCTCTGTTTCCATATCCGCTCTTTCCAACAATCGAGGATTCACTGTTTTCACGTGACTCTTTCAACGCTCTCGAGAATCGTTTTTGCCTCTCCAGAATTGCAACACTTTGGTCCCGAATTTTTGACAATTATCTGAGCTGATTTCGGTGTAGAACGTGTAGGGTGCCAAAGAAATACTCGCCAGTGTTCAACAGTATATTTATTAACACTTTACCGATCGATAGCCTATTGATCGTCTTTTTGTCGCCGACAATCTTTCTCATTATTTGGGCAGTAATTTGTTGTTTAGTACTAAGGTACTGTTGCGTATTATCGACTAAAGAGTAACCGGTCAGGTCAACCGATCGGTCGATATCGCGTACCTCGAATGACTTAACGTTCAAGGTGGGAGAAATGAAATAACTCGAGTGTTAGATTTAGACGGCACTTTATTTGTATTAGTTGTAGCACTTAACCGAACTAAGTTGGGACTTTGTCGTCCTGGGTCTGTAGTCAAGCAACGCTTGTAGTTGAACGAAGTTGGGACTCTGTCGTCCTATGTCTGTACTGTCCGATGGTTGAAGCTGAACTCCCTTTCCCAGTGCCCTTCCGGCTGGTCCTTATCTAGGTTTTTCCTGGCCTCGAGTCATTACGTTTACTGCCCTGGGAGAACCGGTAATTCGGAATTTCCTAATGAGGGAAATGGGCCTGTCCGTGCCATAAACGGACGGCCAACTAAAATTCCGGACAGGTACTTTGCTCAGTTGCGTTAGTTGCGTTAGTGGCGTTGCTTTGTGAGCTGCCACAGTTCTGTACCAATTTGAGAAACGTACCGTTCGCGATGGACGGAAAGAATGGTATTGGAGAGTCAAAACTGAAACAGAGTTGCCGGTCTGACGTGCGTATGCTGTTGAATCGCTAGCGGTCGGTGAAGTGTTGACGATCCTCGCTTTCGACTCTTTACGTAAAACTGTCGATTCTAACTGACGATTCTCACTTCTCGGTTAGAATTTTTCTTCTCGGTTTTCTCGATCCCATTCGTTTGTTTTTGTCGTCCCTCAATATTCCCACTACGCACGCGTTCGTTAGGCGTCCGCAACAGCTGCCACGTACGCCTTCTTGCGAATATTCAGCTGAAGGACCGTAAGAAAATCGATGGCTCATTAGGCCTGTCGGTCTTACGCTTCGGTGATATACTTTGTACCAACAAAAGTTAGAAAGTTTTGTTGTCGCGTGAAGCTACATATCGAATATTTCTCAAAATTTGTATCCTTGCGCTAAGGCATCGCGCGTTAAATTACCGCAGCTTGAAATCCACTCGATAAACGAAGCTGCACGCAAGAAAACCTCGCTCGATACCTTCCGTCTCGTTCTTTCGTCATTGAATCGTTCCGCGTGGAGTCGTATCAACAGTTGAGCGAGACCACGACGTAATACGCGGCTGGCAGTTAGTTGGCTGGGTTTCTTATTGCACATAGAAAGACGTAGGAAATCTTCGAACGACATAAATACGTCGAGCGAGCTACATTAACAACTAGACGAACCTTTTAACGAACTCGGCGAACGAGAAAATTCTCTAATGGTTTTTCGCAGTTCGTCGGTAGCTCTTAACGACCAAGCAATTTTTCAAACCTCGCGACATTCGAATTGACGTTGGAAATTGGGCAGAGTGCAAACAAATTTCGAAACTGGAAAGATTAGGCGAGTAATTGCAACACGTGGATGAGTATTCTCTCTCTCTCTCTTTTCTTTTCTTTTACTAGAAACTCGAGGACAAACCGAGGCAAAAGAGAAGTAGAGCAAAACCTGGTCCAAAAGCGTGTCCGCGACGGTAGAAAATCGACTGCAGGCAGAAACGGAGGTCGTAATTGCGAGAAATAACGAAGCGAAAGCTAAGATTCTCGTTTCGAGTGGAGGCTAGCACGGTGTGTAAAGTTAAGGATGACAAGTAGAACAATGTTTCGAGAGGGTCTACACTTGATGCACGTACTTTGGCGAACAAGTAGGGCGAAATACGGGCCGGTCGTTCGCTGTGCTTCAGTATGGGGCGAAGTATCTAAAAACTCTTTATATTGTTGTGCGGCAAACTTTTTCGCAAAGCCATCGCTGGTCGACAACTTTCTTGACCATACTACGACGATGTTTAAACAGATGGCGTTAAATACATGGACCGGCCGAATAAGATGTACGGCCATAAGGTAGATAACTCGTTATGTAAAAATAAAAAGAAACTCTAGAGTAGAATTTCTTGGTGCGTGGCTTAGTTGGCGAGAAAATTGAGTTTGAAAATTTGTCAGGTATGCCTGAACTTGGTTAATTATCGACTGTCAGTACGAGTAAATAATTACAATGTTATTCTATATCAAACTACATTATTCCGAGGAAAATTGTGTTCCAGTAAATATCATTTTTAAGCGTCACGATTATTCTATCACGTTATACAGCAGCGAGTTTACTACCTCTTTCTATACTAAAAAAAAAAAAAAAATTGTTTCACTAAAAAAATTATTCTTTATCTCTCTTTTTTCGCTTATATCGTTTAGCAATAAAATTCGACAATACTTATCAGGATATATGCATAAACCGAGCCCCATCTGTGTCTACCACTTAAGCTCCGCCTGGCCACTACAGAAACTGCAATCTTTCCAACAACCATTACCATACTTTACCTTCTGCATCACAAAAAAGAGGATAAAGGAAACGAACCAATGATACTGGTAGGTCGATGTATCACAACCAGGAATTAGGCATTCGACTTAACCAAGGAATAATAATATGTAATTCTATTCGCTATGTACGTAAAAACGCCGAGGAAATGTTACGTGGTGGCTAGTAAAAAGCTCTAAAAAAAAAAAAAGGAATAAAACAGAAGAAGAAGGAAAGAGAGCAGTAAGAAAAACAAGGGGAAGGAAAAAAGTAGAAAAAGAGGAGAGAACGGGAGAAGAGAGAAGTTAGACACCGCGTGACGCGGGTTAAAAGCGAGACGTGCGGTCATCCTGGCTTAATTACGTATGCGAGCAACGCTAGTATCGTATGTGACAGGTAGCCTGACGGGACCTCGGCCAGCGGTCAGGGTCATAAAAGGAAAGATTCTAATTGAATTCGTGCTTTGTGTTTGCTGTCTCGGTGTAGCAAGTATTTTAAGTGAAAGAAATATTTTCGCGGCAGCTGCTGCCACGGCCTCGCCTCCACCTTCCTCTCGTTTCCTCTCCTTCCTTCTTCTCCACGACGCTGCTGAAACGACGTAATTACGTCGCGGTGTTTTCAAGAGAGACCCGGTTAGAAAAATTTAACGCAATTTTTTACGCCAATGAAATCGCCTTCGACGGCCATTTAATGACTCTGAACGTGAACTAGGGTGAAGTGATATTTTTGAATTATCTTCTTCGTTAAGGCTAGGATATTATGTATTTTTGAAATTTATTTTTCATTTCGGTTAACGTGTTCGATGGGTTATTGTTCTTACTACTACTACGGTGGCTGAAAAAATATTTGCACGTCATTGTGCTTATTACAGCAATCGCGTACTAATTAATTAGGTGCGAGTATATCGAATTTCGTATCACTTGGTAATACTTTCATATACAGTTACAACAATTTGATATGAAATGATTATTTTCAGCAGAAAATTATAGTGTTGCAATTTTTTGTTTGATAATCAAGAATTATGAGAAACTGTACCTTTCATGTAATACGTTGTTACGGTGACTACGGACCAGATTCTAGCAATGATCTTTTTATTGCGAAGTTTGTCTGGTTCGTGCCACGAGAGAACAATTTGGCTAAGGTTGAATAATGAACACCCCACGAGAGAACAATAAAGTTGAGAATCGATGGTGACCACACTATGTTTTTTACGAATCTTCTCAATTTTCTTGTTCAATAACAAATGTACCTTCTATTTTATTTATTCCCGTATATATTAGGTTGTCCAAAAAGTTTCTCTCGTTTTACAATCATATATATTCTTTTTCTTTCAATACGTTAACTTTATTATTTCGTTCTATCGTAACAATCATACATAATTCAATAAAACAATATAGAAAATGTTGTGCATCTATTATTTCCTTTAAAACGAGAGAATCTTTTGAGACAACCTAATACATTTGCTCCATAAAATAATCTCATAAAAGTGTTCGAACGATACTCCAAACCTTTTACGTATTTTTTATTTTTTATTTATTCGGAAGTAGCTTGCAATTAATTCTCATTGAGAATTATAAATAAATTAATTTGGCGTGGTACTATGACGCGAATAATAAATGATTATCGTATGTTTGGTTCTAGCTGAATCTAATGTTTAAATCTAGAGGGTAGTTTTATGTATTTATCGTATAAAACATTTTGACATCTCACGAGCACCGTAATAAGCTTCGATTATCGCGATTCCGTTGGTAAAATTCGAAATGGATGAAATTTCACAAAAAGAATTCTACGACAAGTATTGGAATAATTTTCTGACCCACTGTATATCCCATATTCTCCTTTTTCTTCGGTGAAGAACATAGTACACCACTCGGTACGAAAAGTATCGCGATTTCTTTGTCCCGATACGCTGGCAAAGGAAATTTTTCATTCTCGAGAAAAGGCGCGTATACGATCCCGAAAGAAAAGCTGAAAGTCCGACCGTGTGTATGAAAGTTGCTCGTTGCCTCGAAACAGCCACAAAACAGGAATATGATCTTCACCGTGAGTCTCTTCTCGGCTCGCTGATCGACACGAAACTCGAATACGGAGCTCAAACCGAGCGACTTCCGACGTAGCGGAGGGCGCGCGACCAGAATATCGAAAGTGTGTCGCTCGAGCGACGCGCGTTTCGTATCGAAAGCTGCGGAAACGCGATTGTGTTGCGAGATTCCCGCGATCAATCGAATTCTTCGCGTAAAACGTACGTAAAACCGGAATCGTCTGTGAAAATGGGGTCACCACTTACGAGATTAGAGTCTACGTATCTAAAGCCGTGCCTGTTCTTTATGGGATTCATCTGTCGTCTGTTTTCGTCCGTCTCATAAAATTAATCCCATAACAAGTTGTATCGAACCCTTGTGTGGGCAGTGTAGTAAAATGATTACGAATTTCGTACGAACGATATAGAAAATGATTAATTATCTTTGTATGCTTCTGAGTTTCTGGTACCAGTTTCGGCGAATACTCGGCGAATATTATCGAAATATGAAAATTCGATGGCTGTAACAGATTTAAAGTTAAACGATACGGGTGGAGTTTCTTGTCTCGTTCGTCGCGAAAGAGATATCACCGGTGAAGTGAGAGATATAATAAACGAATTTACATATGGTTTGTATCACACTGCTGATCAGATATGGAAACTAGAAATAAATGAAACTATTCACACAATTTTCTGCGTACGAATTTTAGGAAATTCTGCTTTCAATATGGCGAAAACGTGCGATGTAAAACATTATACACGATAGAATTCATGGAATGAGACGCAAAGGTAACAAATAAATTGTTCGTTCCGGTGAACAGTTGAAATTTTGATACCAACCGTGCTTTTAGCAGACGCGGGCCAAATCGGTTGATGAAATATTCGAGCTTCCGCCTGACCATTTAACTCTATCCCCCCTACCTAACTTAAAACACCGCGCTGCTGCGAAAGTGTTTATTCGTTTTTTAAGCCGTACCGACCATTCTTTAAGAGCACAACCGTACTCACTGCCGTAAATTCTCTTTCTACGAGTTCACTGACGTTTTTACTGCGAGGAAGTTAAGTTCGCGTCTTCACCCATCTTATTCTTTATGGAAAGTTATTTGCGTGACTCGCTTACTGAACGCAGCTTGAATGGATGACTCGATCGAGTATAGTTTCTTCTACGCTATCCTTGACTTTTTAATATTCAATTCATATACTTTCTCTCTTCGATAAAATATCGGGCGAATATAATATTTAATTGCATAGAGCCAACGATGTAACGTTTTAATTCGGAATTTTCAGAGAGAAAGAAAGGCGCCAATTATCCTTTGATATAACGTAGAATCGACGGTCGAAAAATCAAACATTTTGGCGTATTTTTTGTATTTTACACGACTGTAATTTACGCACGTATAAATATTTTATTGTGCAGACGTGAAAAAAAAATTATTTATATGAAAGTTAGAAGATGGAAGTTTCTCTGTTTTTATGTTTTTTATCCCGTCGTGATAAAAAACATTTGGAATTATTTTCTCGATCGAATCTGTATTGAACATTCTACACGTTTTTATTAATGTTAAGAATATTATTAGGAATTTCCTGTAGTTTCGTAGATTTTTTCACGAAAGAATTTCCTAACACAAAATTCCAAGCTAACTTTTAATTTCTTGAATTTCATGGAACACGTAGCATAGTTGAAATAACTCTCCATTGAGGTTTCGAATGCTCCATGGGAAGAAGAAGATAATATTACATTTTGCAACCATAAATTTTATTAAAATTACCGGAGCTATTCTTTATAATGGAGTTCTTCCGCTTGACTAACGTTAGAGAAAATTTATTATTATAACCATTATACTTTCCTCGAATAAAACGTATTTCTCTCATTATTGGAAGAACAAAAAGTAGGACACCGTATAGAATTTTAATGAAATTTTAAACAGAAGATAATCGATATTTTTTCAAGTAGAAATTCTTTAGAACATTCCTATATTCGAGAAAAGAAAGGAAAAGCGGCCAGAAATACCGAGTTCAATTCTGAGGAAATCTTGAGATGAGAAAATATCAAGGAGAGGAATAATAATTGTCAGCATATTT
Source organism: Bombus bifarius (assembly GCF_011952205.1). Taxonomy (NCBI): domain Eukaryota; kingdom Metazoa; phylum Arthropoda; class Insecta; order Hymenoptera; family Apidae; genus Bombus; species Bombus bifarius. The sequence continues at coordinate 5,116,418 of NW_022884356.1, forward strand.
TTCTCAGCGGACGAAAATGTGCGTAAAATATTATTAATTTATAAAAAGAAACGTCGGAATACTTTGACAACGCTTTTGTTCGTAATACCGACAAAAGTTCAATGAATTGACATTGATAAATTTTAATTCTGGTTCGTGCAATCGCTCGAGTTATTTCCCACGTATAGTCTATGTCAGTCTGGTTTCTATCTCGTTAAAGAATATTTTATATTCATGAAAAATACGAAAGAATCTTTAGCTGCGTGCTATTTTTATATTTTTCATGAACGTAAGTTTTTCAAGGATATAAGAAACACGGTTGTAACAAACAATTTTCTCAACGTTATGAATAATTTTACTAAAGAAAAAGATTTTCAACGGTTTAAGAAACAATTTAATATGCAAATAGCGACTAAGTTTTTCTTACGACACTCAAAGCTTTGTTTATTAAAATCGGTACAACGTAAAAGATCAAGAACAGCGACAGTATTGTGTGTATCGATTAATACGAGAGAAATCGTTCTCTAATTTTCGTGGGAACAAAGATTATAAGATCGTTCGTTATAAGCGATCAGAGAGTTTCAGGAAGCCACAGACGAATTGCAGCTGGACCGATTGAGTGACAAACAGTGCTGGGAGCGATTTGAAAGCTGAATGATCATACATATGAAATTCGTAGAATTATGCATTCGATGTTCGTCCTTGATTCGAACCTATTCCACGATCGTCGTGTCCAGATTTTAATGATAGAACCAGGCCCCAAAGGTTCATCGATCGCTGTGGCTAATCTACCATTCATTACGTCATACACTGACAGAGAATTAATTGTTCGATGTTCATCAAGTAATTTCTATCGCCGCTTTGTAGCCAGCCAAGAGGCGGCTGATAAGAACCGATAAGGATGAACGAACTAATTGTAAATCACATCGATTATATTATATTATGAAACACAAATGGAAATGAGAAGAGAAGATACGGTTTTATTGCGAGAAGAAAATTAATAGGTAATGTTATCGTCGTTCGAACGATCATGATTAATCGTTGTAAAGTTCACGGAATAGTTTACGAAATAGTTATAAATTAGTTTTTAATTGGTTGTTTACAATTGCATCGACCATTATAATGGGTTAGCAGCGATTCGATTGAAATCTTTAAATTATCTTAATTATATTAAGAGAAATTAATATTGATCTAGCATACAGAGATTATAAGTTCCTTTCAGCCTTTTTGCCTTTCTTCTCGAAAAAAACATTAAAGTAAACCTTTAACTTTAGAAGGTTATTTTATATGTTAAGTCTTCTGATTTTCCCGATATTTACGATATCGCATAGGATATGGGGAATTCGTGTAACCTAAATACGAGGAAAATGTAAAAGGGGACAAACAGGGTATCCGTAATGTTCTGCCCGTAATAAAGTAGGCCTGGGTTCAAGTCTGGAAAACAGTTTTCGCTGCTCCATAATTTTCTTCCTCCTAACTCCAACGCTACGCATATTTCAAGGGAGAAAAATTGCAAGATTTTATATCTGAATATATTAGAAATCATATTTTTAATACAACTGCATAGCTCAACTATACAAACCTGTGTTAATCGACACACACATTTCGTCGGAAGATCAACATGTTTTAACAGTAACAACAATTATACATATAAAATGAAATACACGCAAGTATCGTCTATCTCTGCAATAAACGCCACTAATTTCAGTTAAATATTATCCGATTTAATTCCACCCCAAGATCGCGTCTGTTTTTATCTTCCAATCACAATTAGCATCCGTTATATCAAAAAAGGACTGGAACATCGACCGGGAATACCTTCGTGAACGTAAACCAAAGCCTGACAGATTGCACGTGGAAAAATTTCAAGCTTGCCATTCTCGTGCACACGTTCACGAATGCTTACGAGCACGTCGTTGGTTAATACGATCAATGCTGGACTGACAAATCGATCGAAGGAAGCACATCCATTCTCGTTTAACGGGACAAGACGATTCCACGTACTGAAACAAAGATTGTCGTACCACATTGTCCGGCCAACAATTATTGCGAAAGTGAATTTAATGTTAGTTACAAGTAACATTACCTGCAAGTAAAATTTAAGGGGTTAAAGTAAAAATTAAAATAAAGTTAAAAGGTTAAAGTTAAAAGTAAAATAAAGGGGTAAAATTGAAGTTTCTTTTACAACGACGCCTCTTTATACAAAAATGAAACCTAATCTGTCGAACGTTGTGATCTTTATTTTGATAGAAAAAAATGGATCATACGTAATTCGAGAAAATAATATAAAACGAAAAATGTTGTTTGTCCATTATTTCCTTATAAAACGAAAGAAACTTTTCGGACGATCTAATATATTCGTATACAGTGGCTGACAGTAGTAGAATCGAGACTGACTCGTCAAAAGTGAAAGACTTAGTTCCATATGTTTATTTACTGCAAAAGGATAGTCGCAAATTGGAAGAAATTTTGAAAAATAATACTTACAAAATCATTCGTTTCGTTTCGCAACTTTTCGTAACCAAAAATAATAACCCTCCTCCCCCCCCTCCCAAGAAAACAAAACATATACGTACAGATCAGAAACAACATAGATATGTCGACAAATATGCAGAAATATGTAAAATGTGCAAAGCAGGGTGTTTATTATGATATTTAGCGGATGAAATAAATTTCCATTTATATGGCATTTCTCTAGCTGTGTTCATGAATACGTAAAAATGTCTAGTTGCAAGTAAGTAACAAGAACCGCTAGATTTAACGATATTATAGCTCAGTCGTTGCGTTCGCAACACTTGTCGCTCACTTTCGATGACTTTCTATTTAACACGATTCTTTTTATAAAATAACACGATGTGATTTTGTAAAAACTTTGGGCAACGAACGCATAAAAAAAGAAAGAGACCGCGCGATTTGAATGCGATATGTCGCGATGAGAGAAAGACGAAAGTTTGCACGAGCCGACAAGAACAAGTCGTTTTCGCGGAACGACGAGCACGCAGTAAAATGCTGGCGGTTTTAAGCGGTCGCTTTACTCCCAACCAACTCGTAAACTCGCGATTGTGCATCCTTTACGGCTAGTTCTGCGTTACTTGTTGCGATGGAATTAATAACGCGGCTGAAAATTGTGGCTGGAACGCGCATCTTTTTTTCATGTTTGTATTTCCGTTGTAAAACGGAGAGAACAAGTGGTTCTCCTCTACTTTGGTTGAAAAATTGGATGGATGCTTCCGATAGTAGAACGCAATGGAACTCTTTTTTTTCAAGGAATCGAGAGTCAACGAAGCGAAAGATGAAAAGCTGTGTAATTGCAGAGAAAGTTACATTTGATATTTATCGATTTCATTAAGCAGCCTGTACTTGGTAAGTCGGATAACAAGTCAGAGATGTGTAACAAAATATGGTCTTTGTTCTCGTCAGAATTATATTAAACCCGTGTACGATGTGTTCACACGTTCGCTGTGACACAGATGTTCAACAAACAATTTCTATAAAACGTCTGTCTTTATATCGTAAAACTTTGCGTATGCGTTTAACATGAATAATTTAATACAGTTTCTTGCAATTTCGTGCTTTCTGGTTCGTATTCTCCGCCCAAATCGGCACAACGTAGCGTAAACTCGCGTTATTCACTTTCTAACGCGTTGATGAATTTCATTGTCGTCTGATACTATTTCTGTAAAAAATTAATTAACTGCTAAAAATTCTAAAAATCACGTTATATCGAACGCTTTAGTACAGTTCAGAAAATCTTCTTCGAATTCAAATTTCTTTATCCCGCTCTTAGACAAACACGGCAATATCGTAGGAGCAGGCAATGGACGTACGATGAAGCTCGGAATATCATCAACTCGCAGCTGGTGCGCAGAATATCTTCCGTTGCAGTAGTTTTAAAAGGTATCTAAAATACGCGTGCTGAATCCAATGCAATCCTTGGCGAGGTCAGAAAAATCCGAGATACGATCAATAATTCGAACGATAAAGATTCGTCGACAGACTCGATTGGAAAGTTACAAGAGACACCGTTGAATGGCTGTCAGCAGATACGATCAGTCATTCGGCCAGGGTGCAAGCGGTACCGGCACGTGTAGCTTAAGGGGTGCGACGCCATTGTTCGCTAATAGCTGCAAGTAAGGTTGTCCGACATCGAAAATTCATTAGCGATGCTTGACAGCGGCCCTGATACTGATATATCTTGCTTAATACCCGTGACAGATTCCATTGTTGGTAGCGGAAGTCTTACATGCAAACGTGGCCATGCGTGCGTGACACGAGCCGCGGATTCCTTTCCAAGGGGATTGCTTTCCGTCCAACGAAATTGTCGCGATTCAATTTTCCCACTGATTCGATCGAGTCGAGCGGGACACGTTTCTAGAATTCGGACGAATCGACTCGAAGGATTGTCGCTGAGAGACGGTATGAGCGACAAGATCCGAAATAAAGAAATTTTTCAACAACTCTCGAAGTGACGTGTCTTGTATTGTTTGTTTGTTATCAAACTACGCATCTTCGTGCGTTTATCGAAGATGCGAAAACATACAAAATGCGTACAATATACGAAATTGAGCGACAAGATCCGAAATAAAAAAAATTTTTAAACAATTTCTCTCGAAGTGACGTGTCTTGTATTGTTTGTTTGTTATCAAACTAAGTATCTTCGTGCGTTTATCGAAGATGCGAAAACATACAAAATACGTACAATATACGAAATTGTAGAGAACACGTGTGGGATAGTGTGACATCAGGGAAGGACGTGGCGTGAGGGGTAATTGATTATTAGCGTTGTCAAGATATGTCGACGTTGTGAGAGAGTGTTGTGAGCGTTACCAAGGTATGTTTAGGAAAGAAAGTGAGCATGGAAAAGATTGTAACGAGAGTTGAGAGAGTCAGAGTTGAATTTATCGTTGTCGTGTGAAGATCGTTGTGTCGTTGTGTCGTAGAAGATTTCGTGTGAGTGCAAAGGATATTGTATTAATCATGCTGTTACCTACAAACTAATAATATAACATTCCTACACACGCAAAATAGAATACTCGTTTTTAAACGAAGGTAAACGAATAAAACGCGTATAAAAATGTAAATTTGCATAAAACTTCGCAGCCTATTTATTACAGCGAAACTGTCTTGTAGAGTGATCCTTGGAATAGTTGAATTTCTATATTTGATAGATAATTTTTGTATCGAAGTTTCGGAGAAGACTATTGCATGAAAGAGTATCTCTGTCCTTTCTTTATTTGCTACAAGTATAATTTTTAAGTATCCTGAAAAGAACAAAGTGCTATTAAAGATATTTATAAACTCCCGTATTTTACATAATTTTTATATGAAGAGAAGCGATGTATGAAATATCGAAATTTACAGAAGAACGTAAGAAACGAACAAGATATGGCAAATGGAGTGAAAACACGGAGTAAAGAATGGGATAAGAACGGAGCTCAAGGGGAAGTGGATTGTATGTAGTCAGACGTATATTGAAGTCGATATTACTGTGCCGTTGCGTCCATACTTTATTTCCAATCTTATTTCGACCGCGTACCAACATTCCGAAAAAACCAACCATAACAGAATCTACGCAAATATCTTTTTCATAAAACAAACAATCGTTTAAATGAATAAAATCTGCGCCAAATTTTACCGAATATTGCCATAAAATATTAAATACCGACAGAAAAGACGTCTTACAAATTCTACAGTCGATTGGAATTTCATTTCTCGTTTATATCGTACGAATGCTACGAATTATTCATTAACGAACGCGCAAGATACGTTCTAATAAGAGAAAAAAAAATTGGGAAGAAAGAAAGAATGATTAGGAACTCAACGTTTGCATGAAATCCATTGATTGCCAAGCAGTCTTTGACTGTCGCAATTTGCATTTTCCATGGGTACACCCGGTGTAACTGGAAATTGAACAAAAATAGAGTTGCTGGCGTTCGTCTGCGGACCCTTCAATTAGCAATCGAATCGCGCTATTGAAGTCGCTGATTAATCAGCGAGAAGTTTCATTAAAATCACCGCGGTACGTTTCCCGGTAACCCAGAATACGAACTCGTCGGTTACTAAATTTCGCTGCGCGCACCATTCCCTCGTTCTCGTTCTATTTCGACCGGACATGGTTCGATCCCATCACGACTTTGGATCCAGGGGAATCGATTTCTCGTGAAAACCAGTGTCAAGTTCAGGACGCACGACCGCGGTTGCTCTTTCGAATTAAATCTGATAATTCGCTGATTTAGACATCCCGATGTAACGTGAAAAACAAGACGTCCGACTGTGGATGAATCGACCGGATAGAAACAAGTAGACTACGCTTACTTTTTACACTGGCGGCTTAAATTTTTACTAAATAGCAGAGTTTCTGGTTTTTGAAAGTTAGTTGATTGTTCTTTATTCCGAAATGCTTGGTATTCGTTGTTCGTAACAAGCGAAATTCGTGAAAAGTATGGCAATAGTTTCATATTATTGAAGTATATAGTTTTATTTTATTAAAGCACAGAGACAATTAAGTATAAGATAAAATAGACATTTTTGTAGGGAGTAGCGTTTGAGATTACATTTGGAGTAATTGAAAAAATGATTAAAATATTTCTCAAAAGCGAAACACGTGATTATACCAAAGTACAATACAACTTTGCGATTATCGACTGCCATTCCTAGAAGAGGAAACATTCGTGAAACTTGTCGATGATTTGTTTTATTATTTTTTCCACGCCTGCATCCTATGATCCTTATTTCATATGATAAAATCACAAATTTGAAGACCGCGTATCGGCACGCTTGATTAAAGCGAAGCTATCAGAATGGGAAAATAAAGGGATTAATTTTCAATCAGACAGACTCGAAATCTACTTCAAATTCTACATGTACATGAAATTGGCATGTCATCTGTATTATCGCTGTTACGTATAGCTCCTTTAACTATCTTAAAACTGTACACTTACGGGAAGAACAGCGTTAGAAGATTATTTCAATGTTTTCGCCGGTGCCCGACCGCTCGTTGACTTGTACTACTAGATTTATTACAACTCACAACGTTTATCGTTTTATTTCACCGATGTATCGATCCAGATCCTAATCGTAACCATCACATTCTCATCCTTAGTATCTTCCAATAATATGTTTTATTTGCATAAAGAATAATAAAAAAATAAAAAAATAAAAAAATTACTCAAGAAGAAAAGAACATACAAGTACACGAATTGATGATATAATTTTGAATCTCACTCGGACTATCGGTCGAAACTTTTTGAAAACGCGATAAATACCAACGAAATACGTTTCTATCGAGTGAAATCTGTTTTATTATTCGCGTGTAATTTCGCTATAGCCAAAGCACAGTCCCGAAGGAAACGGTCGAGAGAACATCGCGAAATGAATCTTCTGGTCGTTGTGTACGCACCTGAATCTATAGTTCCCGTCTAGTTCGTGTCCAAGTTTCATTTCGTCAACAATTTGCCGGCGGATCTCCGGTCCTCGTTTCCCATAAAACACGAAAACAGTCGAAACCCAAATTTACCGAACGTGACTATTTCAAGGAACACGACAGCCACCGCATCGGACAAAACTTAATTGCACCTACTTGTTTACGTAACAGTTACACATAACACTTGGAAAACGATTTCACGGAATCGAATAACAGCATACCGTGTGTACGTGTACGCGAACCAGCTCACATGCAGCTGTCGATCTATTTTCAGGGAATAGGTACATCCTCTGTTTCGACGTGACTACATGTCTTTTCCGCCTCTCCATAAATAAACCCACCAATTTTTCACAAAAATTCCGAGATATACTCTACGCTCTCTTTATTTTCATTCGTGTCCATTTTGTTCTGTTTTCATGATTTATGATTTATCTCTGTCAGGCATCGAGCCACTAAGCATCGAACAGCTAAACATAAAATTACTTAAGTTCCTAACGTTATTAGAAAACTCGAATGGCCTATATATATATATTGCATCGTTGAGCTATAAAAATATACTGGAAAATAAAATTACACAATTAAGATTCCCGTAATTCGGAAGAAAAGATTATTCTATCAGCGCTGTAAATATTCCAATTCCTTCGAATTTCGTATAATTATAGTGTCTTTTCATCTATGTAACTCCTCTATGACGATCTATAGTCGACACATTTAAACGATAATAAAACTGAGAAGGAAACATACGGAAAACTTTGCAGTGGAGAATAACCGCAAGGATACTACAGCTACTAGTTTCACTTATTAACACCTACAACCAGCTTCCGCCAACTGTTAAATACCATTGCAACGGAATACCAGTCGTTATTCTACCAAACGAGCCACTTTTAACGCGAAGCTTGGTATTATAATAAAACCGAGTTACACATCTGGCATAAAGTTTCCCTATGTTTGTAACTGCTGGCCATAGATAACCGTGAATGGTCTTCTGTAATCTGACTATTAAACAAATAAAAAATCTCGTTTTATATCGTTTTATCTTCTATTCAGTTTTGCTGGCGCAAGAGAGACAGCAGATAATGTGATAATTTTACATTTGGACTTTTTCAATCGTGTCTGGTGTTCTGTATTCTCCCTTGGAGGATCTGTTAGGTATGCAGGACAGAATCGTACCAAGGGATTCTAATTAATCAACCTGCTAATCCAAGGATCCGGCATGGCTGTGTGCATGTCTGTTCAACGGTATTGAACATGTCGTTATGATACGTCAATCCGTTATTGAACAGATGGTACTGTCGAAAAAGCAAGTAACGAATGTTTATTAGATTTTTGCGATGGCTGCGAACAGCGCGAAAGATGGTGTACAATGTTGGATAATTCCTAAAATCGTGATGAATAATGTCAATCTCGTATTCCTGACAAAATAATAGGATAAAAAAAAAAAGAAGAAGAACAATGTAAAAGTTCGTTTTCCCAGGATTGTCAAGTTAGAAGGAAGTTTTTAAATGATAAAAAAGAAAAACAGTTGAATATTTCCAAAATTAAGAAAGTGTTGGTGTTCGTGTCATTGGTCATTACACGAGTTTCATTTAACATAACTTTGAACATGTTTCCCGTGGCCGCACGATACACAAAGATCGCGTGAAAACAAAGTTACGATGTAAAGTATAAGCGAACGAATTGTTCGAAATTGCGCAATTTTTCTTGTATCGTAAAGCCTATCCAGGTTGCCACAAACGATCAGTGGGTGGGTTTGCCACGCGAAATGTTATTAAGAACTGGATTCAACAGCTGCAACTCGATTAGGGTCACTAATTGCGCGCGTTACGTCGTGACTTTGTAACACGTAAACTTGCAACAAAAACAAAAAGGAAGAAACTGTAAAAAAATTAGATCTTAGGCCTTCTTACAAATTTCTCGTTAAACTCTTAATTTAGATATAAATCGGGTTATAAGTTTAGAAACTAGTTAACTCTTTTTATTCTTTAATTGATACTTTTTCGAAATAATTACTATACCTTTAGTTTAGTCGTAAACTTAACTTAAACTTGATGGAAAAGGATATTCTTATTAATAGTATTAATTTCTTAGCTGCTTCTATGCTTCAATATTAAATTTAACTTATAATATACGTATCACATAGATTTAAGGATTATTCTAATTTCACAATTAATATTATATTTTCTGTTATATTATTAACATAACTATAACTGCTATATGTGTATAACATAAAATGATAAATTTCAATTTTCTAAAAATCAGAAAATTCTCAATGTATTTTAATAAACATTGCCTACGATACATGAAAATTAGTTGTTACAAGGATTAAAGTATTAGGTTGTGGGAAAAGTTTCTTTCGTTTTATAAGGAAATAATAGACGCACAATATTTTTTGTTTTATATTAGTTTATTGAATTGTGCACGAACATAATAATAGAAATATAACGAAATAAATCATACCTAATTCAATAAAATAATATAAAACAGAAATTGTTGTTCATCTATTATCACCTTATGAAACGAAAGAAACTTTTCGGACAACCTAATACAAAATCGAGCTTCTATTAATAACAATTTTTAAACAATTCGATAAAAACGGTCTAGAGGAAATTCTGCAAATTCTATAATCCCCGCATTTCCATTTAACAGAATGCACAAACGAATGCCAGGCCGTGTACGTTAATTTCGATATTTGAGCACGTTGTATCATCGACGTTCGTATATTCAGAACGATAATTAACTGTACTTTTAATCTCATGTTATTATGGTTCATGGTGAATCCACTTAAACTTTACGTAAGCACCCCAACCATTGAACTCGTTGAACATCGTAATTAAATTGGATGGTTATTGATGGGTACTCTATACTTTTGAATCTCTGATTAATCGATGTTCGCAAACTTCGGAAACGATCGGAACAGATCATGGACATCGGTAATCCTGAAACTTCGCAAGCTTCGTTAAATAACAATCTCGTTGAAATAAGATTTTATAAGTTAGATAAATTAACGTGCCGAGAACATTTGTTCGTTTGTAATTTCTAAACTTCTAAATTATCCAAATATCGATGCAATATTTTGTGAAACTTTACATTCTCGTGTCACGGCAACAAGTTTCCTATTGAAATAATTAAGTTTCCATGCGCGTGTGTGTCGTAGTCATATTAAAGCAAATATACGTAGGAAAAAATTAGCGATTTCATGCAAGTAAAAGATTAATTATGACGATCTTCAGAAAATGTAGAAGATCATATAAAAACATATGTTTAACGAATATTTATGAAACCTGTCAATAGTATTGTTGATTTTTTAGAAATAATAAGTAATACATTTATTTCTTTGTATTTCTTAAAATTGCAAATATTGTTCATGCGGTAGAAATCTACAATCTACAACATTGCAGATTTTTAGAAATAATAAGTAATACGTTTATTTGCTTGTATTTCTTAAAATTGCAAATATTGATCATCCGGTAGAAATCTACAATTTACAACATTGCTGATTTTTATAAATAATAAGTAATACATTTATTTATTCGTATTTTTTAAAATTGCAAACATTGTTCATGCGATAGAAATCTACAATCTACAACATTGTTGGTTTTTATAAATAATAAGTTACATTTATTTATTCGTATTTTTTAAAATTGCAAACATTGTTCATGCGATAGAAATCTACAATCTACAACATTATTGATTTTTAGAAATAATAAGTTACATTTATTTCTTTATATTTTTTAAAATTGCAAATATTGTTCATGTGGTAGAAATCTACAATCTACAACTTGAACCTTATCAACTCGCTAGATATTAATGTTATCGTGCAAGATGTTACCCGATAATGAAATATAAAATACGAAATAAAACGTGGAATAATTATTTCTCCGAAAAAGATTTTCTATGTTATTCGCATCATTGTCTTTTATGCAGGATGCTTTCGGTATCCGGGTTCGTTAACTTTGCCATAAATCTCGCTTCATCTTCTTCAGTTACAATATTAACAGGCCCTAATTGACCCGTGATTAACTGACGTCGGGATTAATTAAAATTTTACTCCTTTGTCGCAAGACCTTCCGAGAGCTTAGATTCGCGCCCTAGTTTGGCTGGTATTGTCCCTGTTAATTGGCATTTTGTTTCAACAAAAGTTTACGCTCGAGAATCGTCCTGTCCACGATTTTGATCGCAACTTCGTAAAAGACATCCATCGACGATCCAGTTCTGTTATTACTCGCCGAAGGTGTCGGAATATTCCAGGAATTTCAGCCACTTCATTTACAAATCGTTCGAGTTTTCCGAGAACTCGTCGAATTCGTCGCATTCTGACAATTTCACAATTTTCGGATAATTCCAGGCATAGGTAGTTAAACGTAATCAGAATTCGAAGTTAGCGAAAAGAATACAGTGATTTCGCGTCTTCTCCTCGGAAATTGTAATTTTTATAACACCTATCTTTTTAAGTGGTTTTTCCAATTTTGTGAATTTTCGTCTCACCATTGATACGTTTATATCAACTGTGCTAATCAGAACCGGAGAAGCCAATGTTGAAAATGACAACGTGAGTTGGCACTCGCCAACCGTATGCAAATGCGCTAATTACAACAAATGGTAACTAGAAGATAGTTCTAGATTTAATCGATTGGTTTTAGATATTCTTTTGTTTTTATCCCTAGTCCTTGTAAGAAAGTGTATTTTCGGATCAGAACGTTGTGATAGATTTATCTAAAGAATAAAATAATAGCTATAGTGATCCTACCTTTAAATACAGAAATAACAACAATCAAATTCCTTGAACATCGATTAAAATTCCTAAAACGTGAAACTGAACGAGTAGAATGACTCTAAATCTCGAGCTGGTACAAATTATATTATCAAAGAGGAAGCGATATAGTACTATATACATGAATTAGGTTGTCCGAAAAGTTTCTTTCGTTTCATAAGTGAAATAATAGATGCACAACATTTTGTATTTTATATTATTTTATGGATTTATCTATGATCCATTTTGTAGTAATAGAATAAAATGGATCAAACGTAATTCAATAAAATAACACAAAAGAAATAAATATTGTACATCTACTATTTCCTTGTAAAACGAAAGGAACGTTTCGGACTACCTGATACATTTTGCTTCATAAGACTATTTATGTGATGCTATCAGTTATTCATTCTTTACACGTATTTCATTGTCAATTATTGAAAGTAGTTTAATTTGGTTCGCATGGATGTGATCAAGTTGATCGGAATTTAACACGTTGATCAATACCATCGTTAAAGAGTGAACGCAGAATAATTTGAGAGAACGAAGAGCAACGACAGCTAAACAAATTTGCGGTGTTGTAGTATGATATTATGGTAATTTCTTTTTCTTGTATAAAAATGTACAAATTACACCTTCCACGTTCAAAAATATTCTATTCGATCAATTCGAATGAAATCTGAGTGTTGATTTTTATAGTAAAAGGGAAATTACTCAACGATGTTTAGCACCACATGGTAAATCGTGACACAGCCATTCATTTTTAAACAACGATGCGAAACAAGATCGCTGAATGCTGGAATGAAAATAACTGTCGGGTGCATTAATTCGTGTACCACGTTGTTACAGAATGGCGGATTCGTATTGAAGCAATCAAGACAGTTTACGGAAGACAAGGGGGAAACGCGTCAGTTTTAGTCTGTCAAACAGTGGCTACAACTGCGGTCAAACTTTTTGATTAAACCGGTGGTCCAAAACAAATATGATTATACACCGCACACGTATGTCTGTCGCGGATGAACGTAGTTTTGCTGGCCGGCTTGTCGAAGCAACGTGTTTTAATAATCCGGCCACGTGAATCCGTGAAAATCGTCGCGAAACGCCGTCATTTCTTCCGACTCGTTCGCAACAGGACAATGTCAAACCAACTTTCTAGCGTAAAACTTGTGGAAGACGTCAATTTCTTTCGTATCAGCCAATTGTGGCTGATCGTTTGGCTGAAATTATTGAAAAATAAATTTTTATCATATTTCACGAGTAAGCGAAAAGTATCGTCCATACGTTGAAACTCGAGAGTCGGAAAATTGATTTCTCTAGTTTGTATTTAGAATGTCTTAACCCGTTGCACCGGGAATTTTATTTCAATTTCGTTAGCAGCAGCTCCCAACGCTTTCAAGTGTTTTATTTGAAATTTACTTGAACTAGAAAATAAGAAAATTTAAATAAATAAAGGAAGAAAGAAATTCACTTAAATAGCAGTTTTATTCACAGTATTGTTGTATTTTGTAATTTTTAAATGTATGTTATATCTTGAAACAATTTCGAAGGAAGAAGCTCCTGAGATATAAATCGACATAGGAGTGCAAACGGTTAATAATTAGCAATTTATTTTTTAAATTCCGAAATGCACGGTAATATGCCAGGGTGAATGCGTTTGAAGGCGGAAACGTGGAAATCGCAGTGTTGTTTGAGAATTAAGATCGCTAGAGTAACGGAGAAAAGTGAATTTTATTATCGTTGTAAAATTGTTATATGTTCGATGAATTTAATTTTACAATAGACTTATAACATTGCCAGAAATGTGGACTCTACGATAAATGTGGATGCGAAAGGTTACGCAAGGGGCTTTTATAGCGCAATAACGTTTAATGCTTAAACGAAGGCATTGTGCTCGAAAGCATTGTGGCATTCCTATTGAATTCGTAAATATACATTTGGTAAATATTTTATAGAAGTTATATTGAATCCGAGGAATTCGTTGACTTTTCAACGAATTAGAACGTACAATTTTTATTGTATAATAAAAAAGGCGATTTCTTTCGACAAGGAGAAACGTTGACTGCAATTTACGATGAAATAAAAACGTACACAATTTTCAGAACGACAAATAGTCGAGGTACTCAACAAGAAAATAAATAATTACATATACTTGCACATGTAACAAGAAAGAACGAGCATCAAACAATTTTTCACCGATATAATATCGCAATTCTAATTTCTGAACACGTTCGAAAAAGGAAAGATGAAACCTATGTTCGCAATTTTCGAATCTAACATCCACGTAAACAGAAATTACGTCACTTTCCCTAAGAAAAATCTACTCTCCATTACCCGCGTAACTTTGCGAAGTAATTTAAGCAGCGTCAACATTCGTTCTTAAGAACCAAAGAAAGAAGAATGGCGGACCTAGAAACGCCACTCACCTGAGAAATCAATTTTTCCAAGTTTCGTAAGCCGGAAATCGCTCTGCCGGATGATAATCCGTTCGAAAGGAGTATGCGAAGGCAAATCTATCGGCCTGCGTCGCGCTAATTACGGGATTCTTGAGTCCTCTATCCGATAGATCGACGCCAACCTTCTCCGTCTCGGGCATCGATCCCGATCGAATCGTTTCATCGGCAATTTTCGAGCGACGTGCTCCGCCTGTATCCCCGAGGCGGAGAAGGTTAGCGGCGCGAGCCGGCAGAAAAATCGCTCGCGACTTAAACGCATTACTCACGTAACCCGCGTTTCACCCCCTTTCCCTTTTGCACCGACGGACATTAGTCTGGGCTTAAATGTAGTTAGAAATCGCTCGAAATCACGTTATCCCTTAAATCGTAGAGAGCGTCGAGCAATGGACGCTTAACTGGAGTCTCTGACCGATGCAGTGGGGTGAGAGCACAGAGAGTGAAAAAGAGAAGGAAAGAGGGTGGTTAGGAGGACAAGCAGACGCTCGAAGACGGGGTTGAAACGGAAGAGTTTGTTGGTGGAAAATAGGGGAAAAGCGGGGGCATAGAACACGAGCAAGAAAAGGGTTAACGATTAATGGGTAACATTGTTTTTCGTATTTATTTACTCTTTAGCATGTCTGTTCTAAAAGAAATCTAAGCTGAGAGATCGCAGGGTGGAATATTTTTTAAATCACGTAAAAACTACTTGTTGGTTAAATTCATTAATCCGAATGAATTTTAATTGATCGTGTTTTGGTGTTTAATTACGAAACACTTAGAAGATTCCTAATGAAGAATGATCACTGTGCTGATAAATTTGAATCTCTCTCTCTCTCTCTTTCTCTCTTTCGCTATATATATATATAAATATTAAGAAAGAATATGTTTGTTGGATCGATGAACAGTTTACTTTGCAAACATTATCGATCGTGGTTTGGTCCAGAGATTTTATTGCGATAATTAATGGAAAGTTAAAAGAGAAAACCATTGTGTTTGATACCGGCGAATATTTTATAATGCTATTTAAAAAATCTGTTTTATCGGGAAACACATTTTTTCGAATAAAAATTGATTTTAGAGCAGCAGAAGCAATTAATCAACTGAAAAAAGGATGCCATTTTAATTTTAATCTACTTTGCTGTTATCAGTAGTTGAGCGACGAGGAGAAAAATGGAATCACATGCCTATTCCTGTCGTTATTTTGAAATCGTTAAATAGAAAGAGAGTACCGGTGCAAATTTCATATTCTGTCGAAGAAAATTAAATTTGCAACGCAAAATTTCACATGATATCATTTATATTCTGAAACGAAGACAAAGGACAAAACAAAATAAAATTGGTTCGTCCACGTTTTCCATTTCTCTCTCTTTTTCTTTTTTTTTTTTTTTTTTTGTAACTGCACTGGTATGATTTTATGTCTGTATGTATATCGAAGAATTTAATCTTTGACAGAGATTAGTGCCTTTTATGTAAATATAGATGTTTTGTATGTAATATTTTTCTTTTTCCATTTCTTTGACAATTTTTTTCATTTCTTCTCATTCTTGTCTTCGGGTACGAAATATTCTGACACGATAAACGATCGATTGCTATAGTTTTTCTCTGTTACAAGTTCATTCGCAATTAATTTCATTGATAATTGAAAATTGTTTCGGACAATTATTGCCACCGCGTTTCCAACGACAGGTTATTCAATTTTGTATTATTTGTTCTTTTCATAAATTAAAAGTTCGTAATTTACAAAATGTGTAAATTATCACATTAAAGTTTAGTGTACTTCATTAGTTTAATCTTATTTGCGAATCTCTGGAATATCATCTGTTAAGGACTGCGATAAGGCAGTGCTTTATAACACGAACGTGACTTACCCGCAATTTTTGAGATTTAAAATTTGTGTGCTCTTTTGCCTCGGCACTCTTCAATTTAGTTATTCATGGAGAGGAAACTTTGACCCGAACCGACCGAAATTTGGCGCACTAACTTCGTAACGAACTTCGAGAAAATTTCAAACGTTTGCAAACCAGTGGCAAAATCACGCTAACTTTTGAAACAATATGCGTAGCTTCAATTTTATCATGCAAGATTCTGGCGTAATATAAGAGATGGACAATCCATAGAGAAATTCTAGTACGTAGAATTACCCTACCATAAATATCAACAAATATCGTCGTGTTATCGAAGAATGACTCGCTGTTTACAACTACGCGATGCCACGTAAGCAGCACAGCAACACTGCAAAATTTATAAACAGCAACAGTCGAAGTGAAAATTATCGTTGTGATTGGTACGAGAATTAACAAATCTGACCAAGTCACTGAATTTGGATTATTGTCTGTACAATTACGGATATAGATGTCCTTTTACCTCGATTTATATTGATTTTTATTGCAACGGTGTTAAGTAGATGATACATTTGTACTGTACGTGTGAAAGTGTATGTGAGCGTTGAAGAACGTCCAGGTCTCAGTTGAGACAAAAGCGATTAAAAGCGGTTGGAAGTTATTTAAAAGCCGTTGGAAGCGATTAGAATAATCAGAAGAAAACAAACAATCAAGCGGAATAGCTTATCGAATCCTTCAGAGACTAACGTACACGTAGAGTGAAATAATTTGTAAATAAATTTTAAACTATTTGTTTTTCCAAATCCTCTCTGTACCTTGACAAACAGAGACGTCGCTAAATTTATCATTCATCGTGGATTAATCATTTATCCGTTGGTACAGGACGAAAAACAACGACTTTCGAACTGGCGCTTAATTCGGCTGCGTTAACTTGCTGAAAAGCTATTCTCACGTGTAACCCAAAGGTTTAGGCAAATAAGTAACAAGTTCTCGCGCGCATCGTGAAATTTCATTTGCACGTTGAAAAGTTAGCGAGAGTTTAGGTGAGAGGGTCTTAATTCAATATCATACGCAAGGTTTTAACATATTCTCAGCTACCCTAATAACAGCTGGCAAGGTTGCAGCTTTGCCCTGTTGTATTTCAGACACGATCGAGTTTTATTCTTCTACCTTTCACCGTCGACTCTCTTTCTCCGTTCTACTGGTTCCGTGTTTCTCGCGTTTCCTTTACCTGTCTCGCTGCCTGACAAAAATTGCTGGTTGCACGAAAGAAAAGGATGCATGGCAGCGAGCACATCGTGAATTTATATTTATAAGAAACGAGCTTCAACGCTACTTTACGCACGCTTGAGTTTATAAACTAATAAAAACTTTTTGCCACGCTCCTTTCAAGCAGCAAGATGAGGCAAGAACAGGGCAAAAGAGAGAGAGTTGAAAGATGAAGGAAGAAAGGAACGCGGGATAAAGCGTTGGAGCAATGAGAGACGATCGTGGCTGTTATTAAAAATTATAATTAAGCCGGCGATAAAACACGTAATTTGCTTTCCCTGCGATCGTTCGTTCCAGATTAACGTTTGATGAATTTTACGCTCTCAACCATCGCCAGCCGCCAATATCGAACTCCGATTTCGCTTTTGCATTTAATTATCAGGTATCTCGGTCTAAACTTGTCTTTCTCGTTAAGAAGAAACGATATTACGTATAATCTTCTTTCGAAATTTTCCACTTACAATTACCATTACCTGTAATTTTATTCAAATGTACAAATTAATCGTAAATTAATTATCAGAAGCATTGCTTGACTTTGCGACAGACAAGAACAGAAATACTTACTTAACGATAAAGTAAATCTATTTTAATTAATATTCTTCCTCCTTTTTTAAAGATAAAAATTATTCACGAAGCGTCGACCAAGTGTTTCGTTTCTAAAACAAAGTAAACGAAACTACCTGCATTGTAAATTTCATCGCACGATATTACCAAAATTATCAAACATCCTTCGTTCGTTACACAGCGTAGATTTCAATGATGGAAAAAGCCGGTGAACTCAAAATTCATAGACCATTAAAGATAGGAAGCAGGGGTTGGTAGAGAGGACCAATTATTCACCGTTTGCCGCTCCATCTCCGCAGCATCGCTTACGTTCCTAATAACCCGAGCCTCCGACATAACTTAAGGACTCACACGCTTCGTTAAACTTCCATTTTCCAACCTTCACTCGTTCCAGTTTCTCGCACGCACTGATTCGCCCGCGTTTAATAACTCGTCGTCTCATCGGTTGCACCACGACCGACCACTAACTCCTTCTTCCTTCTGCCTTCTATACAGGATGTCCTAGGCAACTGGGACAAACTACGACACTGACACGGTAAAAGATGGAAAAGAATTTCGTTGGACAAAATTAGACAGTGTCGTGTAACGTACGATCTCTAGTATCAACTTTGTCGTCCAGGTCGAAAACGATGCTGTTTCGAATATTTTAAAGTCGTCTCTACTTTTTCAGATGGAACGACAAACTCTTTTTCGGATCTTTGTATTGCCTACAATAAAAAAAAAAAAGAAAAAGGAATGTTAAGGAATTTTAGGTCGGAAATTGACTGATTAGAAAAGATAAGAAAAATCGCAACGTTGTATTTTCCAGTTAACGTTACGCTTGCCATCCATAGACTAAATTTCATGAAACTAAATTCGAAATATCTTCTAGACAAAGTATTTTCAGGCATAATATTATTTTACAGGGATATTTTTCTACAGGGTGTCAAAGAATGTGTCGATCGATGTACAGGGTAACGCGTAGTTCTATAATTCTATCTAACAAAATTAAAGGTGGCCCTAAAATTCTTAAAACGCCATCGCTTCCAGAGTAGACACCGGGTCGTACGTTATTCGAAATTTCATTTTATCCCATGAAACTTTCCAACTTTTACCGTTTCAGAGCTACGGTTTGTCCCAGTCGCGCGCAACAGCCTATATTATAATGTTCGAACTTCAAGCGATGAAAGAAAGAAGACGAATAAAAAAAAAAAAGAGAAAGAATATAGGGCGAGGGATTACAGATGAAACTGAAAGGGGAGAATAGGGCGATTAGAGGAGCGAGTTATTGTCTGATGTTTAGCGTAGCGAGACATCTGGTCGTCAACAATCTCTGGAGGAAATAGCAAGGGCGATTTAATAGCTCGAGCGATCCATTTGCGTCACCTCGTGGCACAAGAATCGATACGGTTGTTTGCCGAGGGTGAAGGCGAAACGGATAAGAGGAGGGAGGTTGGTTGAAGGCATCACGGTTCTCGAGGTTCTGTCCGCCTCTCTGGAGCATCGATTTCTCGCGGACGTTGACATAAATCGTCTGTTGGGTGCGGAAAAGTAAAGTCGGGCCATCCTGTGAAACGCGATCGCCTGGCCTAACCAATAGTCCGACGTTTGTGAAGTTTCGCGATCGCGCGATTCCACCACTCTACAAATTTTAGTTTAGCTCGCGAAGAGCTAGTGGAACGTGAAAACATCCTTCGGGATCTACTCTCTATCCGCGTCTGCTCTCCTCTTATTCTCTCGCTGGCGCTATTTCCGCCTACGTTCCGATAATTTCGAAGGTTTGAAAAGCGAAGGTCTTTGAATAGGATCGAGAAAATTGTAATTGAAATTTGTCTTAAAGGCGGTGGCAAACAATGGCCCGGCTCGTACTTTTCAGAAGGCTGAAGTTTCTTCGGTGTTTGCTGTTAGGGGATTAGAAGCACGGATCTGTCAGGATCCTAAGGATCGCCTCGTCGTATTTGGCGATAGCATTATATGTATATACTCGATTTCAGAGTGGATTAATAGAAATTTTTTCGTCCATCTCTTCAGCATTGAATTTTCTTTCACTCGTGTGGTAAAGCTCTTCTATTTATCGGTCATTAATAATGGAGAGACACCTTTATCGATATTTTTGAGAACAACGCGTTAGAATTTCGACAAATTTCAAGTTTCCGACGAAGCAAGCATCGTTTTCGTTTAATTGATCGATAATTAGAGAAATGTGTTAGGTTGGTAAATAAAACTGTAACCATTCATAGATAGTTCGTTGAAAATGTATTTAATGAAAATGACGTCCATATGATTCAACGTAGTCTCCTAGTTTCGTTATTCAAGGTTCATGAAAATTGTCATTTATTTATTTCGAATTATTTCAAATTCATAAATTCTTGAAATTCTTCGTTGAGACTGACAAATTATTTATATGTTAAAAATTCCGTAAGTAGAAAGGGCTACTTTCGAACGTTAAAGACATTAAGTTTTTAATTTTAACTCTAACACGTTCCATTCTCCATGAAAATCTTGGAAAAACTGACGGGAATACCAACGACTTGATTTTATTTGAAACGCGATGGGAACAGAAATTTCATTAAAGAGATAAAAGGTCGTTTATGGTTTTGAGTAAAATATCAATCTATTAACTGAAGATTTTAACCGAAGAGCATAAGTTTGACTGATTTTTAAACATGTTAAGCTCGCCAACGATACGATGGGACGACTTGCAGCACAACTTATTGCCTATAAAGTGAACGAAGTTTCGCCCCATCGATATTTTACGGCTTCGATATCTCCAAAATAGAACGGGCTGGACATTATGCACTGTAACGTGTTTTGTATTTTTAATACGAAGTCGTGAACAGTGTAATCGATCGTTTCTAAATAGACGTTGATCGACTGATGCGATTAAAATTATTAAACACACTAAAATTCTGAAAAAGAACTATCTTTCTATCTTCAAATAGAAGAGAGTTTAGTATTGTATCAGGTCGTCCGAAAAGTTTCTTTCGTTTTATAAAGAAATAATGGATGCACAACATTTTCCATTTTATATTATTTTATCGAATTACGTATGATCCATTTTATTTTATCAAGATAAATTCGACAGATTAGGTTCCATGTTTGTATAAAGATGCTTTGTTGTAAAAGACGTGTCTGTAAAAGAAATACATAAAATATCGAATAGCTTTTAATTTTTCTATCTTCTTCAACGGCAAATGTGAAGAATGTTCATCGGGCTAATTTTCATCTACGGATATCAAAATTCTACGTACAGTATGTCAAAGATATTTTTTAAACAGACGATAATCTTCGAGTAATCGTTCGTTAAGTAATCCTCGTTAAGTAATTGGAGGTGATTCAACATTGTCCTGCTTAAACACGATGATAATATCCAACGATATCGAATAGCGTTAATTTTAAAATGCGATATTATATGCAATTACCTAAACGAAGTCTAAAATATTAAATATACATCGCTATGATGTCAAATAATTGTTGGATTAATTTCTATGTTTAATATGTTTCTTCAAATGTTTCGTCGTATTTTACCAAATACTTTATGGAATAAAAACTGATTTACAGCAGCTGGCGCACTTTATTTACGATTGTTCCATGTAAATTTTGCAAATAAAGAAAGCGTGATATGACGTATTTACAGCGTACGAATAAATATTCAGAAAGTATCGTTTTCATTTTTTCGTGTCTCGTGCAAAATCCATACGCGCTTCCATTTGAAAATAAAATCTTTTCGCAATTGTAGTAAATAATTCGATGATATGTAATATTCTAAGTAATGCATCGCATAAAAGGATTGAATCAAAACAATTTTCAGCCATACTATTAATATACATGTTCACGAAACGCTGTTCACGGTATATCCATCCAAACCATTCCATCTCTTTTTCTCAAAAACGACCGGTCCTTCGACATTTAATTAATTAAATTAAAGTCGCAAAGAGAATGGGACAAATTTTGGAATATTGCGCAACGGAGGAACAACTGTGAATCCTCGTTGCGCGCACTGCGCGAAGCTTCTTCTTCAGCGTAGTCTGCGTTGTTAACGAAGTTATTATACGCGTCAATCAGGCGCAGACGTTAAGATTCTCGAAATATTTTCCAGTTGTCATTGTCGCCTGCGTCAACATCTCGCCGAATATCGCAGACTTTCTTCGCGATTGTAAATCTAATTGTCCAACGGATATCTCCGTTTATAGAGTTGCAAAATTAAATATAGAGTCGACAGAGAAACAATGTTAACTCCTATTTTTATACACAATTATCGTACATTTGATTATTCGTATTACTCCTCATTTTCTTCTTTATTGTCGTTGATAAATAAGTTACTATGAGAAAGTATGATTTTACATGTAAGCTAAATATAAATATTTAAATACTCTGGTTCCTTTTATGAATGTAGATACAAAATAAAAGGAAACAATATCAACCTCTACTATAATCCGCTTCTATTTTACGACAAATATTTACACTATTCTTACATCAAGTTGTAATATTTTGTAATATTACATTTTTATAATTTACGTTTTATCTGTTTGCGAGTAAAAGTAGAAACAGAACGAGTACGTATATTCGTCCAATATCTTGTCATTAATATCATTAGAAACAGGACTAACACAAGAACATGTCATTTCACGAACCAGAAGTTCAACTTCCTTTGACCACAGGACTACGTTATTTAAATACGTTGAAATGGACATCGTTGGAAGCAGGAGACCTCTGCCTTCACAACGCTTTTCCACTCATATCGATAGCACTTTCCGTTCCAGAGAAATCGTCGTTTAAAGAGAACCCGCAATTTTTAATGTTTCCATATGGAAATGTCTCTCTCGCAGGCCTTTCTATCGCGCGCATTCACTGACCTATCCCACTCTACAGACGCTACGCTGGTCAGCGACAGACGCTGAGTCAGCCGCTTTTTTTACCATTACTCGCAGCGTACGCATTTCCAGGAAAAAAGATGGGTCACAATATTTTCAGTGACCTGCAGAATTTCGGTCATCAATCGCCACGCTGTGTACATTTTAAACAGCGAGCTTCAAAGTCCAATATGTCGATAACCGACCAATGAGCTATTCGACTCGAAATCAGACACGCTTTCAAGAACACATTCCCGACTGATCTTCATCGAGATCACTTCAAATTTTCACTATTTTTCCCACCGCGTGTATTTGGAAGTGTAAGTCGATAAAGAAATGGGCGAACGTTCAATGAAATTTTATTGCCGAATCTGTGGAAAAGCAAGACATCCACCGATGTGGATGATTTTTTTTCAGATTTATTGTAAAATTCGACATTTTGAACAATTTTTTCCTATACGTATTACGTGCGGATTTGTCCCGTTTACGAGATATTCGCTAAAAACTGCCGGTACCAGCAAATTATAATAAATCGTGCGTATGCGTGGGTATCGGTTGCCAGGTCGTTGGCAATTTATCTTCTGCTTATAAACGAAAGGTGGACGAGCTTAAATGCCACGTGTCCCATCGAAATGGCAAGGTAGTTAGGTACTTTCTACAATTTCACCATCAATCGCGACAATTTCTCTAGTGTTCCTCTAATGTATTAGGTTGCTTGAAAAGTTTCGTTTTATAAGGAAATAGTAGATGCACAACATCTTTTCTTTGATGTTATTTTATTGAATTACGTTTGATACATTTTATTCTATTATTACATAATAGATCATACATAGATCCATAAAATAATATGAAATAAAAAATGTTGTGCATCTATTGTTTCACTTATGAAACGAAAGAAACTTTCCCGACAACCTAATACGTTGAATCGTTGGGGGAAAAATCATCCGAGTAAGGAAACGTCAGCGAGGTATCGATAGCTAGAACGATTTATTTACGATAAAATTCGTTTGTTTAAAAAATGTCCACGGTTGTAATATTTCGTTTGAATTTCTCGAGAGACAATTATCCTTTATATGGGGAAAATCAATATTGGAGTATAATTTAACAGCGAAAAATTCATCGTGACGTAAAACCAGATGTTTAGCGATAATTTCATCTAATTTTGTAAAGACAGGTAAGCACGAATAACGTAGAATTTATCTTGTGTTTCAGGTAACTGTTTGAATCTTCGATTCACGTAACACGGAGCTGACATCAAGTTTCGAAAATTAGTATGAAAACCAGGTAAAATTATCGGTTCGTGTGAATTTTCATGGAAAAGGCCGACACATTTTTAATGAATCTTTTCTTCGAAAAATTCCGCTATATATACTACATACATAGATTTCGACACAAACAGGAGCACATTCGAACGAACTATTCGACGAGTTTTGAAACTATCGAAATCGATGTAATAAATAGGATGCAGAGTCGTAAAGTCGTCAAAAGAAACAAGTAACATTGCACTGTATGGATTCTAACAGCCTCATACTTTTATTACACATCCATACAAAATCATTTCCTCGACATGAAAGTTCGCGAAGTAGTTTGCATTTTGTATTCGTTTTACGACTAGTAAAATCGATACATAAAACGTACCATCAAATATCTATCATCCGGATTAAATTAATTACAAATTGCAAGCAAAACTGTAAAACAAAACAAACTTTACGTTCCTACTTCAAACTTTTCGTTTTAAACCGATTTTCTAAAAAGATTCCCTTTTATTGCTTATTACGTTTTCGTTTCAAACCAACGGTATACGAGGACTCGCTAAAAGAACACTAAAAATTACACTTCCCATTTTTTTACAGAGAAACAGTTTCAAAATTTAATACGTCGTCGATCGTCTTTTGTTTTTTAATTTAATCTCCAAGCACGCCACAAACGTGCGTTTATTTCATTGCAGAACTAAACAACGTGTCTTTCATTTTCTACGAAATTGAAAAAACAACGAACATATTGGCTTGGCAACTAAGTGATTGCGGATTTTGTCATTAGATGGTATTGACAAAATCCGCAATCGCTTAATTGCCAAGCCAATATTAAACTACTGTTTGCCTTATTAACGCAATACCGTTGTCCTCTACAAATCCTGTAATTTTATATCAATAAAGCTCTTTCCTTTCTCTTCTACGTCGTTTCAGAGTTAATAGCTTGTCCCAGTTGCGTACAACACTCTGTATACCTGTAGCTATACACAGTATATTGGCGAACGCAATCTGCGCCAAATCAGATCGAATCGGTTCCGAATCGATTCGGATCGATCTAGGAGTAAAAATCCGCGAAACGATCAATCTCGTAGCCCGAGTTGGAACGCCATGGCTAGAATAGGAGATCGATGAACGCGATTAAAGGCATCGGCGTTGACGTTTCTCCTCCATCAGCAGAATCCTGGTGATCGAAGGGAACATCATTGGGTCTATTCAGCGCGAAACAGTCGCGATAATGGAGACGTTCGTAATGGCCGTCGGCGTTTCGCGTAACTAAATCATCTCTGGGATTCGGTTCTTAAGCAAAGCCGAAATCGGCATCTGTAACGTCTCCGTGCTTCTTGCTGTCTGCTCGATCGAGTTCTCTGCCGATTATCGGAGCGTTGAATTTCAACAACTCGGAACTGGGAAACTTGGCGTCGTTTGTTCGGTGGGAAAACGCTTCATAAGCCGTTCCATGTGAAATCGCATGCCGTGAAACGTTCCTTTGGCCTAGAATCTCGTTGGCGCCAGGGATAATTAAGCGTCTTCAAGGAGAAATTAATATTTTACTTGGGACGAGAAAGAGACAATAGACAAATAGTAGATACTTGTTTATTCGCGAAAAGTGTGAATATTAACACTTAGCCCACCGAATAGGCATAGATCTCCCCTCTGTGAAGAATATCGTTGTGTGACCAAACGGGGAGATCTCCCTTCTTGATTTTAGCAACGCGTTTTCTTTCTTTTCTTCTTTTGTTGTTGTTGTTATCAGTTATTGTTTACCTGGAATTATTCCCAATTAATTGCGCCACTTTCTCTGCTTTTATAAAGTACAGTATATAATAAAATACACCAATTTAGCGGTGTTAAAATTAATTCAGTTACGACTCGGTAATTAATCAGTTACGACTAAATAAAGTTATAATCGAACGATACCACACCGTAAAAAGATATTAAAATGCATCATGAATTTTTCATTTCACGTTCAAGTACTGTTATTTATTTTTGGTTATCTTTAATGTTTTTAATTTTACCTATATTTTTTTATACTTTTAACGTATACTTTTAATTCGATGTTTTATATAAACAATATGCGAAATCGTTGTATAAAATCATTACCGCTAAATATAATTTACCGCTGAAATAATTTTTAGACTTCTTTGATTTTTTAAGTCGTGGATATTAGTCCTCGATATTTGGAAAAATACGCCATGGGCAGCGTATAGGTTGGCTTGTTCGAACACGGTGGAAACCTACAGCTCGCTGTACTGTGCACTGTTGGTTAAATGTTAAAACATATATATTTACAAGCACGTGCATAAGTACAGAAATTTATAAAATATCGTGTGAGCAAAGTACGGCAGAGCTATAACATTTATTTCAATTCTACTTATCGAAACGAGATTCTATTTAATGTCCGATTAACTGAACTTTTGATGGTCGAATTCACTTGCCTGCACGTGAGCTTCTATTCCTTTTAACAGAAATCACATGCGCGTACATCCATTTACTTTCGCTAAATAATATGTATTACAACGATGTTCTAGGATACAATTTGAATATGGTTTTGCTTAGGAAATTTACAGCGAAAGATAGCTTTTGTTATTCGTTGGAAAACAGTTTTCGTGTAATATTCACCGCGTGTATAACGATTACTATAAATATCCGCGGTATGTCTAATTATCATCGGTCCGAAAAATTCACTGTACATTTGGGTTACACATTCGTTTATTCCATAATAATGATAAATTTATCGTGAACTAATTAACGTGTAATAACTAGCAATTACGATATTTCGTCATCGGCCAGATTGTAATCAGAAACATGTACGAAATGAAGTTTCGAACAAACATTTTATTATTCGTTCGTTATAAAATGATTAACTCATTAAACTGTTGTGGCAATAATTGAAATTATGATAATACGATATAGTTCATCTGCTCGTTAGTATTATAACGATATCGTACGATAATACATCTACGAAATATTTCCTTCTTTAAATATCTACAAATTAACGAATATAATAATGAAGCGGTAATAAAATATGGTAAATAATTTAAGAGCAAAGTAAAATCATCGATTCCGCGTATTTTTATTACCGTCATAAATAAAGAATAACCGATAAAAGCGACGTAAAAAATAGGTATAGCTTGTCGTTGATCGATCTGTAACGGTACGAGCATTTCCACTTTAACCCGTTTACGATGAAAATTGAATTAATAGTATCAATTAATCGTCATGAGGTGTACTCATTATGGGGCACAAATATCTCGGTGAAGTGCAAATTCGAGTACGCTTAATTACAAAAGGCCAACGTTCCGTTTTTAATTAACGACGGGTTAATCATCTCACTGACGTCACGTCAAAAATGTCGATCAACGCGATCGGACGTAACTTGGGTAATCGAATCCCTTCGGAAAAAAGTGAAAACGTTATTCGTCGACGTGCAACCGTTCTCGTTCTAGGCGAAAATTGCAAAATACATATATATATATATTTCTATTTCCCGCCAATGATTAATGCACTTTTGCCTGGACAACGTTATTGGCAATTAAATGCTCGAGCATTTTCCATTTTATTTAGTATGTATAACTTATAAGTCCCTCCACCCCCAGTCAATAAAAAGAATATAAAATAGCTTAAAATTTGAGAATTGCTTCAAAACTTAAAATTATTGAAAGCCAAAATTTATCTCCTGGTATATATTTTCAAATTTTATATTCATTGAAATTTACAGCTTTCTGACGAGCATCTGAAATCACTCGAAGGAGATTTATTTCACGAATGTACTTATATTACACAAACGTACGCATCTTGCGAGTTGGAAACATACTGATAACTTGTTGGTATTTATTCGAATCAGAGATAAAAGGGCAAATGATACAGCGTTGCAAATATCTATATCAAAGGTTTGCAGTAACTGAGAACAATATAACAACTGGTATAACAACTGGTATTGGTTGGTAACAATATAATATTTGCGAGGAAACATTTACATAATCTATAAATTACGCAAGTTTTTTCAATCTGTCTACTAAAATCCGCAATCTTTTCTGTTTCGTAACGATCGTATCACGAACAAAGAAAGAGGAAAGTTCTAAACGTCAACATTTCCGCGCTCTATTTCGTAAATTTCTATCTTGACAACTTCGCTTCAAACTTTTCCCTTTAAATTCGTCGTGGTTCCTATCGGCGAAAGCATTTTTTTTCAACCCAAATTAACACGTAATCAAAGTTCTTTCCAATCTTTAAAAGAGGGCACAACCGAATCGATATCGAATCACGGTTCAAGTTACACACTGAACAAAAAATACGTATTCCAGTTACGAGTTAAGAATGGACAGTGGACAACCAAACGAGGAGGAGGAGGAATATCGGGTATCCGATGCTGAATCAACAGCAACGAGCAATTACGCGAAAACAAATTAAAGGGCGCGTGGACCAGGTCGAAAACCGCTGTATCTCGGTGAAAGAGAAGTGCAGGATACAGAGAACTTACGTTTGCACGTTCTTGTTAACGTTTACCGTACGAAATGCCAGACACACCAAGTGAAATACAGTTGCTTGCGACACTATTCGAACACCTGTGCGGATCTGATTAGAAAAGATGGAAAAACTGGTGAAAAATCTTTTTACCTACTAAATATCGTAACCGGTAATGTGTCTTGAATATTCGCGATATTTTTCCACGTTGCGTACGTTCTGTGCATTTTTACATCTCCAAATTGTATAACGAGCATCGTATAATGTTTTATGTATATTTGCATAAATGCCCCTAAGTGCATAAATATCCGGAATCTGGTTGCGCGTGTTATTTTGAAATTTCATTAGCGCTGTGATAAAATTTGACTATCACCGCGTATCTAACCAATGATATATTCTATTTGTTCGTTACTGTACAATCTTTATCATCCTACATATTTCGTAAAATATTCACGCTACCGAATATAAACATGTTATTAGAAAACAACGCGCTTCAGAGCTTTTAAACCACCGTGTATATATTTGTTGGTACAGTTTAAAACAAATACCTATTGTATCGTTTAATTATTACATAAGCTTGTTCACGAGCAATATTAATTTGTTACTAAATACACGTTTTTGAAGAATATCTTCCGACTTTTTATGTAGATTTTCAGTTTGGTTTGAAATAACCACGATAGTCGTGTCTCATTATAATTCTGATGAAGTTTGAAAATGTTTGATGTAGCACACACACACACACACACACTAACACACACAATGTATGCATAGAAATTTTCTATGATAAGCGTTCAAATACTTTCGCGAGCTACTGTACCTACGAACGAATCCAGTTCCACGTTTTGCAACACCGTCGAATTTCGTTTTCATTCAATTTGGAAACGATAAAATAACGCGAAATGGGAATTTCCAAACGTTACAGGTTCTCGCGCGTAAACACGCTTCCATCACGATTTATAGCGTATCCATAGGACCGGTCGTAATGGAGTTTGCGAAAACGGGATAGGATTTTGTTTACCCGCTGAAACTAACGTCCCAAAACTTTTCTAACTCTCTCTGTATAATCAAACAGACGAATTAAACGAAAAATGAATTCGCGCGACGAGTCAGCGAAAACTTTTTAACTGATCGATTCGTAATTGCTCTTAATACGTACAACCGGAGATATCTTGTTAAAACACGATAGAATGCTAGTTACGACAGTAGAATACTAGATACTTCTTCGTTTATGCGTAACGTGTTGGCAGTAAAAAAATCACAGTTCTCCGGTTAATTCGTCATACTCTGTTCCCTTTGGTAATCGCGAAATTAAATCATAGGAAATTCAAACGCGAAGAAAAGTTGTCCCTTTCGATTTCTCTAAAAATTTGCCATCAACGTAGGATGTTCCTTACTCAAACGAAAAATCAAAAAGTAAAGAAGATACGAGAGAGGAACGAACGTATGGGATTCGCAAAGTAAACGAAAAGTCGCAGCTTGTTAAACAGTGGGGAGCGATCAGTCGCGAGAAGAGCGAGCAGTTCATCAAACGTTCGATCGATCCGCGTCGAATGTAAAAGGTGTGGATTTTTATTCGTCTGCGACGTCGTTCGATCATATCGACACGTTCGTTAAACCAGGCCGTGTCAAAGTACGTAACCAACTTTTAATGAACATATCGTAGCAATGAACGACGTGACGGTTGTCGAGCAGCAAGTGACTTCGAGCCGACTAAACCCGACTTTATATCGCTAAATCCAATTACAGCGCCATTATGGCTCGTTCCGTGCGATTCTACGTCTTCGTGGTAGACTAAAGTTCGCTCGTACACGAAGCTCGTTCTGTAAGATCGTGTGCATCGGCGCTCGTAAGTACTGTCTGCGAAGAAACACTTGCCACTCGCTATTACTACCAGACATCGGAAAACGGTGAAACATGACTACCGAATGGGACATTGTTCGCAAGTGAAATGACGAAGGCGAAGTTTTCCTACGTACTTTGGCGATAGGAGCGTTTCATTGACGTTCTACTTAATTCATCGGAAACCTTATCGATCGATAAAAGAATAAATCTATTTACATATATACATATACAGGGTGGTTGGTAACTGGTGGTACAAGCGGAAAGGGGGTGATTCTAGGCGAAAAAATAAGTCGAAAATATAGAATACAAATTTTTCGTTCGAGGCTTTGTTTTCGAGAAAATCGACTTTGAATTTTCGTTCGGTACGCGTGCTGTACGTTATAACGAGACGCGATAAAGTGCACGCGTACCGAACGAAAATTCAAAGTAGATTTTCTCGAAAACAAAGCCTCGAACGAAAAATTTTTATTCTATATTTTCGACTTCTTTTTTCGCGTAGAATCATCCCCATTCCGCTTGTACCACCAGTTACCAACCACTCTATATATATAATTAGCATTATTTAATTTTTAATTCTATAATTTTTGGAAGTAGCTTCTAGAAACTTTTAATGTGTGTTCTTTTACAGGAATATAAAATTATAGCCGATTAATCATTTCTCTGATAATTTATTGACAAACCAAGTGTTTGCGGATTTTGTCATTAGGTGGTAATTTTAATTGCCAATCCAATAGATCAAATGGCGTTAGTATTCTGACGAGACTGACAGATGCCTTGATACTTATAAATATGACGTATATTTCTTACACGTGTCTGTTATGTTCGTTAACAGCTCGCGATTTATTCGGAAAACAGAGAAATAAATGTAATAAAAGGAAATTTAGAGAAAACTGCAAAATACCGTTCTAAACGCTTGTTTCGACGTACATTCGCGCGGGAAGCGTCGCAAAAAGACGTAATATTTTAGTCGGATCAATTTAAATATCTTTGCACGGAGAAATCGTAACGCTTCTCGAAGCAAGCCACGTTTCTTTTCCGAGGAAATGAAATTCAATCGCAGTCATTCGCTGTCGAGAGCGGCTTAGCGGGAACATTATTGCCACTTTAATTAAAAACTCCTATCGATTTCTTCAACATGCGCCCACGGTTCGGCCGACTTTCGTATTTCCATAATAAATCGTCGTTAGTCCCATTGTGCCGGTTCAGCCGGTGTCGTTACCTTCGTATTTACCTTTTCGTTTAATTGACTCGGAGCGATCAAGCCTCGTATAGTCTTTCAGCCGCTGCTCACAACCACCATAAATTTACTTAACGCTGTCTAACGCTGCCTAGCAGCGACTGCAACCCTCGAAGTCTCGTTAAACCGCGCGAATCGTTTTCACGACGTCGCTTCAGAGTCGCGCAGCAGCCGCCGCCTGCGGTTTTCCACCACGTTCAAGATCCTTGTTGGGATTGCGCTTCCGCAAGTTACGTACACCTACGTATGTATGTATATGTACACGTAGTCGCGCTATATCTAATCGATGAGTTTTCATTGAACGTTACACGGGCTTCGTGGAAACCTCACAGGGGTTACGTAACGCGAGTAGGATTTTTCAATCATGCGCTATGGGAGAATTTATAAGGAAGGCGATACAGCTATAGTTTGTTGTTGGAAACCTTAAGTGTAATTTTTCTAATTCGTTATGTAACCGAGTATAATGAAAATTCTACCAACGACAGGAACGCTATTTATTCATATGACAAGTTACCAATGTTTGGCGTATCAAGGAAATTAGGCTTGCACTTTATTCATTATCATGCTGTATGTGTGTACATACGAAGATGTTATAAATAATCGTAGATTCCAATATATTTTATTGATTTAAAATATAATGTTTGTAGCGAATAAAAATATAATATTGTCATTTTACTATGCTCCTCGATTTACCAAACATACGGTTAATTATGCAACAAATCAAATCTCAAGCAGGAATAACAAAATTTTAACGTCGTGAATATCGAGCGATAATTACTTCTATCGACAATATCCAACGATAAAATCGAAAGGGAAGCTATTTCCAATTATCTATTAATATCAATCAGACGTGTCCAAGACACCTTCCTCAGATCGTTTAACTTGGTTGGAAAACAACTGGTTCGAAACAATTGAAGTTAAAGCGAGGTAGGAAAAGACGAAACGTTTCAAGGAAGTTCGATCGATCGTGCGGGAAGAAACGCCGAAGAGAAAATTGATCTGACTCGCTCATTATCTCGTGAGAAATTGTTAAGATTGCTTTTATTCGGCGTAGCCGAGAAATTCGTCCGCGTTTCAATCGCGCAACCGACCGATGCTGTACTTAAACCAGCTGCTCGAGATGCTGCATTCACGAAATTTATCGTGTCACGCCATTAAGGGAATCTCTCGGGCGCATCCTTTGTCCTGGATAGAAATTAAATCTCTTGTAAAACATCCTGCTAGCAGTTTACAGTATCGCTTGATCAGAACGATTCATTAAGCGAACGCGATATTTTCGCTAACTTTACGACCTGCGAGTCCAGCAATTTTCAGCTCCAACGTGTTTTGCAAAATTGTCTTCTTTATTTTTTTTTTTTTATTTTTTAGCTGAAATTGTAATCGTGCGAAAGGAACAGAATATTTGAAATTGAAAATGAACAATTTTTACATCCGAAGCTGGAAACTCACAAATCTTCATTGATCAATTACTTCCACGTTTATTTCGAAATGATATTTTTCAGGGAAATATAACATGGAATATTGACATTATTACACGTGATAGATTTTAATGGCATTTAACGTTTGATCAATATTTTTATAAATACGTCAAATGGAGATTGAACGCAAACACCTGATATTTGAAAGGATTTTAAGGACACATCGGGGAAATATGCGATTCTTCGTGCACTTGAGGTGGCTTGGCAATTATCGGTTTTAACGACTCCTAAAATTCGATCACGACGAATTTAAAAGCTGATCCTTCAATTAATCCCCGACATCCGCCAGGGTTTTACTTATTGCTTATTAGGTTAGGATCCTTGTCGTGAAGGAGTTCGCTGGAATATCGCTGTTCATTACTGTCTATCGATATCTTTCTATCCACCTCTTGAAAATCGTATGTTCTGCGTATTCCGAATCGTATCCAATACTTCTGCGATAATTCGTGTATATAAATTTAATTGGAACTCTTGGCGCTCTCGCTAAACTTTACCAAATTCATTACCTTTGGAATTACAGTAGCGAAGAAAAGAAAACGTATAAAACAAGAGATATAAAAGGACACGATAATTGTACCGCAAGTATGCCGCAAAATAGAATCGTCCTATTGGATTGGCAACTAAGTGATTGCAGGATTTTGTCAATATCATCTAACGACAAAATCCGCAATCACTTAGTTGTCAACTCAATAGATGTAACTAAATCTTTCTAATTAGATATATTTCGCGTTATTAAATATTGAATCGTAACGTAAATTCGTCCTGTTGTGGTATTCATTACACGAATGAGTAGATTTATCATGTGATATTTTTCAATTCTCAGTAATACGCAGTGATACTCAGCAATAATAGTAATAAAATAACAAATTCTCAGTACGCATAGAAAATTAGACAATCGCTTTGGATAGACACAGTTTGCCAATTTTCT
Organism: Bombus bifarius; assembly: GCF_011952205.1. NCBI lineage: Eukaryota > Metazoa > Arthropoda > Insecta > Hymenoptera > Apidae > Bombus > Bombus bifarius. The sequence goes on from NW_022884356.1 coordinate 5,150,710, forward strand.
CCGCTAGTATCGTAGCCAAGGTCTCGATCGGAAGTAGTAAAATACGCGGATGCGTCGGTGAAAGGAGGAAAAAAAGGAAGAAAGAGAACGGGAAAATAAATACGCGCGACAGCCCGTTTTAAAAATCGCGCAATTTTCTAGGTAATTGCGGAGGATCGTGGGAGAATGAATTTTTCTTTAAGCCAACGGTAAACGACGAGGCGTTAGGAAGAGAGAAGAGAAAGATGGAGAGAAAAGAGGAAACGAAAGAGGTTTCAAAGTCGTTGGACGCTGCATTACGTGGCGCATTTGGTTTTGTCGGTTTTCTGCCGGTCTCGGCGTAAAGATGTCGAGAAAGTGAAGCGGCACGCGGAATGCGCCACCAGGAAAACCGAAATAATACCGCGGACTTACGGCCGCATAATGGAAAATCATTTTAGAAAATGTATAAAACGGACTTTTTCCATGAACGATAATGGAAATCGTTGCAGCGTGACGGCGGTTCTCGGATAATGAATTCTGGATTAATCGCTGGAAAGAAATCGTCAAGTTTCGGAACGATTTCAAAGATGAACCGGGAGTGCCGTGCGATATTTCTCTCGCTGTCTCGGTAATTTTCTCTTTGTGTTTCTTTCCACAGCGTGTCGGCCTATTTTTCTTTGTATGTCGCCGTATCTCAAAATGACCAGAGGAAATTAGATTTTAACGATCGTCCCGATAATCGATTTAGCAAATCGATTTAGTAAGATCCAACGAAAATATATTTTTGTATTTTGATATTATTATAATATATAATACTAAAAGGTATCGTTTCATAAATTCTCACACAATTAAAATATACGTAGTATAATTATTGTAGGAAAGAAAAATTTTCACGATTTCTTGTTATCTACGTGTTAAAGAATACATTAAATACTACTTTTAATTAATTTAATGCCAATGTTGTAAGTTTTGTTCGACACGTTGACTCTAACCAATGTACCGTAACTTCATAGGTGAACAAAGTAACAAATTTCCAGCTTCTCTTAATTATAAAAAGATTACAAATCGATATTCCATAAATATCATCGAATATAGATGATGGAAATTATGACCGAATGTATTATGATTGAATACGTTACATAATTATTTAATTTGATGTTAATCAATTAACGCGGCAGTCATATATTCTTGTTCGAAACTTACGTAACGTCACTTCTCCACGTTACTGTTTTCCATTCACGTGCGTTTCTAAAACTCGATCCGTGCGTCCGCGTGACAGAGGTTCACGTGACAAGAAGTACGACTTGGTTACGTAAATGGCAGGCAAACGACCTTAATTCGAACGGTTTCCTAAATTGGAACGGCGTTCTTGGTTTTAGAGTAACGAGATACCGTGCAATTTGAAGCACGAGCTAAGTATCCGCAATCAGGTACGCTGCCTGAATCTGCTATTATTTTCAATCCGAAATTATATAATCACGATCGATCTCGTCCGGTCAAGGAACTCGCTATTTTCGTCCCGTTTCTGTTGTTCGCAACTTGGCGAAAATGTCTCATTCTTATATACCACAGAATCGTAACGTCTACCGTCATTTGCCTTAACTGCTTTGGAATTGTCGTTCAACTCTCGATTGCATCAAAGTAGATTCTCCATGAATTTTTCTATTCATTTTAGTTCTATCTTCTTGCGAGTAATCAGTTTAATTTTCCAGCAATTTGACTAAATAAAACAGAAAGGAATTAAAAAGGGCTCAAGCCTCTTTACTAAACGCGCTATAAATTCGTAATTAACGAACAATATTAATAAAATGCATTATAACTGCTATTCATGGGTAACGTGACGCTGTCCTTTTATTCCTTCGATTCTTTCAATTTATTGCCAATTTAAACACGATACTAATCGTTTCCTCGGACGAATGAAAAATTCTTTTTCGCTCGAATATTTCCCTATTTTAGTTCGTTTCATATCTGATAAAGGTCCCGTTTCGTGTAAAATTCGCCTAAATCGAACACTAACATCCACTTGAAAATTATTGGTACGACGGTAAATCCTCCATTCCAGTAATAAAATCATCAATTTCGCTGAAACGAGTCAGTCATGAATCTTGCCAACTTCTCTCAACTATTTTAATACCATTGTTCGTAGCTCGTGAAACTATTCTCTTGTTAGACGTATACATATACAGAGAATCTTCAGTGAAGGTGAATCTGCTATCCGTTTTAGTCGACGAGTTTAGTACAGCAACGCATGAAACCTAATAGAGAACGTAGCAACCGATTATCCTGTAATCAAGACCTCCTGTTGCTTTCTACCGCCATAAATGTAGACTAATTGGCGCGACAAGGACGACGCGACAGTCTGTGTGCCGGATTAGTTGAGAAGAGCGAGCATCCTCGCGTGAACATAATTGATCGCGATTCGTGGCTTGATATACGGCCTGACAGGTCCAGTCTGAAAGTTCAGAAAGTCCGCGTAACGAGAACTGTTATTGGCAGCGGCTTTTAGTAGGATAACGTCGCTGTATTTGGTCGCCGTCTGCTACAATTTTTATGATTTTTCTTTCCACCTCCATGTTCGCGATTCGTCGTCGTTTCCTTCGAAGAGAACCGCAACGACACTCTGTTCGTCTGATAGAAACGATTCTCGAACACGTCTTTAAAATTATAAAGAACGATAGAAGGAGTAGTTCTTTATTTAAATATGCTATTTGTCGAATCTCTTACGAAAAGCAGAAGAACGACGATTAGTCGATGTTTGATCAATACGTTCGATTAAAATGTCAAACGGAAAAGGAATAAAATTATGTTTAAAAGTATCATAAAAGATGGTGAAAAATTGTGAACGATTTCTGAAGCTAATTTATTGAATATGAATCGGTAGAAACAAGATGTCGTATGCTACTCGGACCGCACAGGCTCAATGGGTCCTCGTGAGATGCGAAGATACAGCCTCGAAACAGGAATCAGAACTCAAGGCTGAGTTTAAACTATTCTTCCTTGGTTCACACGAATTGTACATTAAGTGCACTTTGACGATCGTATCGTCCGATTTACAGTATCTCGAAAATTTGAAACTACTTACACTTCCTCGAACAACTGAACGGAACTGTTCGATCTTTCCAACAAAGTCGTCATAAAACGTATCGTAACGCTATACTCGCCACAGCCAATTATCGAAAGAAAAAAAGAGACAATTATTAGTTCGTAAAACCCACTTAACATTGATCAATTCCGCGTCTCTCCGCACCGCTGGCTCCATCGACGCGACAATCAATTTACTTTCCAACTCATCGAAGCCTCACCCAGACTCTTCCAAACTCATCAAACCGCGAGGCTCAAACGAAGTCCTTAGCCTTACTAGGACCGTCTGTCTGGACGTTTCAAGAATTACTCGCCCCTCTCTGTTTGAAATAAAACCAGACTGACCAGCCTCAAGTTGCCAGCTTAACAATTGGTCTGGCACTCGGGTGTTCAAATTGTGGATTGCGACCATCTGGGGGACCACGAGATATTCTCTGCAGAGTCCCTATAATTTTTTGCTGAAGACTTTTAGATTTTTCTATTTTAACGTGCGTTATAGTATCGCGTGAACATAAATCGCTATATTTTAGGAAAAATGTCTGTTTCATACAGAGGGAGTTGCACGGGACAAATTATCCCTCATCCTTCGGTTCTTATCGAATTGCTCCTTTGAGAGGATTCTCCGAAGAATCACCCGACAATATCGCATAATTTTTGAAAACAAATTAGCTCCACCCGCTAAGGAACCCCACTGAGGTTCCTCTGCACCGTCCAGAAAGAACTATTCAGATGTATGTAATTTTGAGTGTTACACCGGATTAGTCGCGTAGTAGCGTTACACATATATGAGTATGGGTGTGTGTAGGAGTACGTGTGTCTCGTAAAACAGAAGAATGCAACTGTTCCGTACGTATAGTGGTGAGAAGATGGTGAGACAAAAAGAGTGCTGAGACACGTGCAATGTGTATCTACGAATATCTTGTAAATCACATATCAAATAAATATGAAACTATTTTAATATCATTCCTACGCGTAATATGACTTATTTCGGCGACTAACTGCGAAAGTTCAAGTAGACCGCGGTTATTCGAATGAAGGAAGATTCGCTGAAAATTCCTGCAAGTTGCTGAACGACGATAATGCACGCACGCTTCGAATATCATTTTCAAGTGTACGATTGATACACACTGTGAGGAACGTGACTTATCCCGCAGCTTCAGAATCGTACGATCGCCCAAATGACTCAACCAGTTGACAATTTCCAACAATTTTACAATTCGACAAACGGTCGTGGCCGAATGCAAATTGTTTAGGCGATGCCTGTTAAATACGTGACCGGATAATAGCGAAACGCGAGAAGCCGGGGCTAGCGGCAAATAATGGAGGGGACACGGATCGATGATTAATTTAATTTTCAAAGGATGAAATTACGGACAAGCCAGCTGCCCCCGAGATATGAGTTAGCCGGTATTAAATCCCAGGCGGCGCGGCGCGGAGCGGAGCGGCGCTGCACGGTCTACGTGTGTTGGGTGGGGGTTTGGGAACGGATGGTGTCACGGCATGTGGAACGTCTGCTAGCATGTAGTCTAATTACGTCAATACCGAATTTCCCTCTGAACAGACAGTGTACTGTACATTCCAGTTCCTCTGAAGCTTGCCTCTATTATCAGAGTTCCTTGTCAGCAGCCGGCACGTCCAATCCGTCTCCAATTGCGCGACCAAAGCTTGAATAAGCTGACCACAGAATCGGATTCGAGCTGTAGGGGGGCCGCGGGGCTCCACTCGCCGTGCTTGAAATTATGCACACCCCTTGCCCGTGTATCGACAGCGTGCATGTTGCAGGATACCTGAAGACGGATTCGCAATTGGCCACCGGCATAACTAAGCCGACGCGACTAAAGGCAGCGTCCCAGCGATTTCGTGAATCTGTCACCTGTCATGGATCAGGTTTGTGGTTAGATATACGGGACATACGTATGAGGATAAAAATAGGTGAACAGGTGGTGGAGGTAGGTAAGACAGCATTACAAAGAAACTCGTAGTTGATACATATTTTCACTATTTTTCCATTTATTTTTCTCGCTGACTATATATCCGTAGCGGCACTCGACAGCAAAACTTTCCAACAGTTTCTGTCCCGTGGCTTGCTACACAAAGACCCTATCCTCGACCGAATGACGGTAGAGCTGTGGTTAGCGCAGTTGGTTGGTTACGAACGTTCAAGACCAGGTTCGAATCCCGGCACTCACAGTCCGGTTTTTTACACAATTCCTAACTGAGAAGAAGGCAACTCGGATGAGGACAAAAATCGTATACACCAGCAGTACCTATCACCGATCTATCCACCTCATATCGTAAGAAGTACACGTGTCTAAGGTTCTCTCAAACCTTTACCATACGATTTAAGTTGCAATAGCGCGTGCCATAAGCAACAAGTCGTGCCATTTCATGGTTTGGCTAAACGTTCGAAGTTGTGCAAATCGCACGTGTCTTTTGATGTATAAGTGCACGTGTGAGGTAGGACTAATTTTATTTTGCAACGTGTTTGATAAATAATTGCTATCAAATGATCATTGAACAGGAAAGATTTATCATCTTGAAGTAAATAATAAATCAATGATATCGCACGATACTGTGGGTTAAGGACTTAATTACTTTTATTAGGATAGTGGAACCTTGGTGCTCGAACGATACTTGAAAAATATTTAATCCGTTATCCAATCGATTTAATCATCGATATTACAATATAATTATACTAAATTCAATAGCATTCTAGCAATTCAATGGATTCTAATTTCATTAATAATAAAATTATTTAATAAATAAAACGTAATGAAATTATTTAATAATTAGAGCAACCCTTTCGACGCTTCTCCCCTTCAAGTTCGACGATTGAATTTAATTTTGTAATAGTAATTCGATGGAATCGGTTTAATCCGGCACCAGCTTTACACATAATAAAAGCGCGCAGTAACGATTTCAAAGTTTCCATGTAATAAAGATTCAACGATTTTTAAGGATCCCGTGAGAAACAACGGAGAGTCGGTCAATTTGCAGGCAATCTACTAATAGGCGGCGGATGCAATTCGCGTAATGTAATTGAAGGGCCCCGGGAAAAAGAAATACATAAGTGGCTTTAGAACGCCGTTACTAAGATTGCTTTTCCAATTTCGCCCTCTTCTTGTTTGTCACACGCGAAACGTTGCTTTTTCATTTGTACGAGAGAAAAACGTTCCGAGTCGGACAGAGACTGTACGAACGAAAATACATTTTACGAAAGTGAAAAAGGAAAAGAAAAAAAAAAAGAAAACGTGTAAAAAAAAAAGGAAACAAGCGGGGCGAAGAATATACACGAGAGAGAAGAAGTACATATTAAAACGGTGAACACGAATAGAGGAATTTGGAATTAAAATATGCAGTATCCATTAGTGCGGCGTAGAAGATGATGGAAAAGTATAGGAATATTTTCGTGAAAATACATTGTGTATATTAAAAATTCGACAATTTTAACAAACACGTCTTTTCTTGCGACACTTTGCGTGTTCAAGATCTTGATTCTCCTTTCGCTTCTGTTTAACGCGTTTGTCTTTTAACGAGATTAACGAAGAATCATTTTTTACTACGCATAGAGATGTAATTGTATTTTTAACAAACATTTTTGTAACGACCAGTTGTATAATAAATCGAATTATATTGCGTCCAACGTCGAGTGAATTTTACATGGAATTATTTAAAAAAAAAATGCTTGTAAAAATAATATTTGCAAAAATAAAATAAAATGTTCAACATACCGAATTGAGAAAATATATCTGGAAATGTGTGCAATTTATCGCTGAAAATTTTACAACCATTTATTCTGCTTTTCCATTAAACATTCACTATGATATGAAGAGAATGACATTGCTATTAGAATTAATAATAAAACGGTAGTCTAAGGTGAAAGTTTACTCGAGTTTATCGGTCACTTGCATCGCACGCAACGTGTCAAACAAAGTGATGTATAAAGCCAGCCTGATCCTAATTGCGATGTTCCTTCGTTAAAAATCAACGATGCAGTCTATAGATCCGCCTGCAAGTTTAGTTCGCATTTCATTGTCTAGAAAATATAATATTTGTCTTTGTCAAAACTCAAACTTCTATCTGTTTACTATTACTTATAAGCTATACTTGTTCGTATTTTCGAGGAAAAATTAATTGAAAGAATAAGCTTAACCAATGCAATCCATCCTAAATTAACATACTCGAAGCCGGTGTAACGATCTATCCCGATAATAACAAAATTCTTAAATAGCTCTAACCGTTTGCACTCCTCTGTCGAGTGTGACTCGATGTCAATTTTTATCACAGGAGCTCCTTTGTCGAGTTCAACTCGACATTCTTTCATGTCCACTTTTTTTTGTGGAACGTGCGAAAGAAAAGCAGGATTGCATCTTGGAAATAGTTTCAAGATATATCATAGACTTAAAAATTACAAAATACAAAAATAGTGTGAATAAAACTGCTATTTAAGTGAATTTCTTTCTCCCTTTATTTATTTAAATTGTCTTATGTTTTAGTTCAAGTAAATTTCAAATAAAACACTTGAAAGCTTTGGGAGCTGCTGCTAACGAAATTGAAATAAAATTCCAAGTGCAAAGGGTTAATACAGCGCAAAGTAAAAAGCCCCAAGCTCGGACGTTTCTCCTTTTCTCGTTGACGTATCATCGAACGTTGATTACCATCGTCGAAGAAATTTAATCGACGTAAAGCGATACGACCAAACGTCTTCGTTCATTTATTCTCCGTTGCTTCGCACCTCGCTCCAAAACAGTTCCACGTCCCTTCTGAACTCATCAAAAACTCGAAACTAATTCACCGAGATCAATCTTCTCTTGCTCGCGACAAATTTCCACGACAGAACCATGAAAGTTGCCAATGAAGCACGTAACAATGTTCTTCCGGCGGAACCTGGCCCCGTACGTACAGTCGTTCCGTGCTCCGCTTGTCGTCGCCAATTCCAAAGTACGTGTTTTGTTGAAATTCCCGGGGAAAGATCGGGTTTAATAAGCCGGTCGTTCCATCGCGCAGAAGACGAACAAAGCTACGGGGTTGAGTCGCGGCAAATTACAAATGAAAACGTGTGCGGCATACGCCAAAACTCGCAGGAAATGGCGCGGACAAGTTTTGGATAAGTGGATCCGAGCTTTAGCGATCCAACGATACGACGCGTGGCTACGTGGCATTATGAAACTAGCCGAGCTGCTCCTCTCTTAGTTGCAATCTTCCATCTACCGTTTCTTTATTTCGCCAGGCAAACAGTAGTTGACAAAAGTGTTTCAACACTCGTAAAAACAACTTTCATGAATATGTGTCGCGCGTGCTATAAGCAACATTTCGAGATAATCAGTAGCGCAGTAATACGTAAGATTCGGCGTGTCTGATCGTTAATCGATTATACTACTTGATTGATTGACTCTGTACTCTTGAAATATACAGACGCATTTTTATGATAAATATTCGAATGCTCGCATTTGCTCAATTTTCATCCGTCTTTGATCATTGCTCGTTTATTCGTACTAATCGATATTATCTGTAATTTTCAATCGATATTATCTACCAACTGTACATTAAAGTAAGAGTTTCATTTATAGTGTTTTATATATCTCCACAACTTTTTTATTTATCTTCTTCATCCAAGACATCCTTCTTACTAGCTGTATGCTGTTGCGTGTAAAATCAAAAGCACGCATTCCGTACGCGACAGTTTACGATGAATAAAACTCTTGATCGCCAACAGCGTAACGCCATATCGTAACGTCCATTCGAAATACGACGTTATACAGATGCTACTTGTTTCTTTTTTTTTTTTTCTTGCGAACATATACGTTTTACTGATGTTTCGAAGGATGTTTTATTATATTCGGCGAGCGTCCAGAGTCCAGATCGATCGTGTTTCGTCGTAATACCAAAGGGAATGCGTCTAGGTGCTCCAAATCTTTCACGAAACCGCCCGCTGGGAGTGCAAGAACCGCATTCTTCGACGCAGTGCTTCTCAAGCTTTGTAATTTCGCGGCTCGGTGTAATAACGCGAAAATTCCGGCGGGCCCCACACTGATTAAAACTATTAATCCCGTAAACGCGTAAAATATGAATAGCACGGAGAATTCTGCTCGATCGAGAGAAGCAGAAAAAGCCGGTTACAACGAGTCGCAAATTCTCTTGGCTAAAGAAACGGATTAAACGGACAACGTTCCATTTACTGTTGTAAATTCATCGATTAATATTTTTTGCCAAAACAAATGTGTCTTGCGCGCGTTGATTCAATTTATTTGAAAAATCTATTATTTTTTTTGTTGTCGCTTGAAATTTCTTATTTAAGATCAAGACGTATCTCGAATTAGGATACTTAAGGTTCTAATTGAAATTTCTTCTGTTCTAAGATATTTAGAAATATCTTTCGCTTGCAACAACGAATTGAGACAAAATCGGATGAAAATTTTGATATCGGTAACAATGACGAAGTAAAAAGAAAAGAAACGGAATTGTTCGGTTTACCGATTCTATGTAGAATTTTCTGCAAATTTGTTCGAAAGACAAAATATTACATCTTGGCAAAGTTTCGATATAAAAATTCCCATAAATCGATCCAAATAATCCAATATGACGTTTGCTCGTTCAAAACAGCTTCGCAAATTTCAACTTCTCTTCTTGCTCTTTTAACGTCATTGCTAGCTTCGTTATCGCTAAAATCTCATATTCGTTCAATTTCACCACTTCTACTAAAAACCGAAGAAACTTCGGTTAACGATGAAACATTGTAACCAGATAACGTTTCAGTTTTTCGAACGATAGCGTGTAAACGAACACACACGAAACAACCGCAGTAAAACGTTAGAAGGCTGAATTATTCTTTTTTTTCGGAACGAACCTGTTCGTCGTCTCGAGGAAGAAAAGAAAAGAAAAGAAAGGAAAATCAATAACATTATGATGTGAGTCTCGAGGGGCGATCCGGTTCGTGCTTCGCTTCTTTTAGGAGCACTTCCGCCGGGTCTTACGAGTCCTCGATTCGAGTTACTGGCGACTTATCGAGGCTCGCACGCCGCTTGCTTTGAGAATCCATGGTTCAGCGCGTTCCATGGAATACGTAGCGCGACACAAGTCCGGAATACAACAGGCAAAAATAATTCTTGGACCAACTGGCCGTAAATTCCAACTTGATTTCTAGTTGAAACTTCGAGGTGAGATAGAACCGATTGTATGTAGGGCGGAATGCGTGCTCGCAAGGTGGGAGAGCTCATAAATGAAAACTGTGAGCGCAGCTTTATTTTTAAGCATTCCTTGAAATGGTATAAAGATAGAATCGATGTAAAGCCCGAGTTTCGTGCATGAACCATCGAATGTGAATTCGGTCGAGCGATTCTTGCCACTGTTGGCAATTTAATGCACATAATATGCGACGTATGCGCTATCGTTCAGAAATCATTCGTAATATTTACGGTTCATGAACGAAAGTAACAATCAGTTCGCCGTTTCTTGCCGTTTCAAGCAGTTCGACAATTCATTGTTCTCTATATTTAATTTATATACTTTATTTAATTTGTATATTACGAACGATATTACAGATTATATAACAGAAATCATTCGTAATATTTACGGTTTATAAAGGAAAGTAACAATCAGTTCGCCGTTTCTTGCCGTTTCAAGCAGTTCGATAATTCATTGATCTCTATATTTAATTTTAATTTGTATATTACGAACGACGTTACAGATTATATAACAAAAATCATTCAAAAATCATTCGTAATATTTACGGTTCATAAACGAAAGTAACAATCAGTTCGCCGTTTCTAGCCGTTTCAAGCAGTTCGATAATTCATTGATCTCTATATTTAATTTTAATTTGTATATCACGAACGATGTTACAGATTATATAACAAAAATCATGCAAAAATCATTCGTAATATTTACGGTTCATAAACGAAAGTAACAATCAGTTCGCCGTTTCTTGCCGTTTCAAGCAGTTCGACAATTTATTGTTCTCTATATTTAATTTATATACTTTATTTAATTTGTATATTACGAACGATGTTACAGATTATATAACAGAAATCATTCGTAATATTTACGGTTCATAAAGGAAAGTAACAATCAGTTCGCCGTTTCTTGCCGTTTCAAGCAGTTCGATAATTCATTGATCTCTATATTTAATTTTAATTTGTATATTACGAACGACGTTACAGATTATATAACAAAAATCATTCAAAAATCATTCGTAATATTTACGGTTCATAAACGAAAGTAACAATCAGTTCGCCGTTTCTTGCCGTTTCAAGCAGTTCGATAATTCATTGATCTCTATATTTAATTTTAATTTGTATATCACGAACGATGTTACAGATTATATAACAAAAATCATGCAAAAATCATTCGTAATATTTACGGTTCATAAACGAAAGTAACAATCAGTTCGCCGTTTCTTGCTGTTTCAAGCAGTTCGATAATTCATTGATCTCTATATTTAATTTTAATTTGTATATTACGAACAATGTTACAGATTATATAACAAATACAGAAATGCAGATATATTGGGAAACGAAATGAATTTGAAAAATGAAAAAAACTAGAGAATATAACCGCGAGATGAAGAAAGTTAGTTCAGGATAATCTTCTTGTATTATATTCTTCCAACATCAACGAAGAATACTTTATGCTATCGTTCGCCAGCATCGATAAAACATTGACCCTTTTTCCATCTCGAAACTCTATCTCTATCAACATAGGATCTATATCCTACATGTACGTGTTTCAAGTATGTACATATTTCAGGATGTATACCGGTTGATTCACTTTTTCCTCTCGAGGCGAAAAAATATCCTGGAATTATGACACCAGCAATAATTTATTTCGTACAGCTTTTTATTTAAATAATCACTGATACCCAAATAAACAAAATAATACAGAACAGAAACGATCTATCGTTGTATTAATTCCAATAATATAGATTAATTTTTTATAATGTAATTGTTTGCTTTTTCGATGAAACCGATTGTATAAGTAGAAAGAAAGAACAATTTTATTCTTCCGAAAGAATGAAAAATCAATATTTAGATAAATAAACAGACAGATTGTTCGACTGCAATGCAACGATATATTATTCGAATGAAACGGTAAAAGAAAGAAGTAAAATAATGGTTAGACTGCGGGTGTGTATGTAAATTCGTTATGTTTCACTGAATATAAATTTAAGAATTTGTTTAAAAAAGAAATTTAAAGAGTGCACGATGATACAGAAAAAATATATAAAATACCCAAAACCAGGTACTCGTTCTGATACTTAAATCTGCCTTTCCATTCCATTTCTTTACTCGTGTCGGTAAAAATAGAAATTTGCAGAAAAACCTGCGCTCCTTTGATAAGTATACGAAATGAGCTTTAAAAACTATAAGATATACAACTTTGAAGCGGTGGTAAAAAATTTCCTTCGAATAATAATTTATACGAAAGTCCATAAAATACATTCATCTTCGATCCTCCCATAAAACAACATCCAGCAAGCCAATTTATCAAACACCATTAATTCTGTCGTCGCCTTAGAGACCATTTTTCATTGTCGATCGGTTGAACGCGCGAAGAGAAGCTAACGAAACAATGGGAACACGGCAGCTATGATGATAGCAGTGACCAAAATGCGGAACAGTAATGGCCGCGTGAGTTGCATTAATATTAGCCCAGACGAGGCCTTCCCATCTAGAACGCTTTGCATACGCAATAATTCGCTCAATTATTTGCCCATTTCGATCACGCCAGTCAAAGGCACGAGCGACTAAACTAAACGCGCCAATGATCATTTCAGGAGGCAAACCGCGATGCATTTTAGACCATGCGTTATTCCACGTTTCAGCAGTTTCGATTACACCTTCCGTTAAGATGAATGATTTATTTACATTCGAGGGGGTGGAAATGTAATGAGAAGGGTGTAGAGTACATTAATGGGCAAATTCTTTATTCTCAATGATTAACAGTGACGTTAAACGTCACACAGCGTGAAATTATGATCTTAATAGACGCAATCGCGCTGGTCAAACGCTATTCAAGGTAGAGAATTAATTTATGTTATTGACAGAAGAATAAATTGTTTTCGTTTTATCGATAACACGGTCTTTATTAATTATTAATTATTCGTCAATCGGAAGATGACATTCCGTGTTATGTAAAAATGATCGTTCCAACTGTTTACCTTCGAGTCGATGTTGGATACTTTTAATATTTGAATACCAGGGAAGAAAAAGACAGTAGATCGTATCGTTTATATCACGGTATTTTTGAATGTTGGAAAAATAGACCAATATATCGTTTTGCCATAAAGGTAGCGAGTAAAATTTGCACAGAGATATAGTAAAATTATATCAAATATCGAGAGCAAATATTTAGAAACTATTTATATTTGAGTAATATTTATGACATACAGAATGTTGGCAAATTGTTGATACGAACCGAACGGAAGTAAATCTCTATGAAAAAACAAGATAAAAATATACAGTAAAATATTTTTCATACGACGCTTCGTTTTTTAGGAAATTGAGTTTGCAAATGAAAAATGTGAAATTCAATTTTTCCATTTCGGGCCACGTTTCCAAGAAAATGAAATTTAAATATATCTAGTTAAGAACTGACCCCGTACATGCGCATAATAAATTCTCAAATATATTTTTCTCAAAAATAAAAGCATTCTTTGGGAAAATTTGATTCCACGCTTTCCACTTTTTTCTTCGCGTACGTTCGCCTCTTTTTGGCTTGTGCCATCAGTTCGGTAACAACCAGTATAATTGTAACATCCATGTCGAATTATACCGACTCGAGAAGTCAATCAAGTTAGTTAATTAGCATCTAAATCGCATATTGAGAGTCAATTACTATCTGACGTTAGGCGAAGGAATACTTTCGTCTCTTTAGAACCACGGATTCCATTCAAATGCGAGGAAACCCGAACTGGTCGACGTAAATGAAAGACAGCGTCTTCGGAATATGACGAGGCAATCGAATTAATTTTTCAACGGGACACGTAATTCCTTTTCAGCTGCTTCTGTTAATTCCATAACCCGGCAACGAGCAGCAGTTCGAGTTACCTTGGTCGAAAGTAGTTCTCAAAGAGAATGAAACGCGTTTAGAACCGCGTGTTCTCGTCTCACGAAGACTCAGCCCGTCACGAAATGGCACCTCTGCCACCATTTTGCTTCTCTAGGAGTTCACTACGAGGAAGATCTTCCTTCGTCTCGCGAGACAATCTTAATTTATTCGCGCATCATTAACGCGCCGCGTAAATAATTTAGCAGCGTAACAGCGGTGCAATTGAATTTTCAGCTCGCCGTTTATATCTTAGATCTTAGACGGAAGATTCTTGTTAAAAGGTTTGAATCGAGAACGCCGGATGATTCCGTATTCGTCTCTCCGTGGAAATCGCACGGAATTACGTGTACACGGTGAATCATTGTAAATTAACTGGCTGAGAGAAATATTCCTTGTGCATTGTGAATGTATGTTTACAATTGGATAGATTGACGCATAGAAAGCAGATGATTTTGATTTACAGAAATAAATCCTGTTGCGTTCCTCCAACTTTTATATTTCTTTTATATTTTTATATAAGAGGGAATCTTTCGTTAAAATTGTGTTTTATTCTGATTCTTTTCCTTTTTTCTTGTATCCTTTTGTAATTTATTTGTTCGTTAATGAAATTTCATAGATTTGCATTAAAAATAAGGAAGATCGCTTGTCGTAAAAAATTCTTTTCCTACTTCGTTCAATTACCAACTATACGGGATTAAAAAAAACTAGCTAGCATCTGCCGAATTGCAAAGTTCATTGAATCGCGGGCGATGAGATTCTAAGGATCGTATACATTATAAAATCCACAGTTTTAAAATTTAAGGGCGCGATAGTTAGAAGACTTACTCGCTGGATTTCACTGCCAATAAAACTTCCCCTGAGTTATCATTTCTCTCTCGGAAGTGTACTTAAAAAGTTACGAATGAAGATGAAATCGTTCGAGCAGCGAGAACACTTCCCTTCCCGGCCGATCTTCCGAATTTTACATTTCTAACTCTTCGAATCTTATATCGTAAACATTTAAAAGTCCAAGATAATAACCATGAAATAATACGTAGACTGGAAACTAGAGTGCTTGAACGTATCGATCCAGATCTAAAAATATATCTGCGGTAAAAATACATTAATCGAATGGAAACTTTTAACGCCGTCATCAAAACACTCTTAAAGGATTCTTTATATTTATAAAGCTCTCAAAACTTCCAGTTTCCGTGCTTTCGTCGCACATAAATAATAACTAAAATAAATAAAAGAAGTTTCGTGTACTCCGCAGCGAGTTTAAATGCTATATCAATGTCATAAACTTAGAGACCATCGCGGAATCGAGTGCTCGCTCTAAATAGCCGAAACGTACGATGAAAAACTCTCTCTCTCTCTCTCTCTCTCTTTCTATTTATTCTTTTCAATCCTCTTTCCTCTAACTCGTTTTAAGGCACTGTACGCGAGAATTGAAAAGGAAGGCGGAGCAAACAGCTAAAGCCGTTGGAATTCACGAAACGATTAATACATTCACGGTGAAACGTGGCGTGTAACAGCTTTTAAAAGCTGCGTGCACTGTGACCAGGTAATAGCTCAAGAATATACGTATGTTTGCAATAGTTGAAGAATGTAAGTACGCTATATGTGTACGACACATGTATGTACACACGAACAACTATAGCAACGATACGAATTATTCAAAATAGAGTATTTATCATATATCTATTTATTGGGTTGGCAATTAAGTGATTGCGGATTTTGTCAATACCATCTATTGCAATTCGGCAGATGCTAGCTAGTTTCTTTTGATTCCGTATAGTTGGTAATTGAACGAAGTAGGAAAAGAATGTTTTACGATTTTTTACTTCGACAAGCAATCTTCTTTATTTTCATAGCAAATCTATGAAATTTCATTAACGAATAAATAAATTACAAAATACCACCTATTTATTGAGGTTGTTAGATGTATAAACAGAGAAGCGCGTGGATAAATTGTAAGGTACAAAATACATTTTAATACAGAAGCGTAATTACAAGTAGGAATACACTTTGAGCTGGTCCAGGTCCGCACGCTGGCAGTATTGCCCTATAACTGAAAACCCAAAAGCCAACATTGCTTGTCTACTGTTTATGGTCTGCCTTCGTCCCAGTCTTTTGTCTATACGCTGTCGATGGCTTCGGTGCTTGAGAAAACTAAAAAGACCAGGTGTGGTATTTTCTTAGAAGTGGTGACCACTTCAACACTATTGACAAAATCTGCAATCACTTATTTGCCACCGGCTGGCAGCGGAAACGGTCGGCGTATCAAACATAAAAAGAAGATTAAAAAGGAAACACCCAACAGATCTCACAAAGGACATAACCTAACAAACAAACACTCACCACACTACAAAAATAAATCAATCAAATTCGAAGATGGTATCCCACTGGGGGTAGCCATCCACATGTTATATTATTATACCACTAAGCTATAATATTGTACCAAATGTCCTACTAGACAAATTGTAAAATGTAAATAAATAAATAAAAAAAAAACTTAGTTGCCAACCCAATAAATTCCGCTTCTTTAGTTAAGTAATAGCAAATCCGCTATTTTTTCTCTCGTGAACGATCGACATCGTTTCACGAACGTCTAAACCGTCAGTTGTCTGTTTTTCGATTGAATCTTTTCGTACAATACATCTCGAGGTATATCATATTTTTGAGCAAGCATCGTTTCATGCGTTTACGTTTTATTCTCTACGATATCAGAAAAAGCTAGTTGATATCATTCTTGATAATGCAACTTCGACAAGAATAGATGTAAATCGACTTGGCTGGCGAATTATTCGGTGACATGGTTCAAGAAACAAGAACTGGCTTTGACGCGAACAAATCACGTAACTTGCCTTACCCGTAGTCACGGTAACATGACGATTTTGACAGGAATATGTATCGTTCTTGCGCAACAGAATATCATTCTACGCGGATCGCGTTTTTGCTTCCTGCGAAGCATCGAAATTTCCCCTCAAGACGCAGTCACTGAACGTCGCCGCGTGTCATCCTGAAGCATTTGTTCTCTAGAAAATTGCCAAATAATTTGAATTCTTCGTATTCGCGAAAATTCTAATAAGAAGAACGCAACGATTGTACTTGCCATCGGTGGAAACAATTGAAACGAAAGTTTTGCTTTGTGTAACGTGTACCTTTCGAACAATAGGCGAGCTGTTAAGTTATTGTATACATGTACGAGGAAGGATGATAGTACTGTTTATAAGCTGAACAAAGCTTTTGGTAAAGCACAGTATGATGTAAATGGCAACAAATGACCTGTGATAACCGTTTCGACACACCTTCGAACAATACGTCAGGCATTAGAGGTAAACATCATTTTAATGAACGAGCGTACATGCACAACGGGTCGGTAATGCATTCGATGTAAATCCTTTCCTGGAAATACGATAATCAGCTTACTAATCGAACATTTGCTGCCCAATGATCATCCACATTGACGGAGATACTAAAGTTGGCTTTCGCAGAGCAAGAAGGAAAGACGAATCATATGAAATTGGTAAAACCAAAATCTCCAAGAGAAAAAGAAAGAAGATTAACGTCAACTTCAAATTATAAAGTTGAACGATTATCTCGGCTATATGTTAGGTTGTCCGAAAAGCGTCTTTCTTTTACAGACACGTCTTTTACAACGATGCATCTTTATACAAATATGAAACCTAATCTGTCAAACGTTGCGATCTTTATCTTGATAAAGCAAAATGGATCATACGTAATTCGATAAAATAATATAAAACGATAAAATTTCCTTACAAAACGAAAGAAACTTTTCGGACGACCTAATATGTACGTCGTTATAATGTAATTCGTTTGATCTCTTTAAAAGAGAAGAAACAGGAAGAAAGGAAGTGTCGTAGAAAGAAATTATAAACAAAATAATTTCATTCACCGAGTAATCTTCCATTTTGTTTCTGTTCTCGTCATTTTTAAATTCATCGACGAAACATTCTCGACGAACGAAGGCATTGCCTTTATGCAATTACGCAGCATTGCATATGTACGCGTTATTTCTGTTAATTTACCGCTTGTTACCATTAATGTACGGAATTATATGAGAAGCTGTAACATACAATGTGTACGTTTACGTCGAATACCGTTGTAAAATTCCAGGTATTGCGATTTCCGTTGAAACGAGAGAAATACCACACGAAGAAGTTTCAGATACTCTCCGCTCGTGGAATTACTTCAACTGTACCCACTAAATTGTTTGAGAAATTTCGTATTTCTTCATTAGGGCTGGCTGTCCGCACGTTGCGCTTAAATGCTAGTTATTTCCACGATCGCTGCTTTACGATTCAATGAAATCCTGTAAATGTACGATAGGGCAAAAAGTGTAGCTTTCGCAACTAGAAAATACTCGAAACTTTGAAACACAGGCATTGAAATATCCGATGTTGAACTAAAAGGATCGGTTTTCGATTGAAAGATAACTGAACGTATTCCAAAGATGCCAGTACTTTCGGAAACAAGGTAATTCCAAATTTCCGTAAATCTTAATCGAAACAGAGAATCGAACGATAATCCTTAATCCGTACGAAGCGGCGTGCACAATTCCAAAATCTCAAAAACCGCATCTCCATCGAATCATCGGGAATTTCTGTACAATTTTCGCTATCGGTGGATCATCGATCGTAGCTGGCAATCAAGACATTGGGATCGGTCGGCAAATAGGGTAACATTGTACATGCAGCTGTGTACCATCCAAAGGAAATCCACCACTGGATATTCAGTAATGAGCTTATTAATTAGATCCGTTTGATACGTAAGCGAGATTGCATTTGACGTGCAAGTTAATCTAGTAGGCCAATTTAGTGTATTTAGCGTTGCAACCGATTGAATTCGCCCGGAACAGAAAGATCATAAGCCCATTAACGCAACTCCGCTATCGAGCACCATCGTATCTTGTTATCAAGTTTCAATGATATTGCTGGGATTCAAGACTAACCTGTGCTCTACTATAGTTCACCGTCTGAATGGAGATGAAGCGTACCGGCTTATGAATTACATCATACGCCTGTTGAATAACACGTTGCTAGCTGTAAATCAAAAAGCATTTAAAACTTACGATAATTTTAGTATTGAAAGCTTTCGTATCACGATTCACAGCAAGAGATATGAAATTTTAACGGTAATTTGAAATTTCGCGAGAAAAATAACTGTAGCATCTTATTTATTAATTTATTTAAAATGAATTAAACAGCCATCGACAGCGTATAGACAGTAGACTGGAACGAAGGCAGACCATAGACAGTTGACAGGCGACGATGGTTTCGGGGTTTTCAGTTATAGGGTAACACTGCTAGCGTGCTGATCGGAACCAGCTCAAATTATATCCCTACTTGTACTTACACTACTGTATTAACACGTTCGTCGCCACGTCGCACATATCTATGTGACGGGTATACTTCCGTGGGGGCCCCGTCACAAAGTATGGGTGACGCTCTTCTAGTTCGAGTTAATTAAATATAGTACATTATATATAGAATATACAAGATAAAAATATCAAAAACATATTATACCATGCTTTTTATTAATTTATATTCTGTATAATATATTACATTATGCTATATCGCGTGGTATTTGTTAAAACGTTCCAAACACATTTGGGCTGATTTTGTACACTTCGAACAATAGTTGTGGACTCCGTCATCACTATTCACCTTACTTTCAAATATATTTTCACACTGTTTACTGAACACTCTGAGGATGAAAAAGTCACTGACTAAATGAAAGATCTGAGATATCTGCCACGAGATCCCTCGGAATACTCTAGCTGGAAAGCTTATCGTTTTCTCCACTTCAGAACTAAATAATTTTTTTTGTTTACAATGAATAGAAGGCGATAAACAATGAATCGAAGGCAATAAACAATGAATCGAAGGCGATAAACAATGAATTCCCGCTTGTCGCTTTATTTACTTTCTGCATATCGGTGGTCGGATTTGGGTCCCGCAGGAAACTTAGCCGAATCACGTTGGGCGACGAACGTGTTAAAATATATTTTCTACTTTACAATTTATCCACGCGTTCCTCTGTTCATACGTCTAATAACCTCGACAGTTAATTCTTACGTTATATCTATTACTGAATTTGGATATTTCTTCTTTAACTGTAGGTATCACGATACTACAACATTGGAATAAAAACACGTGAAAAGATATTCAAAGGACAGTGTACTCGTTGTGATTAATTATTACAATTATAGTAGAAATTAGAATTTTCTTTCACTTTTTTCTTTTAGAAGCGTAAAAATCTTAGGATTGCACGTAAGCAGTGCAGTTCGTCTACGTAGCGTGAAAAATTGATTTGAAGGATTGCTCGACTGTTCGAATTATATATAGTCTGTCGAATGTTAGAAAAATCGATAGTATCTACTTCTTGGTGCACGTTTTACCTTTCGCCTTTCGGAAAGAAGGTTTGTCAATGCCAAATCTGATGGTACACGGACTGGATCGCTACGGATCGGTTCTCTCTCGTCATACGACGGCATCAAAATAACACGACTTATTCCAATTCTAGATGTATTGTATGTATCAACGTCACGATTGCTGCTTAGGTGTCGCATTGTCAAGTTGGGAAGTTAAGTTTCGCTAATCCTTTCGACCCTGTAAGTGCGAAACTGTGTTCGTTTAATTTGGATTACGAAGGCACACGCGTTTAAAATTATTTTTTCCATGTTTCTCCTCGTTTTCTTAGTTTCTTAATTCTATTAAAAGACCAACGTATAGCGCGAGCTTAATTATCCTGACTAGATTTTACAAAAGCCGAGAAAAACGAGCTTTATAATTTTCCTGATGTCGTCTTTCTTCTCATTCGTTAAGTCTTCGGATTTATCTCGTAAACAGACTACGAAAGTTCAAACAACACGTACAAGCAACAAATTTACAATTAAATTATTTCAGCTAAACTAAATTACCTCGTATTGAGCGTATTTCTCTTACGAATTAAGACAAATAAATCGTGCAATTTCTACTACACCTGTGTAAAACGCTAAAATAGTCGCTCGAACGTTCCAACTTCTCTTAAAGACAACGAAACCACCCGATGCTCTAAATATCTGAAAACTACTTAAAAACTGAAAAATTCATGCGTAAAACGTTGTAGCCAAAGGGAATTATTGCCAATAAAAATATTTCATCGAACCAGCTAACGCTAATTTCATCAATCTGTTTACGAAACATATTCTTCGAGAGAAAACGAAGAAACTGGAAAATCAATTTCATTGTTAAAGCAGCGTACGATAGATTCGTGGAAAGTTCATCTTCGCGATACAAGTTGGCAAACATCTTCGCGAATCGAAGCTCGGCAAAGTTGACGAAAGGAATCGCGCGAATCGAACCAACGCCGTAGAACTAATTAAAACAGTTATAGCTGCACGCGACCATTCCATTGCGGTTGATATTCTTTCATTTCGCCCGCAGGTTTTCCTTCCAAGCTGGAGCAAGCTCCGAAATAGATAGCGAGATACGAGCAACGACCACTGCCTCCATTTCAGCTGATCAATTTGCCAAACGTTCTGTCCATTATTTTCTCCTTCGACTTAATCGTCCGGACAAACGATCCTCTCTCGCTCGCGGCCAGTTTTTCCAACTTCTTTGTCGGCGCAAACTGTTTCCGTGTTGACCTCCGCTGTTTTATTATGCACCCGTTTCCCATATCGCGTGATGTTTGAATTGACGCAAACGTTGGCGTGCCGATCTGTACGTCGCGGTTTAATTCGCCGAGGAAACAAAGAGAAACCGGTATATCGTAGATTACCGGCGTTCTAATTAATTCTGAATCCATTAGAATAATCAGAGAAAACTGAGCACTGTAAACGACACGCTATTATTGTAATCACTGTAATCGTGTGATTTTTCGTGAACATCGCAAGTCCATGCTTGGCTGTTCTTTTCTTTTTTTCTGGATCAATACCGGAGCTACCGTCGAAACGACGAGTTTCAAATTCCGTTATGTTCCTTTTTACGATCGTCAAGGGCGTGTTAAATATTTTTGTCAAGATCAACGTCGACATTTTTATTCCAATCAAAATATACGTTTCTATTTTCTTTTCACTATACTGTCGTAATTACAATTGATTACACGTTGTACGTTTAAATAGAGATTAGAGAAACTGCTTGTTTTCGAGTTTAATTCATTCCACTTTTTATAGCATTCTACGTACTATACATCTGGGATATTAACATTTCTAAATTATCGGTCGATGGAACGTTGAGAAAGATGGAGAAAACATTTATTTCAACTATAATTACCATCTGCCATTTCGTCTTAAAAAAAGAGAACAGAGATTTATTATTACGATTATAAAACTGTGAACCTCGTAAAAATTCGCAGTCTCACGGTCGCAACTAATCAAGCGGTAGAATGGTGGAATAATTCGAAAGCAACCCTTTAATACCGTTTATTTCACGATAGTCCACCGATCAAGCAAGAAAATGGAAATAAATTTGGCCAAAACGGCCAGACGTTAACAGTCACGAAAATGTCTCGTAACCTATCCGGAATTGCTCGGTTGGCGGTTGCAACGAATTGCGATTAAACCGAACATGGACAAATAGACTTAACACACTCGCTCCAACCCACGGCCAACGTATCGTATCCAACTTACGTTGGCTGGAATAGAGACGCATGTGAATAATTCCAATTCGAACAGGTCGACCGTGCATTTAAATATTGGATATTCAAATCAGCCATGCAAGTACCGCCGTGTCTAGCAGGACGGAGAAAAATTTCTCTTCTTTTTATTCCTCTTTTGTTCCCTCTTCTGTCCCTTTTTTCTTCTTCCTCTTGTTTTGCTTTAATTCATCGCGAAAACAGTACAGATCCGGAAGAAAACAGAAATCCGAAATTCTTGACTAAAATGCAGTTTTACATTTGCCTAAGATTATTTATTCTCTTCTTTCTCGTAGAAAATTTCGCTGAACCTTATCGTTTCATTCCCTTGATACGTATTTCCTTTTTTTTTTTTTTTTTGTGCGTGTAAATATCGATGTGCACTTTTGATATACTGTTCATATTTAAGGAAAGAAATACACATGGACTATGCGGATTTTTGTTTTCGGTTTCGCGCTGTTTGTTATTTCTGCAAGTAGTTTAAATATTTGCTCGTTGGTATTTTCTGAATACTGCGGCTGAGCATCGAGTATCTATCCGTACGTTTACGTTTTCTATCGTGGCTTTTATTTTTCTCGTTTCGTTGCGTTCTTAACTTTATGTATCTTAACTAAAGTCCCTTTTCAACAATTTATATGATTTATACAAACTACGTTATTTTTGCACCATACTGTCTTTCTAATTTTAGTATATCGATCTTTTGTGAAAACCGACCATTCGATTAAAGTAGATTACCAATAATACAAATTGCTGAAATATTTATACCAATTATTAACGCTGACATTGTTGAGTCATTAAGAATTTCATTAATTATAACTATCGTAATTAAATCGTAAGCTATATGATATAATAATTACGATTATATTACAAGTATAATAATTGTAAACAGTAATTTGTAATTGTTCGATAAAAAATTCACAAATTCACAAATTTTGCGAAAAAAGCGACGCAAACTGCTTTTCACGATCGCCAGACTATCTTCGTTATTTGTAAACGATCGAAGCTCGAAGCTTGGCCAATGAAACTGCAAAATGTCTTTCGAGATGTAATTTTAATATATCGTTCTTTTGTGAAAACCGACCATTCGATTAAAGTAGATTACCAATAATACAAATTGCTGAAATATTTATACCAATTATTAACGCTATTAAGAATTTCGTTAATTATAACTATCGTAATTAAATCGTAAGCTATACGATATAATAATTACGATTATACTAAAAGCATAACAATTGTAAACAATAACTTGTAATTGTTCGATAAAAAATTCACAAATTCACAAATTTTGCAAAAAGAGTGACGCAAACTGTTTTTCACGATCGCCAGACTATCTTCGTTATTTGTAAACGATCAAAGCTCGAAGCTTGGCCAATGAAACTGCAAAATGTCAATTGGAATTTAACTCGCAGTTCGTCGTTAATATTATCGCGATAAATCGTGGAAGACGAGAGTGTATTCTATATTTATGGCGAATATCACCGGAGAATTTGTCATAAAGGCGCGGAATAATAATTCACGGTTGCACGAAGGTAGCAGTCGGAACTTGGCAAAAGTGACAGGAACGAGTATAAATATTTCAAGACGGTGTTACCAATTTAGGAGGCGCATTATCGCATATAACGAAAGCATTTGAAATGGATCGATAAGATATAACCCTTCTTGCATTTTCCTCGAACCAGGAAACTCGCTATGTCGCGACTTATGAATTTATGATAGCGATATGATAGAGTCATTATTTACCATGTCGCGTCCTATCAATGTACTTCTTACCTTCTTATCCTATATTTCCTTGCTGTTATCCGCTTGATAAAATATTTCAAGCGACGTTTAACGTTTGAAGGTAATTCTGATTGACGGATAGGTGAAATCCGCATTAATAACACGGTTCTATTCATAAAGTTCAATTGAGAAGCGTTATACGAACAAAAAGACAAACTTTTGATTTTTTTTTAAAAAGCAAAAAGAAAACGATCGAATTACAAAATTTCCTTCCATTTATATTTGACGAGTACAAAGAAAGAACACGATAAGTAACATTCTCTGTTTTTTTAAGTTTTACAGGGTGAAAAAATAATGAAAATCGATAGACATTTTATAAAACGTAATCTGATTACGATGAAAGCTAATTGAGATAACTAATGGTCGGAAGATGGGACAAAAATTTATCAATTGCTAATTCTTGTTCATAATTTTCTTCCAATATTGAGATAAGAAATAGCTATTGGATTTTATGCTTGGTAAATGTTTAACTTGAAGGAGAGAGAAGGAAGAAGTTAGGGGAAAGGATAAAAGTACGATATTTAACAGATGACATTCAAAGATTCCTGGCATTGATTCTTTACATTAGTCGAGAATTGATTTTGAAAGTCGATTTTCACGCAAGTTGCAACGTCTTTTCAAATGCCCTTGTGTGCCCAGAGTCTAATACAGATGGGAAAAATTATATCGCGCTTTTCACTGTTTACTTTCTTCTATCTTTTCTTACAATAAAATCATATTCTATCTCATCTTCGACGACCATGCGCTGTCTATTTTACTTAGAGTGCTAGACGATAAGGTGGTTCAATGAAGGAAATTTATTCTCCGGAATAAACGATATACCGTATTATAGAAGATTCGAGTAGAAGTGAAATATTCATTGGAAACTGTTTACCACGTGGAACGCACGATACTTTTTCATCTCGCTTTTCCGCAAGAAAGAATTTTAACAAGCGCTAAAACGCCTTCACACTGTTCGCGTTCGTAAAAATTTGTCATAGAAAGAAAGTCTTCGATATGAAAACTGCGAGTACTATCTTCTTACGATAGATTCATCTTCTTAGATCATTAGATTATTTTTAAATTTTCGACGAAAGAAATCTTTCAGAGAGTTCTTTAATATTAAAACTACGAATTCTAATCTTCTTAAATTATTCGCTCAAGATTTCTATCAACTGTCCGATAATATTCTATTAAACGTTCAGATTTGAAATTAATAAGAGTTTCAAAGTCTTAATAAGCTATTAAAATAACATTTATATTAAAACCACGAATTCTCTACTTTACTTGGATTATTCGCTCAAGATTTCTACGTGTAACGCTCGCGTATAATTCCGCAATTGCCATAAGAGACACGAAAAGAACTGCGATATTCAACATGACTATCTAAAAAACCAACTATCTTGCCACGTAACATCCCCTTTGAAAGAGCTACTCAATCACCAACGTACAACCACATACGCAACCTCGTCAACGCGATATACGACACCATTAATCCCGTCCTTCGTACCACTATTCCCTTAAGCATTTCATATCATTATCAATTTATCTGCAGTCAGTCCCTCCCGTTTCCCCCTGTTTCTTTACAGCGTCAACGTGTCCCATAACTTTTACAAGGAGTTTCCTTAAACTGCCAGTATCATGATTCGTATAACGTTGTACATTCAAAAGATTCTTAACGAAGGGCTGGCGTAGTTCAAAGCATCCTGCAAAAATCTCTTTCTCTCTCTCTCTCTCTCTCTCTTTCTCTCTCTCTGGTCGACTCGTCTCGACGTTCGTAAAGCCAAATGCAGCTCGTTCTGATGAGCTCGTAAAGTACTTTTTATTCGTCGTTTAGAATTGTAATAGGAAGAGCAAACTATATAAACTTAACGCTATTGCGTCTCATGAATCATTTTTCTTCCGATTGCGTTTTTTTTATCACATTTTCTGTATTAAACATTCCCATGTCAAACTTCTGCAGTGCATGATTTCTAGTTTCAATTTTCCGCTAAAAGCTTTCCTTAACGCATTCCACGTTGTTTTGAAACTTTATTCGTACGAAAGAAACATTGGAACGTAAAATTTCGAAGACCGTGGCAAGATTCATAAAATGGCTTAATAAAATAAGAGAAAAAGGCTATAGTAGTGATATAATAACATTAGATAATACATGTAATAACAAAATAAGAGACAGAGGAAATATTAAATGATACATAGAACGATTACAATGACATACTGTGTTCATTGTAGCATTCAGTACATCGAAATACGGGGTGGTTGGTAATTGGCGGTATAAGCGGAAAGGGGGTGATTCTACGCGAAAAAAGAAGTCGAAAATATAGAATACAAATTTTTCGTTCGAGGCTTTGTTTTTGAGAAAATCGACTTTGAATTTTCGCTCGGTTCGCGTGCACTTTATCGCGTCTCGTTATAACGGATCTCACTGTAGATCGTTGTCTCGATGGAAAATTTTGTATCGTTTGGTATTTTCATTTAGTATCTTCATATGACTGCAGAAATCGACTGTTATGAGAATAAGACGTAGAATCTGATAAAAATGCTGTCCGTGATCACGGAATTAATTCGACGATAAATAACGAAACTATAATATACAACAATGCAACTTTACTCGAGAGATTTGCGTTTGAGTTAATTCGAGTTGATTTCATGGCTTTATACCAATTTACGCTGCTTCATTCTCCTAGTTACAACGTGTAGAATTTTCGAGAAAGCGACTGGAGAAGAGAATGAAATTCCTAAGTTGGTAAATTTTATTCTTGGCATTTTTTGAGCTCAGAAGGACCATAACTTGACCCAGGACGTTTCTATGGCTGATACAAGCCATTTTATATGAAATCTTTATACGGCACTCGCCTGTTTGCCGGCCACTCAACGAATCCTGGACTTATCTATGGAATAGTGACAATATACTCGCCGCATAGGCAACCGTAAAAAAGAACCGAGGCGGCGAACAAGCTCGTAATACTCACGCCGCTGGCGACCTTTCGATAAAATCAGTCCACCCCTCTGGGTTGACGGTCATTTTGCGTACCTTTCGTTTTTCCCCTACTGGCATTTCGTGAAGCGAAAAGAGCGTCGAGCTGACATCCCTCGGTTCCACCCCTTCACCATCACGTCGCGTCGTCGTTTTTCTAGGCGCGTCACGACGAGAATACTATCGTACAATTTGATTTCTAGATTTTCTCCAATTCTCTCTTGAAAACCATTCTTTCGATTTGACGTAAGAAACGATTTCGATAATATTTAACAACGAAAACTAACTTGCGTAACGGATGTCTGCGAGCTAGAAAATTGTCGTGTGTCGATTTATCGATATCTTCAAGCTGCAGCTTTAACACTTTGACTGCCAGGCTGAAATCACATGTTTCGCTGAGGATGGAGTATTTTTATTATTCAAAGCATATAATGGCAAAATAATAATAAATTGACGATGTAAGACAATATTCTTCCCCAATGGACCGTTTATCTCATTGGTGGTCACGTGTGACCATCGTGGCGCCTTGCTAACAGTCGATAGCGACATATTACAACGAGGCTTCGTTTATTTCAACAAACCATTCGCATTCGTCGTTTCGTCGTAAGCACAACGTGCAGAATATATCGTTGAAACGTGTAGGAAATATTAGTAAACGGTATTTGCTTATTCTATGTATAATAGTAAGGTACGTTCATACTTCTAACTTCAAATATACGATTATAAAGCGGCATTTACGATTATTTTCTAAGGTGTGTTTATGATAATATTCGTAGATTACTCCTCGAAGATATGGATGCAAACACAGTGCACCGTTAGATGCGAGATTTGTTCTCATTTTTTTTATTGATGTTCTAATAAAAATGTTTAATCGTTCAATGGGGCACTTTTTGTTTCAAAGTATCTTCTATTTATCGGTTATATTCAAAATGCCCTGACTGTTAATTTTCATTCAATTTTTACAATTGTAAGAAGTTCAAACATTCTGGTGGGTCATATATGACCAACGTGGTAGTCAAAGTTTAGATGGAAATTTCAGTGGCGGTAAATAAGTTTCGAAAATTCTCTGCGAGGAGCAACGTTCTATAAGCAAAATCTAATTTCCACGATGCTTTTATCTAATGTTTCATTTTCCTCTCGAAGCGAACGTACGATAGATATCTGTTGAAAATTGTGGATCTTAATCGCCAAAATATGTAAATGTATAGGAACACTTAGAATTGATATCGAGATAGTTTCAGATTTATTTAATATGCGATTTACATGATCTTCGTGGATATACATTTGCTCGCGTCTCAGCACTCTCTTTGTCTCACCATCTTCTATACCACACTACTAACGGAACAGTTGCATTCATCTGTTTTACGAGACGCTGTGCACGCACACACTTCCACACACTTATACTCATATATGTCACTACTACGTGGCTAATCTAGTGTAGCATACAAAATTACACATATCTCAATAAGTTGTATGTGTATCATCTGCAGATGTAAATATTGGGGCCTCAGTAATAGTAGTAATATCTTTAGTGTATAGCGTGTATAGTACTGGCCCCACAACGATGCTATGAGGTACACCTGCTTCAATAAGTTCAAAAGTTCAATAAGTTGTATGTGTATCATCTGCAGATGTAAATATTGGGGCCTCAGTAATAGTAGTAATATCTTCAGTGTATAGCGTGTACATTACTGGCCCCACAACGATGCTATGAGGTGCACTTGCTTCAATAAGTTCAAAAGTTCAATAAGTTGTATGTGTATCATCTGCAGATGTAAATATTGGGGCCTCAGTAATAGTAGTAATATCTTCAGTGTATAACGTGTATATTACTGGCCCCACAACGATGCTATGAGGTACACCTGCTTCAATAAGTTCAAAAGTTCAATAAGTTATATGTGTATCATCTGCAGATCTAAATATTGGGGTCTCAGTAATAGTAGTAATATCTTCAGTGTATAGCTCATATCTCAATAATGTCTATATCTTTACGGATAATCTACAAAACGAAGGGAACCGGTGAAGAAACGCAGACTTGCAGCTAATGAGAAACCAGTGTGCCAGCTGGTAAGTGCAAAATGTAAATGTTTCGTCCAGCGTCTGAAAACGTAAAGCTTCTGAGGAACGAAAATAGCGCGACTGTTCGATTTATTCGGAAATTTCCCATTGTAAAGTCAAAGCAACTGCGATCACCTTGTTTCTGTCAGCGATGACGTAGGGTAAATAGCTTTGCAAGCAGCGAGACGCGCATGTATAGACACGATCACCACGCGAGGACGTCCTCCAGCATCTTCTCGCGTAGCTAGGATACAAGTCTCGATGAATTAAAAATAAGCTTGGAAAAGTTTAGGCCGCTCCAAGTTCCGTAAGCCTCTGGCTATATCCCAGTTCTGCAGCCCCGGCCATACACACCCAGGAGGATTACCGTTGCAGCAATTCCACCAATACTTTGTTGGGAATGCCACGTAACGCCAGGTTAAAATCGTTCCGATCGAACGCGCGATAGTCCGGCTATTAGCTGCAATTTTGCCAATTCATGCCGCCACGATCAATCCACGATATATGCCCGGCAATAATATCGAGCTTGTGCAAGGGTTGTTTTCTTGCGAGGGTTTCTCTTCTTTCTGCCAGTTAAACGAAATTTACAGCGTTGTTCAAAAGTCTTTGAAAACTGGCGATGAAGATTACGTATAGAGTGATAGTTTCTCGAATTTCTGTTTCCATTTGTATCGGAGACTTTGGCTATCAGCAGCGAAATTAATCAACTCCGTTCTCGATCAATTTGAAGGTTTTGTCGATATTTGAGTCGTCGAGAGAGAAATTCTCTGTCACAGCTTTCTTTATCGCAAATATAAGTGGCATAAGTAAGTCGACGAAAGGTCAGGACGAATTAGGATCAAAATAAATTTGTCGTATTGTTTATGCCGTCACGTTTTTCTAATTTGTAATATATACGGTTAATCGGTATTGGCTTCTGAATGACTCGTTTCAGTATTAATAAAATGTAATTGTTTATTTGTTCTATTTTGGTCGTTTAATATGGAACGGGAATGTCAACGAAGAACCAATTAACTGATTGAAGAATTTTTGGAGAGAAACTGAAGATGAACGAGTGGAATGAAATTATGGAAAATTAATTAATCGAAGAATTTTCCATTTAAATAGAATTATACTTGATGTTTCGAATGAATCTCAGCTACGTTGGTGGATATCAATTTATAAAAATAATTATGAGTAAGAGATTGCCAATATGGAAATCACAAAAATTGTACAATATTGAAATTATTGCAATTTATATCCTAACGTTATTATAAAACGAACGAATGAACGTAGTCTTTATTTATTGATATCCATAAACATTTCCATATTGTCATAAAATGTCACAAAATTGTGTACATAAAAGAAGACAGGTCTTGACCACATTTTATATTCATCGAAAATACAACAGCGCATTACCGTTAAAAGTAAATGTTCGAAAGCATACGACCGTAAAATGGCTTGAAAATTTACGTTTTGACATGCGCTGAATTATTCTCCATTGGATGATCGACGTGGAAAGCAATTTTTTGGACATTTTATTGTAAAAAATTACAACACCATTATATATACATTTTGAGGAAGATTTGGAAATTTTACAAATATCCATCGAATGATTACTGTTGTGGTCGTAAATATAGAAGTATAAAAGGAAGGACAATCCTTGATTACCCAGTTGTGTTATATCTGGCTTATGACCTGTGTTTCCACGAATTTTACATCCGGTTTTACTCATATTTTACGAGGATATTTCAACGGACCATATCTAAAGCCGCGTCACCGATAGAAATGACACGCATGGACTGAAGCGTAAGTAAAACGTTATTTATACTGACCGTGAAATATTACAAGACCGTAATTACGATAATTTTCCATGTAAAATAAAATAAAATAAAAGAGAATAAAATAATAGAAAATAACAGAAAATACGCGGAGATAGTCGATTATTCTTCCAACTTTTGAATCGTTTATTGTTTGGAAAATATTCCAAATATTTGCACGTTGGTATTTTTCCGATGCTATCGTAGCAACTAAGCACGAATAAATAACACGCGTATTTACTCGTTTACATTTGCACGTATTTTTATTCCGTTGTGTTCCATTCTATTCGTTTTCCGCTTAAAGGCTGGCTCAATGCACATAATTCAGTCAAGTAGGAACCAAAGACGAATATACGCTGTTCTCTCTGGTGGATTACCGAGGATGAAAACGAGGTTTTCCCGATGAATCAACCGCAGTGATCGTTGACAGTGAAACAGCGTAAACTCGGTTTCACTTGCTACCTTATCAAACTATTTTTTACTTCCTTTTGTTTATTTAATTTGTACTTTACAATTTGTCCAGCTGAACATAGCCGAACTATTGGCCGTGTGTGAACGAGCCTTTCCACGATTCATACAGATAATATCTTTGCTTTCATTACTAGCTTCGTTTAAGATAACATTTCTTATCGATCTTCCATACGAAGGAACAATTGAATCGTAAAACCACTACGCCATAACGTTATCTAAATGGTTTAATATTCAACCAAACTATCAAATTGATATGGAAGTAACAATTAAACGAGCGCATCCGTAGAATATTCATAATGACGATACTCCTACGATCGAAATATTTTCACGTGCAAAAATAACTCGCAATTTAATTTACTCGTCTCTGGTCGTCTCCGATACAGTCGGATAAGGGCGCACGGTATCATCGTTAACATCGCTCCGACTCCCCTTTGTCTTTTCTCTCTCCCTCTCCCTCTCTCCCTCTCTCACCCTTCTCGCTCGAACAACCATGTAGCTAGGTACCGATAAGGCATTCTGATGGATGATTCGATGCGACTCGGGGCGACTTTTTACGAGACACACAAGGAGCTAAGTACCGGCGGGTAATGGTCCCTCTCTTACGCCGCGTACACAACTTGCAAGGCAGTTCTCGGCAGCTGGTTTAATGACGCGATTCACGCGATGCGAAGTCAGACCCTTGCAACACCACCTTATTGTTCGGTGTGCACCTACAAATGACCCGATAGTAACAGGCGCGCGCCACTCTCATTAAAGTCACGTGACCGCTTGTCACATCTTATTAAGTGGCAGGAAATTTGATTTCGGGCCCCGATACTGGCGTGGTTCTAGTTAAATGTGATGTATTACTTCATCAGTCACATTATAGACCACAACAACTGTCGGTTAACGGCATGCGTGGCACGGCCGACGCCGTGCGGCGTCCGCGGGAAATGGCATCATCGACAAATCATCGACGATCGTGGGGACACGCGACCAGCGCAAAAATCCTGTACGAGAGAACGCATTGCGTCCGACTAGTCGGTGGTTAGCGACCAAATGGACAATTTTGACGGGCCTTTTCTCGATGAAACGGTCTGTTGATTTGACAGAGTTCGGTGACGTTTGAGTGGTGCACGCGAGTTCGAAAAAGCTAGGCAAATTGTTGGTTTGGCGGATTTTGAATACGCTCTTTTAGCCGCGAGGGGCCTCGAAATATCGCCAGTTGGCAATCACTTGATGCGTTTGAGGCTAATAGCGGCTAATGATTGCAATTTAAATTATGTTGGAAGTATTAAAAGCGAAAAGAGAGTTTAGCTTATAGGACTGATGTTTCGTATTCAATTTTTCTATGGTAAATGCTCCTACTTTCGTGTACCTTTCATGAGCCACAGTCTCATTTTCAGTTTTACGAATCGAATTTTTCTATAAAAATCTGAAACATGTAGTCTAGATGCAAAAAGCACGCGAATTCTAATTTTATTCGCAAATATTAAAAAACGTAATGCACATACAATGATGTAACGACAAAATATTGATGCTGCCCTATAATCACGTAGTTATTTACTTAACATCGAATCAGTGGTATTTGTTAAAAGTTCGATGCTCCGTAACAAATGATATATCATAAAATGATAAATCGTATCGTTGATTTCAATAACAGTGTCGAAATATGACTGTTAGATAAAATTATCAATTGTTCGTGTCTTTATCTAGAAATTTAAAATTCACAAATAATTACGTAAAGGACAAAACCTCAGCAACAACGTGTCAATTAACACGCAAATTTCGGCGGCGGATAATTTTTCATCTATACTGACAACGTTTGTTATTCATTATTCATTAATTGAAGATCCTTTTGTTCCTGTACGATCGTTTCTCTACAATTCTGGTTAATCAAAGAGTCGATAATACGCAATTGTATGATTGTTGTTTCACTGTATTCAAATAATAACTGTTTCAATTGTTTTCAAATAATAACTATTTCAATTGTATTCAATATCGTATTGATGATACCGCATTGATAATATAGTACCGTGTATTGATAGAGACTTCATTCCACGTTCATTTCGTTGCTCAAAGTTAAATTCCATACGTACAATACTACCTGAACTATACAAACACATATGACGATAAATTTCTATTTGTAAAATAATCAGCCTAAATTATCAGCCTAGAATAACATTCATCGATAGTGAAATAACCTTGAACGTCTGCATGTATTAGGTTGTCTGGAAAGTTTCTGTCGTTTTAGAAGGAAACGATAGATGCGAAACATTTCTATATTATATTTTATTACGCGTATTAATATACTGCACGTAATGCAAAATGGATCATACACTGTAAATTCTAGGATAAAAAAATTAATGGATCAAAAAAATATAAAAGAAAAAATGTTGTGCGTCTGTTGTTTCCTCGCGAAACGAAAGAAACTTTTCGGACAACCTAATGATACTTAGACGCGAGAAGACAATGTACAGATTATAACACGCAAAACGTGTGGCCAAATTTCCTGCTCATATTGGCAAGGATACCCATCTAAATGTGACGGCAAATTGTCACGAAATTTGTTTTTTTTTCTATCGTTTTTATCGATCGTTATCGCCATTGTCCGTAGAAAAATGAACGTCCGTGGAATAATCGTCCAGGAAGATTCGCGAAACTTGTTTCGAAAAAGCATTTGAAAACAGCAGTGTCGTTAAACGTATCTCGCCGCGTATACCATAGGGTACGCGATAAAACAAAACTTAAAACAATGGCACCGAATTTACGAAGCCCGGTCTATGTTTGCAACGATCCACTTGTCAACTTCGCAACTTCTAGCTGCTTTATCTGGCAATTATTCAACAACCGCGAGGCGAGAAACCGGTACAGGAGAAAGTAGACGGGAGAAGAGAAGGGAAAAAAATGATAGTTTTCAGTTGAGGCGTAAAAACATGGCGCAATGTTACCAGATACAAGGAGATTTCCTTAAGAGTGCGGAAATAATAACGGTGACCAAGTACAATACAAAGTACAATAGGAAGTACAACGCCAAAGTACGACGTGACGGTGTAAAATCTCTTAGAGACTGTAATTTTTATTTAACAGCACTTCGTGTTCTTTCTCTCTTGCTATTCCACCGGTGAAAACTTGTTCGTTATCGTGTGAAAGCGCAACGGAACATTAAGGGGATTGTTTCGCCCTCCGCTCTCGTCCCATCCGTTTCCACGAAACTTTTATTCACCGACAAAGGGCTTCTTCTTAGTGCGCCGCAAGTTCCGTCAAGTTTGAACCTCGATCGGTATTTATGTTGTCAGTTTATGAGATCGAAACCCTGGAATTAAATAACCGGAATCGATTACTCGCCGAATGGCTGTCGATACTCGGAAATAAGTTTCTGATTTGGAAAGCAAAGCATCGACAGGAAAGCAACAGCGACAGGATCGAATTTCTTCTCCAATATTAATATTATACTCGTAAAGACAAAGAGTGTGTTTGGACGTGAAATGCCTCTTGCAATTACCATCTAATAACAAAATCCAAACAATGCCAAAAAATTTGGCAATCACTTAGTTGCCAACCCAATAGATAAACACTTGTTTGAGTATTCTCCGAAATTTGACTCCTAAAGAGCGTATCAAACAAAGGGTAGCTAGTAAATATAAATTGTTATAAAAACAAATGCAGTATAGCTGAAGTGGCGGACGGACAGCTAGTATAAAATATTTTGCAAAATACTGCAAGCCTTTCAAAGAAGATTATTCTATTCTTCTATTCTATTCTGTAATTGCAAGAGGCATTTAATTGTAACATTTCAAATCCGCAATTCGTCATATAAAACAAAGAAAAGATTTAAGGCGATCTTAAAGCGATCAAAAATCCGCAATCACTTGGTTGCCAACCGAATATTTCTAACGAGTTTGTAGTTCGCCGAATCTCACGTTCCTGACATTAGCAACTGGTGAAATATGGCTAAAACGATTATAGATATATTTTCCACAAAAATATTAGCAAGATTCAGATGTGGAAACGAGACCAAAGCAAGGGAATACTGGAAAGAAGAGGGAGAAAAAAGATGTAAAAGGAAAGAAGAAGACCTGACACACGTAATAGAAAAATGCGAAATAACGGGAGGACCAAAGGACACAGAAAAAATACTAAACGAGGCTGAAGAAGGACTAATAGATTTAAAAGGAACAATGGAGAAGAGAAAGGCAATACAAGACGGGGAGGAACTACAATAAGGAAGCGTAGCAAGGAAGCAAAAGCTGAAAAGTCGCCATAGTTTTAGAGACAGAATATACAGGGTGGTTGGTAACTAGTGGTACAAGCGGAAAGGGGGTGATTCGAAGGGGGTGACGCGAAGAAAGAAATCGAAAATATAGAATAAACATTTTTTTTTATTTTTTTTTAATTTTTCTTTTTTTTAATTTAATTAATTTAATTTTTTTTTAATTTAAATTTTAAAGCTTAATAGGTAAACGAGATGTAAAACCGAAAGCTCGTCCAAAGCCGAAAGGCACGGACTAAGTAATAATAATAATAATAATATTAATAATAATAATATTAATAATAATAATAATAATAATATATTTCCCATAAGAATAAAGTACGTTAATCGTGTGTGTTTTACGCTCTTACTTCTTGTAAATAAATATATGTTCCTCGAGATTTAAGAGATGCGATGGTATTTTAATTAATTGAATTTAGCTCGCATGCCACAACTATAACGAAATGTATTCTTTCGCATTTCATTTAGTTACACTGTTAAAATATGCATTGTAAGGGTCGATTACCATCTCGGTTGCCAAGATTCCTTAAGTGGTCCCTCGAACGCCACACAACTCCCTGTCGTACAATATTCAGAGCAACGATCAAGCCTGCGATCATAAGGGACCGTGTTGTGGCTTGAACAACACCTATGGTGTTTCCCCAAGAATTCGGTAACAGTGTTCAACAGTTAAACAACATGCAATTGCGATACTATGTCTACGACATATTGCTTTCAACAAAGCTTTGCGAATTAGGTCGATTATACTCTCGTAGACCATCTGATAAACCAATATTTCTAAACTACTGACAATTAAACGTAATATCGATACTCAGTTTTTACGTAAATTAGGTTAAACATGAATTTAACACAGTTTCAATTAGGTTGCGAAATTTTAGCTTTTTAACACTATTTTGTATTCTATACTTCTCGTAATAAAAATTATTATAATAACAAGCGTAACGAACAATGACATTAAATACCACAAATAACGTTCGTTTTGATATTTGATTTGAAATTGATAAGCGACGAATTTTCCATTATAAATTTCTCATTTACAATTTCGTAATTATATTCGTCGAATAAGACGATCATGTATTTAATTACGCAATTGATTGAAATTTACTTGTAACATTTTATTTACTTCAGTGTCAAAGTTTCGCCATTTATTTTATTTATTATTTTAACATTTCCAGGTCGAACTGTCTACTAATTTAACAACGAAGTCACGCGAAAGACGTTTCAACCTGGCCAACTATCGTTCACAATTACGAAATTAACAAGAAAAAATTACCCGCAGAAAGACTTTCCTCGTCCAAATTTCTTTAGTTTCGCCACAGACAGTCGCTCGTTGTCCCGTTTTCAAGCAGGACTTTCCTTTTATCGAATAAAGTTGGCCATTTTGTTTCCGCCGGCAGTCTCGAGTCCGACCAGTTGCTCACAATACACTTCCGTTCGAGCGATTGTCCGATAGAATTCCAGTGACTTGAAGCGTATTGCTCTTTGCATGCGGTGCCAAACATTCGAGCGCGACAGTCCCCTTCTTCTTCTTTCTCTCTTCTACCGCAAATCTGATTATTCGATCGAAAGTGAAGCATCAGCTTTTAACGCGGTTCCCCTGGGGCCACGAAAGCTCGCTTCAAAGAAGCTTCGTCTTCGGGGTTTCTACTTCGTTTTGTCGCGTCTCTTCCTCGCAACGAGCGGAAATTATATCTTTATCAACGTAACGCCAAGTCGATAGAACCGCATAGGGAATAAGAACGTTTCCTTTCCGTGCTATGATCTCTGCCACGTACAAGAACCAGAAGTCTTATCGTATTTATTAAATGATTTAAATCTACTTTCTTATTGTTCGATGCGATTCCAATTCTACTTTCGCCTATCTTCTTTCGAGAATTATTAGGTTGTCCGAAAAGTTTCTGTCGTTTTATAACATGATAATAGATGAACAACAGTTTCTCTTTTATATTATTTTATTGAATTACGTATGATACGTAATTCATTTTATTTCTATTATTACAGTCGTGCGTAATTCGATAAACGAAACAAGAAACACTGTGCGTCTATTGTTTCCTTATAAAAACGAAAGAAACCTAATATTAGTTTAGGTAAGAAATATTAGTGGTAAGAAAAAATGATACAAATAATTCTTTCGTAGATCTTTAGTGATTTTCCTTGAATATTGGATCGTGTAACAAACTTATCCGTATTTGTTTGAAAGACTATCAACAACATCGTTATTTTCATTAATTGATTGATTTACCTCATCGTTTCAAAGCTTCTGCGCTTTTCTAAGAATTCCGCGGTCAATATTTTTGCACTCTCGAAACTATCGAACATGAACACGATGATGCTAAAGAAATTCTCGAATGTTGCAACAAGTACCTGCATTCCAATAGTTTCGAGATTCCAATTTTGAAAAGTATATGTGAAGAATATACGTTTGAAATCATCTTATCCGAACTCCTTGAAATTCTCTGGTTTCGCTTGAGAGCGAAAAGAAAAACACCAAGTCGTTTAATGTCCAACAGCGCTTTAAGATTCTTCGCGTTACGATCGAACAATACCACCGATAAAATACGCGAGAATCTACGAAAAGAGCTGAATGATCGATCCACATAAATATATAGTCAGTTTTCGTGGACGTAGCACTTGTTGTCGCGTTGAAATCCCAGTTTCCCGATAGCTGTAGTGAATGTCAATTGAAAAAAACGAAGGAAAAAAGAGAAGGATACTAGAGCAGGAAGAAGAGAGAAGGAGATGGAGGAGGGGGAGTGGGAATAAAACGAGGAAACTAAATAAATAGGGGAAATCATGTTAGCTCAGGGTTAGTTGCACCGATGTTAACGAAGCATCGGAAACATTTCACCGATTCGAATTCACTGAATCCTTTTTTCTCCCCGGTACGTTCAAATGCATCGCGCAAAGGAAATTGAAGCGCAAACTAAGTTCGACTGCGAGCAGATTTTTCGCGTTCGACTCGCCCGAAAAATCGGTGATCGTAGTCATACGAAGGAAATAAGTCTTTTCGCCGTCTCTTTCTCTTCCTCTCTCTCTCTCTCTCTTTCTTTCGAGTAACGTATAAAATATAAAAATTATTTCGATCCCGTTGCTGTCTATCGTGCGATACATCTTATAAAATTAAGAAAAATATAACGTTGTATTAGGTCGTCCGAGAAGTTTCTTTCGTTTTATAAGGAAATAATGGATGCACAATGCTTTTTGTTTCGTATTAGTTTATCGAATTATGCACGAATATAATAATAGAAATATAACGAAATCAAGATCGTTAGGATACACGTAATGTAATAATAAATAAAGTCCGGGCAAAACAATGTCGCCGCTACGTGCAACCGTCGAATAAAGACGAATTTGAATTCCGTTTTATATTATTTTATCGAATTACGTATAATCCATTTCGTTTTATCGAGATAAAGGTCACAACGTTCGACAGATTAGTTTTCATGTTTGTATAAAGATGCGTTGTCGTAAAAGACGTGTCTGTATAAGAAAGCCACTTTCCGGATGACCTGATCTGACATTTTAAGAAATTATAAATCTTCTTAATTACGAATATGATACAAATCGATGGAAGGTTACAAATAGTCGATATCTTTTAACTTTCGCTACAGTATATCGGAATTTTAATATTTCCACAGAGTTTAGAATAAATCGAATGTAACAACGATACTAATATAACATTCGTAATGAATCTTATTTCAGAGAAGATCCGGTAGAAGAATTGGACATTTTTTGATATAGTTTTGATAGAAAGAAATGCTTTTAACGAATTAAAATCTAACCGACGAAGCAATATTAATAAACCGTACGAAATCTTATTAACCAGCTAATGATTCCTATCTCATTAACGGGTCACCGGGTCGTGTTGCTTCTTTTTATGGCCGTTTTACATTTCATAAAATGCGTTGAATGGGTCAGTTTTAATAAAATACCAAAGACATATTGTGTGTCTCTTTTTGCTCCGTATAAACGTACTTTATCAAACTGCACTGAATAACGGGATTTTAATGAAACGAAGGAAATTTATCTGGCGGTTGGCATGCGGGAATTAAATTTTAATGAGATGTAATAATATTCCACGACTCTATACCACGCGGAATTATAACCTCGTGAAATTGTACAAAGCGAAAACGAGAAAGAAAATCCGTGAAACGCGTCCGTGGCGGGGGGCGTTGGGGAGGGGCAAGGGGTAATTAATATCTGAAGATTATTTTAAGGTAATTACTTTTACAAAAACCAACATTAATATCACGAGAATAAGATCCAAGTTACCGGTACTAATATTTGATATTTGAGAACCGTATACCGACTATATGAATATTAACCCTTCCTCTATATTCCTCGTTACATATATCGTGAAGCAAAATGGAGTAAAATAGTTTTGTCGAAAATCTCATAAATAAGGGGTATCTTTAAAACTTTCATGGTGTAACATTCCCGTTTAAATCACGTAGCATGAAATATTATATCAGGAGAGAGCCATGTAGCAACGACCTACGTACAGTACCAACCGAAATCAGTTCTGCCTTTTTTCACCGGATATTACCACTTTTATTTGAATAAACAAACGAATATAACAATTCTGTGTAACATGTCTCGAAGCCATATCGTTTATTCCATTATTTTTCACTGTTGTCACACGTTGATCGCGTACCTTGATATTTCCAGCGTTAAAAGTTGTTCTCTACAGTCGACAACAGGGTCGATCAAAATATCAAGCGGACTGCCTGTGACGTATCTCTACACGGTGTAACCTATCCAACTCTGGGACTCGTTTATCGTTTCTTCGTAATTACCAAGTTGTTATGACCGTAAGCAGAACAAGCGCAACAGAATGAGCGCAAAACATAGGCTGAAATTTTACCTAAACGGTTAAGAGCACAGCGCGCAAGTATCTCGCAAAAAATCTAGAGAATTTCGCAACTATTCGCTAGCCGATAATATCGATTTCGGTGTATCGTTTAAGCGGATTCGAATTTATTTACTGCAAATTGGAAGGCTGCGTCGACGTTGCGTACAAGCGTTCTTTCAGCCTGGAAGACGGTCTGACAGCGTACGAGGGCAATACCATCGGGCAAAACCGCCGTTCCACTGTTTTCCGTGTGTCACAGCCACCAAACCAAAGAAACCGAGTGGAAATTTCGGCCGATTTACGATCACGGGAAACTTTCCACCGGAACAATTTACATTTAGGGTCGATTCTGTCGCGCGTACATCGGATAGTTTGTATCGCACGACGAAAATTATGGCACTCGATATTTTTCACCGTTTCGATGCAACTTTTATCGGAATACCTTAGTCACTTACATCTATTGGCAGCAACAGATTTCACAATGTGTACTACAAAAGACCAGAAATATCTAGCTCGCGTGGAAAACATTTCTCAAGGCCGTTTCATTCCCTGCGTCGATTTGACGCGACATGAAAGCAACGTTGTATGCCTTGTACGATACTTCGTCGTTTCTTGCGATGTATTTATTAACGAAGCTTCTGAGAAACCCAATTGATTGACTCAATTCTTTCTTAATTTCTTTATTTCATTGCCTACGTTAATCTACAAATAATTAAAAAATGTACAAATGTTGCTGTTTGTAAGTTGTTGCCTGAGTTGGTCCTGTCTTTATATTAGATTGGCCGAAAAGTTTCTTCCGTTTTATGAGGAAATAATAGACGCACAAGGTTTTATATTATTTCGTCGAATTACGTACGATCCATTTTATTCTGTTGAGATAAACGCCGCGACATTTCACACACTTGGTGCATTGCTGTAAAAAGCACGTTTGCGAAAGAAAAACACAACCTAATTCGTATCGTACGAACACAGAAAATGGAACGAGCGTATCTCACGATCCAATATTTATTATCCATTGCCTACCCTAATTAATGTGGGATAGTGTGACGTCAGGGAAGGGCGTGGCATGAGAGTTAATTGTTTATTAGCGTTGTCAAGATACGTTAATGTTGTCAAGGAGTGTTGTGAGCGTTACCAAGGTATGTTTAGGAAAAAAGTGAGCATGGAAAAGATTGTAACAAGAGTTGAGATTTATCGTTGTCGTGTGAAGTTCGTTGTGTCGTTGTGTCGTAGAATTAGTGAGAAACGAATACGCGAAACGCGGTATTATATTCGATTTCGTGTGAATGCAACGATATTGTATTTATCATACTGTTTTCTATAAACTTGTAATATAACATTCCTACATTAATATCAAGTAAATTATTTACCTCGTTATCTTAAAGAACAATCAAACAGTAAAACTGCGTTCTACTTTCTTTCTATTATTATTTAATTTGTACTTTACAATTTATCCAGCTGGACATTTGGTCAATTTTTCTAACTTAATTGCTAAATAACATGTGGATGACTAACCCCAGCGGGATACCATCTTCGAGTACGTTCTATTCGATGATCAAACGCGTACGAAATTCTCAAAGTACAAGGAGCTAACGTTCCTCTAACTTTCGTGGGAAACAAATACGTCTAAGATCATCCGTATGCACTAAAAATCCAATTGTTCGCCGCATTCCTAGACAGACAAATATTTCCTTACGTTTGACACTTGACGCATCCAGCGGACCACTGTATTTTCCAGCAGCGGCATCTCTCCACCAGCACAGTGGCGTACTTGCGAAACTTTTCGTAATTTCAAAGTGTCCAGAGTTCCTCTCACTGTACCGTCAATTTCGTTTCGTTGCGCTCTGCGAACTGACAATTTCATAAAGGCGTTCGACGCGTAGAATTTGGCATTTCGAATCTCTAACAATCCGAGCTAGCTAAACCGACAGACGTAGAGCTCATGAAACGTTTAAAGATGCAAAACGATTCGCCGGGAGATTATCGTCGTAAGTAAGTTCCGGCCGAGGTCGAAATAATTTATCAGACAAAAGCAGTTCGGCTGGCCGGTGTGACGAGATACAGCGAGGAATATTTGAATTTTTTATACGCGCGTTTCTTTCGCGAATTTCAGTTCCCGAACGGTTCGTCTCGGCGGTATATCAGCCGTTTTCCACATAAATTTTACACCCGTGAAATGATACTGTAAATATTTCTCGTGCGGTAATATCGTCGAGATGGAAGTTTAAATATTAAGTCTGATCCCGTGGAACACGAGTGACGGTACGGTACAGCTTTGTCGTCCGCCATGTGAAACATACTTCTATCTGATCTCGTATCACGACACTAAAACTTCCGAACAAGAAAGTCCATCTGTCGCGAGCTTATCTAGACACGACCATTTCGCGGGAATAAATCAAAGTGGGCCGAGCTCAGCGGATGATAATTCTATAAATTTTCCTTGTTTCGCGGGAAAT
The DNA here is from genome assembly GCF_011952205.1 of Bombus bifarius. NCBI lineage: Eukaryota > Metazoa > Arthropoda > Insecta > Hymenoptera > Apidae > Bombus > Bombus bifarius. The sequence continues at coordinate 5,194,043 of NW_022884356.1, forward strand.
ATATTAGTTAGACGACGAGTTTCTTCGATAGGGCTATATACGTAACGCTGTCATTTTCTTTCTCGCGGGAGAAAAAAAGAAAGTTTGCTTTATCGCGAAAGACGATTTACGCGAATCTGTTGCGAGACACGAATGCGTTTCTTGCGCAAGAACCCCTTAATTTAATAAGCGTTAATTTGAAACCAAGTAGAAATGATTCAACAAATCTAATATGACGATATAAGAGATTCTTTCGTTTCCTTTAAATTAAGAGTTAAATTATCGCAAATTCGATTATACTATTTCATCGGAAAGCAACGGTGCACGATAAACGAATCCGTCGAAAGTCAAATTGATCAGAACGAATTCCGCGTTTTGTAAATTTCTCGATTTCGTTAGCGGATAATTAGCGACATAATTATCGTTCGACCTCCGCGAGGAAACAAATCAAGTGTCGTTGTATTAGGTTGTTCGAAAAGTGTTTTTCCTTCGCAAACGTGTTTTTTACAACAGTGCACCTTAGTACAAACGTGAAAGCAAGTGTGTGAACTGTCGCGGTGTTTATTTCAACAGAACAAAATGGATCGTACGTAATTCGACAAAATAACATAAAACAAAAAACATTGTGCGTCTGTTATTTGCTCATAAAACGAAAGAAGCTTTTCGGACAACCTGATACAAACTGTAGGCTATAAACTTTTGTTTTATAATTTAAGAACGTTACGTTTGAAATAGGCTAATCTAGTGACGTGTGGTACTTGGTTTCGTTTGTTTTATTACCAACCTTCTTACCGTTGTGCCATTGAATTTATCGATACCGACAGCTTGTCAAATTTCAATGATCCGATCGCCACGTTATCGTTTCTCTATCGATCGAACAGGCACTAGCTAACATTTTATTGAACAAATAGCGTTCAAGATAAATAGAATTCCGTTGTATTTCTTTCCAACAAGTTCGTCCATTTGTCAACCTTTAACGTACAAGTTCGCTACCCTTTGACTGGAAGTTACCTTTGAGAAAACGCTTTCTTTGCAATTTCTTAGATAACGAGATTGATAGCGTTGCGAGTTTAATGAAAAGATATGCTTGTCACAAGTTCTGCAATTTTTGTAGCAGCAAACGTAGACTGTAACGATTAAATTCGCCCTGAGTTCCTCACTTCATTACGAAATAAATTTTGTAAATTTGAGAGAAGAGCCATATAAAAAACACTATGGAACCATTTTGTCCTACGTCTCAAGGTCGCGCTTTAACGTTAATTTCTTCTTTACAAGAAATAACTTGACACAATCGAAATCGAACGTTACAGCTGCTAAATCGATCTTTCGAAAAACGATAAAACTGAAGCAACAATTTCAGTTGAATCGATAAAAGTCGATGAAAGACTGTCCGATTTCACGAGTTTGTCAGTGCGTTTATAGGAAACACAAACTCCAGAACCGAAAGACTTAACAATTTTTCCCAGATATTCTATTTTCGTATCTAGTTCAACGGCACGTCTGCTAGAGAAACGAATCGACTTGCTGTTGAAATCCTAAGAGGGAAAAGTATAGTTAAAGCTTCTTCTCCGATGACTTACAGAGATTCGATTGACAGTCGTTTAAAAGCTTCCATTTTCTTTGTTACATTTTTGTGTTCGCAACTATCTGTTTCTGTCTGTCCATACCTTCTTCCATCGATTTATTTGTCCTTCTTTCTTTGCATCTTAATCGGCAAGCTGTCTTGTCTACTTACTAAATTGATCGTCGTGTATTTTTCCTGATTTATCGGGTCTATAAAAGTGCCGTTTATTTATCTCGGAACACGTTGAATTTGTCTTTTCTCATTACGGGCTATTGTAGCCGATTCTTCAAGATCATAGAAAAAAGACAATGTTTTCAGTTGAACAGTCGAATAATTCAGAATTAGACTGTTGATATTTTACGAAAATAGACGCAATATTTTTATAGGAATGAACACGATCGACGAAACACTCGCTTCATCGAGTAACGAGTATTATACTTGTTTGAAAATGACAAGGTGAGTTCGTGCTCGCTATCCATATGCAGATGCGTTAGTTATAAGAAATAGTAACTAGAAGATAGTCCTAGTTACAATCGATAGATTTAATCGATAGGCTTAAGATGCCTTTTTGTTTTTATCCCTAGTTTTTTTGGCTCAGAACGGTGTGATAGATTTATCCATTCGATAAAACAATAACTATCGTGATCCTACCTCTGAGTATAGAAATAACAACGATACTTTTATCGTAATTCATTATTGTAACAAGTATTATACTTTACATACTTTATGTGAGTCTGTGTGTCGTCCTTTACGCGAGAATAATCGTCAAATTTGTTATTTTTTATTTCCAAAAGATTTAAATTTCCTACTTGTGTCGTTCTTCTACTAAATCAACAATATCATAGCTGTCGCGTCACGCTAACCACATTTAGCCTTCAACCGCACGTCGCGAAACGTGAATGAGATAAATCGAAATCTCCAGTCACTTTTTCCATCTGCATACACGTTCGCCCTGAATTCCATCTTGAATTTCAAAAGATCCTGTTCGAGGAAATAATATACCTTTTATGGAAAAAGAACAGAATACGCACAAGCGAAAAAAAAAAGAAAGAAAACGAAAAAAGAAGAAAAAAGAGAATCAAGCTTGCCGTACAATGCTTCAAAAGAACAAGCCTCCAAGAGCCACGCGCAGATCCTCACAAAACCCAGCAGTTGCTGTGTATAATCAAAGTGTTGAAATCTCGTGGCGCGCACGTCGATACGCACAAAGTATAAAGTTGGAAAACGAAGAAAAAAGGGAGGGAAATAGGCGGAGGGGGAGAGAAAGGGTAGAGGAGAGACGCAGTCTGTCAGAGGAGAACGTACACGTTGGAGCGTACGTTCGTTTGTAACGCGATGCTAACAAGACGACTTCTTCTTCTTTGACGTGGACGCGCGAGAAATATTCGAAACGCGCGCGCTCCCGGGACGAAAGTTGTAACGAGCAAGAGGAAACTTTCATAATTCTCCTTTAATGATTTCTTAAGAAAGTTTCTGTCAAAAGGGCCGGGGGTTTTATGACAGGAAGAGGGGAATAGTTGGGCTTGGAGAGGTGGAAGATGAAATTATGCAAGGCAAGACGAAGAAGGGAAGAGAGAGAGGATCAAAAATATTTTGTAGCCGGAAGCGGTACGACGAGAGAGGGCGTTGGTCGTTTCATTAAAGCCGCCGTTTGTTAAACTGTTAATCACTCTTAAATTGTTTACGCCGTCCACGGGCTGGCGGAGGCGGCCAATTAGATCCTCCAGGTCCCACCGTCTATGCAAGAAAACTTAAGTGAATTACGTACGAGAATTGCGAGATAATTAGTAGCGGTTCAACAAGTTTTATCTAATTAAAGGCTTATCGAAGTTACCTGCAGGCAAGACGCGACGGTTTTCAGCCGCGCACGCGCCTTCAAAGTCAATTGGAATGTTAGCATAAATGACTATTACGACTTTCACGCGCGAATTCCATTCTCGTTTGTCGGTTTCGCGCGTTTCTTCGTTTCTTTGCTAGGAACGCTAGAGATTACTTTGCAGCACACTGTACGTCATACAACGTCGAACAAATTACAACTACGATTAGAATACGTTATTTTCTCGTACTATTGGGTTACTACATTTACAAAACGAAGTTTTGAAATAAAATCGCTGTAGCAGGTTTGCAGAATGGAACACCAAACGATTATGGAAAAGAAAAACGCAATTTGCGTTGCGTTTTGTCGTGTTGTGACGATGAAAAGAAAAGCACAAATTACAGCGTTAATGGAATTATACACAGAGCAAGCTTGTCATTAGCTTAAGATCCCGATTTTTAAGTTGTCGATTGGATTAAGCGATAAAATTGGAGAAGATAATAGACTACACGTTAGAAACATTTTTAATTTTGCACCGCCTTCCAGAAGATCGCGATATACGTCAGCATGCTGTTGTTGCATATGCGTGTAAATAAAATAGAAATAAAATAAAAATCATTTGGTGCTTTTTATCGAGTAGTCCTTTCGGATACCTTTTAGTCCTTTTCTCCTCTTCTCCTTTCGATGTTTGTCCCATTTTTTCATTTCCCGTTGAAGGTAAAGGAGAGGAGAAAATAATCGTGCGTTTCTTAGGATTAATCGAAGCAAGCCAGCGTGCGTTGGAAATTGAAGTAACCTGGAAACCTTCAACTTTGTTAAAGCAGAGAAAGTCGGTGAATTTTTAATATTGTAAAACTCGAGAGGAAATTTGCCCGAGAAGTTAACGCGTCTGAGAGTTTTCAATAAGGCAGAAATCAGTAGGGCGTCTATTTTCAAGGCAAATATCGTTGGAAATTCGTTTTTTATTAAATACAGTCAGATTATAATCGTCCGGCTTTATTCGTTGTTGAACGCGATCGTTAATATCAATTTACCAAATGTCAAGCTGGATAAATTGTAAAGTATAAATTAAAAAATAAAAAGAGAAAAAAAAATTAATTTCAAAGAAATTTGTTTTCCTCTTTTTCGGGTTTATGTAAAAATTTTGTATCGGTCGTTTAATATTAATTTACGAATTGTCACTTTGCCGCTGCCGTGGCCAAACGGACGCTGTACCACGTGCGGTACAACATTTTCGTTTTATTTTTGCTTAATTCAATCCGCGCTCACAGTTTCACTCGTTTAACGTCAACCGTTTCGAATCGTGCCACGTTTTCGTCGTTCAGCGGCCACATTTAAATCTCCTGCATTACCAAAATGGAAATACAACAAAGCTTTCGTTTGTTATTCAAATAGTTGGTTGTAACGAAGCTTATCTTCTCCTCGGAAAGTGTATCGCTATCGACAAAAGGGAAATAGAGAGAAGAAGAAGACATTTTTTCGTAGGAATATCCTGTTCTTCTTTTCACAGCGTTTGCTTCCGAATTTAGGAAAGTTACAACTGAATAAAAAAATTTCTTCCAGATGTAATAAGCTGTAGAATTTTAGAAAATGTTCCAACGGCATCGCGTACTCTGCATATATGAAATGGATAAGAATATGGAACTAGTTGTCGAAACTTTAGGCAAACTTTTCGTAAAGATATACCGAAAGCACACCGCAAAGCATACCAAGCGCAGACTTGGCCAAGAAAATTCTCAATACCCTTCTATGGTTTCCAGCAAAAACTTCGCTAACCATTGCATCGAAACTGATAGAATTCGTGAAAACTTTGTCAAACGATATCAAAAATGGCCAAACGGTAATACCTGTTTCGTAGTTACTTTCATTACACTCTCCAGAGGCATCAAGTTACGAGAAGACAAACAGAACAGACAGCTATATAATTTTCTGATAACACGGTCTTCTATAGTCACAAAGTGGCAACATTATTGTTGAAAAAGTTACATAGATACACGAAAGAGGAAAAGACGAACAGAAAAGTATCGTACGAAGGCACAGGTATTTATTTTTAGCAATCTTTTATTTATTACAACTAGTAACAGTGAGAAGATTCGGTTTTGTAATTTTCATTATCCGATATACGCACAGAATTTTGATAATCTTTTCATCTTTTTAAATTCTCTTTCGCGCAAAAGCGTTCCATATATCGCGTTGCTAGAACACAAGCTGTTGCCTCTGTAGAGTGCAAAAGAATGACGATGACATTTATATCTCTTTCATGCAAACTCTTCTACACACACGAAAGGTAATTTAGACCAAAAACAACGCGTATCAGTCGCGATTTCGTGCAACATTTTCCTCGTGATATAAATTCGGTTCGCATCTAACAATGGCGCGTTGGTCCTTTTAAATGACGCCAACGACGCGACGCCGGTTCACCAGTAAATTTCGGTGACCGGTAAACGAACCAACGAGCGTGGTCGCCAGCTTCCAACGAATCGAGAAACGTATGAAATCGGCCGAGTGTTCGTGATCGTAAAATATTTCGCGGCCGGTTAGATCACGTTCGATCGGTGAATTAGTGTAATTAAACGGCCAGAGATAAAAAGCTGTTTGCGTTTCGCGATGTTCCATTGACAGGGGACGAAGGAAATTCCGTTGAAGAAACAAACGCAGGCTGCAACAATCGAACACCATCGTTGATAAACAGTTTCGTATCGGATCTTTGTCGTGAGATTTTACGACGTTCGAAGCTCGTTTACGTTTTCTTTTTTTTTAAGAATGTTGAAGATTGTTACTTTTAAAGTTAAATTTTAGATTTACGTATCTAATACTTTGTAAATAGATCAGATATTTAGATTTACGTTTCTTGTTCTATTGTAAAAAAATTCCGATACGTGTGTTTTTACGTTCGTTAAATTGTTCAAAGTAATTACGCACGATCTAGCACGTGTTACAAATATTGTTTATTTTTATTATTTAATTTTTCTTCAATTTTTCTAACTTAATTGCTAAATAACACGTGGATGGCTACCCTCAGCGAGATACCATCTTCGAGTTTGACTATTTTATTTCTTTGGCGAGGTCAATGGGGTGTTTTCATTTTAGTATAAATATCGTGTCAAAGTATATCAAGTTTCAAACTCAGCCTTCAATCGTGCAGAATCTTACCGCGTGCTGCGATTATTTGTTCCTCCGTGTTTCTCCATCGTCTTTCCAAGGAAATACGAAGATATTTAACGTTTTATGTTTTCTTTTTTTTGTTTTTCTAAAGAGTATTAAAGATTGTTACTTTTAAAGAAGATTTACATATCTAACCATGGATCTAATACTTTGTAAATAGATCAGATATTTAAATTTACGTTTCTTCTTCTTTTATAAAGAAATTCCGATACGTGTGTTTTTACGTTCGTTAAATTGTTCAAAGTAACTACGCACGATCTAGCACGTGTTACAAATATTGTTTATGTTTATTATTTAATTTGTACTTTACAATTTGTCACATTTGGTAAATTTTTCTAACTCAATTGCTAAATAACACGTGGATGGCTACCCTCAGCGGGCTACCATCTTCGAGTTTGACTATTTTATTTCTTTAGTGAGGTCATGGGGGTGTTTTCTTTTTAGTACGAATATCGTGTCAAAGTATATCAAGCTTCAATCAAGAATCTTACTGCGTGCTGCAATTATTTGTTCCTCCGTGTTTCTCCATCGTCTTTCCAAGGAAATACGAAGATATTTAACGTTTTATGTTTTCTTTTTTTTGTTTTTTTAAAGAGTATTAAAGATTGTTACTTTTAAAGAAGATTTACATATCTAACCATGGATCTAATACTTTGTAAATAGATCAGATATTTACATTTACGTTTCTTCTTCTTCTTTTATAAAGAAATTCCGATACGTGTGTTTTTACGTTCGTTAAATTGTTCAAGGTAACTACGCACGATCTAACACGTGTTACAAATATTGTTTATTTTTATTATTTAATTTGTACTTTACAACTTGTCCAGCTGGACATTTGGTAAATTTTTCTAACTTAATTGCTAAATAACACGTGGATGGCTACCCTCAGCGGGCTACCATCTTCAAGTTTGACTATTTTATTTCTTTAGTGAGGTCAAGGGGGTGTTTTCTTTTTAGTACGAATATCGTGTCAAAGTATATCAAGCTTCAATCAAGAATCTTACCGCGTGCTGCGATTATTTGTTCCTCCGTATTTCTCCATCTTGTTTCCAAGGAAATACGAAGATATTTAACGTTTTATGTTTTCTTTTTTTTTTGTTTTTTTAAAGAGTATTAAAGATTGTTACTTTTAAAGAAGATTTACATATCTAACCATGGATCTAATACTTTGTAAATAGATCAGATATTTAAATTTACGTTTCTTGTTCTTTTATAAAGAAATTCCGATGTGTTTTGACGTTCTTTAAATCGTTCCAAGGGGATACAAAAATATTTAACGTTCCTTGAAATTTTTCCCTAAAACCTCGAGTCTTCCCGCCTGTTAAAACAAGAGCGGCATCGAGATATATAAATATTTGACGTAACAGAATTAATATTACATCGATAGTACGTTAATTCGACGGCATAATAATCGAAGAAAAATTACCTAAAACGAAAGGTTAACGTTAACTCGATAAAATCCTACTAAACCATGCGAACGTGGAAATATAAATGATACCACTGGCTACGAATAAAGTAAAGAAGAATAATGTATCGTATACTAATAAATCACGGTGTTAACAACATTCGTACGAGAATAAATTCGCATTTCAGCCGACTTCATATTTCATTCGAGCCGAATTAACAGCGTTCTCGACGGCTGGAATTATAAAACCGCGTTTCTCGTATAAATTACGAGGTGTCGGTCGGTTTATTCGTTGGCTCTCCTATTATTCGATAAGACTTCATCTTGATCGGTCCACGTAATCAAGACGGTTACACACGGGCTATAAACCCGTGATAGTGGACGCGTTAACTGTCGCGTAATTTTCTCTTGAAGAACGATTCCATCGCGTGCCACTAGCAAGGCATAATGCACAGCGTACAACTTTATAAAATTTCCAGAGGGGACGGTCAGGTCGACTGCAATTTTTCATGCACCCCTTTAGTGATTGGTAACCGATACAAGCGCGAAAAAGAAATTCTTGCGGTGTGTACAAGGAAACGCGCGGTTCTACCTTCCGCCGTCGTTCCGTACAAAATAAAGTCCCTCGAGCTTTATTGGAGAAAATAAAGCGTTCGTAATTTAAAATCTCGTGTCAAGATTATTTTTAACCTGGCCGTTGAATATTTATTACGATGGTCGCTCTTGTATAGAACGCGATTTTCCTTGCAACTTTCCAGATCGATTATTTCTATTAAATCTTTCGTTGTAAATTAGAAGAAACTTTTCCTACGGTTTTCAACGCGTTTACTGTGTTTTTAATAATAATAATTACCAAACAGTCGATATACGAACACTCGAGGAAAGTAAAATAGAATAAAATAAGACTATAATTTCTGAATAAATTGTAGTCACGGAAAGATGGAATTCGATACGTTCGTAGACTGTTTGCTATTTTATAATATTTTTTATATCACGCGTACGCGATTCTGCTTGATTGTAAATAGAGTATAACGCGTAACCGAATTCGCAATGTTGAGAATCGTATTTCGCGGAGTCGAAACGAGGTCGCAATAACGCATTCAATTTTCATCGCAGAAAATTGTCGCCAACACGTGAAATTGAATATCAACGCGACGAATTATCTGTATACGTATTACCTCACTCGTACGAAATATCGATTGCAATAATTTTATTATTAAAGTATAATGACGCTCTAATAACAAGATATAGAAACGCGCAGAAATGGAAAGAAACGGAATTTCTGCAAATTGCTGGCGGAATTATACGGATTGGCGAGACTCGATTGCATTAAAAGGACGACAAGTGGCAAAGACGAAACTCGATTAAGGCTAAAATTGAACTTTATGGGAGAAAATTTAGCCATGCTAATTCCACGATGGGCGGAACGCATGCCTCGAAACGCATTCCAACGACGAGTGATTAAAGACATGTTACTCCGAATTATACCTTAAGAGTGCAGTCGACGAGAAAACGTCTTTGTCATACACTCTTGATAAAGCGTGCTACTTTACGGCGTGATGGAATAGAGTTCTGGAGCTGTAATTTGACAAGATAAATTTTCAACGGAGAGCTGAATAGCAGGGAAAAAGTCAAAGATAAAAGTTAACGGTGAAACTAACTGTAACCGCACTACTTAACCAGAAATAAAATTTCGTAAAGGAATGAACTAAAAGTTATCGGATATAACGAAATTATTGGATAATTGAACGATGCAAACGGTTCTCACGATTCTTACGCACGCGATCAAAATTTCATAGTACGTAAACGCTTCGTTTGCAATTTGAATGAATGAATTCTGTCTTTAAGGATTATGGTTTTCGTCGTTACTTGCTCCTCGGAAAAATCAGAAAAACAGAACCGTCTCTCATCGAATTATCAAAAGTTGAGAACTCCGGAAATCCTCGAGGACAAATATTCGATCGCTGGACAACTTCTGCTAGATCCTTTGTCGTTTCCGACAAATCGTTTGCTGAAACGATCGTAAAATCAATAAAATCGAAGAAATCAACGTGATTGTCATTCGAAAGCGTTCGAATTTGTTAGCAGCCTACGTGGAAGGATTTCGGTGGAAATTTTATTATTATTTATATTCGTCGTGCCAATCGAGAAGCTCGTCTAAGTTCGACCTACGTTCGGAGGAATTCTTGGAAACAACTCGTCGAGATTTGTCGCTCGTTGAGATTTTTCGCTCGTCGCGGACCCTCGAAACTCTCGTTTCATCGTTCTTTCCCGTCGAGATTCGCGAAATCTTCGATTTGTTTAAAGTTCCCGCCGTAAAGTTTCAAGTCCTTGCACTCGTCGTATCCTCATCAACCCTCTTTCCGCGTGACACTCGACCATGTTTTATCATAGAATGTACACTACGTTTCGCCAAAAGTCGTGCCGAACTTATAAAAATAAACAGATCAACGAGACATCTATGGCTGTAGATGATAACAATTGTCGTAATTATCATCAGAAATAAGATCAACTTTAAACATGTTAAGGTTTTATCTCGTAATAGACAGAGAGACGAAATGCCTGGATGAATGTATAACAGAAAAATATATTTAAAACACTTTGACCGAACTTCTTCCTTGGCTTGAACTTTTTACAATTGTAAAAATTGAATGAAAATTGATAATCAGGGCACTTCGAATATAACCGATAAATAGAAGATACTTTAAAATAAAAAGTGCCTCATTGAACGATTAAACATTTTTATTAAAACATCGATAAAAAGAAAATGAGAACAAATCTTGAATCTAACGGTGCACTGTATATGCACTGTTATTATAAACGCAGCTTAGAAAATAATCGTAAATGCTGCTTTATAATCGTATAATTGAAGTTAGAAGTGTGAACGTACCTTACTATTATATATAGAACAAGCAAATATCGTTTACTAATATCTTCTACGCGTTTCAACGATATATTCTGCACGTTTTGCTTACGACGAAACGACGAATGCGAATGGTTTGTTGAAATAAACGAAACCTCGTTATAACATGTCGCTATCAACTATTATCAAGGCGCCACGACGGTCACCCGTGACCACCACTGAGATAAACGGTCCATTGGGGAAGAATGTTGTCTTACATCGTCAATTTATTATTATTTTGCCATTATATGCTTCGAATAATAAAAATACTCCAGTGGCGTCCTCAGCGAAACATGTGATTTCAACGTGGCAGTCAAAGTGTTAAGCAAGTTTAAGTATAAGTACAATGTGTATGTTAGTCCAGATCCTCACGCTGGCAGCGTTACTTTACGAAAGAGCTTCGAAGCCATGAGTCTATGGGTATTAATACAATTACAGAAAACTGACCTGTCTGAATCTCGTTACATCATTTGTGCAAGGCATGTTCCTAGAAAACTATGAAGTTAAGAGACTTAATTTATTAATTTAGTGCTAAAGAATACTCAATGGCTTCGAGGGCTAAGAAAACGAAACTTTAAAAAAGATGTGGAGTTTTTTTTGAAGTGGAACCCATTTCGACAAAACATATAATATATACTAAACATATAAATTATTAAACTGCGAAATTTTATGCAAATTTCTATCGTCATAAACCTAATCAAACAAATGGAATTTAAGTAGAAATTTATTTTATATACCGGATATCGCTAAAAGCGCTACAATTTGCACTCGTTGTATATTTCTACATATTGTGCGTATCTTTTTACTAAAAACTTTTGTTGCTCGCCAATTTACAAGAATCCGAGATCTCTAAAAGTCTCATAAAATGTTTCTCGCAAAATCAACGCCGATTTGAACAACTTTACAGAAAATGAAATATTTTGATCTTTTCTAGGTCTATGAAATATCTTCGAGAAAGGAACAAAATACCATATATACGCTGCTTACTGCTATACTTAGCCACTTAGCCATTTCCACGCATCGTCTGACGCCGTTAAACCGTCAACATCAACGAGATTCTCTCAATCCCCCTGGAACAAAGACGATCCCAGCGAAGAATCGCCCATTTCGCAGAATTAACTGAAACGCGACTCAAGACACTCGTACACTGTCTTGCCAACCTGTCTGGAGCGCCCTTAAAAATTGTTCGCTAAGCATCTGTCACACGCTCAGAAGTAATAGCGTAGACGAAATATCCTGCGTGCCACAGCCATCGAAACAATAACCAGATATTAACTTTTTCATTAATTAAATAGCCGCGTCTGATATACACCCGACGACAACCCCTGCAGAGGGACGAAAACCTCGGTATAAGAATCCTCCCAAATTAGCACTCAACACCTTTTGTTATATTGAGTTGGCAACTAAGTGATTGCGGAGTTTGCCAATGCCACCTAATGACGAAATCCGCAATCAATTAGTTGCCAACCCAATAACACTCTGAGTCGTCACTCTGTTGTATTCGTACAATAAATTTTACTATCATATTTAAAGTTCGATTCTTTACCTTATTTGTGAAACGTTCGAACTGCGAAGCGAGGAGATCACCGGTGATCTGTCAATTTCCTGATTTCTTGTGTCTCCTACGTGACACTGCATTCTATGTCGCTATATCCACACTGCGTCTTACGAGCAGTTACGTCCAGTGACCAGTCGGTATATTTTTATATATCAGCTTCGCCAGTCAATTTAACCCTTGACGCTTGAAGTGTGCTTTTCAAGCACCACCGATATACGGTGCTCTACTTTTTTTTTTTTGTTGTTATTATTATTTAATTTGTACTTTACAATTTATGCGGCTGGATATTTGGTAAATACTAGTCGAAGCGTGCTCCTATTATAATGTACTCAATTATAATTAATATAAATATTGTAAACAAAGTTATATTACTTCTTAGACGAATAAAGATTGTTTTCAATGACTTTAATATTATTATTTACACGTCATTGTAGCATTTAAAATCTGACACTTAAGAATTTGCAAGTCGAAGTATGATGAGAATAAGTTGGAGTTGCTGGTCGATATTCACAATTAAAAGTCAGAACGTTAAGGGTTAATCATTCGTGTCGACTGACGAAAACTCATTGTTCGGAATTTTGAGTTGGACAAGCCCATTCCCTTCTTTAGGAAGTTCCGAATTACATTACTCCCCGAGCTGTAAACCTAATGACTCCGAGGTCAAGTAGAAAACCCCGGGAAAGGACCAGCCGGAAGACAGGCGAAACCCAACGGCTGGTAGGGAGAAGCAGCAACGTAGGAGGACAGTTCATCACGAGACATCGCACCGGATGAAATATTTCACTCCCAACAAGATCTTACCACCGCCGTGCATAACATCACACTTTACGTTTATACAACGAGTGCAAATACAATGCTGGATTATTCTAACACTCGGTCTATTAAACCTCCTCCACCTTGAGCGTTAAGTCATCGCGATGTACGCGATATCGACCGATCGATTTGACCTGACCTTGTCGTTGTTCTTTAGTCGATAATTCGCAACACTCATATTCGAAAAATATCTTGTCCACGTTTGACCAGCGATATCTAAACTACTGTAAGATTTTTAGCCATTTGTACGAGATTTAAAGACGTACAATTTTCTACGCATTTGAGTGAAATTTAAAGACGCAAGATTTTGGACCGCCAAACGAACACCAAACCATCGCCATGTATCCGTAACACACGAGTTTCGCGTAATTTAATTCGTTGTATCCTTGTCGGGGCGAAATTTCGACGGGCCGTGGTAGATCCTTTGAAGAGCGACGAAAAAATTCATTTCGACCGTATCGTCACGGGGGTCGCCGCCCCCGTTTGCTTTATTTAATTTTACACGGGCAATTTGCAGAGTGGATACTGCATAGCACGAATTAGCCGCCATGTTTCTCGTCCCGGTTTACCGGATTCGCGTCGCGACGCCATTATTTTAATTAAGACTTGCCAATTACATTTCGTTACCGTATCTCCAATCGCTGTTCCCTCGTTCTCGATTACGCTCTATTATTTTCCAACGAAACCAACTAAACGTTGTGTCAAACAATTTCTCCTATTTTTTTACTATTTTTCCTTTTTCTTCTTTTTTTTCTTTTTTTTTTTTTTTTTACGAAGCAAAGAAATTTATTTAGCAAGAGTCGTACAGCTAATCCATTACGATGAAATTAAACGAAATTGAGACCTCTCGTACGGCGATCCGTCAAGTTACGAGCTATTTTTTTTTTTTTTTATTTAATTTGTACTTTACAATTTGTCCAGCTGGACATTTTGTCAATTTTTCTAACTTAATTGCTAAATAACACGTGGATGGCTACCTTCAGTTGGATACCATCTTCGAGAAGTTGCGAGCTGTAGCTTGTGGAATTCTATTCTACAAAAAATTTCTACAATTTTATAAGTTGCAAGCAACAGCGCGTAAATTAAAAGCATCAAATACAACAGCGGACTATCTGACGATCTATAAAACGTACTTGTGCAACTATTATGTAAAATTGTGTATTTGATATCGAGCATATCTGAGATACACTTGTGTAACGCGTGTTAATTTAATTGTGCGAGAAGTCTCTGGCGATATTTAATGGATTAAAAGTGTATTGGTATTTTGTAACTGACAACAGGTGGTTTTAACGTTTCTAGACTGTCGTTAACAAATATATACGATCGGATTAGAAGAAAGAAAAGCAAATATATGAATAAGAGTTTTCTTAATGAATTAACCTAAACAGACACGAGGAAACATATCCATTTTGAATTAGTTCTTGAAGCAGATCATCTACGTAATGTTTTTTTTTTATAGACATTTACTACAAATCTATCGTATATTCGACGTATTATTTCACGCGAATTATAAGAATAGGCGCGATAAAAAGTGTTACTTATTTGTCTGTTGGCGAATATCGTGCACTGTCTCGAAGAGAAATTAGAAGCTTTAGACACGGCTTTTGACCATAATACATGCAATGCATATAGTAGCGGAATTAACATCGTTGCACCTTGCATACGAAACAGGCAATGCCATATTAGGTAAGCCACAAACGCCAATGCGCCATGGGATGCAGCTCGGCCATTTTCCGAAAAACTATTCCACACCGAAGAAATTCGTTTATAGTTTCGTTTAATTTTCAAATATTCCAGCGTGCAATTACATCGTATTGTAATCTAAAGAAAATATCCTACTAATCGAAAGTGAAATATTATTAAGAAAAGTGGTGCGTGCGAATTTACCGGAATTTTTATAATTTACAAGTAGAAAAAAAAGCAAGAAAGAAAGGAGGTTTATACAAATGTATGCATACAGACTCATTTTTAGTATCGTTTCATTTGTTACTGACGTCCACGCGAGATATCTGCAAACGAATAGTGTGCATCGATTAACAAACGGCGCGATAAATATAATTTCATTTTATTTGGATTTACATAAATTAAAGTGACCCAACTGCCGTATATCGTTCCGCTGCAGATTTAATCGTTTAAACATGTTTGCACATAATTTCAAGCAGAAATATACAGAGTGGCTGGTAACTGGTGGTACAAGCGGAAAGGGGGTAATTCTACGCGAAAAAAGAAGTCGAAAATATAGAATAAAAATTTCTCGTTCGAGGCTTTATTTTCGAGAAAATCGACTTTGAATTTTCGCTCGGCACGCGTGCACTTTGTCGCGTCTCGTTACAACGGATCTCACTGTAGATCGTTGTCTCGATGGGAAAATTAAAAAAAAAATGTTTATTCTATATTTTCGACTTCTTTTTTCGCGTTGAATCACCCCCTTTCCGCTTGTATCACCAGTATAACTTACCAACCACCCTGTATAACTGAGAAATGAAACAATTACTATTGCAAATTTAACGATGATCTCACAGAAACAATCGGGCCCATTACTCTGACAAACCAAAGAGGAACAAAGTGGAAAAGATGCTAAGGAAAGACATGGACAAATTATAGGACCCGACTGCTTCTATTTTCACCATTGGCATCGTTGAAACGTAATAAGCGTTGTATTTTTCGTAGCCACGTTTCGCTGCCAACATTCTTTGTGGAATATAACGGAACCTACAAGCGGTCGATATGAAATTTTAAATGTTCCAATTTCGAAGCACATCATTCTTTTACTTCTTCTCGTCTTGTTATTTTTATTGCCATATCGAACGATAAATATGCGGATCAGATTGAAGTGAAATTCCCGAGGAGAATAGTACGTGAGTTTGAAGCAGTCGGCGAAGGAAAATGAAAGTGGTACCCGTTTGGTACGTGTCGCGACAAGAATGAATATTTAAATTCCAGTTTTAGTCGGACGAAGTGGCGGCTCGCTTCCTGAATCGATAAACGCGACATTGTGCGCGCACAATGAGAAACTTTCCCCTTGAAATTTCCGGACTCTGTCGGAGGCATCGAGCGACCATTTTTAATCTAAAGAACATGCTGGCAAATGACAATTTATGATCATTACTGGCGAATTATATGCTTTAAAATCACCAATTAATTATCGATTAAAGCTAAATTCATTATTATATCAAAATTACGTTAAACATTTACCAAAATTTTATCAAATTATCATACCTCTCATAGAAAGAAGACTAAAAAGAGAACATCCCATTGACCTCACTAAAGAAATAAAATAGTCGAACTCGAAGATGGTAGCCCGTTGAGGGTAGCCATCCACGTGTTATTTAGCAATTAAATTAGAAAAATTTACCAAATGACAAATTGTAAAGTACAAATTAAATAATAAAAAAGAAGGAAGAAAAATTATCATACACCCGTAACCTTTCGTAATACTCGCTTTCGTGTATTTTTAAAAAGTTTCACACTTTGCAAACTTTGAATTTTATCGCGTAACACGTCAAACGTCTATTTATGAGAAACGTTTGCCTCCTATTTATAAGATTTATTAAATTTGTCACTCGCAGGTGACACGCCTCGAACGTTGCTGTTCAAACGAAATTTCGCTTGAAAAATGCCGTGATTCTTTGAAGAAAAGGTCGAAGAAGAAGCGGCAAAGCATAGGGGAATCTGTAAAAATTTAATTAATGACGTTCGTTGCCGCGGTTGAATCGCAACGTCTAGTCGTTAGCCGGGCTGCCGTGATTATTTTCACACAGAACTCGTATAATTGCTTAATTATCGGTGATTAGTACGTTTAAAAGGTTGTTCATTAGTAAGGAGCTTTGGCATGATTTCAACTCGCCGTAAAATTAAAACTAACCCGAAAGAAACATCCGCGCGGCGTCTACCCCTCAAAGGTTAAAGCGATTAAAAAATATAATGGCTTAAGTTCATCAGGTTTTTCGTACTTTTATCAACCGAGTGGAAAGTAAAGGGGCGGTGGTCTCTTTTTAATTGAAACATCCTTATTAAGTTAATGAGGAATTACATAAATTGAGGAGACGTACCAAGGATATTTCCACTGGAAACGCGATTTCCTTTTTTAAAAGAATTAGTTACATCGATCGCGAGGATTCTTCCTCCCTTTGAAAGAAAGAAGGGCTCCGCTATTACTTTACCAGCCCCACGCAAAGACACTTGATAATGAGAAAATTCAATTACTACTAATACGCTTGTTTCTCTTTGCAACGTAATTCGTAAAGCAACTCTCATCGTAGTCGCGACACTTACGATGTTTTGCAAGCGATGCTTACCTCATTAAATTCTAGAATCTCGTTAAATCTGTTCTTAATAAAAATACAAGCAAATAGCGGCAACACATCCAGACCAGTTGGCTGTTGAAGCGAGCAAAAATCTCGTAGAAAGAAGATTAAAAAGAAAACATCTCATTGACCTCGCTATAGAAATAAAATAGTCAAACTCGAAGATGGTATCCAACTGGAGGTAGCCATCCACGTGTTATTTAGCAATTAAGTTAGAAAAATTTACCAAATGTCCAGCTGGACAAGCTGTAAAGTACAAGTTAAATAATACAAAAAATCTGTCCTTTTCTGACGTTGCGTCCATGCTGTAGTGCCAAAAACATCGCTTCTCTATAATCGCTAAATTATTTATCTTAAGAAAGACACTGTATCTTCCTCAAAATTAATGGTATCCACCTACATTTTTCCAACATTTTACAGTTCTTTGAAATATGCAAATTACGCAGAGTTCGTTCAAAATCCCGTCACCTTTTACCTTCCTCTTGGAGAAAGTGAGAAAACGAATTAAACCAGTTAGTTCGATATTACCAAACATTTCCTATAAAACTACTACGTTGTCCGAAAAGTTTCTTTCGTTTTATAATAGACGCGCAATGTTTTTTGTTTTATATTAGTTTATCGAATTATGCACGAACATAATAATAGAAACGGAACGAAATGGATCATACTTAATTCAAATAATATAAAACAGAAATTGTCGTTCGTCTATTATCACCTTATGAGACGAAAGAAACTTTTCGGACAACCTAATATCATCACGTACGGATTATATCTGACTCGAAGGTTGCTGCTCCAAACGTATTCCGAAGGAATCACTCGAGAGGACTGCAGATTCGAAAGCAAGCTATTTGAAAGGAAAATTCGAAAGATACAAAGGGAAGATCCAAAGGTACAAAGGAACGACTGTGACATTTTCCAAGCTCGTTCGAAAAATCGGCCAACGTGACGGTACATGTTAAACGTTCAGCCGATATCCAGCAACTTGGAGGCGCAAAGCGTTACGAAACGGTGGTTATTTTCAAGGCAAATCAGTCGTTGGCTGGTAGCGCAAACCGAGCGAAGCATATTCCAGGAAATCTGACGTTCACCCGGCACCAGAATCGTTGCGATCGAGTCGTGGGTAGCGCGCGCGTACGCGCCAGATAAGCAGCGGAAAAGTAGAGAAGAAGAGTAGAAAAAGTAGAGAAAAAGGAACGAGATACAAGATAGTCTCTCTATTCTAAGATGGTAATATTATTCATACGATCGAAATTTTCATACGATACGGCGTAGCGTCAGTGAAACAAAGAAGTCGATGAAGGACGCGTGATGGTGGGTAGGGGCTTGAGAAAGGAGAGGAAATTTGGCCCGGATACAACGAGGAATAAAGCAGGCAGGGCAAGAAGAAAGAGTGGAATGGATCCGGTAAGAAATGAAATCTATAAAGTCACGACGGTGACGCAACGTCAGGGCTGGATACGTAGCAACGGAGATAGTCTAATAGCAATGTCAGGGATAGGGAAATAGGGAATAAAGGAAGCAAAGAAATACGAGCGGTGACGGCCGATCGATACCTTATATAGGTCGTCGAACAGCAGGCGAAGCGCGAGGTCACCGTTCACTGGGGAAAGAGTATGTATGTGGAAAAGAGAGAGAGAGAGAGAGAGAGAGAGAGAAAGGCGCAGGGAATCGTCGTCTAGCTGGCTGATCGGAATACCTTTTCGTATCTTGCCGCAGTTCGATGTGTGTATATGAATCGAATGATTCGTCCTTACGATGAATGTTGGATCGAACGAATACGTGAAAAAGGGGAAGCAAGGGGGTTGCAAATGGATCGGCCTCAAAGATCTTGCAGACCTACATTTAGGGATGGGTCGTGGACGGGGCAGTTTATAGAAGGAGACGTCGATGGGTGTAAATGAGGAGAATCGATGATTAGACGTTTATTTATGACGCTATTTTAAAATTGCACGGTTTCTTTCCCTCTTTTCAGCTGAACGGCAATTGCATTGATTGAGAATGTCACTTGCAATGCACGCTGGCTACGTGAAGTACATACATTGTATTTGTTAGGGTATTTACGTACTAATTAATTTGGATGCAGGTGTTGTTATTCCTGTTTTTAGAGGTAGGAACACGATAACTATTAGTTTATTCTTTTGATGAATCTATCACACCGTTCTGAGCTGAATAATCTTCATTGCACATTCTTACATGGACTAGAGATAAAAACAAAGGAATATCTTAAACCTATCGATTATATCTAGAACTATCTTGTAATTACTATTTATTGTAACTAACGCATCTGCATATGGATGGCGAGCGCGAACTCGCGTTGTCATTTTCAACGGCAAGTGTATTCAATTTCGTATTTAAGTAATTGGGAGTACTTTCGTGTGACTGGAAAAATGTAATATCGTAACATTGAAACGTAGAATCTGGTGAAAATACGCTTTGTTAGAAAATAAGCACGCGTGTATACACTGCTGATATTTCGCCATTTCTTTTAGATTTTAGTTAACAGTAACATTTTACATTTACACAAATTCGACTGATAAAAGAAAACCGCAAAGAGTAAGACAAATTGCGATCGCATTCATTATCACAAGCAAACGATTCACCACGATGATAAATAACTTGCTGAATCGAAGGTACAAAGGGAGAACTACGAATATACGAGTAGCTCGCACTGAAAGCCCTCGTATCGGCATTACATTTCCACTCGTGGTCCTTTTCAACGTACAGCGTGAATCGCTAATGCGATTCTTGATCCATCGACACACGCAAGGCTTGTGTAATACATCGTTCAAGATTCTAAATAGAGTTCCGGGTTTCCAGTGCTACCGAAAAGAGAATTCTGTAAACGCGTATGCGAGGCGTGCTGTGTCGAGGATGTTTATGATTCACCATAATGCACTAACATACGGCATCCTGGAATACGTTGCAGCTTGCAGATTTCTCAGAATTAAACTGCCAATTTTTATGCACTTACAGTAAACTCGAATGCGTAGAAATGCATAAAACGCGGGGAATATGCACAAATCTGAGGTGCTTTTTAGGTGATAGTGCACTTAAGGAACTACTCTTGATGTTTAATGAACAACAATCTATTAACAAACGATTTAACAGACAGAGTCAACAAATAACGTAAGTGTCACGTAAACTTGAGGGTTGGGTGATAAAATAAAAATAGTTGAGTCGTAGCCCAACTATTAACTTTGTTTTAATTGAACTTTATTACAAATTCAGCAATCAAACTGGAATACACACTGAATTAACATAAATCACAATTCACTCCAACCACGTTATGCAAAACTTAGTTACAACGATACGTTAAGTACGCGACTGTTATAAGGGTAGGGACCGGTAAAGATACGTTGATTATTCGAAGTATACAGAATAAGTGAGTTTTACCGACGATACTGTGTCTGAGGAAGGCTAGGGATGGGTGTGTCTAAGGACACGGGACTATCGGATTTGTCGATGACAATTTTGGTTAATGAAGTGAGAGCTGTAGACACCGTCTCCGATTGGATAATAAGACGGTTGGTGGACCAGGAAGGGTTTCAGCCGCCCTCGCGAGAAAGTTGCTAACGGAACATACCAGATGTGAAGAAAACCAACTTTCTAGGCTAACACGTGGTAGACAATAAACGTAGAAGGAAATCTAAGACAAGAGATACTCGCTTGGGCCACCAGGGGTCTTGGAATTTTCATAGTTAAGGTACTTCGGACCAAGCGAGTATCTCTTGTCTTAGATTTCCCTTTACGTTTATTGTCTACCACGTGTTATCCTAGAAAGTTGGTTTTCTTCACATCTGGTATGTTCCGTTAGCAAACTTTCTCGCGAGGGCGGCTAAAACCCTTCCTGGCCATCAACCGTCTTATTATCCAATCGGAGACGGTGTCTACTGCCCTCGCTTCCTTAACCAAAATTGTCATCAACAAATCCGATAGTCCCGTGTCCTTAGACACACCTACCCCTAGCCTTCCTCAGACACAGTATCGTCGGTAAAACTCACTTATTCTGTATACTTCGAATAGTCAACGTATCTTTACCGGTCTCTACCCTTATAACAGTCGCGTACTTAACGTATCGTTGTAACTAAGTCTTACATAACGTGGTTGGAGTGAATTGTGATTTATGTTAATTCAATGTGTGTTACATTGTGATTGCTGAATTCGTAATAAAGTTTAATTAAAACAAAATTAATAGTTGTTACGGCTCAGCTATCTTATTTCAACAACCAACCCTTAAGTGTACGTGACAGGCACGTCGGTGTTGCGCTTTGACGACATAACGCTTTGTACCGCGAAGCCGTTGAGAAGTTCCGTGGCGAGTGCCGCCACAAATCTATAAAATATTCGAAATACAGTAGCCTTCATGATGTTCATCCGAGTTTCATTTCGCATTTATCTTTGCAAAAGTACGAATTTGCATAAATATCTGCGATCTACTCGTAATTTTATCCAACGATCGGTCGATCGTTTCTCGCATCTGGAAACTAGCGGTGAAATGAGAAAGAGAGAGAAGGAGAGACGATAGCAATAAATATCTCGACTAAGAGCGATACAAATAAGTAAGATAAGGGACAAGAAAGAACAAACAGGCGAAGAGAGACAATATCATCAAGAGGTGGTTACCGGAGAATGAGAAAAGATTGCCTGCGACTTATGGCGTTCGAAAGAACCAGCCCTTCTGTATGATGCTGAAGCAGATTAGTTAGTTGAACCAACTTCCACTCGACACTTTCAGCTCCTTGTTTTTGACGTAAATTATTTCTTGGTATTTTGTATCGATTAATCGACGTTTCGGTGAAAATTCAACAAATATACGAGACCATCGTCCTTTTGTACGAATGAGACGAGAACTTTGATAAATAGATCGTAAGAAATTTTTATGAGACAAAGTAATGGGAGTATGAAGCTGATGCATATATTCTAACTTTCTAAACGTTTTCAGTCGTAAACGTTTATTATAATTATTATAGCTATATATAAGGATATAACGTTGTTATAGTACATTACATTTATTACTCTGGCCCATCATTATTCATTCGTAATACGACTACATTTTCCACGTTTCACGTTTCAAATTTTCTTTCCCCCGCCGCTGTAACTTGCATCGAACGATACAACGACGTTGCGTTAAAGCAAAAACAAGGTACAACTAATCTGCAATTCGTCCTGCAAAAAGACGATTTAAAATCAATCTCTGGCATCGTCTAAATAATCCTAACCTTAGCGCAATACCTCTAACCTGCTACAGTGCCACAAGATTTTTCTATCGACTTACAAAGCCAGATCCGTGAAAAGAAGACGTGAAAGCGAAAACGTAAGGTCCTTGGAGAGACGGAACGGAAAAGCGAGAAACATAAGATTCTTAAAACCTAAGGGGATGGAAGAAGAAAAGAGGCGAGAGTAGAGAGCGAAACGATTTTTAAGACAAACGGGCATGGACAAGAGCGAGGAGAGGGTCGAGAGGGGCCAAAAAATCCTCGAGACTGGACAGAGGTAAAAGATGAGAGAAGGTCTTGGAAAATCCTGAAAATTGAACAAAAGAAAGGTAGCGTGATGTCCTTAGAGGCGGTCAGAGCAGGAGCAGAGGGTGCCGAAGTATTCTTAAAATTGGACAAAGAGGAAGTCGCAAGGAGTCGGTAATAAGAATCGTCGAGATTGGCACACAGGTAAGGCGAGCAGAATAGAAGTTCGCTTGAATCGTTGTCGTTGGATAAGTCATAAGGTTGGGCCCGGAAAATTAAACGCGACAGTCGTCGTATATTTGTGCAACGAAATCGAATGCTTATCGCGCTGACCCATAAGAAGGAGTCAGCGGAGAAGACGTACGGCCGCTACTTTGTTCCTATCAGCTGCGACAGACTAATCGTCCGAGTTCTCTTCTTCCTTTTTCGTTTTCTTCTTCTTTCTTTTTTCAACAGGAATAAATGGAAATTACAGGAACTCCTTTTAATCAGAATTATCGAATAACGTAGTAGACGACTGATGAAATAATTGGATTATTTAGATTCTACCGAGATTTCTTCTAACGTGCAGATTACGAATTTCCTTTTGTACGCAACGCTATCTGGTCGTGATAATCTCTGTACCTATAGAAATACAGATGCGTAAACGTAATGTAAACTCACTAAACGCAATGCCAAGAAGAACACAAGCTACGTGAGATGAAAATTTCTTTCGATCTTGTTCAAGCTCCGAAGAAACTTGAAGCGGCTGCAATGCGAGTATCATCGGTACATAAAATTAAGCTCTGTTTGATTAAACGATAAAGCTGGATATTTACTTTCGACTCGCGGTAAACCATGCTTCGTTCGACGTACGAACAAAACCGTTCCCATTGAATGTGACCAGCTGAATGTACTGCTAAATGTTCGCGTAACACGAACATCGAGGCGGCAATTAAAATTATTTGCGAATATCGGTGGAAACGAAAAGCTAGGTCTGGCCTGAATAAAAGTAACTCAGTCGTAAAAGTAAAATAAGCCAGGCAATTTGAGGTAGTGCCTGTTTTCTTAATTACTTTTGGAGAATTAAATTGAGCCTGTGGGACAGGGCAGAAGGGATGGAACAGAACGCCAGCCTGCCACGAGTTAATATGAACTGAAAGTAATCCGAGTTCGCTCACAATCCGCAGCCAAAACGTTTCCACCCCTAAGAGTTTTAGTAGCGCTGAGATAGCCCCTTATTTTTCCTGGAAAGCTTGTACCGGTCATCTACTTGGTAACGCGAATACGTTTTTCCGACACTCACGCGGATCATAACGTACTTGAGAATTAATTTTCAGTTATCTGACGATCTCTGGATACTCGTGTTAAAACCAACAATTTTTTAACTTTCTTTTAAGCCAATTACTCTCTGTTGATTCCAAAGAAAGTTACTTCAATTTTTCGTGTTCGCAAATGTTGAAATTAGATCGGCGGATAGTAGTTACTCGATTCTGAGAATGCGTTACTTCCCGATTTATTAACATTTATTTCTAACGTTCCGTTTTCGCAAATACTTTGACGTACTGCGAGTTTAAGCCTACGAACGGTACGAGGATATTTAGTGTATTTTATACGAGATTGGTTCGAAACTAAAATACTGTAGAATATACCGCAGGAAGTTGCGAGAATCGATCGCGAGTACGAAATATTCAAGTAATTTTCTCGTTTCCATAGTAGTTGTAAAATGATGCCTAGCGTTGTGAGATACTTGGAATAATATTAGGTTGTCCGAAAAGTGTCTTTCCTTTACAGATACGTCTTTTACAACGACGCATCTTTATGCAAATATGAAACCTAATCTGTCGAACGTTGTGATCTTTATTTTGATAGAACAAAATCATACGTAATTCGATAAAATAATATAAAAAATGTTGTTCATTATTTTCTTATAAAACGAAAGAAACTTTTCGGACGACCTAACAGTTCCAACGAAAATTAGTAGCAAAACTAAGTAACAAACTTTCTTCTATTCGCAATCGCTTTCTAAACTGACAATTATCAAACCTACTGCCGCTAAGAAATAGGTTGCGATCAACAAATCTTATGCATCGCGTGACAACAGATAATCAGGTGATAAAGGAAAGCTCACACAGTATGCTGCTACTTCGGTCATCACGTGGCTAGTGTGGTGGCTACGCTTTTTTCCTGTCTCTCGCGGCTCTTCATTACTTTTGCCCATCCATTTCTCTACCTCCGTTCTTATTTCTTCCTCCGACTTTATAAATTAATCTAACTCTATTTCTGGCTCTCTGGCTTTGTGCCTGCTTTTTTCTCTTCTCTCGCCCTTACTTCCAGCCCTAATTCAACTTACCGGATCCGCTCCCTCTCTGTTTCTTTCTGGCTTCTCCTTCGCTTTTCTTCGAGCTTCCCGCCTCCGCTCTCTATGGTGTCCCTTTGAAATATGTTGGCCGGCTACTTTCAGAACTTATCATTCGTCAACGACCGCCACCACGCGTATTGATGCAATCCTCTCGGGATTTTTGGCCAACGAAACCGATCATGCGGCTCACCTTTTTCCGCTGACTTCGTTAATTTGACAAGAAAGGAAACCTTCACGAGGGGAATCGAGCTGGCTAGTCATCCCAAGCGGAATGAGGGATAAGAAAGGGATTGAGACGTGTAGGGTCAATTTTGTCGCTCTAGACACGTTTTCCGTTTTGCAATTAATTGTTTAAAATCAATTATTTAAAAATAATTATTTCAGATTAAAGATATTTGTCCTCGCGAGAGCGAAGGCTGTAGAAAATGTCGAACTTGATCCGCAAAGGATCAACGTTGTATCGGAGAAAAATTCTATTTGCAATCTTTTTCGGTTGATTTAAATTTTTTGGGCTCTCCTTCTTATTTTTTATTTTTATATCTTTTCTCGTCGCAACTCCTTACTTCACTAAAACTCGTAATATTATGAACTTACGAATGAAGCTGAAGAAACGAACATATTTTTAACACATCGTGATGAACTTTTCATCGAATTACGGGATACTTCGTTTAAATTTCCCGATAACATTACGTTTGTACCATTTTTGTACATTACCTCGATTCTTGCCAATTAATGGATTAACGTTATCCATATCAAACGTAGTACGTCGTACTTTTTATTACGAATTCAAAGATTAAAATCCGCCAGGACCTGAAAACATCACCGATGTAAATTCTAATGAAAAATCCCTAGGAACTAGATCTCTTTGAAACATGAACATTTTTACACCGAATTAACTAATTTTCCATGAAAATTAGTTGAGATAGCAGTACCAAAAAAAAAAAAAAAAAAAAAATAGCTAACTACATACCGAAATAATTCTGCTATCGGTGGATCGATTCGAAATTAAACTTCTCTGCGTTGAATTAATCCAAAATCCTTGTAATTAAAAAATTAGATAGTTTGAGGATTTTTGGATATTAAAGAAAGCCATTGGAAATAGCCATTTTAATAAGCCAAGCTCGTTTACTCGAAAATTAATTTGTAAGATTTCGAGAGTCATGTTTGGCCTGGTTTATAGTGTAAAAATCTTTGTAATTAAACAATTGGATGTTTTAAGGATTTTTGGATATTAAAGAAAGCTATTGGAAATAATTTTCAAGTAAATGAGCTTGGCTTGTTCGAATGGCTAATTTGTAAGATTTCGAAAAAATTACGTTTGGCCTGGTTTATGGTGCAAAAATCTTTGTAATTAAACAATTGGATGTTTTAAGGATTTTTGGATATTAAAGAAAGCCATTGGAAATAATTTTCAAGTAAATGAGCTTGGCTTGTTAGAATGGCTAATTTGTAAGATTTCGAAAAAATTACGTTTGGCCTGGTTTGTGGTGCAAAAATCTTTGTAATTAAACAATTGGATGTTTTAAGGATTTTTGGATATTAAAGAAAGCCGTTGGAAATAATTTTCAAGTAAATGAGCTTGGCTTGTTAGAATGGCTAATTTGTAAGATTTCGAAAAAATTACGTTTGGCCTGGTTTATGGTGTAAAAATCTTTGTAATTAAACAATTGGATGTTTTAAGGATTTTTGGATATTAAAGAAAACTGTTGGGAATGGCTAAATCTTTAATAATATGAATTCGCATAAAAATCCGCGGTCAATTTATTACTTTGTTGCGAATAGCTAATTTATAAGAATTTTTAATAATATGAATTCGCATAAAAATTCGCAGTCTATTTATTAATTTCTGGCGAGAAGAGGCGAAAATTTTCAAATCTTCAGCGAATAAAACTATGACCCGAAACTACGATCGAATCGCACAAATTGGAATCGACCGGGATCGTTTGTTTCTCGCGATTGAAGCTTGCATTATCTCGCGAGAAAGAAGTGCGGTGTGTTCCGGTCGTGGCGGAAGAAATTGCACGCCAACGCGAATTTGCAATCGTACAGCCGAAAGAAGCGCGTGGCAATTTTACATGGCGCTCTTTTCTTTTCGATGTTTCCCGGCAAATTGCATGTTGCCGTGACACCGATTATATCTTCATTTCCATGTTGGTCCCGATTTACATTGGTTCGCGTGAAATATAGTTTTGCAACAAAGAGAGATGCGAGGGGAAAAAGGCGCGGAAGAAGTAAGGAAGCGGTTGGGAGGAACACGGAAAAAGGCGCGATACGTTTCTTCCAGTTACTCCTGATTTCGTTTCTGGCGAGCTTTCATTTGCATACTTGATGTTTCGGTAGTTTTCTTAAGCGAAATGATCGTAAATGGATTCGTGACGCTATCGTGGTATTTCGTCTTAATGTTTCTTTGAAAGTATAGCAGGAAAGGCCTTTCGAATAACGAGAAACGAAATTACGATAAAATAAAACAATATGGAGAAAATAGCGAATATAGTTCATTTACGAAGAATTTGTCCTAGGATTTAACAAAATTTTAACAGGGCGAATAAACATTCTAACGCTGTAGCTAGAGAAAATTTAGTAAAGTGTTTCATCGCTTGATAGAAGGATCTTTCATGTTATAAAGAAAAAGAAAAGAAAATTAAGATGACGTTAGATAAAATTGGGAATAATCAACGCATATAATAAAAGTAAAATATATCGGTTAATTCGTAGGTACAAAGCTTATTGCACAACATGCAACGTAAAGAAACTAGCCAAGTAGAATAGATCTTCGATAGTCGGACGCGCTTTAAATCGCTACAAAAATGTCCGTACGTCTTCGTAACTTTCCTAACGATATATGTATGGTATATGATATTCAGAGCAATTATAGTACGAGGAAAAATTATTCCAATTATTCAGTGTGCACTTTGAGAACAGATATAATTTTACTAGCGATATAATTTCAAATTCTAATTTTATATTACTGTCTTTCGTTTTAGCAGGCATATAAAATCTTCCTCTTTGCGCGTTACGACATTATAAAGTGATTCGCTGCAGCAAACAAATTACGTAACTAATACACACATCGCGTGTACCTCGTTACGTGAATTTTACGGAAATAAGCACATTCGATACTCGCCACATTATTTCGTAGTTACTCGTTTTTCAGTAAAAATGTAACCACTGTAACACAACTTTTACAGCCGCTATTCCGCTGCCAGCGTAAAATAAAATATTTACGAGTCGATGAGTCGAAACATTTTTATATCCAGTTCCCCGGAAATCTAGTTGCTTATTTTATAGTATTTTCCCTGGTATCCCCGGTAAATTATCCCAATTCAATTTCTAATTAAAATATTTTTCCATTGTTTCCTACCAGAAATTATTATTATAGGAATTTTTTTATTTATCCTACATAATAAGTTTGTTGATCGATAGATCTATTTACAATGGATTAAACATGAAACGATGGTTACTTAACGTGAACTAAATACAGTAATGTGCTCTGACTAAATAGTTAATTCACAACTTACAACTAATAGTTTACAACTCATAACAACTCAACACTCTACTCCTCACCACTCGACTGTCAACTCACGATTATTCAATTCCTCATACCTCGACTCTCAACTCACGACTACTCAACTCCTCACACCTCGACTCTCAACTCACGACTACTCAAAGTCCTCACACCTCGACTCTCACGTCACGACTATTCAACTTGACAACTTCTCACTACTCGACTCCCCGGTAAAACTGCCAGGCTTTTTTGGCCTAACGGCACTTAGGCCTTCCCGCAATATTGTTTATGATTTACCCGATATTTCTTAGGCCATTTGTCTGCGATACTATATTATTATTATTATTATCATTACTATTATTATTATTATTACTATTATCGTTATTCTGATAAACTTGTACGTCTTTTACAAAACTCTCAGCTTATTTAATTTTGTCACGAATTTGCCGAATGTGCGTTTCACGACACGGTAATTTTGTTAGATAAGTTAGACAAGTGTTACAAGTACTATGCAGAAGTTCGTTTATTTCAACCAGTGATTTTTATGAATTAATTCGTAACAAATATAACCTTCGAGACAGTAACTGCAACCGGTGTTTGTTAATTTATCGATTTGCACAATTTGCTTTACTCTGGCGACTAACGCCAGAGATACATACGTCGACATTTACACGGTACACCGTAATGTTTGCAATTTTTCGACATCATCGTGCGCCAATAAATTTATTTTATTTCCACTTTAAACCCTCCCAATACGCTCAATTAATTTCATAACGAACATTCGTCTGTTTCAGGTATGTAACACACTAACGCCACCAGTGCGTTTAACTCGCGTTTTCATCGTAACTGCGAAAATGCCGCGAATTTGGTAAGTCGATAAGTCGTCGATATTTCATCTGTATCGATCAAAAGCATCGAAATCATTTTTATCTCAGTTTTTAAAATTAACATTCACACGGTACTTCTAATTCAGAGTAAAACGGATCGTAGCACGGCCGCAGGTAAATTGAAAGGCGTTTGAATCGAAACGCGTCTATCTAAAACGAGTTAAAATGTGACTTAAATTTCCCAAAGTTTTTTAATAAATTTCCACGTTCTAAAGTTATAGAACGACGAATCGAAAGGGAACGAGCTTATCTTATTTCACGTTCGCGATCTCCAAACACGCTCAAGTAGGTCGTTAGGAGAGAAAATATGGTATTATTAAAATTCTAGCCGGGACATCTGAATTGGAAAAGTTTCAGCTCAATTGGAAAAGGCTGCACTATGACATAAAAAGAAAAAAAAAGAAGAAAAATTACCAGCATTCTGTCCATTACAGTTGCATCTGCGATTCGACGTTCCTTTAACGAATAAGGAAAAAGAACAATCTAAAGCTGTAACGCTCGAACGTTCTATTAAATTGTATTTATTTTCGTAATCTTTCTCCTTCTTCCTTTCTACTTCCATAAACGATGTGAATCATCCGGAAACTTTCGATTTGCGTGTCCGCCTTTCCATTAACGTAATTGGATTTTTCGATGTTGCACGAAAATTAACAGTTCTATCGAGCGATTCGATATTCTCTTTTAATGAGACAGCGACTTAGATTGATATTGTGTACCATCTTTCCTTTTCATTTCTACAAGAATATTGTAAGAATATCGTAACACACAATGGGTATCGAGGAAAAGAGAGAAAAATCGGAACGTTCCTCGGTGGAATTTCGTTTGCCTTATTACGCGACTTCGCCTCCACTTTATCTTAAGGAACGAGCGAACGTTGCGGAACTTCTCTTCGCTTTTATTTTTTGCGACGGTGCATCAAGGAAATCAATTCGTTCGAAACTCGCAGCAACAAGTTTAATAGTAAAGGCATCGAGCGGAATGCGAGGCGTACAGACAGATAAAATTCAAAGTAACACGCCTCGTGAAAGGAGAAAGGCGAAATTAAACAGCAGGGAATCGGACGAAATGCATGACGATTTTAGAAAGATTAGATTCCGATCGATGGTCAGACGTATAACGTAATATGCGAATAATTTTCATCTGGAAACCGTGAAACGGGATTATGAAATTTCTTTATTCGCGAATATACGATTTATTAAGCGAAATATAATTTTAACGAGAAGAATGAAAATGAGATATATTAATGAAATACGGAGGATGAATAATGCATTATATGAAAAATGATTTCAACGTAGGAAACTTTGTAGTAAATCAGGCTAATTGCGGTTGTTATAATAACGTGAAAAGAATTCAACTAGATGTGAATTATAGCGAGCACGTTTAATCATCGAGAGATTGGAAACTAAAATTTACGTTGTAACGTGAAATATTCAAGCGAAATTGTTTGTTAAAGTATTTGCGTACAAGATTGAAAATATCTTTTCCGTAAAAATAATTTTTACCACGAAGAAAAAATAGTCTCGATTTTTATCCTGCTCCATCTTGTTTCTTGGCGTAAATACCACGCATTCTGATCGATATTTTGGATAAAATGGACAGTGAAACAATTCTTGTTAAGGCGATTTTCCCCTATGGTAACTAAGCAATTACAGGGAGATATAATAAAATACAGGAACCGTGTACATTGTGGGAAATGTTCACATGGATATGGTTACGTGACAGCCACAATTTCTTCCGCAACACGGAGAAAACATTTTCTAAAGACGAAACAAGAGAGAAATGAGAAACGATATTTCGACGATTGTTACTAACGTGAAAAGGAATAATACTATTATATGATAATAATACTACTATAATAATACTATATATTATAATATTACATAAGAAAAGAAATTGTAATACGAATATTTCGTCAGAGATATACAAAGCAATGGAAAATTCGTTTTAGTGTAAATTTGTACGATTGAAAGGGAGGAAAAATTATAACAAGTGGAACGACGATATTGGAAACATTAATGAATGTTTGTAATTAAAACATATTCACTAGTAACGAAGATATTCCTATGTTGAAATTATCATACGTTATTACAACATTCGGATTTAAACTATTGTTGCATTCATCAGTCTTGCAAATGATATGTACTCTTGATCGAAACGTACTTAAAACTCTTCGATTCCTCAACACTCGACTGTCAACTCAAGACTACTCCACTCGACTCTCAACTCACCACTACTCCACTCGACTCTCAACTCACCACTACTCCGCTCGACTCTCAACTCACGACTACTCGACCCGACTCTCAACTCACGACCACTCCACTCGACTCTCAACTCACGACCACTCCACTCGACTCTCAATTCACGACTACTCCACTCGACTCTCAATTTACGACTCTCCCACTCGACTCTCAATTCACGACTACTCGACTCGACTCTCAACTCACGACTACTCCACTCGACTCTCAACTCACGACTACTCCACTCGACTCTCAACTCACCACTACTCCACTCGACTCTCAACTCACGACTACTCGACTCGACTCTCAACTCACGACTACTCCACTCGACTCTCAACTCACCACTACTCCACTCGACTTTCAACTCACGACCACTCCACTCGACTCTCAACTCACGACTCTCCCACTCGGCTCTTCAGTAGTTGACGACTACCCATTCATTTCTTAGGCCATTTGTACTACTCTATCGATACTACACGATACGACACTATCTGTAGCATTAATTTCCAACTAATAAGAGATTCAGCATATTACAAAATCTTTGTCGGATATCTAGCGAATTACTACTCTTTTACTCTGTCTAAGAAAAAATTGCCCCGTTTCGTAATACGCCTATTACGTATCCATTATTATTGCCTCCTCGCTCGGTTATCTCGCTACATTTTCTTACATTGCGCAATATTCTCGGTTTGTGTAACGCGTAAAACTTGGCCCCAACTTTTTCCAAAGATATATGTACTTTCATCATGGACCAGAAAGTGATATACGATTGAAGTTTTATGAAACAGCGGGAATACTAGTTCTCATGCACAACCGTGGAGCCAACGACCGTATGCAAGGTAAAAAAAGCAAAATGTACAAGTTTCAGGGATACAGTTTCTCAACTGCTATCGGAGATAACAAAACACCGTAGAAAGTAAAAATCGCTAATAAAACGCTTCGACTTTGTAACCTATTAGAAACGAAAAAACGCGTATCTTTAAAAAATTTGAGATATTAAAATTTAATTTACGTTCCTCTTAATAAATTAAATTACGTAGTGACCTTCAAAGCATTAATAATAATTTATTTATTTAAACAATAATAACACGAACAATATAAAAGTTTTCAATTATATCTTTTAAATTAGAAATTTAATAATTTTGTATTGTATGGTAAATCTCAAGGTTCAATATATAAACCAATGTTACATTTTTTGCATTCGTAACGCGAGTCCTGCGATTATGTTTAGAGCAAACAACGTATCTTCGTCGTTAAGGATGTTTATTATTTTCTTTAGTTATGCAGAATGTAGGGAAATACCTCTCCGTTAATCGAAATGGAAGGTCGTCCGAACTGAACTGCTCCTCGTTTAGCCTCTACTCTGCGTGGTGGGTATGTTTGCAAAATATCTTTTATGACAAGCAGATGAAAATTTTCTAATGTTCCAGTTTTATTATTAGCACTTTTGTAAAGAGTATATGCATCATATATAGCGTGGTCTAAGAAGTATTTCACAAAAAAAGAGAAACGAAAGATATCCCGATAGACACGATGACGTTTCATTAGGAAATTAATGTATTACGAATGGAGTTAAAGTAAATGACAAGCAACCATAGTAATCCAACGAGCGTATTTCCGGTGTATGTTACTCATGGCGAATGTCTTGCAAAAGTTTCCTGGCATTTTACCTTCATCCCGGTGAAAACATGAACGCCAACGCCAGTAAAAACTGCTGAAACACCGTGTTGCATTGCTGTTGCAACGTGGACGGATAAACGCTTTGTTTTACTACTGCAACTACACGTGTTCGCTTTGCAAGTCCGCGTACGTGCAAAAACGACGATAAATTAACAGAAAGAAAGAGAAAGATCGCGTTAACGATTACTCGGAAGGAAACGCGTTTAATGTGTCTGAAAATCCGCTCCGATTTCATACCATCCCCGACATAATATCCTACTCGTTAATGTATTATTATCGATCATCGTGAACTCTGTTACTTAATTCATTCGTCGACAGAAAAGTTTCAAGTCTAATTAAAACTTTGAGACTCGAGGCTTAAAGTATCGTATAAACTCGGACGAATGCCATAAATTTAAGTGCAAAGAGTATTTTTAAAACTTCCTTACTTCGACTTGATGAAAGAATTTTCCGAGCTGGCACACTTCGAAACTGAGGTTTCTCTCCTACGCTCTTAGGTCCGACGAAACGTCTGACAATTTCAAACCGTTTGTCCATAATGTTTCCTTCTTTACGATACAGTTTTAATACACCTATATGATCACATTATTGAGATACGTAGAATTTTATGTGCTACACTAAGTTAGATGCGTAGTAGTAATACTCGTATGTGAATATCAGTGTGTGGAAGTATGTGTGTGCTCGGCGTCTCGAAAGCAAATGAATGTAAACTGTTCAGTCGGTTAACAGTCGGGTATGGGAGAAAGTGCTGAGACGCGTGCGAGTGTGTATCGATGAATATCTTCGAAATCGTCTATCAAATAAATATACAGGGTGGTTGGTAACTGGTGGTACAAGCGGAAAGGGGGTGATTCTACGCGAAAAAAGAAGTCGAAAATATAGAATAAAAATTGTTCGTTCGAGGCTTTGTTTTCGAGAAAATCGACTTTGAATTGTCGCTCGGTACGCGTGCACTTTATCGTCTCGTTATAACGGATCTCACTGTAGATCGTCGTCTCGATGGAAAAATTAAAAAAAATTTTTTTTTTTAATGTGTATTCTATATTTTCGACTTCTTTTTTTCGCGTAGAATCACCCCCTTTCCACTTGTATCACCAGTTACCAACCACCCTGTATAACTATTCCAATATTAATTCCAAGTGTAAATTTAATATTCCTATACCATTATTTTGGCTATTAAGATCCAAAATTCTCGACAGACATTATAAAAATTTGTGTAGATATTATTATAAAAATTTCGGAATGTTCGCATTGCACCAATCAACGCCTACACGATGTTCGGTAGAAGCACATTTTGTAACAAAAAAAAAGAGAGAACAGCGCGTATAAACATTTGGCAAGAGAGTAGGCAACGACGTTTATAACCGAAAATCCCTTCAGCGATACGTAAATTTTCATTTCATGGGTCGGCAGAGCGCTGGATGCCATCCCGTTCCGTTCCTCCCTGTCTCCCGCTATTTAATATTAGTTGAAACTCAGCTCCCCGTGTAAACTAACCATTCAACGTTCTAGTTGCATTTAACGCGGCGCGTGGTAGCTTTATTCCAGAAATGGTAAAAGCGATCGCGGATGGACAGCAACTAATTTCAGCCGGAAGCTGCAGACACTGGACAGTCCAAGGGATTCGGTAGGGTCTCCGTGCCAAACTTTGCCATAGCAACCCGAATAAAAGTTATATACTCGCGGCCGAGCATGCGCCGTTCACCAAATTAAAACTATGTTACACGGCGAATTAACGCGATATATGCGAGGATAATCCAATAACCAAAGACCGAGCTTTGTTGGACAATTTTGGATGAGAAATTTTCCACCGTCCACACTACAGAGCACGGACCTTGCTCCGAGTGATTTTCACTATTTTTCCTAAGCTTCAAAGCTTTAGAAATGACGATACGCTGCGGCTTGCATTCGACAATTAGTTAAATGGACTGGTGACGATGACGATTAGAACGATGGCGTTTTAGAGCTCGTGATAAAGTAGACGCGATAAATGTTCACGTACAAGAGATGAATGTTACGCGAACAAATGGATGAATCAAGGTAACGTTAAAAGGAAAAAAAAATAAGTAACAGTAAAAGAAAATGAAAGGAATTCTGAAAATAATCTTTTTCCCATGAAATTATAAGTCTATTTCAAAGTATACGTGTCTCGTTAGCGGAATATGCAGCGTTGAAGTAATTACTTCAAGAAAAACTCTACATCTTTATTTATGTATATCCGTGACCTGGAGGCCGTTGTTACGCGGAAAATAGAATTCAGTGAAACAAAAATATTCTAAATAAGGAGAGGTCCGTATTATTGCGCCCTTGAATATAAATTATGTTTTCGGTTACAGGGTCTAGGAACAAAGGAATTAATAAATAGATTTCTATTTATGTTCCTTGTAGCCTTTTTTGGTAATGTCCTTTTGTTATAAATATACGAACGTGTTGTCTATCGATTCTATCGTGTAGTAATACTAAGAGAGTAAAAATCTGGATCAGCGTAAACTTATACTTATATCTTTATTTATTTCAATATATCTCTTCTATCAGTCAACCTCAACATCTAGAAACGTACGAAAAAGACATTAATAACCGTCGCATTTTACCTTAATACGCGTATTGGTCAAAGAGAAAAACGGATTTTGATGTGCAACCTTTTCCAGTATAGGATTATGTGAATCAAAAATGCAAGTAGTATCTCGCTTGTAACGAGTGAAGATAGGATTGCGATAATACGATCCGGTACCATGAGTACAAAATCATAATTTAAAAATATTGAAACAGAATGAAGAATGCAAATAATCGTTTCTTTTTTCAACCTTTTTTCCATGAAGATTTTTAAATGGTAACGTTTTTAATCTTCTACATTCAGTTTAATATTTTGATCGTAATCATACGTAATATCGATATTAATATAATCGTGGTTGAAAAACGATACGTTGAACCAATATTTTTGCACAGTATCCTACTTTCTGGGTAAATTGAAAGTTGAAAATTACATCGAAATAATGCTCGTCTGCAAATTAGAATTATTACCTTGTTTCAGTGATACTTTGAAAAATCAGAGAAGTAGAATAACATAACGCGGCGACTAATTTCCTGCTTTTAAAATGAAATCAGTACCAAACTTCCGACCTCGTATTTCGAATAATAACGAAAGTTCGTTGAACCCAAGGAAGGTCAGGCGGTGTGCTGTTCATTGTAAAATTTACAAATTTTCTTTCAACTACGTAACAACATCGCATGTTGTATTATAAAACGATATTAGAAATCTGTAACAAAATTTGTTTATGTATCTGCAAGCGGTAAATCTGTACGATGAATGCGATTCATAAATAACACAAAAACCCCTTTCACCAAGGGCAACGTTATAATAATGTAGATTTGATAGAAAACTCTATGAATAATTGTGAAAGCAGAATAGGTAGAGTTTATATCAAAAGTGAGTTTCGTTCTTGAATTACTTGCGGTCAGAGTTAAACACGCTGTGTACATCAGATTCTCCTGCTTTCGCATGTACGGCAGGGCACGATACGATGCTTCCGTGTGTGAGCTTCCTGACAGTTTACACGCATGCATGTTATACCGTAAAGTAGCTTCTACGTACCCGGTGCTCCAACAAAATGCGGTTTCGCGTTAGATACTTAATTAACTAGGTCCAACGTTGTTATCCTGCTTTCAAATTTCCAGTAATCACGAACAAAAATTTTCACGTTGAAATAGAAATTGTTATTTCGTGATAACCTTTTTCAGTTCGGCGTTCGGCTAATTTGTATATAAAACTAGTAGTCGCATTCTCGTCTCATCGACGTATACCTAAAATAAAGTATTATCTATCATCCGCGAATTCCGCCAGAAAACACGCTCTAAAAAAAAAAAAAAAAAAAGAAAAAAGCTGCAACTCGTTTCATCTTCCATATCGCTCCACCTAGCGATTCCAGGGCTGTTCCAAAGCATTGGCAAAGGCATAGTGCGAACAAGGAACCTGTGATATCCAACCGAAGCGAACTCCATCTAAAATTATTCCGTGGCATAATTCCCATCGAAATCACGTTCCGCCGTTGCGACGTAATTAACATGCACTCGCTCCAACTGCGAAACGAGGAAGAACGAGGTCATTCGAATTCGCCAGCTTCCCTTTAAGCCGTGTTAATATTAATTAGTATCAAATAAAACGCGGTGTCGCGCTTTCTCAACCATCGATGCTTGCAGAAGGAAACACATCGCGAACGAGTGACTTAAAGGGAGAATGAGAAAACGATATATGAGAAGACGCAGTGAAAGCCGAAAGCGATCTCTCGTTGAAACTCGACTGATGTTCGTAGCTCGACTCATTTCGTGCGTTACCCGTTTCATTATACGCGACAAGTATATCCTGAAAATCGATTTGCCTCCGGGCCACGTAGTCCCCGGCTCGACGTATTTAAAGCGCCGCCTCTAAAGATCGTATCGCGATCAAATCGGAGTTTCTGGCTCGATTTTGATGCGCGCAAAGTAGGAATGAATAATTGATGCCACGCGATGCCTCGATGGTAAACTGGCTTGCAGACGGGCGCACCCTTGCTTTTCACGGTTCTCTACGAGACACTAATGCGAGACACTGCCGTGTGCTCGCATTAATATAAATTAACAGAGATCCAAGTTGGGCCAAACTCTCTCTCGCGCCTCCGTCTCGTCTCGCGTACGCCAACCCCACCCAAGCTCTCTCACCCTTTCTACAACCACCTCGTTTCTGTCACCCAACCTCCCACGCTATTTTCGTTTGATTCTACCAGATCCAGCTTCTACGGATCGTATACACACACCGTCTGTTTCGCTTATCGTTTCCTTCGAGAGGCGCGCTACTACTTCGCGTTGACGATTTCAAAGGTCGAGCAGACGCTTAGCAATTCTCCTTGCGATTTTGCTTCTTGTGTTTCTCTATTGCCAGCTGGGAATTGACTCTTTAGTTGTCTATGATAAGTCTCCTCCATCGAACAGCCAAGCAAATTTCTGCCTCTACCATATATTGCAAATAACTGCTCCGACAATTTGTCAATTTATGGCATCGTTCGTGACTAGCAAGTTAACCAGTGCGAGGAATACAGGTCTGATTGGTTCGTGTAATACGTACGTAGGATCGCTTACTATAGCAGAGCTTGAAAAATAGGACATGTCGCGCGTATTTTCAATCATCGACCGAAACGATCGTATCTAGAAATTAGTCATCCGCGTTCTATGAATCTATTCGAATATGTATAATTTTGCGTGCTAGACTAGATTGACCGCGTAGTAGTGATACATGTATGTGAATATGAGCGTGTGGAAGTATGTGTGTGCGCGGTGCCTCGAAAACAAAGGAATGTAAACTGTTCAGTTAACCCCTTAATCTACGATTTACGTTCGAGAATGCTCATAATATTTACGTTTGGTCCGATCATATACTACGGGCTGTGACCGTAATATTTACGTTTGGCCTGATCATCGTACTACGGGCTATGCCCGTAGTTGTAGGTTAAGGGGTTAATAGTCTGGTACGGAAGAAGGTGAGACGCGTGCAGCTGTGTATCGATGAATATCATTTTAAATCGTTCATCGAATAAATATATAACAATTTTAATATAAATTCTAAGTGTAAACATAGTGTTCCTATACCATTATTTTGGCAATTAAGATCCAAAATTCTCAACAGAATCGGAGGAGAATTTTTCCAATCACGTAGAAGGAAACGATAAGAAACGTCTGATCGACAAATGACTCTGAAATCAATCGTTTGGATATTTTTCGATTAACCTTTCGATTAACGAGACCCTTTAATCGAACCTAGAAAAAAATAGATGGATAGGAGGAGGAAATCCGATGGACAGCCGCTCGATCGACTGACGTGTAGTCGAGCAGAATTTCTTCTGGCGGAGACACTCCGAAACAATTATTCGTACGATTGGACAGATTCGTTTATCAAACTGGATAATCATATTCGTGTAAATCAGTTTTCAGTAATCAAACTCTCGCGCAGTTTCAATCTGTTCGTCACACATTTCTGGAAATCAAAGCTAACGTAGCTTGAGTCAGCGAGCCGAGCAATCGAATTAGCAACGTGTAAATTAACTTACATAAGGGGTGAACCGTAAAATTGATTTTTAATTACTGATCCTAACAGAAAATACTCGATCGAGTTTTCTACAAACCAACGTAAGGCAACGTGACTGCGAATCTATAGTAAGCTCGCGGAAAATTGCAATTATATTAAAATTAAACATGATGTTCACGTTCTGCTCCAATTTTCCTTGGCAACCAACGACAAACTAAAATTAAACTAAAATGGATACTTCGTTTTTTCATAAAATCTCCATTTTTTTTCATGGCAACTTTTTCAAAGACGATATTTTTATCGAATGTCAACTTGCACGTCAATAACTCAACGCTATTCAGTTCCAAACGAAACACGACGGAAAAAATGAGAACGTACGATTTTCCGTATATTATCGACCAGTAAACAATACGAAGATCGTTGGAGCGGCAATTAATACCAAAAACCGAATTGTACAATTTAAATTTATAGCTGAGAAATGAGAATTTAACATGTGCGTGCAAACTGCTGCTCGATAGAGCTCCAATTATTTACAATTTCGATTTATTCTTGAAATATGTCCGCTCTCGCGGTGTGCGCCAATAACCGAATCAAGCGTCCGAACGCACTTCATTTAAATTTTACGTTCATAATCGGAAAGAAATTCAAACATCGTCGAGCGCTATTCCTGCTACTCTATATAAACATAAACATAATCTACACGTAGATTAAGAAACAAGAAAAAAACAAGGGGATTCGCCTCGAATAAAACACACGCGAACACGTCGAGTTCTATGGTTGTCGATGTTGCTAGGGAACATGATAAAATTCCAATGATAAACGGAACTCGTTTCTGCAGGCGAAGGTTAAATCCCATCGGGTTCTCCTTGCAAATCAAAACAGAGAGAAAACGATTGGTAAGATCGTGTCGCGCAATAATTTAACAATTTGTTGAAAAAGTGTCGATCTCAAAACAGGAGATCGAGCTCTTTATCTCCACACACTTATACAATGATTAATAGTAAAATTTTTACGACGTTCGAGGTTCACAACGATAGACTTTTAAAGTTTTGGGTAGTCTTTAATTATGCAGACTGCAGACTGGCAGACTAGCTCGGCTGATTTCGAGAGGAGTATTTATATTATTTTATTTGTTGGAGTGGGAGGAAGACTTTGGACGTTGGATGTTACTCTGGACTTTGGTTGTACGGATGTATCATGTTCAGAGTGACTGGATGTTATCCTGGCGGTGACTCGTGATAAGGCGGTTGGGATTAACTATCTCGTCGGAGTCAAATTTACCCTGTGACGATCGAGCCATCGAAGCCATCGGGAAATTTACTTGGTCGTTTCATTCCGTGACATTTAAATTCCATGAAATTTGCGAGATCTATTTCTGACAATCGCGGGAAAATAATAAATTAAAAATTATATTGCGTTGGCGGATTTTGTCAATACCATCTAATAACAACATCCGCAATCACTTAGTTGCCAATCCAAAATATCGACGGCCACGATCCTGTGCTTTGAAGCTGATTGTGCAAATTTCGGATGGATTAAACAGCTAAAGATCCGAGTCTGTCGATCATTTACGAAATAGAACTAAAAGACGACAAGCGGAGTAGGGAATCTGATATCGCAAATGCCGAGATTCTCTTTGTATCACAAAGTTTCAAACAAACTAACAATCCCAGACATTTTGTTAAGCCCTTGGTCGTTTCTCTAGTTCATCTTGGCTTCTGTAAATGCTCTGATACCAAGTAATCGCGGATTTTTATGCATTTATAAAAAACTGAAATTTAAAAAACCAACAGAAGCCACGCAATATTGAAAAATACACAAAATACCCCAAGTATAGTTGCTTTATGGAAAAAGCCGCTGTCTACTCGTGAACGCCGGTGTATAGAACTGATATCGCATTGGTCTATCCGGATGTTCGACTTTAAAAAGCGTTTAATTTACCATTTGGCTACATCTTATCCACCGCATGCCACGTCTTCCCCCCTTTTCCTTTTTGTCAGTTTCTTAGCCAGTTTTCTGCAATCGGTTAACTCCGCGTCTTCGTATTGGACGAACAGTAACAGCTTTGTTTAAAGCTACCGGTAAAATAAAAGCGGTCACCATTGTTCCCCTAATCTTTTTCTCGTTCTTTCGGCAAAGCGCTCGCTGCAGCTGGGCCTGCTTATTCAGAAGTCAACTCCACCTCCAATTAATCTTCCGGTAACGCCGCCGCCGCCGCCTCCTCCTTATCCTTTCTTCGTTGCCTGTCCGTGTGCCTCGTTTCTGTTTGTCTGCGAGCGTCTGTGCACGCCGGCTGCGGGCTATAAATACTTGTTTCGCTATTCCTGAACCGTATAGACTACTCGGTAAGCTTGCAAATGGCCGACCCGGTCGGTTGTGCCCCCTCTGCACCGACATTGAAATATACACTTTCCAAGTAACAGAAGCAACACCTCGGATAGCCTCGCAATCCTCCTTTTCTGCTGGCGTATTTCTAGCTGGAATTACGCGAATGCCACAGGCAGCAACAGCCACGCGATAAACAGACGAAGGCGACCTATGAAAATTAAGTCTGATCGCCTTGTTACCTTCCGAGCTTCTTATACCCAGCCGTCAACTTGAAAGACGGTGCACGAGTTCGGAGTACAACTTCTCGACTTTCTTCTCGCGTAATCTCATATTGTTGTTCCTTCTTTCAACAAAATTTCTTATTTATTCCTTGAATTCTTGTATTATTATTTCTCCACGAGGTTTGGCGATGATCGATGACTATTACGCGCGACGATCGATCGACGTGGAAATTAGTTTGTTTCTTTGACTGTTCGTTTCTTTTAATCCTTTTAAGATCTTTACGTTTCGTAGAGTCGTTCAACGAGGAGCTTCGAAAGTATAATATTTTTCTGACGAAAGGTACGGTTGATTCAGAAGTATCTTTGGTGCCTGTAGCTAGCTGCCTTTCTTTGGCAAATTTTAATAACTCGGCCGACCTCCTTCGTTCCATAATTTTCGATTCGCTTGACTCGACGACTATTCGAGTAGAAAAACTTTTTTAATCAGTAAATAGAAACGACAGAAATAAGAAACCTCGTAGAAGGAAGATTTCTAGTCTTTCGTATCGATACTACTATCGCGTTGCCACTGATATTAACAAAATATTCGTCAGAACCAGTAGAAAATTATCGTTTAGATAATAACAGAAAAAAGTAAAATAAGAAATAAAAGAAAAAAACGCTTCATTGTACGATAAACATACGCGCTGATGCTTTTCGTAACTACTATACATACGTACATTTAAGAAAATTTACAGTCCTTCGTTCGGTATCGTGTCTTCTACGATCTTCCAGAGAAACGTTTCGTAGATAAAATGAATTACATCGCGAGTCGTTCGAATCGCAAAGTTTACTGCACAGGCTAAACCAAAATTTCCTATCGCAAATATTAGGTTGTCCGGAAAGTGTCTTTCTTTTACAGACACGTCTCTTACAACGACGCATCTGTATACAAATATGAAAGCTGATCTGTCGAACGTTGTGATTTTTAGTTTGATAGAACTGTAGCTTCACACGAGCTAGAGGACAATCCGAACCACGTTGTTGTTTTATCTCGGAGTACCAACATCGTTAGGGTATAGTTAATGTAATAATAAACCAACTTCGCGCAAAACAATGTCGCCGTTACAGGTAGCCGTCAAACAAAGGCGAGTGGAAACTTACCACCTCGAGTAGCATAAATAAACGAACACGATCGTAAGGTGACCAGTTTTTCAGTCACAGTCTCGAGCGATTTTATTAGCGATCAACACACACAGTCTTTGACCCCTTGACCTACGATTTACGTTCGAGTATTTACGTTTGGTCCGATCATCTACTACGGGCTATGCCCGTAATATTTACGTTTTTTTTTTTATTTAATATTTCACATTCACAATTTGTCCAATTAGGACGTTTGGTAGAATTTTTTAGCTGTTTGATTATCATGTGGGTGGCTACCCCCAGCGGGGTACCATCTTCGTGTTTTTTTTTATTTATTTATTTATTTAAATGTGCAATTTGTCCAGTAGAACATTTGGTAAAATATTATAGCGGTATACTAATA
Organism: Bombus bifarius; assembly: GCF_011952205.1. Classification (NCBI taxonomy): domain Eukaryota; kingdom Metazoa; phylum Arthropoda; class Insecta; order Hymenoptera; family Apidae; genus Bombus; species Bombus bifarius. The sequence continues at coordinate 5,237,793 of NW_022884356.1, forward strand.
TAACATGTGGGTGGCTATCCCCAGCGGGGTACCATCTTCGTGTTTGTTAGGTTATATCCTTTATGAGGAATCAAATGGTACAGAAAACTTGGCATTCAATTCTTTCTGGGAATTTCTGTTGTAAACGCATTTACGTTTGTTCCGATCATCCACTACGGGCTATGCCCGTAATATTTACGTTTGGCCCGTAATATTTACGGTTGCTTCGATCATCCACCACGGGCTATGCCCGTAGTTGTAGGTCAAGAGGTTAACGAATCAGTTAGTGGCGAGCGTCTTAGCGAACATTCTTTTAACGACCCGTATCGAGCAGTCTACGGTTGACTCTGTATTTATAATTATTTTAAAATATATTTGACGGTCAACATCGAGTAATCTCGTCGTTCAAACTACCACACGACCAATCATCCTCCACAGAACAACATGGATCATACTTAATTCGATAAAATAATACAGGGTGGTTGGTAACTGGTGGTACAAGCGGGAAGAAGGTGATTCTACGCGAAAAAAGAAGTCGAAAATATAGAATAAAAACTTTTCGTTCGAGACTTTGTTTTCGAGAAAATCGACTTTGAATTTTCGCTCGGTACGCGTGCACTTTATCGCGTCTCGTTCTAACGGATCTCACTGTAGATCGTTGTCTCGATGGAAAAATTAAAAAAAAAATTTTTATTCTTTATTTTCGACCTCTTTCTTCGCATAGAATCACCCCCTTTCCGTTTGTACCACCAGTTACCAACCACCCTGTATAAAACGGAAAATATTGTGGATCGATTATTTCCTTATAAAACGAAAGAAACTTATCGGACGATCTAATATTATCGCAACTATTATCATCATTAGGATATTTACACAACAGAAGAACATTTCCTTCCAATCCGGCAAAGTAAAGAACGCGTCGCATATGGAATTAATCGGCTTAGAAAATCGACGTTGAAACCGCGAAGAAACTTCTGATCGAAAAATCATGTGACTTTACACCTCTCACGAAACCCACTTGCCCGACTTGCGCTTTGCCGACATCGATAGCGCATCGAAGTGCACAGAATAATTGCACCATTGGACCTAACTTATGCGACGTTGCACGGCGGTTATAGCTTGTTATTTCTCGTCGTACGGGTGCGCCCACCCTCCTCGTCAATATCGACCCGTGTGCGCGCCTTTTTAACTGTAACATTACTTTCGTGCTCTTTAGAGCCGATGGGGCACACACAGTGAAAGTCGCCTGGCTTATCCTGACGAATCGGCAGCTCCGCTGCCTCAAACCTGCACGACTATCGAGACACGCGTGAACGCAAGTTATTTCGCAGAGTTCACGGATGCTTTCCAAGCGTAACACGACGTGTTATTCGATTTTATGCCACCCGTCACACGATAATGCATTCTGGCTGCGATTAATAGTTTTGTCGTTAGCGAGGTTCGTTCGAGTCTCGCAGCTACAAATTACGATACTCCGTGTGCAACAGAGAAACGAAGCGATGGTATTGGTTGGATGAGACGTTAGTTAAACTCGCGAGGCAAAAGATGCATTGAATATTGAAAATCTAAAAGCTCGAGAAGAATTTAGAATGTAGTTGTTGCGTAAATCGTAAGAATATCGTCCAAGTAAGTAAGTCGATAAAGAGGTAGAAGGTAGAGGTGTATTAAACCCTTGTTTTATGATCTTTCTTTGCGGCTGCTTAACTACACCATAGATTTACTAGATACTTAACGGCATGCCACTTGATTCCACTAACTACTTAATTTAACTTTATGATCTTTCAAATAACGAACCACTAAAATAGCTGATTTATATGCCATAAGGCTATGAAAAAATAATTTTAAATATCCATCTCATTTTCCTGCACTCATTTACTTGGTAAAAGGTTCTCTTTAGATCTTGGTAACAATTTCAACGTATTATTAGGTCGTCCGAAAAGTTTCTTTCGTTTTATAATGGACGCACATTTTTCGTTTTATATTATTCTATCGAATTACGTATGATCCATTTTTTCTATCAAAATAAAGATCGCAACGTTCGACAGATTAGGTTTCATGTTTGCATAAAGATGCATCGTTGTAAAAGACGTGTCTGTAAAGGAAAGACACTTTTCGTGCAACCTAATACTATACGAAACGTAGACACGTTACCGAATGCAACTATTAAAATTGTCGTCTACGTAATTTCCAAACTGTACACGCAATTTGCGTGTAATAATCGTCAGTTCGAAGAATCGAAGCTACACCACATACGTCTCTTAAAAACGAAGATCTTGGAAGATAAATTAATGTAAAAGATTCCTGGACGAACTACGAGTAATTTTAAACAAGGGCGATATAACGATGATTAACGATGATTGCACGTATACTTGTTCGTTGAACAATGACTTTTGCAGCCTAATTAAACGTCCCACGGATACTACATTATTCGAATAAGCCGTGCTAATGTTGCGAAATAATCATAGAGAACGATAGATCATCCGAAACTATGAAATCCCAAGATATCTGAGATAACGCGAGTTTACCGTGGTAAAACAGCAAACATCGTAATTTAGTTTCAGAAGCTGTGAGCCCAGCGAGCTTCAAGTGACGAATTTAGCGTTTCTGAGGAACGTAACGCAAAAAGCGTCCCAGTTCGCAGCGCATTAAGCACTCGTGAAATTAAGCACTCTCGAGCGCTTAATTTATCATGAGACAAATTTCCGCTAAGTCTTCTTCATTGTGCGGGACAGACCGCGTCCACTAAAGCTTAGAAAGGTTAAAGGTGAAATTCCTCTTAGCGTATAAACAGGATAAATGGAAAAAGTGCAGGTCGCGACTCGTGTCGCACGCGCGGACTTGTTTCTCCGAAAGAAGTCTAATTATTTACCTAACAAAATTACTGTCGTAAAGTGTGAAAATCTGATTTCCAACTGGTGCTAAACTTTCGTGACAGTAATTTCATTTGGAGTTCTGGAAATTACTTTTCCTTTTTTCTTTTCTTTTCTTCTGTATTTTTTTTTTCTTTTTTTTTGCCTTTTTCTTTCCTTTGCTTTTGTACCGTGAATATTTTAACATAGCGGAACCTCTGTTATGCAAACATTCTACTTATTTGAATATTTGTTCTCTTATGCGAGCGTTCCGTTATCCTAACACAATGTATCGTATTAAAATATTATATGTAATAAGTAGATCGCGGGTGTTTATGCAAATTCACATTTTTCATGAATACCATTAAAGGAATAGAGTTTAACTAAACTTTACTACGCATGATACCACGATGATTTACGATAAGGTTAGCTAGCAATACGCTTCGGATTCCGTAGAAACTCGGACCAACGACAAAATTATTTTGCAAAACGCGTTACACAACCAACCGGGGGATGGTTGAAACTAGCGATAGCAGTAACGAAGACGTATCACTTCGTTTCGTGACATTTACAGGTTTGCAGAAGGAACTTATTATTTAAACGCTCGGAGATCCAAGAGAAACCCAATATCTACGAGCGGAGCAAGCCGAGTGTTGGCAAAGTTACGTGATTTAAATTATACGATATTCATCAACAAAATTTGGAATTCAAATCGACAAAATCGATATTTTTCTCGTGTAAGCTTCATAGATATGTGTAAGTAGCATCGTGAGCTATATACAATTTTCAAAAAGTACCGAGAGACTCGATGGTTGCGCACACGTTTAAAAAGGCGTATAAATGAAAAATCATCCTTCGGAATGGTTCCATTGCGAGATAAAATCGATTTCAACATAAACTTAAACGGTGTATTTCGCGCTATAAATCGTCCGCCCGCTCGCCGCTCTTCAAACGATAAAATTGATAAAAATGCTAGGAAAGTTCGCTGCAGATTCCGAAGATAAGAGAGGGACGTATAATCCGAGCGAAGGCTTCTGGGAAACGCGCGATTCAAACGTAACGCAAGTTTATTGGGCAATAAAGTTTCGTGGTTTACGCGCGTGTTCCAGAAATAAACACGTTGCCTGTTGTTCTCTTTTTCTATCGTGCGACGCATAAATTGAAATGTAAAGAAGATCCGAGGACTAACGAACGGCCAGGTTAGCCCTTCAAAACGATCTTGTTCTATTTTATAGTCCGCCGGTGGAGAAAACACGAGGAGAAAAAAGAAGCAAGGGGAGAGGGAAAAGGCGAAAGAAAGTTAGATTTCGCCGTGGGGAATTCCATTCCAGCGAAAAGGGTTACAGTCTCCCCACCCATTTACGATGACGAGCGGTATAAAGCTTTAACTACTCAAAAAAAAAAAAAGAAAAAAAAGAAAGAAAAAAAGGTCGTCTCGAGGCTTCTGGCTAGTAAATTTTGTCGCGTGAAGAGATTGCGTGTCTCTTTGTGTTCCTCCTACGTTTCCAAGTGTTTCGTTTATGTTTAATACACTTCCTTCCCGTACGTTTAGTTTTAAAGTCTACGAAGTTGCGAGAGTCGAAAGACTCGTGACTGCAACAAATTTACAGACCTTTGGTCGGTACCGTGTCTTCTACGATCTTCTAAAGAAACGCCTCGTAGATAAAACGAATTACATCGCGTGTGATTCGAATCGCAAAGTCTACACAACCTGTCGATGATCGGCGATGATTTCTTCGCTTCGACGTTCCCATTTTCTAACGTTAAGTTCTAACGCATCGACATCGTGTTGCTGTTGGGTTGGCAACTAAGCGATTGCGGATTTTGTCAGTAGGTGGTAATGACAAAATTCGCAATCACTTGGTTGCCAACCCAATACAATCGATCGTTTCCAACGTCTCGTAAATCTTAACAAATTCCGATTCTCAAAGTATAAAGCGACGTACGTTGCGTCTTGCGAATCGTATCTTCGATTAGGACAAACTTTTAATATCGTTGTCTTGGAAAATAAATTTCCTATCGGTAAGCGGAAAATCGTTTTAACGGATAATTGAAAATTTACGAAGAAACGTACGCCCGTTGAAAAGCTCGCGATATCCAATTAATTTGTCTAACGTTTCAGTACTTGGAACATCGTATTCAAATGAGAAGCGCAGCTAACTTGAAATCAGCTTTTACCGAGATTGACGGGTAATTGAAGTGCAAACGTTTTATGCTTCCTTTTATATTCGGTTTCTGGTTCTTGGCCGGCTTTCCTTTTTTCCTATCGATTCCTCCTCGAGAACAAGTATATCACACTTAGACGTTCTCTCGCTTTCAGTGTCCCGTGGTCTGATCGGCACAAGATATTCCATGAATATCCGATGGATATCCATATCTTTCATCATTATACAGCGATTCAAGTACTCTCGGTATACACAAATATCTTCAGAAATTTCTACCAGCCAGGGAAAGGACGTGTTACATCTAAATAAAACAATTCGTTTCAGCTTGCCTCTGTGTGATAATAATTCACGCTTTGATATATTCGTTTCGCGCTATATTTTATTTATAAGTTGGTATGCCGGATCCATCACAATTTAAGAAATTTTAATTAATTCAAAATACACCTTTAAACTCGAACCATTATGTGGCGTTAACACATTTCCGGAGTGCCTCGTTGATCAAAAGTTTCCAAACTTGCATGGCTGCTCGTTAGTTTTAATTTAAAAACGAGAAACTCCCTTACACCGAGCGAATAGTATACAAAGGCTGCTGTTACAAAAGTCAATTTATTCGTGTCATTAGCTTCAAACAACAACTTTATCCGAATGTATATGGCATACTCGACAAAATACGCGTTGAACCTTTTCGTGTCAGAAAGAGCAGTCGTTATAATCGCAAAGATATTCTATCGATTCTACTCAAAAGAGGAGAAGAATGTGATATATCTTGGATCTACGGTACGTAAAACGTTCAACGATTCCGATAAGCCTTTACAGCCATTTTCAATCCCATTCTATCCGATCGAGGAATTTTCACAGTAAGATTGCATGCTTGCGTCATCGTCCAAGAAGCGTCCGCATCGCGATCGAACTTTTATCTTTCCCTTTCGTCTTTTTCTCTCCACGATACCACGAAATAATGATAAATTCGATTCGATGGTCAAAATTCGGGTTCCTTGGAAACAAACGAAAATATCGATGACTGATAGAATCTCACAGTGCTGTTTAACCGTTCGAGTGCCAAGCAGCGCGATCGCACTGTTTCGATTTTGCGTCGAAGAGTCCCGGTACGTTTGAACGCTACGGACGACTCACAGTATTTTCTATTTCATTGTTATCTTCTCAATAATATTTATTTAACCAAACTTGAAATATTTATAAATTAATAGTACGCGTACACGGTGATATATATCTATTTCATAAAGTAACAAATATGACGAGCGAGATTCTCATCGCAATCGATTAAGACAAGGCTATCGCCCTGTTCGGGATTTTTCGACCCTGTTTTTTCAATGACTCAAACGGTTGACATTTTGACTACCACGTTGATCATTTACGACCGGCCACGGTGATCATCGGTGACCGGAGCGCTTCAACTTCTTACAATTGTAAAAATTGAATGAAAATTGACAGTCAGGGCATTTTGAATATAACCGATAAACAGAAGATACTTTGAAACAAAAAGTGCCCCATTAAACATTTTTATTAGAACATCGATAAAAAAAAATGAGAACAAATCTCGCATCTGACGGTGCACTGTGTTTGCATCCATATCTTTGAAGGGTAATTTACGAATATTATTATAAACACAGCTTAGAAAATAATCGTAAATGCTGCTTTATAATCGTATAATTGAAGTTAGAAGTGAAGTTAGAACGTACCTTATTATATATAGAATCTATTATATATCTATTATATATAGAATATCTATTATCTATTATATATAGAATTATATATAATATATAGAATATATAGAATATATTATATATAGAATAAGCAAATATCGTTTACTAATATCTTCTACGCGTTTCAACGATATATTCTGCACGTTTTGCTTACGACGAAACGACGAATGCGAATGGTTTGTTGAAATAAACGAAGCCTCGTTATATGTCGCTATCGACTGTTAGCAAGGCGCCACGGTGGTCACCCGTGACCACCAATGAGATAAATGGTCCATTGGGGAAGAATATTGTCTTACATCGTCAATTTTTATTATTTTGTCATTATATGCTTTGAATAATAAAAATACTCCGGTGGCGTCCTCAGCGAAACGTGTGATTTCGACGTGGCAGTCAAAGTGTTAAACTGCTGCGATCTGAATTTGATCGATGATGTGATTGACGTACTGCGAGCTACTTTTATCCTCAATTTCTCCTTGTTTAATTAATAATTTACTGCTTGTTTTCGGCAAATCCTGTTTCTCATACCTGACGATCTTCGTTGGAATCTTAAATACGAAAATAATCGTTGGAATTAATTTGCTGGAATATTAAACACGGAATCCCAGTGAAATCTATTTCGGAGTTTGAAACTTCAATTCTTCGTATCGAAAGAACTGTTCGCGAAATGTGAAAAATTCGTTTGATAGAAACTGATCCTTTCGCGTGCTTAATCCGAAACGGTAGTGGCAACTGCTTTCTCAACGATAAAAATAATCACGTAATTTTCATTTTTCCATTGCAATGACTAGGTACGGAAGAATTTACAGAGAAATTCTACTATGTTTTTCCAAACAGCCCCACCAGCTCATCGAGAAAAAAGGAAAAAAAGAGAAGAAAAAGCAAAGAACTCTGAACGCGTTCGTCCGGAGAAAAGACTTCTCCGAGCGAGCAAGATCTGCGAAAGTTTCCTAAAAGTTTTCCAGGGGAATGTTAATACAAAGTTAAACGAATCCTCGTCGAGCAAACAAATCGATGCCACGTCTGTTTTCTCTGCCAGCGACGATCCTAAAATCCGAAATTTTTTCACGCTTCTGCACGACGCTCGTCGCGTCGTGTGTGCTGCTGGCTTTGTGCTTTCTTGCAGCTCGTAACTACGTTTCGCGCGCTTCTCTCTTCCCACCCTTTCTTCCTCCACGAAGTTTCTGGTTTGCTGAATCTTTCAAGGTGCCTCTGGGTAAAAGGAAACGACGCGACTGCCTGTCGCCGCTGCCTGTCCACGGTAATTGCCGCGTTTTTCGTCTCTCTTTCTCTTCCGAGTACGACGCCACGCCATGGGTCAACTCGCCGACTCTAACGAGTTTTTGATGCATCTTGCGTCTTGATACGCAGAAAACGTGTCGACAGTCAACTTGACGGTTGATTCAATAAGGATACTGTGGCCAATTGGTCTAAAATATCGTTGCATTAAGAAATGAGAGCTTTCATGAGCGAAAGATTCCAAGCGATCGTTTCAACAACGTAACGCGAGAGAAGCAAACTTAAATATCATCGTATCATCGACGTAATCAAAATCAATATATTACGGATGTTCATGCAAATTCATATTATTGTAAATACTACAAAAAAAAAAAAAAAAAAATGGAGCTTCAGGAGATATTTGTTTTGACCACTAAATATATGATATTTTAACTATTTTATATATTTTTGTATTGTATGTGCATTGGATTGTTTAGGTGCAATTTTATGACTGTATATTGGTGATATTCAGGTGTAAAGTAAAACGAAAAGAAATATCTCACTCGACTTATTAATCCTCTGCGGCTCAAAAATATTTCTCACGGCGTTGATTAAACAAAATTTTTTTGAGAGCAAGCCGTCTATTTCAAACAAACTTTATACGATAATCTGTTTATTTTCGTTCTCCTTTAACGATAAAAATAATACATAGGGGAGAAAAAATTCCGATATTATCAACGTCGCTATAGAGGTAAGAATAAAAAATAAAAGATTAACATTTTCATACAGAAAATAGAAGATATTAGGTTGTCCGAAAAGTTTCTTTCGTTTCATAAGATGATGATAGATAAACAACAATTTCTGTTTTATATTATTTTATCGAATTAGGTATTAATTAGCTATTATTATGTTCGCGCATAATTCAATAAATTAATATAAAACAAGAAACATTGTGCATCTATTATTTTCTTATAAAACGAAAGAAATTTTTCGGACAACCTAATACATGAAAATCTTCCCTCACGACGATCGTGGTGAATAGTTGCATTAGAACAGTTGCACTTGGTGGCGGTCGCCATAAAATTCACAGAGGAATTTAATAAATAGAATGACGTTCACTAGGTTCAGGATCACATTCGCCTCCGCTAAATGGAGGAAGACTTTCGTACAAATCGTACAGATGTTACGGTATAGATCGCCGATGGAGTCGAACGACCTAGACCAGAACAACGTTGCTACGAAATATCCGTGATGTATTGGAATTTAAAGTACAACGGTGAATTGTAGGTGGAACTGGAGGGCAAGTTACAGTTGCACGGTTTGTCGAAACTAAGTTCTTATTTATACTTCGACGCGACGATAAATACAATGTGTTTGCCGTGGAAAGCTTTTCCAATTGTTTGCTCGATGCTTTCGCAACCGTTGAAATTGAAGTCGTTAGATGTTGTTGTTTGCGATTGGCCTTAAAATTTTTGATCGCGCGACGCTTGTGTGTTGCATTTTCTGGCGATGATACAAAGCGATACGAAGAAACTGGAATTAACTTGACTGGATAATAAAGAAAATATTACAAGGTGGATTAATAAAACTACATTTTTATTCGATTCACAAAACACGGAATCGAATATTTTGAAATATCTTACAAATAGGCAAAAATTGCAAATAAAAGATATCGATGTTAATTCGAATCGAGCGAGTCCACCAAGTTTATTAATTTTAACGTCATCTGGCATTTCAAAGCGGTTCTTTAATTATAGATTATAATAATTTTCAAACAAATTGTAATACCGCTAATTGTAAATTTAGCACGTGCAAATTTGCGTAGAACCTTTAATGAAACGTTACTATTGAGGTTCGCGAATTTCGTGAAATTCGCAAGGGTACAGGTTTGTGTACAAAATTCTGCTGCCTGTCCAGCAGGTACATCAAAAAGACAGCGAGAAACGATAAAAGTATTTCGGTGTAAGTATTACAAAACGAAGCAGGGATGGAGATGGAGATGGAGTGGAGGAGTTCAAAGGAACGTGAAATATTTAAGGAAAGAAGAAGAGGAAGCAGAAGAAGAAGAAAAAGGGTGCAGGGAAATCTCAAGAGATCAAAAATGTGGCAAAAGGAACGGACGCGAGAAAGCAAAAAGTAGAACGGGAAACGAAAACGAGGAAGAAAGATAGAGAAGGAAAAACTGAAAGGAAATGCGAGTTCTAAGATGTAAAGGGGAATAATAAAAGTGGAGAGAATAATAAAATTAGTTGGAAACAAAGAAAAGGTATCGTTCTGTTGCATTTTATACGAAAAGGAAAGTAAAATACCACGTTTTCGTTTCAAAAACTCCGAGTATGCGGAACGTAAATTGTAGATGCAAATGTTTCAGACTGTGGAACAAATTTCAAAGTAGCAAAAAGATTGAAACGACACGTAAAAGCTCACTTATCGCGCAAGTATAAAGTTCAAACAAACAGGACAAGAACATTAACTTTAATTGCATTTTTCTACCTACTTCCTTCTTTCTCAAGTTTTTAATTCAATCAACTCTGTATGAACAAACCATTCGTAAAAATTGAAAAATTTCCTGATAATTATCGTCTTCGGTCATTTTAAATTGATAAATGTTTTTATTTATTTATTATTTGATTTTTAGACTATCTTTTTAAACTGTAAAATATGTCGATTTTTGAACCAGTTTTCTTCGTAAATATAAACTTTCCTTCCAACAGGAGCACCAACCAACAAATTTCTATTGTGGTAGCAAACGTGTAAAATAAGGCGATTCCTACCTTTCATTTAAAAATTTTCATTTCAATCTTTCATCGCCCAGAATCAAACATACTATAAACACTTGTTATTCAAGTTACAGTAACACGCCAAAATAATTTATTTACAATTCTCAATGAGAATTGATTGTAAAAATTCTACCAAATAAAAATAATTCTTTTATCGTTAAAAAGGAGATGTAATATTATGCATGCAACAATCTGATATTAAAAAATCGTAGCTATAAATTAGCGTTTATATATCGCATAGAAAATACGATTCTCTCAAAAAGATGGATTTAGAATCTTCCTGATTTATAGTCATTTCATATTCACAGAATTTGAAATAGGTTACTACTCTATTTCCACTGTCGAACATCTTTTCCATTGATAAACGCGTCAATTAATCGATAAAAGCAGCTCCATATCGATCCAACGTACAATTAATTTTATTGCTGATAATTTAGTAGTACGCTACTAGTACACTAATCGTTGCACCGATGCAAGTACAACACGTTGCGTTTACGCTGGCTAGCGATATCTTTACGTTCTGGCAACGCGCGATCGGCAAATTTTGGTTTTCACCGATATGAACGACGCTGTTCCAGCCAATTTGCTATTAATAAACTTCGTCACGCTGTTAGGACGAAATAGAACAGAGAATTTTCTCAACTCTTTATCAACTAGAAGATTCCAGAAGTTATTTTCTTCCGTGAAATTTGTGAAATGATACCGCAATTTTCTAAAAAAAAAAAAAAAGGAAAATGACAAACATAAAATAATACTAAAAGAGAAAAGGGTACTAGAAATTAAACCAGAAGAAATAAATTGTTGAAAAAATTCGTTCGAAATGGAAAACTAATTAATTTGTCAATAATTCGATCATTCACCTGTGAACAGATTTATTTGCTCCTATAGTTTGGATAATAATTTTCAACTTCTGAAAGTCTGCAATAAAATGCATTTTATTTGCATCTCTCGTTATCAAAGAAACAGGTTGAAAAAGTGTTTGAATCTCGAGAATCCCTGTTGTTGCATAATATATTCTTCTGGGTAGAATAATTATATTTCGATTCTAAAAAATAATTTACATTTAGAGCTGACTTTTACCGGTATTTTAAAAATTGGCAATTTTTTTTTCTTTTTTTAATACGTCGGCCTTGTAGCAAACCGACGGTGTACAAAGTATAATAGGATTCTACGTAAGCAGAATAGTTTCATTGGCTTTACGAAAGTGAAATATTTAATCGACTGTAATCCTACGCGAGTAGGGAGCATACACTTAATTCATAGAATATAGTACATTGGATGTAGAATTCCAGTTAGAATAGGAGTTACCGAAATCCTACGATCTATCGGCGAAATTATCTAGAGCCAAACTTTATGATCGTTTTGGGACTCAGCGGTACCACGCAAGAGGAATTTTCCTATTTCGAATTAACCTGTTCTTACTTTCTGCTAATTTAATCAAGTAAAATGCCAATACCAACTTCGAACGATGATCATAAACATAGCAGATACTGCAAATACTAATATCACATATTTTATCTCGAAATATTCTAAGACGAAAACTCACGCACTATGCGTTTTAGATTTTCCAATATATTGGAAATTGTATTACCACCACCATTACAACACGTTACCACCTAATGACAAAATCCGCAATCACTGAGTTGCCAACCCAATACATAACTGTTAAATGGTTAATACATTTGTATTGTACGTGTGAGAAGCTAGTTATGCTTCTGATACAATACGTTAATTTTTTAGTGACCTTGTCAAGTACCTTTGCGTTGAGCTTTTTCTAAATTCTCTGTAGTGGCAGTATAACATGTTGCGACTTAATCCTCTTGGCGACTTACACCCTTTGCAATATGCCTGGCAAGGCACGTCTCTGAGCTAGAAGGCCCACAAAGAAAGGATAAATTTGCCAAATTGCACTCGTACCAGAGATATAACTCTGTCTAAGGATCCGTTTGATAAACGTCCTAAGGAACGTGAAGATAAACGAGTCGGCTGTTGAACTTTCACTCTACTAATTTCGAACAACTAACCATAGTATCGAGCTGGCATAAATCCGCCAGCTATTTCGTTGGTCTAAAGACTACCTTCATCTTCGTTCATGTTCGTTGCGATATTTGCATCACGGTACCAGCGTCAAATTCTTCAAAGAAGAAGGCACGATAAAATCGTCCGGTGAATGACGAAATAGGCGATCAATTATTCCATAAAGTTTCTCTATTCCTGTACGTGAAACTTGTCAGTAAATTTCCTTAGCCGATCATCTTGGTAGTCTTTTAACACGACGATGTTGACAGTCGTAAATAAAATTAAACAGGCGAATATCACGCGGATCAATTTAAGGTTTGCCGTATTTTAACCAGCGAACCTCTAAACGAATAACGAAATTATCGATGGTCGCAACAAGTTGACAACTCGAGCGAGATGTTAACTGATCTGTGTCGATTATCGGACGAGAAACAACGATCGAGGCAAACTTTTTCACTATTGAGATATGTCTCTTAGAAGATCTGAAAACAATTCCAGATCGTCAATTCGGTTTTCGGAAGCAACATTCTACGATAGAGCAAATTCATCGTCTAACTCATACAATCAGCCAAGATTTAGGAAAGAAAAAATATTGATCTGCGGTATTCCTGGACATTCAGCAGGCGTTCGACAGAGTGTGGCACTTTCGTTCAAACTAAAGAAAATCCTGCCACACACCTACTATTCCATCTTAAAATCATATCTAACCAATAGGCTCTGTTCATGACTAAATACTTAGACGCTATAATCGCAACATTTCCAATAGAAGCTGGCATACCCCAAGGCAGTGTCGTCGGACCTCTACTGTTCACCATCTACACTGCCGATTTACCAACTTCAACAGAGATAACTACAACGACATTTGCCGATGATACAGCTTTATTAGCATCCCACTCAGACCCGATAATTGCCTCCTCAACTCTCCAGCGAGGTCTCGACTCTATGGAAAAGTGGTTCCACCAATGGCGCTTCAAAATAAATGGAAATAAATCCAGTCATATAACCTTCACGCTGCGAAAACAATGCTGCCCACGGGTGACCATAAATAATATTCCAATTCCGAACAAAGATACAGTCAGATATCTGGGCATGATCCTGGACAGAAGAATGACATGGAAACGGCACATCGTAGATAAATCCAAACAACTGAAATCAAAACTAAAAAAATTCTACTGGCTCATTGGCAGACGTTCCAACTTAAACATGCAGAGTAAAATAACGCTATATAAAGCCATATTAAAACCTGTTTGGACCTATGGGTAGCGAGTAATTCCAACATGGAAATTCTCCAACGATTCCAATCAAAAACTCTAAGATCTTCGATAGATGCACCTTGGTATGTTACCAACGAAACGATACATCGCGACCTTAAGATACCCACAGTTAAAGAAGAAATATCCCAATTCAGTAACAGATATAATATAACAGTTAACAACCACCAAAACCCATCAGTTACTTGACACGACGGATCAGATGCGCAGACTAAAAAGACAATGCCCTTTAGATTTAAGCATTAGATTCAACTAGAATCAAACATACTACACACTCTTATAATCCAAGTTACAGTATCACGCCAAAATAATTTGCTTTTAATTCTCAATAAGAATCGATTGTAAAAAGTCTATCAAATAAAAAAAAATCAGTAATAGATATAACATAAGAATTAACAACCACCAAAACCCACTAGTTACCCAATTACTTGACTCGACGGATCAGATCCGCAGACTAAAAACACAATGCTCTTTAGATTTAAGCATTAGATTCAACTAGAATCAAACATACTACACACTCTTATAATCCAAGTTACAGTACCACGCCAAAATAATTTGCTTTTAATTCTCAATGAGAATTGATTGTAAAAAATCTATCAAATTAAAAAAAAAAAGACTAGATTAGCCGCGTAGTAGTAACACACGTATGTGAATATGAGTGTGTGGAAGTATGTGTGTGCGCGGCATCGCGAAAAACATCGAGACAAAGAGAGTACTGAGACGCGTGCAAATGTATATCGACGAAGATCCTGGAAATCGTTTATTAAATAAATCTAAAACTATTTTAGTATGAATTCCAAGTGTAACCTTAGTGTTCCTTTGCTTTTATTTCTGCAATTAAGATCCACAATTCCCATCATTCACAAACTCCATACAATACTTGGAAACTCGTATTCGCGCGAGTTTCGTGCATCAAGCAGAAAACCAAAACAGACTGGCTCGAATTTGATCCCCGCCAAAGTTTTCGCAAGGGTTTCGCTGGCAATCTGCAGAACAGCGGAGCGTCCTTGTTGACGTGGCGGGGTGTCGTTTGCACTGGCCGGATTGCTTCCTTTCCGTTTACCCCGCCGCAAGTACATAAAGAGAGAAGGAGAGTGAGAGAGAGAGAGAGAGGGAGAGAGAGAGAGGATCCAGGCGTAATCTGGATCCAAGGGAATTGCGTCCTTAGGAAAGCCGAGGAACCGAGCCACTTTAAGCCTGACTCGAAACACGGACTTCTTCCCGACAGTGAGGATAACGTAGCCAGCTCAGGTGAAAGCGTTTATTGTTCTTCCTCTTGACAAGATCGAAAGAGGGAAAGGCGATTCCACGTACAGAGGAGAAGGGAAAAGAGCGACCGAATCAATAAGCACGATCCTTGTCCGTGTTTCCTGCAGCCTTCCGCTTATCGGCCATTTCAATCCTTCGTCTCACAATTTCCGGGATCCGTTTTCCTCGCACCGAATCGATTTCACGGGATTTCATTCGACGTTTCGACGTAACGCGTGTCGGCCGACACTCCAGCTGTGTAATTATTGGGATAATCTCATTGATACGCTGATATTCGTTTCATACGAAGGAATTCGATGGAGAAGTGGTGGTAGATATTTCTCTTCGACAGCCTTTCGACACCTATTTTTCTCGGTTTTAGTACAATTTGTATGTTTAAAAGGTAGACTGCGAATTTTTATATCTCTAGCAAAACTTTTTAACGCATCTCGTATATTTCGATCATTGAATAGCGACAATCCTGACGATCATAGGGTGGGTGTGTACGTTAGCTCGAAAAACGCGGTAAATACAAGCAACGATACAAGAACTATATGTTCGTTTATCCGCAAGATGCTACGAATCTGCAAGCTTTTGCACGATTGGTTGAAATCTCGATCTCTCCATCAAAGTCTCTACCATTTTTCTAATATTTCTTGCCGTTTCTACGATCCTTCGATCCTTCAAACTAGATTTCTATGCCCTCGCTGCTAGAATTTCACCAATCTTCCCATCGACGTAGAAGGCATTGCTCGAGAGCAGCCCGTGTAACGATAAATTATATTTCCCACTATCGATTCGAGATACAGACCGTCTGAAATAGTTGCAACGGCAAAGGAATCCTTAGAATCGTCTACGATTGTCAAATAGCAGCCAGAAACAATTTCCGTGAAATTGACTAGTAGCTGACTAGTAGCAGAAAGGACGCTCCTCGCCGCAAGTAATCAACTAAAGGCTACTTCTGCCAGCATAAAGTACATTCGGGCAATCACTGTGGAACCAATTAAAATTTTTCCTAAGAGATGCGCTCGAGTGACAAAACAGAATCTGTAGCTTCTTATTGTAATTAGTTTAGACTCGGTCGATCGTCGTTTCTAGAATGAATCTCCAATCGATCAAGTATACAGACTTAATCGGCGCGTAAATTAGCCAAAATTCCAAAGGATAACGCACGGTTGCTTTGTGTCGTGGACAATGCCGCGAAGGATTCTGTAGGAAAATTAGATGCACCGAAGTAACAGAGAAAAATGGGATGGAGAGGCAGAGAGGCAGAGACAGATGGAGGACAGGGGATCTGGAAGGAGGCGAGGAATCCGACAGAAAGAGCATATAAACGCGAACCGAGTTACGAAACGAAGGAAGAAAAGTACGGCAGACACAAGTTGAAAGGAAAGCCGGAGAGTGCATGAAAAGATAAAAGCAGCTGGATATAACGTTAAGGGAGTAAACTCGGAAACACGAAAGAAATGTCATGCCGTGCATTTTACTGGGAATAGAAAGTAAAATAGCGAATTGAAAGGAAACGAGGATTAATATAAAAAAAAGAGAAAAAGGAAAAAAAAGAAAAAAAAAGAAGTAGGCAGGTTGGAGAAGGAAATGCGGCAACTGTCGGACGAGGAAATGGGAAAGTCGAAGGAGAGGTCGGAACGTAGGCAAAACGAAGGAAAGAAAATAGAATGGCGGAGAAAACGCGACGCAACGACGTAGAAAAGATTGTGCGAAAAGCTACGTGATATTATCGGTGATAACTGGTGAAAGGAACCTTTCTCTGCAAGATGCAGGAACAAGGATAATCGTGACCTGGATTATCCAGTATATGATGTCACATATTTTCGAATCTGACGCGATAATTTTCATTCTCTTTCTTATCGAAACCTTGTTCGTAGTTGCAACGAGAAAAGTATCGAACTTTCAAAACGATTATAAAGAGTACATAGTACGTTTGGCTGGGTGCTTTTACGCGCAGGAAGGAGGATTGTAGATTGTAGGATTGTAGAAGGAGGAAAGGATATCTCGTGAATGAAGAGAGCTGCAAGTTCGCTGGAAAACTGGGAAGAAGACAACACAATTCTTCCTTTGATGTTTTAAAGTTCATCGGGATTCTTTTGTGATATATATGATACGCTTTCATGAAGAACCATACAGCTGTATCGTAACTTTTTCAAATAAATAGTACGTTTATTTATTGGACCATTGAATGGCTCTTCTTTAAAGAAAAACACTTCATCGTCCTTCTCTGTGTTCTCGCGTGAAAACGCAATGTGAAAATATTAATATAAATAGAAATGAAAAGCACTCTTTTTTTTACATGTACGCGTTAATCAAACAAATTTCAATGTATAGCTCGAATTTAAATATTTCACCGTCACAAATATAGAAACTCTTCAAGATATCTTTAAAATCGTCTTTCAGGACGATTGCTTTAACGGTAATTTTCATAAATAATTATAAAAAACGTACGTAAAAGAAAAGCTCAAATAATAAAACAATAGGTAGACTGCCATTCCTTCGATCACGTTCATAAGAGCATTGCACCAACATCCGCAGTTTAATTATTACGTTAAAACCGCTGCTGATTTTTTACCAAATTTCGTTACAAATGTCGTCACCATGTATTGTTACAAAGATTCGTATCTTAGAATCTGACACATTTCCTTCCTTTTTCCATCTATGTCACGTTAAAATATTCTCCCTTAGCCGTCAAGTTACAAAAACGCTACAAAATCAAAGAACGTATATCCCTGGATATTAACCAGCGACTCTTTTTCCATATTTTAATCGCGTTTTAATCGCGTTTTAACCAACCATGCGATAGATTCGATATCGTGCGAAGCAAAACAGGCTGATAGGGTGAAAACAGCGATAATACGTTACAATGGGGTAAGCGAGAAGCGGGTGATATTAAAAGTGAAACTGAACAAAGAAAATGGAAGAGACAGGCGTTCGAACGAATATCGAAGGGGATGCGGAAAAAGATAACGACGACAGAGACAATGCATTCGCGGAACACAAATTTGCAACGAAACACAGGCGTATTCTTTACGAGCTATACTTTGCTCATCGAACAGCCGAAACGACAACGTGGTCACCGTCCCACTCCAAACAGCCGTAAATAATACGATGCAATAAAAATTGCACGCCACTCGGAAATATTCTTCTTCTACCATTAACCCTTCGTTTCGTGACTTTAAAGCATAATAAGGAGCTGAGTCGCCGACGTGGAAACGAGTTTTCGAAACGGTCGCGACGATAACTAGAGGTCGATAAAACTATCCCTTGGTAGAGGTTCGTTGATATTTTCTTTCTTCTTTTTTTTTTTCTTTTTTCGAGTAAAAAGCGTTCAGCATATGTTAAATGGCTAAAGGACGTAGTGACTAGAAAAATGTTGAAAATGTATATTTAGAAATTACGTAGTTTGCTTTTGTAAGAGGAGATGTATATGTCGGGACATCGGGCCTTTCTTTTGGAATTTTGGGAAGATCCCCGATACTTTGGTCTAAACTATTCACTGAAGCTGTACTTAAATAATAGAACTTGGAAGTAGTAGTTGTGATACGATCTGATTATGTTTGCCCGAGATTCGTGGCAGTGAGCTTGGGCTCGAGGTGACACAACTGGTCGCCGAACGTAGCCACGGTCACGGGATGAACGTTTTTACTTAACACTAGAAGTACCAATATCGAGGGACACACGCTGTATTAACAAACAAGCCTCGGGGCAGGAGCAATGACGGCTTCACGCGAGTCTGTCTAGTAACGGCGCCTGGAATATTGTTGATAACCCCGGTCAATACGCAATTGACAAATGTAGTAGTGTCGGTCTTTTATTCTTATGATCACCTTGGAGAGTTTACACACAACGTCTGGTCGATCAGTCAGAAAGATACCGTGCGTCACAGCTAACGTCACTTTGAGTTTCAAAACATATTCAATTGTACAAAGAGTTATCCCGTTGGTCGTGGATTCGTTTGAAACTAAGAACATTGTCTTTACTTTAAGAGTGTCTAATAATCACGTTAAATAATTAAACCCTGTTAAATCAACACTTGTACATATAATTGAAAATATAAACCTCGTTGAACGACAACGATGGCTTGTCCAAAAGAAGATGTAAAATGTAGTCTGATAACATTATACTGCGTTAAAAAGTTACTTTTCATTAATTCAACGAAAAAGTTTCTTTAATCGTTAACGATTTATTCGAACGAATATCGCTACGCTTATTTGTAGATAAGACTTTTTATTTAACGCGATCGTAGACAAAGATAAGAAGGAAATAGTAGCGTTTTGTTTATCGCAATGCTTAATTAAAAGAAAATTCGGTGGATGAAAGTTTAACGACTATAAAATTATAAAGAAAACACCCCACTGACCTCATTAAAGAAATAAAATGGTCAAACTCGAAGATGGTATCCTGCTGGGGGTAGCCATCCACGTGTTATTTAGCAATTAAGTTGGAAACATTTACCAAATGTCCAGCTGGACAAATTCCAAAGTACAAATTAAATAATAAAAAAAAAAATACTTGAAATTACTCCCTGTATCAACATTCATGCTACTTTTGAAAGAAAACGGGTCAGATAGAAGCGCGAGATAAATCAAACGAAAGTTTCGTAAATGGGGACATTTTGAAGATTCAGAGATGGCTCTCGTATGTTTTACTGTAAACTGTGTTCTCCTTTGTTCCTCTTCTTCTATTCCTGGCCATTTTTAAAAACAAGGCCACGTCACGTTCGTGTAACCCACTCTGCTACGCAATCGGTAGCGTTAATTTGAAATCAAACTGCAATGATTCAACAAATCTAATACGACGATATAAGAGATTCTTTCTTTTCCTTTAAATTAAGAGTTAAATTATCGCAAATTCGATTATACTGTTTCATCGGAAAGCAACGGCGCACGATAAACGAATCTGTCGAAAGTCAAATTGTTTTGTAAATTTCTCGATTTCATTAGGGGATAATTAGCGGCATAATTAGCGCTCGGTCTCCGCAAGGTAACAAATCAAGTGTCTTTGTATTAGGATGCCCGAAAAATGTCTTTCTTTCGCAAACGTGTTTTTTTACAACACTGCACCTTCGTACAAACGTGAAACCAAGTGTGTGAAATGTCTTGGTGTTTATCTCAACATAACAAAATCGATCGTACGTAATTCGACAAAATAATATAAAACAAAAAACCTTGTGCGTCTATTATTTCCTCATAAAACGAAAGAAATTTTTCAACCTGATAAATACGAATATTCATCAACAGGATTCCACCAATAATCACGGATTGCAAAATAAATTAAAACATAATGTTCGCAATATCGTCGCTTTTCTCCAGTTTTCAATCTACGGAGTTGATCCGTCAAAACGACAACGAACCGTAAAATAACAATTTCACGCTTTCAATCGACTGTCAGGTAAGAATCGTTGGAAAACATCTAACGATCGGTCAGAATCGAGCGAAACGATCCACGAACAGCTTATCGGTGCGTTTCTGTCGCAGCGATCTCATCGGAAAGTTTGCCATTTCGCGTTTCTTCCTCGAAAATTCACCCTTTTCAGCCTTCTCAGCCCCAATTCTCGACGTCGACGCGCAAAACTTATAGCGAATACGCCGACGACTCTTGACTTTGCCGGTAAGTTCGTCGATGCGACGACACGAGCAAACGTAACTCGTACGCAATGCAAACCTTGTTGCCCAACTTTTGCAACGTGACGTGCATCATCGGCCGAGCGTGCGCCGCTTCGCCAATCTCTCCAACTCTATTAACGACTATCAGAATAACTTTGATTTTAACGCAGCTTCTTAATTCCCCCGTGATGTATCGTCTACGATCGTACGTGTCTTATACGCGTCGTTACACGAAAGTCACTGAACGCGTGCCGTAGAAAACTCTACGTCTACATTGTGCGCAGTATATCGAACATTTCTAAATTTAATAAATAAATAAATAAAATTTATTAAATATATATATGTAGTACCTAAATAGTCTAGAGTAAGGACAAGAAAGGATGTTCTATTTGAAGTGAAGTTTAGTTTTATTTTTACAAGCAATACCCAATGCAAAAACTAATTACAATATCTTCGTACGTCTTATTCTAACACTCGACTAAGACAATTTCTGTCTTCTCAGGTCAAAAAATGCTGACCCTCAACTCTCGCACCCTTCTCCCATTCCTTTACTCATTTAGCTTTGACGTCACCAAGGCATACACTCTTACACACACACTCTCTCTCTCTCTTTCTCTCTTCCCCAGCACTCTTACTATTCTTAGTTTATACTTTAAATTTACAACTTATATTATCCCGAGAAAACTCGAACTTAGGTATATGATAGACCAAGCGTATAGCCCCTTTTTTTTATATTACATACGTAGTATCGTGGACGAGGGGCCTAAGGGGGTGTCGAGCGAATTGTAAACGTGCATGATGGGGCTTAAACAAAAGATATCAGACAGAAGACAAAGTGTTGCTAAGAGACATAAACGAATTAACGGCAGTATGAGTTGAGAAGCCAGAGAGTGCGGATTGCGTTGTCGAGATAGTGTTGTTAGCGTTGTTGAGAGAGAGAGACTTGAATCTGTGTTGACGAGAATTGTTAATTAATTGTAATACGTTGTTACGATTAGTTCGTGTTAAATAACCATTGTTTTCCGTTTAATCCATTTATTATTAATAAACTAATTATTATTATATTTAGGATACTACACATATATAAAAAAATAAAGAAATAAAATTTGTATGCGAGTAGTGTGCCAACTTGTTATTTGATCTTTGTTCTGAAAGAAATACGCAACTAAAGCTTCGCTGCAGAGCGGTCGCAGTTCTCAAAACGCATAAGAAATTCTACGGATTTAGAAAAATCCACCGTGTGTATTTAAGGGATGTAGCGGATTTAATTTACATCATAGCGTTGATTCTTGTAATAAGAAAGAATGGCATTAAAACATTATGTTGTTATTTCTGTATTTAGAGGTAGGATCACAATGGCTGTTATTTTATTCTTTGGATAAATCTATCACACCATTCTGAGCCGATAAAACTCTATTGCACTTTCTTACATGGACTAGAGATAAAAACAAAAGAATATCTTAAACCTATCGATTATATCTGGAACTATCTTCTAGTTACTATTTATTGTAACTAACGCATCTGCATATGGATGGTGAGCGCAAACTCACGTTGTCATTTTCAACACGTTACATTCGTTAGATACCAGCACATTCCTGCTGGAACCTCGAAATCGGTACAAATAATAGCAGCTACACGCAAGAAGAGTTCTCTTCTCCTGCCACCCTTTGCACCCTTCTTTCTCTTCTTCCCTCTGCTTCTTACAAATACAATAGCACCGATACTTTCCCAATGTCGTTTTTCACGAATAAAATCCTTCGTTATGTCTCTACAGAAAATAAACTAACTTTAATGGAAATATTCAAATTTCAGAGAAACGATATCCGCGAAACAATATGTCACATCGCCTCGTCTTTAATTAAAATTTCATTTAAGTTACGTAGCTGTCGATAGAATCCCAGCTTCCTCGACTTCGCCTAACGTTACGTCTATCAAACTCGAGGGAAGAGAAGGTTGAGAATTAAAAGATCCTTTCAGGCTTACAAGCCGTCGTTCACGGGAAATAAAATTATGGGAACGTGGAATCTCATACGCGATGCAAACTTCGTCTTGTTCGCAATGTGACGTTCGTAATACCCCGCGGTTGCAAACGGGCTAGCGAATGAAAGCGACCAACGAGCTGGCACACGCGCGCTACCAGAAAGTGGCGCAACTCTATTACACGCTATCAGAGTGCATTATGGTACACGTGGGTGGAGAACCTCTGCTAGATGAAGACGTAAGGGTTGGTAACCATATAATCACAGTTCTAAGCACGGAACTCGTATCCCTCTCGTCCAGTCCTCTTTCTTCCATGTGTATACAACACGTGGAAAACATGGTGGCGTGTCTGTAAGAGTAACACGGCTTGCACATGCCATGTAAATGGGCCCAGCCGGGCGAACCACCTAATCCCTACCTTTCTCCTAATCTAGTCCTGGTAACACTCTTTGAAACTGGGTAGTTGAATTACACGAAAGTCATACACGGCCTTTTAAACGCGAAAAGATCGCCAGCATAGATAGACAGCCCGGATCGGCACCGTGTTCGTGTCCACTCCGCGTTTCGTAACGCGTCCGACATTCGTGGAAACTCCAAACCAAAGAAGAAAAAAAAAGAGAAAATAAACTGGGCTAAGGGGACAAACGACCGAGTACACTGTGGCAAATAGACGGTCAGGATATGTCGATGATAGGGGCGAAGTCAAAAGGAATTTCAGACCTGTGAACGTTTCGGGTATTATGGTGCTCGTCCGGATGAACGCACACAGAATTATCTTTTCATCGATTCCTGTGCTTGATAAATTTGTAAATATCTACAGAAATTAATATTGCGAAGTAAAAGATTTTTGTTGAGGTATAGAGAGGATTCGGAAATACAAATAGTTTACTTTATTTCACACACAACAGCTATACATATACAGGGTGGTTGGTAACTGGTGGTATAAGCGGAAAGGGGGTGATTCTAGGCGAAAAAATAAGTCGAAAATATAGAATACAAATTTTTCGTTCGAGGCTTTGTTTTCGAGAAAATCGACTTTGAATTTTCGTTCGGTACGCGCGCACTTTATCACGTCTCGTTATAACGGATCTCACTGTAGATCGTTGTCGCGATTGACGTTATTTCTTTAATTTTGTACATTTTTATTCTATATTTTCGACTTCTTTTTTCTGTACCACTGGTTACCAACCACCCTGTATATTACACTCTGAAGACCTCGATAACCTTCTTGCACGCACGCTTGTTGTCAACCGACTCTTCTGGATTCTTCTAACAGCTTCCAATCGTCTTTTGTCCTGAGACCAACTGTCCAACTGAGACCTGGACGCCCTCTGACGTTTACACACACATTCACATGTACAGTGTAAATGTATCATCTACCTAACAATTTTTCATGAATTGAATTAAGATTGATAAAACAGATAGCCCAGGTGTGTTATCTTTAATTTCTCAATGACGCGTGCAAAGTTTTTCGTCTGTAACGTACAATATCAAAATATTACGAGCTCAGAATATGCGGTTCGTTGAAAATAATGAAAAATATTCTGAGGTTTAGTGTGTAACAAAAAAAAATTGTTTTATTTTAAAAACGAAACGATAGCACATGTACAATAAGAAAATAATAATCAACATAAATTGCAACTAACAATAATTTCTTATCAAACGTATATATTATTATTATTTAATAATTGGTACTCTTTATTTTCTATTATTTCTATTTTAGGATTTGGTATCGAGTGTAGATTAGATTCAAAATAGATTCAAAATAGATAAAAGACGAAGAGTGGAGGTACGGTAGGAAAATGTCATAGTTGATCAAACAATACCGTAGATTTTTCAAATTAAAACCTTCCATTGAATTATTCTGGTAATTTTATCGAAAGGAAAACGGGTGAAGAACGTGAGTCTAAAAAATTCGTCATTTTCGTAAATCCGCCGATTCGTGTGTATATTCATGGACGATAGTTGATGCAAGATTCTACTTGAGTATAATTTTCGTGCAGAATTCGCGGAACATAAATAGAAGCGTTAAATAAATAGAGCGAAAGCTTAACTAGACGAAAACAATTTATGACGCCTATTTATAATTATTACGTTTCTCTACGACATAATACATCGCGGCGCAACACAGAGGCGGTTTAATCTCCCATCGCTCGTTCCTTCACAGTCTTCCCGAGCGCGCGATTATTTCAAACAGGCACGAACGTTTCTTCATTATAGTTGACACAGAAACGTTTCGCGATGTTGTGACATACCTAGCCGATGCACCGTACGATAATATGACACAACGTGTCGTGTGTAAACCATCGACGAAAGGAGGAATTTAATGGCGCGTGAGATCGCGTGCGGTAGAACATTACAATTTTCGCCATTAGAAGTCATTTTGGAAAACGCGGGTCATTCCAACAGGCCGGCGAGAAAAGGAAATATCGTGCAAGTATAAGAAGTATAACCACTTTATAACGTCTGAAACCGCGCGCCACCTTACAAGAATTCCCGATTGGTGTCGAAACTGCGTTACAATTTTCCTAACTTCGTACAACGTTTACGGAACGCTGCACTTAATGTAATAACAAACGCGACCAAGAATGCAATTTCATAAAGAGAATTTTATAAAATATACTGCGATCGTATTATTCGATAGTTGCCAGAAAGGAATGCTATTTAATTTGAAATTTTCGAGGACCTGTGTTGTTGGGTACAGGAAAGGAGTTTCGTATTTTTGTGAACAGGCTGAATCTTCGTTTCAGAGAGATCGAGATAATTTCAATGGTTTAAGAATGTTCGATCGATACCAGCGAGTTCTTCTCGTTTAACAGAGACATCTCGTTTAATCGATCTGGTAATTATTAGGTTTGCTGGATTGTAAACGTTTGAAGCACGTGGCTGGCTTTTAACGTCGAGACGTTACTTTACATATTTTGCATAATATATCAGAGTCGACAGCAAAGGATAAACAATGGTTTCGATAATTCCAGTGCAGTTTCTATCGAGTTAAGACACGAACAAAACGCAGTGCTGAATATGCAATTCTGCAAACTGCCATTACATTCGCCATCGTTTCCCAAATTATATCGCACGATACTACGTACAACACGATACTTGAAAATTAGCGTTATAAATACCTTAAACCCGATAAAAAAAGTGTGTACGTCTCAATCGAAAGCTCTGTTACAAACTTAAGCCGTGTACCTACGTATACCGACACTCTATGCCATAAAATTCTTTTTTAGGGCCAGCAATTACTCGTCTAACTTGATCGATCACGAGCGATGTAAAATCCATCGATATCTAAATACCGTGTGGAAAATTCGAATCGAAACTGGCACAAAGGGTCATGGATCTCTTAATTGCCAGCACAGGCGGCAGCTGTTGGACGTATTAAACGCGGAACAGACTTCTAAGAATACTCGTTCGTTAGTCCGGGTGGTGACCGGGCTTTACAGAAGAATTATTTAATTGAATGCAGAGAGAAATGAATGCGGAATGAAGCGACTTCAGAAACTAGTTGCGAGACCTGTATGTGACCAGCGACCTTAATTAGCCGAGCTCAGCTACTGCGGTCCTCAACTCCTTCGGAAGACAAGGTGAAAATTACACTAATGAACAATTTTTCGTTGCCGGTCCAACTGATTCTTATCCAGTTCGAAGACATTCCCGTGGAAAGTTCTTGCTTTGACGCCGGTGACAAATTAAAGCGAGAAACAGCGAAATTTCGAGAGAAAGACACGGCAATCACGAAAGGCGCTGGTGTTTAAAATTTATGTTGAAATCTCCGCTCGCCAAATGGATTATTTCCTTCTCCTTCTATCCTCTCTTCTCCGCGTCCTTTTTTCCGCTCAACGAAAAACGCCAACTGTCGCAATCTCAAATTTGCTACATGCGAACAAGAAAAGTGCAAACATCGCGTCTTTGCCCTGTGGCACATAGCCAAGATATTATTTTCTCACTCGCAAATATTCTCCGCCGAGACGAATTTTACGAAGCCTCGTTTTCAAAAATATGTCGGCTGTACAACTGCGATTATAGTCAGCGGCAACATTAGCGTAGAACTATTGTTAGTTTCATCCATCGACGTGTACGCGACTGTTCGGAAATGAAAGTAGACGAGAAAATAGAAATGAACGTTTCCAGAAAAACACGTTCTATTTTATACTTTGAATACCTAGCTCGAGAAAGGGGAAGAAGGATACCGAATAATAGACGTGGAAAAATATTTACGATCTTTTTCTTCTCAAAATACATGTCCTGATTTCGACAATCGTACCCAAGTTGTTAGTAGATCGTATCTTACAAGTTTTCATAGTACGGAACTCTTGATATTTCAACGTGAAACGTCGTATCAAAAAATACCTACTGACAACGCAATGGCACAAATATATCGTCGCTCGAACAAGATACTCCTAGGTACTATACCTACTGTAATAAAGAAAAATTATAGACGAATAAAAGAGAATTGAATCGTCCGCAAAGAACGGAGTACTTTGGTTACGGTAAACCGAGAGAGCCGTGTGTCGCAAACTCCAGGCAATCGAGTCTTCGCGCTAAAAACGAGCCACCCTGTGTGCAAGCTCGGTGGCAGCTCTGTGAAAAGTACATCCGCCAAAAATACATTTCGCTCGTTATCATTCCGTGGACCTATTTATTTTTGAAATTTTCTAGCAGAGATCCAGCCAGATCTGAACCTGCTAGCTTATTCCCTGGCGCTCCGCTCGAGCGAGTAACCGAGGCCGTTTGCGTTATTCAAATTCAAGCCGATGCCGGTAAAGGGGATTCGATCGACCCGGTATCGGAGTAAGAAAACGTTGGTCGTATCGAGTCTTTCCATCAACGAATATTTTTCCATCGAACGATTCCTACAGAATCAAGAAACAGAGAGAGAGAGAGAGAAGAGAAGAGAGAAGAGAAAGAAAGAGGCAGAGAGAGAGAGAGAGAGAGAAAAGGGAAGAGAGAGATTAGTTGTGGGTGCACGACCGCACTGTTTTCCTCAGGAATATTCTCACCACGACCACTAATTGCGGATAAACTATTCCCTGCTCGCTCCTTCGTCGCAGTGTGGACACGTTGAGATAAGTACACAGCGGCGACGATGAGCAAACACGGAATGAACACTGCGGCCGGGTACTAGGCCAGGCTAGACGCCCACCTCCGCCGCGTGAAGTAATCATGTTAATTGTAGCGTATCTGTGTGCACCGCCTTGGCACGAGGATGCATGTGAAACGCGACTCGATAGCCGATAAACGATACACCGGGGCCACCGGCACTTAACAAAATTACCGGATTCTCCGAGGGCCAATAATTTCTGACGCGGACGCGTTTACCAGCGACTGGCCGGCATGGCAGCCGGTTTTCTTCTGCTACACCGGGAATCGCGGCTAATCCTCGGTGATTGCATCCGTTCTCGTGCGACCAACGATAGCAAAGCTACGTGGCTATGATAGCTACGTTTCGAAAATCCGTGTATACCTTGACGCGATTCGTCTGATCGCTTTCGCTTGGCAAACAGTATTTTATGGGTTAATCGTGGCTATTGCATGGGAATGTATCGATCGAGGTTCGAGTAATTGGACGAGAAATGAGAAAAAAAGATGGAAATTCGTTTAAGAGATCGATGGTTAATCGTCCGATTTTGTTGAAGATAGTTGTCAGTGAATTTTGATTATCAGAGCGTGGATTATGGTTTCTACGTTCATCGGGAATTCAAAGGAGAAGAAATATATGAAATGTGCGAAGTGAAGCACTTGTTGCAATATCTAGGTCTGTTGTTTTCTTTTCTTCGTGTTTCTTTCGTTTCTTTATGTTCGTAGGAATATGAATCCGAGTGCAATAATAAATATTAAGCGTAACTGAGAAGCAGACGTCTTTTTGGTATTTTTAATTGCAATTTTTAATACATCTACTGTACTCGCGTCTACCTTGTACTCATGTCATACATGTATGTATACATATGTATTATGAATTTCGTTTCTTTATGTTCGTAAGAATATGAATCTAAATACAATAATATTAAGCGTAACTGAGAAACAGACATTTTTTAAATATTTTTAATTACAAGTTTTAATATATTTACTGTACTCGCGTCTACTTTGTACTCATGTCATACATGTATGTATACATATGTATTATGAATTTCGTTTCTTTATGTTCGTAAGAATATGAACCTAAGTACAATAATGAATATTAAGAGTAACTGAGAAACAGACGTTTTCTTGGTATTTTTAATTGCAATTTTTAATACATCTACTGTACTTGCGTCTACCTTGTACTCATGTCATACATGTATGTATACATATGTATTATGAATTTCGTTTCTTTATGTTCGTAAGAATATGAATCTAAATATAATAATATTAAGCGTAACTGAGAAACAGACATTTTTTAAATATTTTTAATTGCAATTTTTAATATATCTACTGTACTCGCGTCTACTTTGTACTCATGTCATACAAGTATTAGGTTGTCCGGGAAGTGTCTTACTTTTTGAACGTGTTTTTTACAACAGTGCACCTTCGTACAAACGTGAAACCAAGTCTGTGAAATGTCTTGGTGTTTATCTCAACATAACAAAATCGATCGTACGTAATTCGACAAAATAATATAAAACAAAGAAACCTTGTGCGTCTATTATTTCCTCGTAAAACGAAAGAAACTTTTCCAACAACCTAATACGTATACATATGTATTATGTGTATATATATTGATTCAAATCTGACGCTAAGACGCACATAGTGAACAAAGAATACAAACCATTCAAGTATATATCATTTAAAAAATGTTTTACAGAATACATTGATACGTGTATTTTATTCTAATAAACGATTTACGAATAAATAGAAATGATTCGATGAAAACTATTACTTTTTATCGATCTTAACGTAAAGAAGTAATATATTTACAGACGAAACGATTACAGGCTTTACTACGTAGCAAAGAAATATTATTACAGGAAAACTGTATTGAAATATTAAAGTTTCATTCGAACAAATACTATGGTAAATTTGGGAAATCGAGAGGGAGGAATTCTTTGAGGGTAGGAACAAAGTGTTTCGGTACAAGCACGGTTAACCTGTGCTCTCCGCGAGCAAAAGAATACTACTTTTAAATGTCCATTGGTCGATAGCTACGGTTATGAATTAAACATACGTATAGCCACACGGACTTGAAGCTTGAACCAAATTTAATACTGCTCTGATCTCTGCAAGTCAGATCAGTATCGAAAACTGAACATCCAATCGAGCCTTCTATACATTTTTTTTTAATCCTGACTTTTTCTTTCACACGCCAAAACTAGTTTGAAAGACTTCAATCTGCCATGGAACCCAAATAAATAAATTTTTTTAATCCCGACTTTTTCTTTCACATGCCAGCACTAGTTTGAAAGACTTCAATCTGCTATAGATGCCAAACAAATAAAATACAGGATTAAAATACACAAATATTGATTTCAAGAGGATAACGAATTTAAGCAGAGAGATGTGACAAACGAGAAGCTTGAGAACCTACAGATAAAATATAAAAGACATTTCTGTAAATATTGCAAAATAATCCAAACAAATTCCAACGGATTTTAATAGTTTGAAGTACATTTCTACGCTCTTTTCGTGATCACAGGCTACAAATCGATATCCACGCCTACTCAACGTTTTATAGCCATCGATAATAATTAAGCAACTGAGAAACTGGTACAAAAGGCACGATCTTTGTGCGAAGTTACGATTTAATCGAAAGATCGATATGTTTTGAAACATTAAAGCACATTGATATACGCGTTCACAAAATAGAAACACTTGCCTTATTTATCTCTTAAATCTCAACTTATTATCTCAACTGATATTTCCCCTGTATGTGATTGGAAGTCATTTAAATGACAACCTGGATGCTCACAAGCGAATATCAAAAATATTCTCTTCAAGACTTCAATACTCTCTGAGAAAACATAGTTTCTCAAAATATTCTCATCGCTAATCACATTTGCGATTGTGATCACATTTGATGCGACAACGAAACTCGCTACGATAAAATGAAGACGCGTCGAATCCAACGCTTATCGATGCAAACACTAAACAACCATCGCCACGAAAATTGCTCGCGAAGCCTAAGACAACGATCGACAATTAACCCCTTAACCTACCATTTACGTTCGAGAATTTTAGGCCGAAAACGTAAACAAGCTATTATACAGGGTGATACAAGCGGAAAGGGGGTGATTCTAGGCGAAAAAAGAAGTCGAAAATATAGAATAAAAATTGTTCGTTCGAGGCTTTGTTTTCGAGAAAATCGACTTTGAATTTTCGCTCGGTACGCGTGCACTTTATCGCGTCTCGTTATAACGGATCTCACTGTAGATCGTTGTCTCGATTGACGTTATTTTTTTAAATTTTTAAATTTTTATTCTATATTTTCGACTTCTTTTTTCGCGTAGAATCACCCCCTTTCCGCTTGTACCACCAGTTACCAACCACCCTGTATATTATACTTGACCCGATCATCGTACTACGGGCTATGCCCGTAATATTTACGTTTGGTCCGGTCGTCTACTACGGGCTATGCCCGTAGTTGTAAGTTAAGGGGTTAACGATGGCGATAGGGAACAAAAGGTAATGCCATTTTAATTTCCAATTAAAAAAACCAACGAATATTAAAAAGTGAACCTATAAATACGATTCTGCCTTTTTACCAATTAATTATCCGACTCGTGGCCTAGTAGCAATTAACGTGACACGAAAATCGTTAGGAAATTCCTATCCATCAGACCACGAGAAATAAGAGAAAATGATAAAAAGCGCCAATTTAAACGTTTACGAGCGGACTAGATCGAGCGGTGTCCAGATGGAGAAAAACTATTAACGCGAGTGTTAGGTACGTGTCAGATTGAAACGAGTCGCGGAACAACGGGGTAGAAAGCGCGCGATTGGCGGAAAAACAATACGTGACGGAAATCCACGGTCGGTTCGTACGGTTTGGTCAGCACATTGTGAGCCGTGTGTTGTATTAACACGCGCTCCGCTCCAAAAGCCAGGAAGGAAAGCGAGGATACGTGTGACAAAAGTTGCACGCGTGTGACATGGCGCTGGCTAACGTAATTTAGCCAACACGTGACCGAGCACGCGGAAAAAGAGTGATGCTTGTAAGAGAGTTACGAGAGAGAGAGAGAGAAAATTCGCCAACGCTTTTTCCATGTTCCGCCGGCGGATAGGATTAAACGGTCAGAATGAATTTATTGAATGGCTTTGATGACGTCAATTAAAATTCCGCGGAGACACAAAGACGAGATTGCAGGGTCATAGAGGCGACCGAGGTGACCCTACACCTGGTCTGGAAATTCCATTTCTTTTTTTCACGCTTGTGTGTTCAGCTTGTTTCGAACATGATGTGCAGCTTGTTAGCTATCGGACCCTGCTGCCTCTCCACGCGATCTTTCGTTTGAGAAAACGATAAATAAAGTGGAATTTCAATGGGCAAGTAAATTCACTTTCGAACAAAATTAAAACGCTTCACCGTGCGCTGGCGGACAAAAGATAGTTTAAAAGGTAAACGTCGACGCAAAAAATCGCCGCGATTTTATAAAACGAAATTGTAATCGACGTGGGCAAGGAATAGATGTAGTGGTACTCCGAACGAGATTAATCGTCATCGATGTAGGGAAAAGAAAAGTGTAGTAAAAGAAAAATTACTCTACATATTCATAAGGAAGACTTCTGGACAAATATAAATAAATACTGGCCATTGAAAATAAATTGAAATAAAATCTGTGTTTCGATCGTTCCTCTCGATTATCAACGACCCGACCAGTTCCAAGCGATTACCGGCCAACGTTTCCTTGTTATTCGGTTTTTTGTTCTCTGGCCAGCTGCATCGTAAAAATCGTCGGGCTGGCGAAACGGAGAAACGAAGAGACGAGGTACATAGCAGACAGGAAACGGATGAATCGAGACCAGGATATTAGAATATCGTTTTCGCTGATTTATTGTTGCGGCCGGTAAAAAGAATTCATGCATATTCGGCTCGCCATTATCTTAAATTCAATCCCGTTTCCAGGAGGTTAAGCGTGAAAATTGCGTATGCAAATACGTTTATAAATTCTCTGAGCGGAGGAGGGATGAAGAGGGAAGAAAAGAGAGGGAGAGAGAGAGGGAGAGAGAGAGAGAGAGAGGGAGGAAGGGCTTGAACAAACCACTCTAAAATCCTGTTTCTCCATGTTCCGGAAAATTACGTCGAGTCTTTGTATGTTTCAATCACGACGACGGCTAGATGCGAGACGTACGATCGCGATTTCTATTATAAATTTCGCGGATAATCGAAGAGGATAAGTATCGGGTTTCGATATTCGCGATCCTCGCTGAAAATTATCGGAGCTCGTGCTATTGTGTAGACGAAAGAAATTAACGAGCTATGTGCAAGATTGTGCGAACAATTTCGCGATGAAAATACGGCCAAGAACTTGGATTTAGGTCAAAGATTTCCGTCTGGCGACCGTGTCAAAAAGCTTCTATCTTTATTTGTTTTTTTATTATTATTATTATTATTTTAATAGAAGAATTCGTTCGTCGATCGCTTGTTCTTTTTTACTTGAAAAGAAGAAATCTCTATGATATTCGTAAATTTTGCAGCATTAAACGAATGAAGCTGTTACTCGGAAAAGAGCAATCGATGAAACGATACTTTTTACAATGCTCTCTTTCGCTTCTGCTAGAAATATAAATCATAGATATGGATAAATGTCAATAATACATGTAGCAATATAAATTAGTATATCATATTTGTGTTGAAAGAATTAAGATACATCTACCTGATAGTAGTTAAAGGCTGACAGGTTAAAAGATTTTATTCCAAGTAAATTTATTTGTGTCACTTAGAGTACAGAAATAACAAAATAACTGCTTATAGTTGAAACGATAAAATAACACGTGTTGAAGTCTCAAAAAAAAAAAAAAAGTAAAAAGAGACAGATATTGAAAACATCAAGGTTAAAACGTTAACTACGCGAAGGGTAAACTGCTTTGTCATTAGATTCTCTCGAACATTTGTACAGGTCTTTTAACTACTTTTCACGTGATCGGCCGATCTTTTTCTTTGCACCGTGAAATATCCTTTTTACCTCTGTCACGCTTCCTCGATCGTTGACAAAATGTCGAGCGTCAAATATCGCGTAACGCAAAAAGATTCACTTACAAGCGTACGATAGTGGTTTTTGTACAAGCCGTGCTCGAAAAATAGCTCGGTTTCTACGCCAGGCAGGTTTTCTCGCCGAAGTACCCTGAACGTTTTGCATGAAAAATATCCTTCTTCTCGATGTACACGTGTAGATCCCGCAGAGCGATAGCTTTGAAGCGAAAGAAATAAAAGAAAAAGCCGTGCAAAAGGGGCGAGCTTTGCAGTTCGGAATAGTTCGCTCGTGTGCATATTTTTATCGGCTGGCAAAAAAATACAGCTATCGTCGTCTTTACGTGCCAAATGACTTCGAGACTTCGTTTTCGACACGTTCTTACGTGTACCGCGAACTTATAAACTTCAATTTCAAATATCGTTGCCAGCGCGAAGTCTGACATTTTCACGAAACCGGCTAAATCGAGCTTCTAAAACTTGTTTCAACTCTTATAGCTGCTACCCGTATTGTAATTTGCTGTAATTAACTGGGAATTTTCATTGTAAATTAACTCGTTGTGTACTCACAGGAAACGAACATTGTCACCTTTGTATGTGCGTGCAGGGTGGTATTCAGCAACAGTTGGTCGCAAGTTTAAAGGCAGCTTCTACGAGATAAAATAAGATAGAAACGAAGAATACAAAAATTCCCTTCGAATCTAGTTATCGATATTGACAAATTTAGCAGAAAAACTTCGGCGTAACGTGCAAACGGTAAGCGGAAAAGTTGATCTTTAAATAAATGGATGGATTAAGAGGAACATTTTTATCGAATACGCCTGAGAATCCTCGACTCTTGAAAAATATTACTTGAGAACACAGTGCGTCAGGAGATTAAGGAACTGCGAAATTAAGAAACTCGGACAAACTACGGCACTGAAGAGTTTTCGTTTCGACAGAAGGCGAAAGTTAAACACAATTTATAATTCTGTTCGGATCGAGACGACTGTCAAACATAGTAGTCCGGCGATGTAATTACTAAAATAATACGATCTAAGGTTCTAAAGAAGATTATCGTCTCCGAATGTATTCTTCGAAGACAAGAGTACAAAAAATCTTGAGGAAAAATATATTATTCCGTAAAAATTAAGATAAAAACAGATATTAATCTTGTAGTCCATCTAACGCAATAATTTCTGTTATTTCTCGTGTCACGTTAAAACAAATAAAGTACAATAAAGTGAAAAAAAATGATCAAGGTAGGACACACAAGAGGATCGATTAAACATTACAAAAATTGTTAAACCGCGTTAATATAAATATGAACCATTTATTTTCATTTATTTTTATTAATCGTCGAATGTAATCGCAGAATCGAATCGAATCGAATCGACCGAAGCTGTGATTGGTGCGAACAATTGGTAGTTGTTTAATTAAAAATTGCCACCCCCTCGAATATTCCGTGCGTATTCGGTCCAGATACGACGAATGCGAAAGTTTTTAATAGAATCGCGATCGTTTCGGCCGCGTATATTCGTAAATTAAAATGCTTTACGGGCATTTGCGATGCAAATATCTCAACGATCTGCAATTCATCGTACTATTTTTTCCCATTCGCTTACGTTAATATGTATGTACAATAAAGTGGCTGTGTGTTCGCGGATTCAACAGATTCAAGTGGCTTTCGCTCGTCCTCTGCAAGTACGGTTTCTCACGCGACCATCCGGACCCGGTCAATTAATACCGCCTGGCAAATACCGCCCTTCCAATCTCCATTAAGTGACAAAAAATTATAATAATCGATTCTCCACTGCACGCAATTAAGAATTTCAAATTGCCGATTTCAGGAAATACGAGTCGAATTATCTCGAAAGATAAACGTGCAAATCGTTTCGAACGTAATTGCGCGTTAAAACACAACGAAATAATTGTATTTAACACGACGATTAATTTTTGTAAACGATCTATGGTCTAAGTCGTTGGTAAATTACCGTCGAAATTTGCTTAGGCCAAGATCACGCATCTTTCGTTCAAACAAAGCACGTTACCAGGAAGCTGAAATTTGTTAAACACTAACTTTACGCATCTTACGTTAAATCTGGTGTTAAAAACGAAGAAACTTGTTAAAAGAAAACTCATCGAACTACGAAACGCGAGATTCCGCGGTGTTAATACACCGTACTTGGACCAAGTGAAACCTGAATAACTGCATAATGAGCAAGTGGAGTGTACACGTCGTTAGTTTTTCGCGAGGAATCTATTATGCAAATTTTCGTACGTACACGCCTCTATATAATATGATACTTTGCGTTTCAAAAACCATTAATAGCAGCGTACAACGAGAACCACTCAAGACTAAAAATCAATACAGAAAATACAGTGAATTGAATACATTTTCACCACGGAAACCAAACTGTAACACATTTTCCACGTGTCCTCGTTGCTTCATTTAAACATCGCTCGGTATCTCGCTTCGTTTAGTTATTCGTCGACGACGAAAAAATTGTCGACGGTATAAAGAACTTTACATTGGCGTACCTAGCGACTCGGATCTTTTAATGATTCCACGTTGCCTGCATTTTCATCGCATCTAACGATTCGCAAACCTTTACAAATCGCTTAAGAATCCGCTACCACTTGACACCGTAAACTCGCCAGAATTACACGTTGCATAGAACAGCGACGAAACAGAAAATATCGAGGATACCGCGTTACAGTACGCGTTCCAAGGCACAGACAGTGCCTTTGCAGAGGCTTAGTTACTTCCGTGGCTTTTATTATTACCGAGTTCGCCTCTAACGACCCGCAATCACGCCTCCTTCTAATCATTCAAAGTTCTGAGAAATAACGCGTTTCCTACTTACGTATTCGCAGTTTCTAGACGTTCGAGACCCGTGCAACTGCGAAGCCTCTCTAATCGCACGGTTCTCTGTTCTACCTACCCTCATCTTCGTCTATTAACGTTTCCCCCGTAACGTTACATACAATTGCAAACAAGCAACAATAATACGGTTTGATACAACGAGAACGTCCACTACCAACGATCAGTGCCAGACGTCGCAAGTTTCTCAGCTTCTTCAACCATCATCTCCGAGTAATTTTCGGTCTATGCAACTATTGTTTGAAGCATTTAGTTACCGTAACTGCGCCAAGTCTACGCGAGAAACACATTTGCGGTTAATCATCTCTGGCAAAGAACTTTGGGGTCGCGCTTCTAGTACGTGGTAACTTGTTTCCAAGTTAAGATTTTCAAGATACGTGAAAAAGGATTACAGTGTCAACCATACTAATGTATAAATTAATACGACTGACTAAAATGGCAACCAGATTTGAATTATTTTTTTCCAGATATGTCCAGCTACTCTCAAATAAATAGTTAATTCACAACTGTCGTCACTACGATTCTGTCACGTAGGAGACACGAGAAATCACGAAACCGATAGATCGACGGTGATCTTGTGGCAACAACCATACCCAAATCCACGTCATTCCATACTACCTGACAGTGAACCGCCAGGCTTTGACCTGATCTTTGCAAAGTCAGCATAATACCGCCATTTGGAAAAATGATTCCACAAGAAGCGCTAAACGCGCATGCAAACTATGTTATATTGATAAAAGACGTCGAACGGACCGATCAAAGACACGAGAGAATTTAAAGAAAACAACGACTTATCGTGCAAATTGTCCCGACCAACCTCAGCTTTTTGTACAGAACGCTTTAAAGTTTTACATTCTAAATAATTTTCTTAATAAACCATTTTCCGTATTACTTTTATAACAATTCGATAGTTTTATTACTTCCTGTGGAATATCTTTTCAAATACTTACGACGATCCTTCGCAAGTAGGCAAATAAGCATCCCACGACTAGGGTGACACGGCTCGATCGGAAACTTTGCTGTCGTCCGAATACGGGTGACACGACAGTCAACGTGTTAATATTGTCTTATTGAAATTTTATCGATTGACCTGTGGCGGATCGGTACCAACAGGGCGCCGACAGGTCGAGGCATCAACGCGGTCGTAACACCTCCCGGGCGATCCGCGGGTACCAACCGCCAACGCCAGAGGGCTACTACGACGACAACGAGTCTGTCTGTCTCGCTAGCGGTCGAATATACGCTGTAACGATACAAATACCGCACCTAGCGAGACTCCCTCTACGTCCAAGGCAGGGACTACCGGGCACAGCCTTACTGACGAGTCCGCCGGTAGTCCCGGGACGAAACGCGAATTCTCTTTTCACAGCAACTACAGCAGCTGGCAGCAACTACACTTCCTACAGATCAAACTATACAGCATTGATCTAAAAATTGAAATAAAAGGAAACAGAATAGGAACAAAAAAGATACGCGAGAGCAACCGATCAGAATGCACCGACGATGATTGCACAATTTACTTCAAGCACGTCACGGTCCAACGATGTTAACTCACCGGTGCATCTTTCGGCGGCGTATTCTCCAATTGCGTAGACAGTTTCCAGTAGATCGCGATCGCGATACCGTCCTCAATTATGATAAATTGCGTATAATTATGTCGAGGGCCGGCACGCTTCACGGGGAGAGCGGGGACGGAGCAACTTGGGGGCAGTTTATCTGGCTGATAAAAGGGTAGACGAAGGAAGGTAGACACGGGAATGAACGATTTGCATGCTACCGACTTAATCAACACCCACACCTTATGAACGATCCTTTACCACCATCTACCGAGTAAGGTCTCTTCGAGCTGGCTTATCGCGATACGAAAAATGGTCGAATGTCATGCTCGCCAATATTTCCCTTGGCCAGGCAGCCTGGTTGTACCGAGACAATAATCTCGAGCTTGCATCACGTTTTTAAACGAAACGCTCGGATGTTTAGCAACCGACGCTAAAGACTTTCGACAGATTTGTTGCTAGGTCGAGCTACGAGAATCCAGCGTTCGGAACTCTAACGACGTCCCGGCCGGAAGAGCTGTCAGAGCGCACAGCAATTCCACATGAAAGCTGGCAATTTTGTAGAAACGTATGGAAGCTGTATTGTCGGCGATCATCTTCCCTTTCGCAGTATGCGCTTGGTACTTTTAACCTCGCTTTTATTATCGCCTCCTCGGCTGATTAAATAAAGTTAGAAGTGTGTCACGGCTAATCTAGTGTAGCACACAAAATTATACATATCTCAATAATGTTAATGCCTAGATCGTTCGCGAAAGCTGAAAGCTCGAAACTGAAACAAGATATTCTGATACTACGTGTTAAAGACATGATCTCGCTGCATTAAAAAATCTGTATTTTACAAATAGCTGAGTCAATTAAATGTACGAGGAGACTGGATATTTGAATAAACAGCCTTTGACACGATTATAACTGCTAAAGCTACAAGAATTAATACGAGCGACCGAAGCGAGACGAGCTAAGTGAATCGAATGTTTCGTTAACGAGGCAACCAGCGTATGATAACGACACCTAACGATCCGAAACTGCTATAGAACGGCAAGACGATTTCGTCGTCAAGCGAAAGGAGAATGGTCCATAAAGTAGCGACACGTTCCTCGAACGCGGCAAACATTACATTAAACGATCGTTAAGCAATTTCGTGGTGGTGATTGCGTAGCCGATAGTTGGTCCGATTGTGGGAATAATTTGCCAAGGAGAAAGTAGGCGCCGAGACCGTAAACCAGCGCTGTTAATGTCCCCTCTCGGTGGTGGAGATCAGAAATTACACGGGCAGGTTCGCGTTCAAGTTTCGAATGCGTCTACTTTCGAGATCGGCGAGAAGATCGTCACGGATTTCCAAGTTGTCCTTGTACGAGCGAAACGGCTGCTTTTCATGCGATCACGAGAAGGGTGGTAACCAGTGATAGGATCAAGTTCGATATGTCCTTATAAATCCAAATCAAATCCGATAGCCAAGGTTCACGTCACAGGATTCGAACACTGGTCGTAACGTATAATAATGTGGTTCGTTCGTTGTATCACATTTGTCAAATATTCTGAATATTCTGAATAATAGAAAATTCTCAATGCGAGAATTGATTGTAAATTTTAATAAACAAAAAAACACACACTCTCTCTCTCTCTCTCTTTTCTCTCTTCCCCAGCACTCTTACGATTCTTAGTTTACGCCTTAAATTTACAACTTATACTATCCCGAGAAAACTCGAACTTGAATATATGATAGACCAAGCGTATACCCCCTTTTTTTGATACTACACAAATAATCGTTGCTTCACGATACGTAGTGAACAATTACGACGATGGTATGTGAAAAATAAACAAGTAAAAATGATTTTAAGAGAACGGAGAATTTCTGCTAAGATGCTCATCAAATTTCAAACTTATTCGATCGATGTTCCACTCTACTTGAGCGTATTTTCTTCGTTTCCTAAAGTACTGCTTCCTTTTTTCGAAATGCTTATAAAGAGTTGTATAGAATCGAGTCAGCCAATGTTAACCTACTTACGAGCGTACTTGAGCTTGTCACTAATGGTAACTGGTAAATAGAGCAGAAGAGAACTCGTTTGTCAGAATGTAGCCTGTGAAAAGTGACTTATACCTCATCTCTTGGTCAGCCAAGGCTGCATTAGCGATTACGTGCTCGCCACGGCTGCGTGTTTAAGCGACTCCCTTGTTTCTTTATCACGTTCACGTGTCAGTATGTAATGTCATTGCGACGCAATATGTATGCGACGATTTATCATTCCGCAAAAATGAAATGTTACACGTAATTCAGGGTCGTTAACTCTCCCTTCTTATTTGCACTCGGTGCGCTAGCTGCCGAGAAAATCGCTCGTTCCCCGGCTTAATGCCACCAGACGTTACTAGCCGGGCCGTGCCTCGTTCGTGGAACACCTTGATACGAATGATGATGTTGGAAAACGTTACCACCAAACGCGGTTAAAATGGAATCGAAATAACGTAGGCGAGGAAGTTCTTTGGAAATGGGCTCCGTTTGATGGATCATGCCAGTTCTCTGCTAATGCTTCGTGTACTCTGTTCTTAGTCTGTTGTTGCAGTTTGCGCTGTTGTAATCTGACATTAATGGGAGCACAATCGCGAAATCGGATTGTGTTTATATTTTACATCTGACATTTTCTTACGCGATACCAGTTGAATTCTCAGTTAGCGTGTACTTGTGCAGACGCTTACGAGTCGTGTTACGATTGACTTATTTCTCAATGTAACTGTTTCCTCTCATGGCACGTATTACGTAGAAAACGAACCTTCATATTATCCATCAAGCCATTTTTTTCATTCCTTGCTTCTGTATTATCTTACTACTACGTTTAGTTTATTTACAATGAGTAGATTAAACAGACGTTGATTAAACAGGAAACGATGGCTCTTTAACGTGAACTAATCGCAATAGCGTACTATAATTTAAACAACTAAATAGTTAATTTGCAACTCTCGTCACCACGGATCCAACGCTCTCTTTCTCTCTCACGCGGACCACGCTCTCTCGACAACGCAGTTCGCACTCTCCGGTTTCTCCACTGACACTAACTGTTAATTCGTCTTTCTCCCTTAGCATCCCTTTGTCTTTTGTCTCAACCCCACCACGCACGTGTTCCGCAACCGCTCGTGACCAGGGCCACGCAGGCCTTTTCCATGAAACTACTCGATCGAAGGACCGGCGACACAGTGATGGGCCTGTCGGCACTTCGGCTTTCTCGCGACATTGTTTATAGTTCGCCCGATATCTCTTAGACCTTTCGTCCACGATATTACACTTCTGAATAGTATTTCCTATTATTCGTGCTCTAATGGATCCAAATAAATAAATTACAAACCCGTTTCTTCCCATCCTTTAACGCTCATCGTCTTTCCCGGTTACGAGAATAAATGAGTTGCATTCACAGACAACGACACCTTACAAACTTTAAAGTCGAAAAATAAAGCACGCGTGAAAGAAACGAAGTGGACTGAGGAAAAAGGGGGTTATCGTTAGTCAAACTGAACTCGATGAAACGATGAATCTGCCAGGACCGGTTTACAATGCGACGGGATGCGGGTGAATTTTTTCTCGGCTTTCCATTTAAGCGACTTAACGATTTATGCATCGTGGACGCTCCAACAGCCTCGAAACACGAGGCTGTATACTCTTCTCATCAACCGTCCAACGTTGTAATCCCGTTCCTTTGTTATCCTTGAAATTGTTTCTGTATTATCGGCCGAACAAACATCCAACGCTGCTCTATTATCATTGTTATTATCATCGCGCTATAACATCGACATCGATGAAATGCGGCAACCAAGAGGGACCGCGCTCTTGTCTCGCGCGGTAAACGCGCACAAATTGAATTCTTCCTCAACGAGCAACGCCTGTAGTTACAACACCCTTTTCATGCTTCGTTCTCGCGCTTTTGTCGATTCAAATGCGTCACGAGCTCGAGCTTTCAACATTTTCCATCTAAAATAGTTTTCCATCTAGGAATTTCTTTCTCCTTAAATATTTTCGAAATTCGGTGATTCCCTGCTGCTGTTCTTCGTTGTAGAATATACGCCATAGCGATTTATATCAGTTATTGAGGTTAGGTCTGTTTCGATAGAGATATCGATGAAACGTTTGATCATAGATCGACTTTTTTAACTTGTAGAATACAAAATAGTACGATAATAATTATATGTACGATAATAGTACGATAATAAAATATAGATTTTATTATTCTTATTCTGTTCAACGAGATATTGCCTCGACATAACCTCAATTCCGAACTACGAACTCTGTCGATTCTTAACTCTCGTTTTTAACTGTTTTGCCTATCTGTACATTTCCTTTTTCAGTTTCTCTGAAAGAAATTTGAGCGCTTCTACCAAAAAACCGCGATCTACAACGAAGTGGCATATAATGTTCGTATAATTTCAGCACTCGAACCAAATTCTCACTTTTCACGTTTCCAAGATTTTTGAAGCTAACGATGTAATATCGAGATTTTTCTTTTGTACCGTATATTATTAATTTCCATCATCTTTATAGCCTTGTATTTGTATAATTTCAATTAGTACATCCTATTGCATATTATTCATAACAACGAGACATCGATCTCCATTAACCCCCTGTTTTTAACGATAAAATTCCCAACAATTTCAACGGGATCGCGTCCATCGAAAGTCGTTAGTCTGATTAAACCAACGAAAGATAGAACAGGCGATTGCCCGGAAGCTATGAATGAAATTTCGGGTTGGAGACAAACAGCTTGGATATATGGGACGTGAGGATGAGTGGTCTATGACAGTGGTCGGAACTAGTTCAAAGACACTAATTTGTAATGCACACGGCCGGACACTCTTCA
Source organism: Bombus bifarius (assembly GCF_011952205.1). Classification (NCBI taxonomy): domain Eukaryota; kingdom Metazoa; phylum Arthropoda; class Insecta; order Hymenoptera; family Apidae; genus Bombus; species Bombus bifarius. The sequence continues at coordinate 5,281,002 of NW_022884356.1, forward strand.
ACTTCTGATGACCTTCCCCGGCAAGTTACCGTGATGCATGTCGGCGTCGTTGAGAAACTCTCCGCTACGGATACGTAGATTTCCACCGTGTTGTCTTGTTTGCAACGGCCCTTGTACCTTTCACTGGAAAATGTAGCTCCGGTCCTTTGAAACCGCCCGGCCAGCCAGGCCCTTAATCAAAGTTGACAAAGTTACCGGCGTTCCTTCCGCGGTACTTGAGGATTTATTTGTAAACGTGGCATCAAACAGAAATTACGAACGGTTTGGAGGAAAACCTGTGGCCGGCAGTTCCTTCCACCAACCCTTTGTAACGCGCGGAACTGATTTCACCCATGCGGACAATTAACGAGGACAATTAGCAATCCACTGCGACGAACTCGAGAATATCGACAAAACTTGCGCAGCTACTTCGACTACAACAAATATTTATGATAAACGGCAGGAAGATTCTCTCCTGCGTCTTTCATTTGCGTGCTTCCAAATATCATTCATTCGCTACGAAACAAGGGTCCATTACGATCAGCGAGCAGGAAACAATTGCGTTGCCTCTTACGATGTTCGTGGAACCGATTATGCAGCGGATGAAATTGTTTACCGACAATAGGTGTATTTAAACGCTTAATAACGATAACAGGTAAACGAGTTGGCGATATAAAGTTTAATTAAATACATATTTACCGAACCAAGTTCCTATCTCTTAGCTGAAGCTTGACGTTAAATACTAGCTCTAGTACTCAGTGCGTTAGTATTTTATTCAGTCTCCCATTGTTACCTCCCATCCCATCGTCTTTGCCTTTTCAGTTCATCTCGAATGCCCTCGCTGCGTCCGAAAAATTCCCCACCAGTTACATTTCTCCAGCATTGTGCTACCCTGACAAGCTTAGAATAGGAATTCAAGGCGGTGAATGGGGAAAAGCCGAAAGGCACGATCACGCACAATTGCAACGATGGGCGCTGAACGTTTCCACGTAGTTTCGCGGTCGGCTAACTTCTGTCGGCACAGCGTACGGATATCTTGTCGGTAGGTAAGTTGGCGGCCGTGGCCCAGCGAAAAGTGAAAATTTTCGCGCGATCCTGACACCAGCGCCCATAAATTTCCGCAAGAACTCTCGTCGTGGACAAAGCGGCGTGCTTCTCCGCTGCCGGGAACTTTCCAACTGGTGAAAAAGTGAGACACGCGGGACAGCGTTTACGCGTGGCAAGAAAGGTACCGGGCTGGAGAGGGAAAAAAGTCAGGGAACCGGTGATGAAAGAAGCCATTTTTTCTGCTAGATAGGCGAACTGTTCCTTCCGCAAAATGATATTTCATAATTATCGCCGTCCATTCTTCTGTTTTTCTTCTTACTGTACTTGTAATTGTTGCGGTTGCACAATACGATATGAGCAACGTGTCTTTTTTATATCTTCGATAAGATTGATATAATAATTGAAACGTACATAAGCCGTTGTAATTTTAAACTGTAAAATTTTTAATATCGTCGCAGGTGCTTTAATCGACGGAAAATGTAGTTGGTGCGTTACTTAAAAAAAATATCAGCATTATGGAGGCGGTTTAATGGCCAATTAAAATAGTTTCTGGCACGTTGGAGGGCTTGCAAAGTTTCTTCTTCGAATATTAAAAATTTCAGTTTTCCCAACTCTCGATAATAAAATCATTAACTGTTAATAACAGAATATATAATTATAAAAATCTGAATAATAATAATAATCGTGAAAAATAATATTTTCGCACGGTTATGACGCTAATAAAATTTTTAAATGCTTCCTATATAACGTATTCGTGAAAATGGCTTTCTGCAAGTTGCCAAATACTTTTCTTTTGCCACTCTATTTAAATTACATTGCGAGTGCGTTGAATACACGATAACGTATTTGCGAATTGTCACGTGAATTATTGATTATACGAAGCACGCAACTATCCGAGTCCATGACGCGGCACGATTTTTCGAAAACGAAGAAAACAATGAACGAATAAAACATATGCGTCGAAACTGATTTGATTTTCCAGCGTGCAGCGCTCATGAATTTCAAAACATTTTCAAACTTGGTGCCGGCTCGCATAGAAAAGTGGATTGCATCAGACCGTACGAAATTCGTCGCAGTGTACTCAAGGCAACGCTGCTCCACGATGAATAATTACGCAATCATCTCGTTGCAACAATATCGCAATAACGTTCTCCGTAACAGTTAAACAGTAATTTCCGTTTCGCGTCATTTGTTATGCAACATGTCCTAGCCAACGCAATGCATACATTCATTTGCGCAATAATTGCTGAAACATCAACGACACGTTTGGGACAGAAGATGCGACGAATCTAGAATTCCATCCTCGAAAATCCCAAACAATCGTATCACCTTCGAATATCGTGTTTCTGGGTTCGAGACATCGATAAATCGATTACGTATTTAGCTTTTTCAACGCCGAATTCCTTTTCAGCCTGCGAGAAACATATTTTTTCAGACGAGCTTGTAAAGACGAAGATGTTTGTTTGATCTACGAGTTCTACGAAACCCACGTATCCTCGGTGATACGAAAATTAAGAACAGTATTTTATCTTTACTGTCTGGATGTTTATGCAAATTCATGTTTTTACGAAGAAAACTAAAGCGGTAGAACCTACGTTAACAATTCTACAAATTGGAAACTACACAAGAGCGATGGTGTCATAAACATAATTTTCTAAATGTACCTTAGAATTTACCATCGTTTGTATCAATTTCTTGGCACGAGTGAAACGAAAAGATTAAGAAGAAGCGAAAACAGATCGGTTCGACGCCTGAGAAGTTGAAACGTTATAACGAGTGTACTATACTTGGCACATATATTTTCTATATTTTTACGCATACCATAAATCTGTACACCTTTAAATTCCCTATAAACTATAAAAATATAACTTGGCAACTTTGAAATCTGAAAATCTTTCAACCGCGAAAAATCAAACCTGAAGCCTGCCCTTGTCGATCACTGGCGGAGAGAGCACCAGCTCTCGCCACGTTTCTCCGCCCATAGTACAGCGAATCGGTCCTCGAGAAAACGAGGAAATAGCATAGGGAAAGAATCGCCAAGCCTTTCTTCGTCCTTCCGACGATCTCTCTTGGCAGAATTTTTTTTCTTAACGATGATCTTTTTACGATTTTTCAGAATGCTGGCAACTCGTGATAAAAAGCGTGAACGTACCGGCGACGGTGAAGGCCGACGACACCGATTACGTGATCCTAGACTGTGACTACGATCTCGAGAACACGCCGAGCAAGGGATTAGTCGTGAAATGGTTCTTCAACACCAACGAAGTGGCTTACCAATGGATATACGGCAGGGAACCTTTGGCTGGAGATACCGCGCGGAAGTACATCGACCTGCAGTACAAAGCCAGCGACGATCCGTACACCAAGTACCGAGCCATGAAATTGAATAAGCCCGGTATCGATCTTACCGGCGAGTACACGTGCGTCATATTCACTTACGCGGACGAGCAGTCTGCAAGCGGCTCCATGGTTGTGTATTGTAAGTATCCCGCTATTTACGGCCAACCGCCATTGATTTACGATCCTTTATGTCGATTTATGCTGGATAGAATGCCAGGCCAATTATCCTTCTACCGGTATGGTTCCGCGATTTTCTTCTTTTTCCTCTCTCTCTCTCTCTCTCTTTTTATCTTCTCTTTTTTAACCTACCATTCACCGTAGCTTACTTCTTTATTCCTCTATTCGATTGCAAACGCGTGTCGCGTCAACGATGAATATCACGATCTCGATTTCTCACTGCCAACAGACGTTGCTTCGCGCCAACGTTACGATAATCGCTCTAATTGTTGGTATTTATTCAGTAACAGATATAATGTAAGAGTTAAACCTATTAGTTACCCGATTACTTGACACGACGGATCAGATGCACCTTCGATAGATGCACCTTGGTATGTTACAATACATCGCGATCTTAAGATACCCACAGTTAAAGAAGAAATATCCAAATTCAGTAACAGATATAATATAACAGTTAACAACCACCAAAACCCATCAGTTACTTGACACGACGGATCAGATCCGCAGACTAAAAACACAATGGCCTTTAGATTTAAGCATTAGATTCAACTATAATCAAACATACTATACACTCTTATAGTGCAAGTTACAGTACCACGCCAAAATAATTTACTTTTAATTGTCAATGAGAATTAATCGTAAAAATTCTATCAAATAAAAAAAAATCAGTAATAGATATAACATAAGAATTAACAACCACCAAAACTCACTAGTTACCCAATTACTTGACACGACGGATCAGATCCGCAGACTAAAAACACAATGCCCTTTAGATTTAAGCATTAGATTCAACTACAATCAAACATACTATACATTCTTATAATCCAAGTTACAGTACCACGCCAAAATAATTTACTTTTAATTGTCAATGAGAATTGATCGTAAAAATTCTGTCAAATAAAAAAAAATCAGTAATAGATATAACATAAGAATTAACAACCACCAAAACTCACTAGTTACCCAATTACTTGACTCGACGGATCAGATCCGCAGACTAAAAACACAATGGCCTTTAGATTTAAGCATTAGATTCAACTATAATCAAACATACTATACACTCTTATAATCCAAGTTACAGTACCACGCCAAAATAATTTACTTTTAATTGTCAATGAGAATTGATCGTAAAAATTCTATCAAATAAAAAAAAAAGAAAATTTTTGGTATTCCACATTGGTATTATCTTAGTATCTTAGCACGTTGGTATCTAGTTATAGCGCGAACAAGATTGCGAAATATTTCCTGTGACACGCGCTGTATATTTATAGAAGATTTGCAGAAGAATTGCAGAAGATCGCAATATTGGCTTGATTTCGTAAAGATTAAACTAGATTTAAATTCTCTTCGCGTGTAATCGGCACACTCAACCACACCGTCAAATATTCAATTCTAGATGATAATATCGACGTCAACAACGCAGATCGAAACGTCAGATTTCAGCTGAGATTATTAATATAATCCACGGATTTATCGATATTTCTTTCTTTTTTTTCTTTTTTGTATCGAATATGAAATCGGGATAGTGTCGAGTCAGGCGGTAGTTTCGCTCCTCATCCTCCACCATCATTCTCCCGGAAGGATCGATTGTTCCTCGAGGAACCGTTTAAAATGCTTCAAAGAGGAATCGAGCTGATCGGTCAGGTTTCTTCGGCGAGAAGAATATTATCAGCAAAGAACGATGTAATTTCCCTTTTGCCTGTTGTCGTTCCAAGAAGAGGATAATTTTCGGCATAATTTAGGACGCAATGGCGACAGAAAAGAATCGATGACACAGATTCCGATATCCGTTTCGCCGAGAATATCGTCCAGTCAATATCAGCTATCAAAAAGTATCGCTCGAAAAATGGTGTGACGTAAGACACGATAAGACGACAGTCTGTTAAAAAGTTTCCGGAGATGAGGAAATATAATGTCTCATAACGGACATGAGGTAATTCGAGGGAATATGATCCGTTAAAAAAATTGATTAGAAACTTTTCGAATAATAATTTAGTAACTAATAACATATAAAAGATAGTATTCTATAATATTTCGCTATCGCATAACAAATATCCCTTTTCAGAAGATATTTGGAAACATTCGATTCGAATTAATTTCGTTCGTGTATTTGAGGTGGTTGGTGAAGGTGCCCACAAGAAATACTCTTGATGTTCAACAAAAAGGTTTATTAAACTATCAACAGTCAACAATTTACTATCAAAACTATCAAAACTAACTATCAAAATTCTCGAACGCAAATCGTAGGTTAAGGGGTTAAAGTTCATGAAACTTTAGTCTATTAATTCCGTTATTCGCTTAATAACATTCTTGGAGCTACTACGTTTTAGATACTACTGTGATTTAATACAGTGATTAAAAATACACCCAAAGCCTAGCCGGGGGCGACCGAAATCACCCTGAAAGTATAATCCAATTTTCGGAGCGCGCAATTTTTCAGTAACGGCTTAGCGTCGGCTATCGATGTGGCAAGATTTTTTCTCTTTCTTTTTTCTCCCGTTTTCCCCCCCCCCCCCTTTTTTTTTTTAAATCCTATTGACGCTATTGGAATTCTGTTTTCGCGCGCATTAAATAAAACAAGAATATAAAGAGGAGCGAAACGAAAGAAATGTAAAAATGGGACAACAGAAACGAGAGACGCGACGCTATTGCTCTCACGACATTGACTTCGAAACTCTGATTGTACACTCGCCGTGAAAAGATATATACAATATATATACAGTAGGAGACAAAAATACGTGGACAGATAATGGAAATAGGTGCAGGTGTTTACGCAAACGTATAAATATTAATTTCAATTATTTACTATTTTATTTTTTATTTATTATTGCTTAGTCCGTGCCTTTCGGCTTTGGACGAGCTTTCGGCTTTACATCTCGTTTACCTATTTCGCTTCTTGTATATCTACCTCTCCTCTTATCCATTCTATTATATCGCACTCCCTTAATTATTCTGTCTCTAAAACCATGGCAACTTTTGGGCTTTTGCCTCCTTCCTGTGCTTCCTTATTGCCGTCCCTCCCCGTCTTGTATTGCCCTTTTCTTCTCTATTATTGTCTTTAGTTCTGTCAGTCTTTCTCCAGTCTCGTTTAGTATTTCAGTTATTTACTAAATAAAACTACAAAGACACGTAAGAAATAAAATTGAAGTATATGACACTGCACGATACTAGTTCGGTTATAGTTCATCGATACCCACTTCCACCACCTGTCCAATTATTTTTGTCACCGACTGTAAACGAACGTGTTAAGATATCGCGTGTTGCTTTGTGACGCATGATAAGTACGCAATATTTGTCAAGTCATGTAGCATTTTTACACGCCCCGCGTAGTTTGACGTGACGTCCCGCGAGCTAGAGTGATGTCGCGTGAAATAATTCTTGAAATTGCAACGCGACACGGAACAAAAGGCGCCGCCAGGCTCGATCGAAACGAAACCAGAGACCGACGTTCGTTCTCCACAGAGCCCGTGAATTTTTACCTGCGCGACAATAATTTGTTACGCGCGTAATTAGCACCGAAACGGTTTCAATCATAATCAGAGAGTACACGCGTCACGCACGATGTAATTAACCTGGACGATTAAAAAGGATAAAAATGGAACGGGAGTGACGATACTCGCGTCGAGGAGAAATTTCACAATTCACACAAAGAATTATTATAATCCTTAACACGTTGACTGCCGCGCCTGTTTTCGATGAAATCTCCTTCAGGCCACGAGTGTGGCGTAGATTATTCCGACCGAATGGTTTCTTATGCCACCACAGTTAGAAAAGGAATCAAATGGTAACGAAAACTTGGCATTCGACTTCTTCTGGGAATTTCTGTTGTAAACGCTTTCACGGTTTACGAAATTGCAACAAGGAAGGATGTAAATATTAGAAGATTTAGAGAATTATTGGCTGCAAAATTATTAGGCTTGTCTGAGAATACAAAAAATCCTTGTCTTACACAGAGTCAGCATAATGTCGCCGTTTGGAAAAATGATTCCGGAAGAAGCGTTAGACGCGCACGCAAACTATGTTATGCGGATAAAAGACGTCGAATTTAAAGAAAACAACCACTTATCGTGCAAATTGTCCCGACCAACCTCAGCTTTGTACAGAACGCTTTAAAGTTGTACATTCTAAGTAATTTTCTCAATAAACCATTTTCATATTACTTTTATAACAATTCGATAGTTTTATTACTTTCTGTGGAATATCTTTTCAAATACTTACGACGATCCTTCGCAAGTAGGCAAATAAGCATCCCACGACTAGGGTGACACGGTCCGATCAGCTGTTACCCGAATATGGGTAACGCGACAGTCAACGTGTTAATGGTTAACGCTAGAACTACCGATAGTTAACACGAAGCTGTTTCTACCACAACCAGTCCAAATGACTGGTCTTTAAAAAATACGTAATAATAGAATATTTTTACATTTTTCGATTTACTACTTTCTTACAGAAGGAATTCCATGTTATGTAGTATATTTTTGGTATTATTAATCCATCCGGGACCATCGTCCCTAAACGAGGATTGACACATTTATAAAATCGTAGAACCAGTCGTTTTGACTGCTGTGGCATTTCTAGTGTTAGCGTCTAGCGATCGATTCGCAATTTTCCTGATAATTGATATCGTCATATCGAATGATACGCAGTAAAAATTTTCAAAACGTGTGACAAGTTGTACGGAACGAGGAAATTGATTAATTGGGGTTCGATAAACAGATTGCAGAACCCTTTTACACTTCGACAAGTGCCAATCATTTTGACTGGTATTTGTATAAGTAGCTTTAATACGAAATTATTTTCACTTTGAATACATAAAAAACAAAATAAAATTCTGAAAAATATTATTCTTTTAGCTATCGTTGCGAAAGTCATTGCACCATTGCGGAAGAAGATATAACAACACGAAGTAGGAATTTTAAAATAAAATTGCAAAACCAATCAATTTGACTGATGCGATAGTTCTAGTGTTAACATAAGTCTTAGTATAGCTTTATAATACGTGAAATAATATCGAAATGTTTTTACTACGAGTATACTATTCGTCGAATAAATTTTTCCAATAACAACGTGTTTTTAATACTTTGTTGTTTGACTTTTGCGATAAGTGGATTACGTGATGCTCCATGATAATTATTCGATCGATCGTTATCATTGTTTTATCGGATTATAAACACATCCTGATAAATATGTGTGTATGCTATTTCGTTTTTCTTTCGAAATTTAGTAAATTTATTTATATGTGACTGTGAAATTGAAATACGATGATTGGAGTAAGGTGTTACGCAAAATGATACATTTGATAACGATATAAATAGGGGAAGGGTATTAATAAAAAGGTTGTTTGAATTTATAATTATACCAGATGAATTTGTAATACGTTATCCATCCATGTCGATAAAAATTATACGTTGAATTTTCAGATATTCGGAAAATTAACAAAACTACGCGACAGTGTGATTAACGCGACACCTACGATGATATCTTTACAGGTGGAAATCGTTCGGTTTCGATATCAGGCAAATGTAAATGAGACTTTAATTAAATAAGCAAATTACCCTTGAAAAACAGTTATATATTCCCTCGTGAGGTAATTAAATTGGTAAAACGTAATATGCACACAATAACAACTTTCCTATGAACAATAACAATTAATTTTACCAAAAACATTATCTAATGGGCATAAATTAATTATGAAATTTGCAAAGGATATGTAATTACAAAATACCAGAACGAAATCAACTTCGCTCCAGGTGCATCCAATTCTAATTAATGAAAATTAATATTGTTAATATCTTCAAAATCGTTTTAGCATCGTTTACAACGTTATACTTCTTGCTCATCAAATTCCCAGTGAAGTAGCTTTAACTTATCAAAGCATTTTAATACGAAATTTTATGCTCCAACGATTCTATTCGTGAAACACGTAATTAACTTGTTTGTTTTAACAGTTTCTTAGCTTCGCTTTCTACTCTTTTGATACAACCACTCGGTTTTAATTAAATTACATTTCAACTATATTGCGTAACGTGAAGTCTAAAAACGATATAAGATTTGTTGCATCATCTTTATCGTGTAAGTTGATAAAAATAAAAGTCTGTACAAATATCTCTTTAAATTCTAACATTTTTTTTCTTTTTTATTTGAATAAATCGTTAATACACTTTTGCTGCAAATTCCTTCCCTCCATTCGTTTCCAAAAATACATTCCAAAAGATATTCGTTGCAATTTTCTTTTTGACAATTACCTACAACGCTACCTAAAATTTCCTATTTTTTCCAATTAAAATTTTCCTCCAGTCTCGTTCATCCTATAACGCCGTTCTGTATTCCCTAACACCATGTTATTGCCAATTCCAATTTCAACGAATCATCCAAACGTGCGAGAGGATTCTCGTAATTCGGCACACCGTATACACGAAACAAAGAGGATAGATATGTTCGTGGAGTGACGTTCGGGTATTCTTCGGCAATAAAGTCGATGACTAATTATCGATCCGTGAAAGAGAAACTACGCATCGTGTGACGCGCGAGCAACACGCAAGAGATCAAAGTGCCGCCCTCTCCAAGTGCTTGCAAATATTTACCTGGCAAGGTTGAGGCAGCGTAACTTACGGACAAATTATTTTCACGATAAGACGCCGGTTCACGATGAAAAACTTTCCGCGATCTTTTCGACGATTTAAAATGCTAACCGGCAACAGTTATACACTGACCTGTACCATTATTATAACACTTACTTACTATGTATAAATTAACTTACAGAAGACATTGACAATAGACTCGTCTCCTACAAATAAATTGTTGACACTTTATGCGTTTATCGGAAATTGAAATCTCCAAAAATGCATCGTAGGCGTATAATATTCAAAAAAATATATCCAAAAAAATGTTCGGAATTTTCAGTAGCCGTCCGTTTATGGCACGGACAGGTCCATTCCTCCCCTAGTTGTAAACCTAAGGAATCATAGGTCAGGGAAACCCCCGGTCGGGAAGGCACGACGGATGGACGAGACTCAATGGCTGGGAGAGAGAATCAGCAACGTACTAAGACGGCTCATCGTGAGACATCGTACCGGGTGAAATATTTCACTCCCAACAAGATCTTACCACCGCCGTGTTCATAACATCACACTTTACTTTTATATAAAATGTGCAAATTTTATAGAACAGTGCTGGATTACTCTAACTAGTTGATCTATTAGATTACTAGATCTACTAGTGTTACGTCGCGTGAAACAATTCGTACACCATCCCTCGTTGCCCGGCCATCAACAGTCCACGTGTCATTATTCAGACTCTGAATAAACCTAAGGGCCCACCATAGAACGTAAACACTTTGAAGTTAATGTTTTTAACGTAGTCCTTTTCGCTTGAAGGAATCGGTAATCCTGTAAGTATTTTGTTTTATGAATGGTCCTTAGAACAGTCCTTAGGTTTATTGTGCGCTCTTACAAATTACGGAAAAGCGGGTTTTCTCGTGAAGAATGTCACACACGAGCCACGTTGGTAAGAGGCTTCCTCCACCTATTCTCATTCATTAACGTTGGTCATAACCAATGGGCTTACCCTCGCCTGTCTAACGAAAAGTGTCAGCAACGAATCCGCTTTCTTCGTATCTAAAACCCACCCACAACGAGCTTTCCTGCGTGATGACACGAGAGCGAAGATTCTGTAAAAGTCAGTTATCACAGTCGCCAAGTCGAAGACAGTCGATCGACAGAAGTCAAATCACCACAGTGGTCAAGTCAGAGTCGAATCTCGACAACAGTGAAAGTCAAGACATAGTCGCCAAGTCAGAGTCGAATCTCGAAAACAGTGAAAGTCAAGACACAGTGGCCAAGTCAGAGTCGAATCTCGACAATAGTGAAAGTCAAGACATAGTCGCCAAGTCAGGGTCGAATCTCGACAACAGTGAAGGTCAAGACATAGTCGCCAAGTCAGGGTCGAATCTCGACAACAGTGAAAGTCAAGACATAGTCGCCAAGTCAGAGTCGAATCTCGACAACAGTGAAAGTCAAGACACAGTCGCCAAGTCAGGGTCGAATCTCGACAACAGTGAAAGTCAAGACATAGTCGCCAAGTCAGGGTCGAATCTCGACAACAGTGAAGGTCAAGACATAGTCGCCAAGTCAGAGTCGAATCTCGACAATAGTGAAAGTCAAGACATAGTCGCCAAGTCAGGGTCGAATCTCGAAAACAGTGAAAGTCAAGACACAGTCGCCGATACGAAAAGAGTCTCAGGCCGTACTCGCTCGCAGTTTGGCAGTCAACATACTCACAATTGTATCAAATATTGAAGTTATTGAATTGTTGGAAATATAAATATTATAACCTGTTAAAATCAGCGTTATACTCATTCAACCACCCCTATTATTCTAATCGAAATAGGGGATCGATCTATTCGTGGCGTCGATTATTCGAATCGTAATGGGAATTTGCGACTCCCGTTGACGCGCTTCTTCGAGATCGCGCCTCTCCGCGAACGATCGAAACAACTAGATCTACCAGATTACTCGATCTGTTAAACCTCTTCCACCTTGAGTCATTAAGTCATTCGAGGTACGCGATATCGACCGATCGATTTGACCTGACCAGTTGCTCTTTAGTCGATAATTCGCAACAACAAGATACGTATTACAAGCACGCGGATTTAAATTTACAAGCAAACAGCAGGTTAATAAATTCATTGAATCGTCGCTATTTCGTATGAAATGGGAATAGCTGGCCGACCGAGACTCGACAAACAGCTCAAAGTTTCATTCCGATCTGTTACACCGTTGCCTCCTTCGCATCGTGTACATACAAGTGGTAGAAAGCGTACGTTTAACTTTCGAGTTGGAACTTTCAAGCATTTTAATGCTTTCAGCCCAACCACCAACGTTTGCAGGGCGGAGGCTCGATTTAAAATGTTTCAAGTTGTTTCGTTAGGATGGTACAAGTCGCCAGCAATTTTCTGTTTCTTTTCTCTCTACGAACTTCCATTTCTACATGAAAGTTAATCCACACGCTTTTACTAAAGAAAACGCTGCCCAGCCATGAAAACTTCTACCCTCCAAGATGAACTTGAACCATCTGAGTCTCGCCAGCTGAGATACCTGATCCCGTGAAATTAATCTTTCGCCCTGTATCTTCCTTTCTTATAATCCCTCTTCTACTTGGTCAAAGCTTCTCTTTATACCGTCGTTTCTCTCTCATGAACCAACATCCTACTATTTTTACAGATTTCATCCCTTTTTCCGACGTGCTTACGATCAAATCGGTGACGAAGGACAGTTTAGACGCGTTAACGTCCCATGAGAAACTACAAAGGGATGAATGAAAAACTCATTTCCATTTTTCATCCTACCAAAAGATAGTCTTTTCCCATTTTTCCAAAACTATTTAAATGCAGCAAGCGTAGACACGTTTGTCGAGCCACAAAAATTCAATCAGAACCATCGCTATAGAATCGAGCGAATGGGTGCGCGTCCGATCAAGGGCTGTAACCGATCACATTCGTTCTCGTGTTGTGTGATCGGAGGAGATTGATCGTTGAACCGATTTGGTTATGAATTTTCACTATATTTATACACAAACTGCAGTGTATTCGTGTGTTCCATTATATATGTATATGCTCGTTTTAACATTGCGATTCTAACTGATTTTGCTTATTCCGACGTGACCGTAGATTCTGACTATTCTGACCAACGATTGCCTCTTTCCTCGTTCTTTATACCTCGTATCCTCCCCTCCATTGCACGTTGCGCCCTTGCAAGGGGGTAGATCAAGACCCAGTGCTGTGTGGGAGTGTTCGTCGAAGTAGTTGAACGCGCACCCCTACAGAAATATTCGAGAGCGTGCGAGTTACGTTGTGAGAACCATGAGATTCGTCGTTGCATGACGGATTGGAAATTCTGAGGTTTATAACAGGGTTTCGGTTATTGAGCTATGGAAAAGTGTTAAAATTAAAAATACATGCTACTGCAAATCCGTAAAATTACCGTTTGAGCAGTAACACGCAGGCGATCGTAGTACTAAACACCTATTTCTCAAAAAATAGCGGTTGGGTCTGACCGTGATACATGTCGTTATGAGACTCAACAACCATCTTTCTATCAAAATTTCACTAATGTATTTTTCTTTGCCAAACCTTAACACTAGAACTACCGATAGTTAACACGAAGCTGTTTCTACCAAAACCAGTGAAAATGACTTTTTAACGAAATACCTAATAATGGAATATTTTTATATTTATTGATTTATTACTTTCTTGCAGAAAGAATTCCATGTTATAGTAGTAGTACATTTTTACAACTACAAACGAGGGTTAGCACATTTATAAAAAAATCGTAGAACCAGTCATTTTGACTGGTGTGGTATTTCTAGCGTCAGCATTTATGTTGGAATACAACGATATTAATCGCATACAGACGAGGTGATTGATCGAACGGATTCTTCCCTTCGTTGCCCAGCGATATCCCCACTAGCATGCGTTCGTGAGATGTAAGGATATGGATGGAACATTGGGCACGTGGAGAAGCTACTAGAAGGTTCTGTGGCACATGTGACGCCACACAGGCATCCACACAGGTCACACTCATTACTGCATAGAGAGTGGGGTTCAAAACCTTCACAAGAGTCATGGGTCACTAAGCCAATCAGTCTGAGAATAACTAGCCAACTGTCTACATTCCACAACACTCACTTATATTCCCTGTAATAATTGTTTAATAAATATCACGTAATATTATTTCAACACAAACATTGTGTCTTCCACAGATTATTAATCTTAATTCCGAGATTAAATTCTAACAATCTAGCGATCTAGCGATCGATCAGGAATTTTCCTGATAACTGATATCATCATACCAAATGATACGCAGTAAAAATTTTCAAAACGTGTGACAAGTTGCAGAAAACCAGGAAACTGGTTAATCAGAGTTCGATAAACAGGTCTCAGGATACTTTTACACTTCGACAAGTACCAGTCATTTTAACAGGTATTGGTATAAATAGCCTTGATACGAAATTATTTTCAGTTTGAATACATAAAAAACAAAATAAAATTCTTAAAAATATTATTCTTTTAGTTATCGTTACGAAAGTCGTTACATCACTGTAGGGGGAAAAATATAACACGAAGTAGGAATTTTTAAATAAGATTGTAAAACCAGTGAATTTGACTGGTGTGGTAGTTCTAGTGTTAATCGAGGCTTTTATGTATCTCAATCTACGGATGGGATACAGTGACGCTTCGTTTTGTTCCAATTCGACAAATCAGTCGTACAGTCTGAATTACCTGCTACGCTAAAGTTAGACGAAAGTTTGATTTTTAATGAACGGAGAAGCTTACGGTGTACGGTAGAATGAAATCATAGAAAACAATAGACGTCGTATATAATTGTTCAATAATCCAAATCTGTTCTAGATGAAAGGGTGAATTTTTCACAAGCCTTTGTTTCCGAGAAAATAGTCAGTTTCGATACTGTATCTAGTACACGTAGGACACTTGATTCAGGATTGAATTCGTGTCTCTCGATAAATTGATATAGAGTAACGCTACAATAGGAGTAGATTTGCATTGAACAACAAGTGCAGCGTTTCCAACAATTTTTTCCCAAATAAACGAACGACTAAACAAAACGTTTAACCGTGATCCTTTTTTATTGGTCGTAGACAATATCATCAACGTTTGCGAACGGATCCACTGTGAAATAAATCGAGGACGAAGAAGACGATATCTGGGAAGAACGTATCTGCATAATTATAATCTGCTTCCGGCACTTACGCCGGATATTTCCTTCGTGCAATGAATTCATTTTCAGCTGCTTTGTTTTCGCACGTGTCGGTAAAGATCAGAATTACGCTAGAAAACAGGTGGATCGCTAAACGTAGCGTTTATACTCGATAATTTAATATCGCGTTAAACCCAAGCGGCCTCGTTCATTTTCCAACATCGAGACTCTAAAGCTCTCAGACGACTCATAATATCTCTCTTTAGACAGTTCCATCGTCCAATCTGATTAAACTCTCATTCTCCATGTTTTTCAAGCTAACCACGAACTAACAACAATGTTGCTTTCCTGTACAGTTTCCTGTCTCGATTAACGAAACTTCATTCTTAAAAAGAAATCAAAAAGTCTCATCCTAGGAAAGATTCTATTCATCGTCTTTCCGTTTCAACCGATCTTTTATTTTTTCTGTTTGGTTTGTCACATCACTGAGAAAATATATAGCGAAATGAAAGGTTCGTGTAGTATCTCTTCACAAACTTCATTTTCTTCTTTTTTCTTTCTTTTTCAGAGAGGATTGAGACAATATCACGGTGTGCTTTGTAATTTACGTCGCGATTATCGGTTTTACAGAGAAATTTGCTTTTGTATCTGTATTGGGCTGGCAACTAAGTGATTGCGGATTTTGCCATTACCATCTAATGACAAAATCCGCAATCGCTTAGTTGCCAGCCCAATAGAAAATCATTAAAACCGTATCGGTATATTCGCAAGTACTTCCCTAATTTTGCAAGTTTCTGAGCAAAGACTTCACTTCCCGCACAAACTTCCATATAATTCGCAAAACTATCTACCTACTTACATGCAAACATTGTGCATATATCACGTTCCATAAATATTTACGGGGGTCGTAGATTCTCTTAATCAATTAATTATCACGTTCGTTTCGAGATTAATTTCGTATTCAAAGCTTCACGAATGTTTTTCATTCTTGCATCGATATATATTCTTTTACCTTATTACTCGTATTTCGAATTTTCTATTTCTCGACATTCTTTCGTATCCTTTTAAAATAGAACTCCTTTGCATTTTTCTTTTTTTTTTTTTTTTTGCATTGTTACGATACCATTAAATTTCAGTAGTCGTAGAAACAATTATCGCGACACATTAATTTTATTTAACGAATTGCAAGCGATATCTACAACTTGATAAACCCATTGATTACCACAATTTCAATAAACGTATCGATTTAGTATTTCATTTACAAACGTTATAGATATTATGAAACGTTATATAAACAGCAGCAAGGGAAGCTTGTTAACGACGATTAATTATCCGTTGCAAATAAACAGAATCCGCTGTAAGCCTTACATATTCGAATTAATTAAATTTTACAACTGACACGAATGCGACCAAGAAGATTGTAATCATACAGGTCCTCGCGCATTTTCATTTATCAGCCAACGAAAAATGTACAGACTGGACGAAAATTTAAATCAAGTATTTAACGAGAGCATATTGTGAATCAGTCTGTTCAAGCTGGTCAACATTCTGATTTAAATAAAATATAACTACGATCACAAACAAATAGTTTCTCAAAGGTATACTAAATATTCAATGATTCTGTCGTCGTAGATTTTTATTATATTCGTCGAAATTACTATACAGAATGTTTCAAAACTGGTATTCTTCTAACTCGAGCAAAATGTTATCCTACATGAAAAAAAGGGAAGTTTGGGAAATAGAATAAAATTTGTTCGTTTCAAACTTTGTCTTAAAGAAAATTGAGTTTAAAATACACGGAGTACTTGAACTTAAAAGTAGGTAAATAACTAAACCCTAATCGGGAATACGTTTAACCATCGACGATTTATTCTATTTCAGGTTGCTTTTCTTTAGAACGAGGCCTCAGATAAAAGAAATCGTATTCCACATCTTCAATTTGCTTCTACAAGTTACAGGATAATTTTCCGCTCGAATGTATATAAAATGTTCCATTTTAAGACACCCTATATACCGCTGCGGATACTCAAAGCAATATTATTGGATACGCTATTGGATTCTGTACAGCTACGGAACAGTTTCCTTTATACTAAAAAGTTAGATGTAAATTATTGGCTGATAAAGAGATTCTTTCAATGAATTATCATTTTCCACTTTATTCTTTATTTCGTTAACGCCAGAGCGACAAAATTTTATCCTCAATCTGCAGATTTTACAAGATCTCTTTTACTATTCATTCGATTGCTCGCTAAACGACAAGTTTTTCTGTTAACAAGCTCTTATTCTTTATTATATCTCCAATATCCGATACGATTCAGAGTATCAAAATATATCTATATTTCTCGTACATGGAATGTCGGTATGGCTTCTTGAAGGTAAATACCAAAGTAAAAAAGGGAAAATAAAAGGACCACTTATCCGCACAAGTGTACCTCATCCCACAACCAGGAAATTCAACTTAAAACCTTCTTTCAATCTTCGAAGCAACGGTAGAGCGAAAGAGGGAGAGAGAGAGAGAGAGAGAGAAAAGGGACGAGAACAGAAAGAGAAAAGAAAGAAAAAGGGAAGAGATAAAAATACAACGAGATCGAACAGGACTATCCTGGTCCATGGCAGAATTCACTTTTGAGCTGCTACCTAGATCGATGCGACGGCTCAACGTCTGGGCTTTCTTTGTCGATGACACGAGCATAACAGCGCCACGGAAGCTATATAATTTGAACTTTTCTGTCACGATGACACGTGCGCAATTTATTTTCCCCCCGCTGCATTTACTTTCCTAGCCGCGCATCGCGCCGGCTACTCGTTCACGAAAAATAAAACTTGCCAACCGTCGCAATGAAACGGAGCCGGAGGTGGAACGAGAAAACAGAACTGCAGAAATAAGGAAGAGAGAGAGAGAAGGAGAGAGGCTTGAGAAACGTGTAGCATTATCGCGATAATGCAACGTCGTCTTCCACCTGAAGCAGCACACGGTGTATCCATTACTATTACCTTTTTATTTTCATTGCAGTACGTGTGGCCGCCTCGAAATATCCACCTGCAGATCCTGTATGCCGTGTCTCGATTCGATGGACGATCGTAAATTCCTCTGCCTTTGCCAGCCGTTAATAGCTCGCGCGAAATTGAATGTTCGATTCCTGCACAGCCGTCTCAAATCATTTCGTTGCAATTACATCGTCTTCTAACGATGTCTGAAAGAATCGATCGCCTGACTCAACGTTCCGGCTACTCCAGTCATCCGGTGCATCGTTGAAATAGGTGCCATATAACTGACGTGGGTGGCATCGGTTTCATCCTGATCCGGAAGGATCAGGTGGTGGACCCTATGCTTGCCTTTCACGCGATACAAAAGTTTTAACGTTGTTCTTAATATGCCAGTTACTGGGCTAACTTAAGAACTCGACATCTCCATCGTACATACATCCAGAAAGAAAAGTGGAAATTTATGTAAGCCGTAAAAAGCTGATGGGTTTGGTTTCCAAGAGACTCGTACAGTGACTGCTGATATTATTTTTATTCCTTCGTGCAATTCTAATAATTTCTTCCGATCTTGGCAAGATGGAATATGACAAACGATGAAATTAGTAGTGGAATGAATTGGTCGTGTAGAAGATTTGTAGAGGATTGGTAAATAGGTAACGAGAACTTGCTGTTGCAACTCGTCAAATATATTTGAAATAATTAAATAAATAAGTTTGGCGGTGTTATGGCCCTGCCGTGTGAAAAGAGAATTCGCGTTTCGTCCTGGGACTACCGGTGGACTCGTCAATAAGGCTATACCCGATAGTCCCTGCCTTAGACGTAGAGAGAGTCTCGCGAGAGGAGCGGTATTTGTATCGTGACAGCGTATATTCGACCGCTAGCGAGACAGACAGACTCGTTGTCGTCGTAGTAGCCCTCTGGCGTTGGCGGTTGGTACCCACGGATCGCCCGGGAGGTGTTACGACCGCGTTGATGCCTCGACCTGTCGGCGTCCTGTTGGTACCGATCCGCCACATAAGTAATGTCGTGAGACGCTCGTACAAACGTATTCGCTAGACAGTGTATAATCGCTCGCAGATAACTCGTAGATGCTGATAGATACTGGGTATATACTCGACTCTTTTCGGTTGCGTTCGTTCATTTCTACTGGTCGAGGGAAAGTCGGGAAATGTCTTTGTTCGACGATTACACGTAGCACGTTGTTTTGTCCGGAGTTTATTCTTTCATACATTACGTGTATCCTAACGATCTTGATACTCCAAGACAATACAACAACATGATTTGAATTGTCCTCTAATCATGTGCCGCTACAGTCGATACGTCGATGAAGCCAATTAATCCAAATTATAGGAAGCATCGTATCGACGTCGATGGTCGGTAGTTGCAATCTTCTAGGAATTCTCCTTTCTCGAAGTTTGACCAAAATTTGCTACAGATCGAGGACAAGACATAGGAAACTGCAGGTGGACAATCGTTATAGTCAATTACGTAGGTGGTGCACTTTGAAGCAATGTGGGTCACTCGAACTCCGTAGTATCTGTCGAGGGTTAAAATCACTTTGTAGCGATACTTCGTGAAACTGAAATTGTTTCAGACAATCTACAATGCAGATGCACAGAGGAAGTATCCAAAGTGACTAGCCCTCTATATTCACGCAAATACCGTTGCTTTTACCGAAAAGACAGTTAAGCGCAAGTTTACAGCCAAAGGGAAATCTATCTTCGGACAAAGGTTTTAAATCCTTCTAGGATTTTCCCTCGTCGTTCTCCGAATCAACAAGAATTACTCGGTTATCGTATTCGATTATTGAACCTGAATTACATTATTCGGCAAACGAGAGAAGAGAAATTTATTTTCTGTTCGAACTTCGCGAAGACTGAGCGGTGACACGTCGCAGTAATTCCAAATGAATTCCTTAACAGTTAAATAAAAGAATTGACCGCGGGATGCGGAGGGAAAGAACAGTGGAAGATTCGATTTAGAAAAAATGTCGCGTGTTTCCTTTTCCCCGATTGTGTTAGTACAAAGTTGCGTTCTGTTTTGTTCTTCTTTCTGACTTGTCTACTTGTCTTGCCACTTTCTCCATATTATTTCTTTTTATTACTCCAACAATTAAAAACGTACGATATTTGGATACATATACTACAAAATAGTCCATTCTATGATCATAAACTCAAAATTCCAATTAATATTTTAAATATTTGAAATATCGCGGTGTCGATAAAAATCTAACTTCAATCAAATATCAAAAAAAATATCGATTTAATGATATACAGAACAAAATTTAAAGGCGCGTAGTTCTTGGCAATTGGTCACGTTTTCGAAAGATATAATCAGTTATATTAATCTTGCTGGATAAAGTATGCCATATTACCAGGTCTCACCACGATGGACGGTTCGAAACTTTACCACGATGACCCGAAACCCATGAGTTATTTCTTAATTTATCAAGAGTCTCGAAAACAATTGCAACCATATTGTGCGAATGTACAGTAGCTTCTACGACTCTACTTGATCATCCTGCGCTAAAGAGATAGTTGTTTCGTAGCCTAACTGCGAAACACATATCTCCAACGCAGCAGCTTACATGAATCTTTACAAACGTAGAACCAAAGCCACGGTAACGGTGTCCAACATCCATCTCCCACACAACGATTACATCGATCAGTACAAATATCGTACAATAATTCGCATCCCTACTGGCATCATTCGGTATCAAACACACATTTATCTAACTTGGAATGAAAGGAAGAAAATGTAGCTACTGACACTGTATATACCATTTCGTGTCTCGCAGAAGGGACATACGAGTCGCTGTACTAAACTAGTTATCGTTCTATTTTTGCGACACTGTAAGATATTGAAGATACTGAAAAGTTATAAACTCTAACGTGATCTCAATAAGTATCCCTTAAAAATGGATAAACAAGAAAATGCCCGATGAATCAGATGATAAAGGAAAAAATCGCGGCGCGCTCGAAACGAACGAGATCGCGATCTCTCGAAAGAACTAACAAACCTACACGACGTACCCCCGTACACGAGATAACTCCGAGGTTCAGCGGAAAGCCCAAGAATTGACCGTAACTCGATTCCTGTTTCGCCGTTCGAAACTTACACGAGTCGCGGTCGATGGCGCCGACCGATGATGCTAGTGATCCACGGGTAATTCAGCCGTGGATCCAGCACATAGGCCAGCAACTTAACACACTCCAACTGAACATGTGGAACCCGGGGATGGACCGCTGAACAGGATTACGAAGGCAAGAGGCCTCAACTGAACAGTGGGGTCCACTCACGGGGAGGGACCGCTGAACAGGATTACGAAGGCATTGACCTCAACTGAACAGTGGGGTCCACTCCCGCGGGCCCGAACAGAATTACGGAGGACGTGAAATTGCAGGTCCCTGACCGAGTACCAAAGTACCAATCGGACAGGACTGCAGATCCACGACTGAATCCCTAACAGATTCGCTAGCATCACCGGCGCGACGACAACTCCCGCGATCCGATGCGAACGTCGAGCAGTCGTCAAGCAGTCACCAAGACAGAGGTGTCCTTGGGGCGACTTACGAATCCAAAGAGTTGTCCAGTGCACGTTGACCCGCACGTACGCGGAATACGCGCGAGCGAGTACGTCACGCTACGGTTTGAAAGAACTGAGTGATCGCGAACCGATAAATCGCGAGTACAATAAGTACTGTGTGGTAAGCGAGTGAAGGGAGACGAGATTTTTCTTTTTTTCGTTCTAAGGTGGATAAATGTCGTTGTACAGAATGAGCTCACAATGCACTTAACATAGGTATCTACCTTACGATTAATTAAGACTAAAACGTACGCATCCCAACGGTGTCCCACGGTGTCCCACGATGTCCCACGGCGTCCAACACGATGTCCGACGGTGTCCAACGTGTGTCCAACGGTGTCCAACGTTCCCACGGTGTCCAACGGTGTCCAACGGTTGGTCCAACGGTGTCCAACGTTGTCCAACGACCACGGTGACAACGTCCAACGATCCCACGGTATCCAAAGATGTCCCACGTTGCAGTCCAGTTTAGATCATCCAAAATTCTATCCGTCACTTTTGGTAATCCAAACTGGACTGGTGCGTAGTTCTTAGCTTGGCATCGTTTTCCAAAGATTAATCAACTGATTAATTTTTGGAAAAGGATGCCAATTACCAGGTCTCACCACGAGGAGGTGACTACGCACGAGACCCGCCCATGAGTTATTCAACATTATGCATCGGTCTCGACATTCAACCTACTGGCAAGAATGTCGGGTTCTGGTTCTACTTCATGGGCCTGCGTAAAGAGATAGTTGTTTCGTAGCCTAACTGCGAAACACATATCTCCAACGCAGCGCTTACATGAATCTTTACAAACGTAGAACAAAGCCTACGTAACGCAACATCCATCTCCCACACAACGATTACATCGATCAGTACAAATATCGTACAATAATTCGCATCCCTACTGGCATCATTCGGTATCAAACACACATTTATCTAACTTGGAATGAAAGGAAGAAAATGTAGCTACTGACACTGTATATACCATTTCGTGTCTCGCAGAAGGGACATACGAGTCGCTGTACTAAACTAGTTATCGTTCTATTTTTGCGACACTGTAAGATATTGAAGATACTGAAAAGTTATAAACTCTAACGTGATCTCAATAAGTATCCCTTAAAAATGGATAAACAAGAAAATGCCCGATGAATCAGATGATAAAGGAAAAAATCGCGGCGCGCTCGAAACGAACGAGATCGCGATCTCTCGAAAGAACTAACAAACCTACACGACGTACCCCCGTACACGAGATAACTCCGAGGTTCAGCGGAAAGCCCAAGAATTGACCGTAACTCGATTCCTGTTTCGCCGTTCGAAACTTACACGAGTCGCGGTCGATGGCGCCGACCGATGATGCTAGTGATCCACGGGTAATTCAGCCGTGGATCCAGCACATAGGCCAGCAACTTAACACACTCCAACTGAACATGTGGAACCCGGGGATGGACCGCTGAACAGGATTACGAAGGCAAGAGGCCTCAACTGAACAGTGGGGTCCACTCACGGGGAGGGACCGCTGAACAGGATTACGAAGGCATTGACCTCAACTGAACAGTGGGGTCCACTCCCGCGGGCCCGAACAGAATTACGGAGGACGTGAAATTGCAGGTCCCTGACCGAGTACCAAAGTACCAATCGGACAGGACTGCAGATCCACGACTGAATCCCCAACAGATTCGCTAGCATCACCGGCGCGACGACAACTCCCGCGATCCGATGCGAACGTCGAGCAGTCGTCGAGCAGTCACAAGACAGAGGTGTCCTTGGGGCGACTTACGAATCCAAAGAGTTGTCCAGTGCACGTTGACCCGCACGTACGCGGAATACGCGCGAGCGAGTACGTCACGCTACGGTTTGAAAGAACTGAGTGATCGCGAACCGATAAATCGCGAGTACAATAAGTACTGTGTGGTAAGCGAGTGAAGGGAGACGAGATTTTTCTTTTTCTTTTTCGTTCTAAGGTGGATAAATGTCGTTGTACAGAATGAGCTCACAATGCACTTAACATAGGTATCTACCTTACGATTAATTAAGACTAAAACGTACGCATCCCAACGGTGTCCCACGGTGTCCCACGATGTCCCACGATGTCCCACGTGTCCAACGATGTCCCACGATGTCCCACGACCCACGATGTCCCACGATGTCCCACGGTGTCCCACGGTGTCCATCGTTGTCCAACGATGTCCAACGATGTCCAACGATGTCCACGTGTCCAACGGTGTCCAACGTGTCCAACGGTGTCCAACGGTGTCCAACGTCCAACGTTGTCCAACGATGTCCAACGTGTCCAACGATGTCCAACGTTGTCCAACGGTGTCCAACGTTGTCCAACGACGTCCAACGATGTCCAACGATGTCCAACGGTGTCCAACGATGTCCAACGACGTCCAACGGTGTCCAACGCTGTCCAACGATGTCCCACGTTGCAGTCCAGTCTAGATCATCCAAAATTCTGTTGGAGGCTTTTGGAGACCCAAACTGGACCGACGGTATCCCACGGTGTCCCACGTTGCAGTCCAGTCTAGATCATCCAAAATTCTGTTGGAGGCTTTTGGAGACCCAAACTGGACCGACGGTATCCCACGGTGTCCCACGTTGCAGTCCAGCCTAGATCATCCAAAATTCTGTTGGAGGCTTTTGGAGACCCAAACTGGACCGACGGTATCCCACGGTGTCCCACGTTGCAGTCCAGTCTAGATCATCCAAAATTCTGTTGGAGGCTTTTGGAGACCCAAACTGGACCGACGGTATCCCACGGTGTCCCACGTTGCAGTCCAGTCTAGATCATCCAAAATTCTGTTGGAGGCTTTTGGAGACCCAAACTGGACCGACGGTTTCCCACGGTGTCCCACGTTGCAGTCCAGTCTAGATCATCCAAAATTCTGTTGGAGGCTTTTGGAGACCCAAACTGGACCGACGGTTTCCCACGGTGTCCCACGTTGCAGTCCAGTCTAGATCATCCAAAATTCTGTTGGAGGCTTTTGGAGACCCAAACTAGACCGACGGTTTCCCACGGTGTCCCACGTTGCAGTCCAGTCTAGATCATCCAAAATTCTGTTGGAGGCTTTTGGAGACCCAAACCGGACCGACGGTATCCCACGGTGTCCCACGGTGTCCAACGGCGTCCAACGGCGTCCCACGTTGCAGTCCAGTTTAGATTATCCAAAATTCTCTTCGTGGCTTTTCGTAATCCAAACTGGACTGTATTAGCGTGGTTCTTAGCTTGGTATTGAATTATTGTGCAATGCTTGTATTTATGGATGTTGTGGTTTTCCAAAAGTTAATCAACTGATTAATCTGCGAAAACGATTACATCTATCAGCACAAGCATTGTACAATAATTCGGTACCGTACTGGCAACATTCTGTATCAAAGATACATTTGTCTAACTTGGAACGAAAGAATGGAAATGAAACTATTGACACTACATATACAATTTAGAGTCTTGCAGAAGAGACATACGACTCATTGTACTAAATTTATAAAAATATCGAAAAGTTATATACTCCAACGTTACCGCAATATGCTTCTTTTAAAAATGGGGAAACGGGAAGAAGCCTGAACAATCAGACAATGGAAGAAAAATCATTTGTGTATCTAGCATACATATTTAATATGCTATGAAATTTTCATATATGTAACTGAAATGTACTTTCTGCAAATTGATAAATTTGAAACAAACTCATTTATTTGATTTCGTATATGAAAGAAACAGGTATCTTTAAAACGAGAACATTTTATACATGGAAAATAAACTACTAATAATGGTTAATTATAGATCAAATGACTATTGATTAAATTTTAGCAAATATAGAGAATCATTTGTATCTTTTTAATCGAAACTAGGGTTACGTTGAAAACAAGTATTTTAAGTGATTGAATTTAATCTGAATAAAAAATTCAATATGAAATTCGAATATTTATAAAATTCTACATTACTGTTAAAAGATTGAAAATATCGCGGTCGAAAAAATGTTAAAAGTTATGGTTCTAAGGACGAACAATCACCAGCACTAGTACCAATTGCAATGAATTCAATTTTAAAAAATATTTTAAGCCTTCATAGCAACATTAAGATATTTCATTATAATACTTTGTTGCGCATGAAATCCCTCACAGATTCATATATGTAAATATATATATATATATATTATACATTTGTAATAAAGTTCTGTATTTTAGCAGTCATGGTAACGTTAGCGCTGACAAAGAAATATGTCTTATAGCAGTATTTTCAGTAATAAACGTGGTAATAAGGGGAGCTGAAAAGGAAACAAAGCAGTAGCCAGAAGGGCTACTAAAATTCAATCGTCTTCCACTCTATATAAACCCGATCAACACGCCGAGAGTGGAACTGAATATTCTTATTTCGCAACACTAATTTACTACTAATATTTATGAAACAGAAAATTCTCAAAATCAAACGCGATGAGTGCTTCGTTATATCTAATCTACCATTAAAAAAAAAAAAGAAAAGTCTGAAAATTCCCGATATTTGATACGCAACTCTAATAAGTATAAATCTACGCACTCGTATTTAAGCAATACGCAACACTAATAGCGAGAGATAGAAGTGCAACCATTTAAGAGGTTGCTGATGAACGATCACACTTGCACAGCTCTTGCAGCTGTATGTGTGATCCAGGAGCAGTGTCCGACAAATGCAGTCGGAGGGTTTGGGCATTTTGTAAACGCAACTCTAGTGAACAAAACGCGATCATTCATTATCGCAACGCTAAAGGGAAAAATTAATAGAACTCGCGATGGAACATTATCGCAACGCTAACTCTTATAGTGAATTTAATAAAAATTACTATTTACTATATAAAAAAGCTACTTTAAATATTCTGGTATTGCTACTTGCAATATTATAAAATTAATTGAAAACTAACACTTTTATAATATAATTTTAAACAATAGAAGACAGGAAAAATTCTAAAAATTGCAAAAGACAATCGCGATATCGTAATTCGCAACTCTAAAGCAAACACGATTATCATTTTATCGCAACTCTAATTCAAACCGTAATCATTTTCTCGCCACACTAATGAAAAGCCGCGATGTTATTTCGCAACTCTAATACAACCCGTAATTAATTTGTCGCAACACTAATAAAAAAAATCGCGAGTGGAGGGCTGACATATCGCAGTGCAACCATGTAGGAGGTTGCCGATGAATGATCACACTTGTACAGCTCTTGCAGCTGTACGTGTGATCCAGGAACAGTGTCCGACAATTGCAGTCGGAGGGTTTGGGCAGTTTATGAACGCAACTCTACTCAACAAAACGCGATCATTCATTATCGCAACGCTAACAGGAAAAATTAGCAGAACTCGCGATGGAACATTATCGCAACGCTAACTCTTATAGTGAATTTAATAAAAATTACTATTTACTATATAAAAAAGCTACTTTAAATATTCTGGTATTGCTACTTGCAATACTATAAAATTAATTGAAAACTAACAATTTTATAATCTAATTTTAAACAATAGAAAACAGGAAAAATTCTAAAAATTGCAAAAGACAATCGCGATATCGTAATTCGCAACTCTAAAGCAAACGCGATTATCATTTTATCGCAACTCTAATTCAAACCGTAATCATTTTCTCGCCACATTAATGAAAAGCCGCGATGTTATTTCGCAACTCTAATACAACCCGTAATTAATTTGTCGCAACACTAATAAGAAAAATCGCGATTTGCCCAATGGGACGATGGACCGATATATACATCGGCCAAAAAAGCAAACTACTACTACTACTACTACTACAAATACTAAAATCGAGCATAGTGACAAAGTAGTAACAATAATGACTTCCCATGCTCTGGATGACCCAGAGGATGGGCAGCCATTAGTAGTTGCCCTCTTGAGTGGCAGTTTGCCGGGCCTCTTCGGCTTATAGCCTCTTCTTTCTTCGGGCGCAATGCCCGCTGAAACTTAAATCTAAGCTCGAGACTTCTAAATCGCAAACAAAAAAAAAAAACTTATAAAGGTAAAATAAAAATATAAACCGCGGAAGCTGATTGGAGTGCACATGGACTGACCAACGATCACAGTAGTAATCGTTGCTCATTCGCATGTGCGTGCTCGAGCAATAAACGTTCGTTTCGACCCATTCGCGACCGCGACCGCGAAATTCGAAAAATCGAAAGGCAAAACCAGAGACGAGTGCATGCTCTACTCGTGCCAGTTTCACCGTCGATTTTTCAAATTAGATTTCCAGAAACAGGTTGGTCACACGAAAACGCGCCTACCCGACCAGAGACTGTGCCAACCTGCCCGGCCCTACCTACTTATAATTAACAGACATACCAGAAAGTATACTACCTATCCTACCTAGCGCTATATTTAAAAAATAGCAAAACAGGCACACCAACACACTCGCTCCACGGTTCTCACACAAACGCTCGGGCGTAAAGGTCCTACACTAGAGAGGACGTCCCGGGACGCCTCCGACACCCGAGCTTAACACACATCATGCACACTCTAAGGTACGTACCGTTTTCCTGAAATCGACTGACGAAGGCTAGTGACCATTGCGTAAGACGCGATAGAACACGTCTGAGGAAATG
The DNA here is from genome assembly GCF_011952205.1 of Bombus bifarius. NCBI lineage: Eukaryota > Metazoa > Arthropoda > Insecta > Hymenoptera > Apidae > Bombus > Bombus bifarius. The sequence continues at coordinate 5,309,392 of NW_022884356.1, forward strand.
ATATCGTTAAAATAAATGTAAGTAAACTTGGAATTATAATTGTAATTTACGGCAATATTAAAAGCGTGGTTACACTTAATCGCGTGGGCGATATTATCACAAATTGTGATTGTATCGAAACGTAAATTGAATCGATATATGTCTCGATATTTTTAATATTTGAAGTTTTAACGAAAGAGAGAAAGCGACGCAGTTCCACGGCCTAACAACACACACACATAACGTGGAAAATACGTCGTGCACGGTACACTAACGCATCGTCAGTCGCTGACAAATTATTACATTACTTAATTCTAGATCATCGTGCCCAGTGTCTTTCTCCCATTCAAGTAGCACCTGGGCACGTGAATGAGATCCTGACAATGGGCACGGAAAGGGTTAAACCTGAAAATCCTAATCTAAAAGAAATGATTAGTTTGTGTAATTTTTATTTAACGGACTAACGTTCTTTGATTTTATATTTTACTACTTCGTTTCTGATTAAATCTACTTTATTAATTTAATAGTAACTAAGTAATTCTACTTTATTAATTTAATAAATAAGAACAAAACTTTAATATTGCAAAAAAGGTAGCGTTAATTGAAAAAGACTGAGACTCGATCAAATGGAGTAATTGACTTCAAATATATTACTAAGAAAGAAATAATCTCAGGCGATCTCTTTATCAAAGCATATACTCGAAAGTGCAGAAGCAGTGTTCAAAATTATTGCTTTGATTCAAAAATCTGCCTGTCGCGAAGTGTCTTCTTGCACGTAAAATTTCACACATTCTTGTACGGGAAAAAATGAATTTTGACTCATATTTTAAATTCTAACCGAAATAAAATAAACGAACGTGACTTGATATTGTCACGATTAATTCATTGCTTAAAATCAAGTATGTTTACGTTAAACAGGTATATTCGTGTACATATTTGCCATTTGCAAATATTTATACGGAATATTAACATGCATATTTATAAAGAACACGAATATATTCTCAAGTGTATGTATTTAAACTAATTATTATAATCGCGCTGTGCAAGAAGACCTATCCTAAACTAATAAATTTAAAAAAAGAATGTTACTACTCACGGGTATAAGAAATACCCGCGGTCACTATGCTCGCAACAAAATTCTACGTAATACAACCGGTCACCCGTGCCGATTCGGACCTTTCATCCTACGACATGATTGAGTGACCGGAGGAACAAAAATGCATGCGACTCACCGTTCGATGCGGAGAAACAGAGGACGTTACCCTGGATGCTGCGGTATCCCAGCGAATATCATCAGGGAGACTAACATCAGGCAGGAACCGTGTAAAGTCCAGTGGTGGAAATGGCGGTTGTTTAAGGGTGGGGGGGGGGGGTGTTTGAGGAAGAAGCGAAACGTCGTTTCGACAATTTTCTTCTTTTTCCTATCGAACGTTTATTTAGAAAATACTGCTATTTTTTTAAGCTTAAAGATTATTATTAAGAAATTGGAACAAGTTTGAAAAATATTATTTAGTCGAAAATTGTGAGATATTTTTCGATAGCAAACAAATGCTCATGAATAACGTGAATGCAATGCAATCGTTTGCAAGAATAATATTGTTCGCAATTAGAATATATACTGTGAATTTTCGTTATTAGAATACGAAATATACATTCCCATAATACACTACAGTCGCGTGTTTTAAATAATGGAAAATATTTGCAAGAATTCAAAAGTTCGCCACTAAATATATTTAAAGAATACTGTGCAAACGCGCGCGAAACCTTGTTTCGAGGTATTTGAATCTACCTGTTACTAATTTGCAAGTTTATGATGTTCTAACTCAATTTGAAACAATAAGATAATTCGTTAAAAATTGGTTTGAAATAAGAGAATGATTTCATACATCGGGATCTTTCAGAAGAATCAATGGACACACGCGACGCACTCCTGTGCACAAAATAACCGCAAGATTCAGTGGAAAAAAAGATTAGATTTTTATATTTCGTTCCAAGTCAGATAAGTATCATTGTACAGAATGGGCTCAGAATGGATCCGACATAGCCAAGACATGTCCCACGGTGCCTCACGGTATCCCACGGTGTCCCACGGTGTCCCACGGTGTCCCACGGTGTCCCACGGTGTCCCACGGTGTCCCACGGTGTCCCACGGTGTCCCACGGTGTCCCACGGTGTCCCACGGTGTCCCACGGTGTCCCACGGTGTCCCACGGTGTCCCACGGTGTCCCACGGTGTCCACGACGGTGTCCAACGATGTCCTGTCGGTGTCCATGTCCAACGGTGTCCAATGTGGTCCAACGGTGTCCAAATCCAACGATGTCCACGGTGTCCCACGTTGTCCAACGTGTGTCCAACGACGTCCAACGACGTCCAACGATGTCCAACGTCCAACGTGTCCAACGGTCCAACGTCCAACGATGTCCAACGATGTCCAACGGTGTCCAACGATGTCCAACGTCGGTCCAAGACCCAAACTGGAGACCGACCGACGTATCCCACGGTGTCCCACGGTGCAGTCCAGTCTAGATCATCCAAAATTCTTTTGGCGGCATTTGGAGACCCAAACTGGACCGACGGTATCCCACGGTGTCCCACGGTGCAGTCCAGTCTAGATCATCCAAAATTCTTTTGGCGGCATTTGGAGACCCAAACTGGACCGACGGTATCCCACGGTGTCCCACGGTGTCCCAGTCCCAGTCTAGATCATCCAAAATTCTTTTGGCGGCATTTGGAGATCCAAACTGGACTGGTGCGTAGTTCTTAGCTTGGCATCGTTTTCCAAAGATTAATCAACTGATTAATTTTTGAAAAAGGATGCCAATTACCAGGTCTCACCACGAGGAGGTGACTACGCACGAGACCCGCCCATGAGTTATTTAACATTATGCATCGGTCTCGTCATTCAGCCTGTTGGCAAGAATATCGAGTTCTGACTCTACTTGATCATGGGCCTGCGTAAAGAGATAGTTATTTCGTAGTCTAACCGCGAAACACCTATCTCCTACGCAGCAGTTACACGAATCTTTACAAACGTAGAACAAAGCGCACGTAACGCAACATCCATCTCCCACACAACGATTACATCGATCAGTACAAATATCGTACAATAATTCGCATCCCTACTGGCATCATTCGGTATCAAACACATATTTATCTAACTTGGAATTAAAAAAAGGAAATGTAGCTACTGACACTGTATATACCATTTCGTGTCTTGCAGAAGGGACATACGAGTCGCTGTACTAAACTGCTTAACGTTCTACTTTTGCGACACTATAAGATATTGAAGATATTGACAAGTTATAAACTCTAACGTGATCTCAATAAGTTTCCCTTAAAAATGGGAAAACAAGAAAATGCCCGATGAATCAGATGATAAAGGAAAAAATCGCGGCGCGCCCGTAACGAACGAGATCGCGATCTCTCGAAAGAACTATCAAACCTACGCGACGTACCCCCGTACACGAGATAACCCCGAGGTTCAGCGGAAAGCCCAAGAATTGACCGTAACTCGATTCCTGTTTCGCCGTTCGAAACTTACACGAGTCGCGGTCGATGCCGCCGACCGATGATGCAAGTGATCCACGGGTAATTCAGCCGTGGATCCAGCAAATAGGCCAGCAACTTAACACACTCCAACTGAACATGTGGAACCCGGGGATGGACCGCTGAACAGGATTACAAAGGCAAGAGGCCTCAACTGAACAGTGGGGTCCACTCACGGGGAGGGACCGCTGATCAGGATTACGAAGGCATTGACCTCAACTGCACAGTGGGGTCCACTCCCGCGGGCCCGAACAGAATTACGGAGGACGTGAAATTGCAGGTCCCTGACCGAGTACCAAAGTACCAATCGGACAGGACTGCAGATCCACGACTGAATCCCCAACAGATTCGCTAGCATCACCGGCGCGACGACAACTCCCGCGATACGATGCGAACGTCGAGCAGTCGTCGAGCAGTCACCAAGACAGAGGTGTCCTTGGGGCGACTTACGAATCCAAAGAGTTGGCCAGTGCACGTTGACCCGCACGTACCCGGAATAAGCGCGAGCGAGTACGTCACGCTACGGTTTGAAAGAACTGAGCTACCGTGAACCGATAAATCGCGGGAACAATTTTTCCAATGTGGTAACCGAGGACATCACGAGAGACGAGATTTTTATTTTTCGTTCCAAGATAGATAAGTATCTTCGTACAGAATGAGCTTACAATGCACATAACATAGGTATCTATCTTAAGATTAATTAAGGCTAAAACGCTCGCATCCCACGGTGTCCCACGATGTCCCACGGCGCCCCCGCGGGGGGGTCTTAGTCCGGTCTAGATCACCAAAACTATTTTGGATGATCAAGACCAGACTATATTGAAGTAGTTTTTAGCTTGATATCGTTTCTCAAATAATAATACTAATATTCAAAATAGTACTTGGTGTATTATTATTTGGGAAACGATACCAATTACCGGGACCCACCACGAGGAGGTAACTACGCTCGGGTCCCATTTACATAAACAGTTTTTAAGCATTGGAAGCAGAGATGTAAAATTATTTTATAATAAAGCGACATTGTAGCGGCGATATTGTTTTGCCGATTTAATACGATATCCATTTTTATCATTTTAATAGTTTCTGCAAACTAAGACTAAATTCACACTTCTTTAATACTAGTTTTCGACTATCGATTAGTTTGAACAGAATTCTCTTAGAGGCTTTTGGTGATCCAGACTGGACTGTTGCGTAGTTCTTGGCTTGGTATCGTTTTCCAAAGATTAATCAACTGATTAATTTTTGGAAAACGATGCCAATTACCAGGTCTCACCACGAGGATGTGACTACGCACGAGACCCACCCATGGGTTATTTAACATTACACATCGGTCTCCACATTCAAGCTAATGGCAATAATATCGAGTTCTAACTTTACTTGACCATGAACCTGTGTACAGAGATATGAGAGTATGCCAGTTTGAAAGAACTGAGCGATCGCGAACCGATAAATCGCGAGAACAATTTTTTCTGTGTGGTAAGCGAGGACGTGCAGAGAGAAAAGATTTTTATTTTTCATTCCAAGATGGATAAGCATCTGGTATAACACTCTTCTCTATGGCCAGCGCTCACAATGCACTTAACATATGTATCCATCTTATGAATATTAGACTAAAACGTATGTATATCACGATGTTCTACGACGTCCCATGGTACCCCCATAGGGGGTATTAGTCCAGTCTAGATCACCGACTTGGATGATCTAGACTAGACTATATTAAAGCAGTTGTTAGCTTGATTTTTCAAATAGTAATACCCGGAAATATTAATATATGTCGTTTTCCAATAACAATTTAAATCCAATATTAAAATTAATGTTACATTAATTTTCTAATATTCAGAATAGTACTTCATGTATCATTATGTGAAAAATGATACCAATTACCAGAACCCATCACGGGGAGGTAACTACGCTCGTGTTTACGTAAAGAGTTTTTAAGCATCGTGAAGAGAAGACGTAAAATTATTTTAAAACAAAGAAGTAACGTGTATTTAAATTTACGAATTACAATAGATATAATATATATATCCACATAATCATACTGGAACATTGAACTTATGATCAAAGAAATCAAACTTACTAATTATAGCACGCATGGATGATGAGATCTCGTTGCCTTCGATTAAATTGCACTTGTTCCTTCAATTCCATGAATACGGTGTTGATTCCTTGGCTTTGAGTGGACACGAAGAATTACATTCCATCCATAGAAGCTCAATAGTTACACTTTGCGTTGACATTAATTTTAGACGTTATTAGTTTAAATGTTATAAATTAATAGCTTAAATGTTGTAAATTAATAGCTTAAATGTTGTAAATTAATAGCTTAAATGTTGTAAATTAATAGCTTAAATGTTGTAAACTAATGGTTTAGATGTTGTAAATTAATAGCTTAAATGTTGTAAATTAAAGGTTTAAATGTTATAAATTAATAGCTTGAACGTTGCAAACTAATGGTTTAGATGTTGTAAATTAATAGCTTAAACGTTGTAAATTAATGGTTTAGATGTTATAAATTAATAGCTTGAACGTTGCAAATTAATGATTTAGATGTTGTAAATTAATAGCTTAAACGTTGTAAATTAATGGTTTAGATGTTATAAATTAATAGCTTAAATGTTGTAAATTAAAGGTTTAAATGTTATAAATTAATAGCTTAAATGTTGTAAATTAGATGTTTAAATGTTATAAATTAATAACTTAAATGTTGCAAATTAATAGTTTAGATGTTGTAAATTAATAGCTTAAACGTTGTAAATTAAAGGTATAAGTGTTATAAATTAATAGCTTAAATGTTGTAAATTAATAGTTTAGATGTTGTAAAGTAATAGTTTAAACGTTATAAATTGATAATTTAATTCGTAAAAGTTTTTCTTCGATCTTCACTGTACGGGAGTGCACACACGAAAAAGCTCGCGCGCGTGTCGCATGTTCCTTATATAGCTGATTAACAAAGTCGTCAAAAGGTGACACAAACTGTAACGGTCTATTGTTGTCATAAAAGTTTTTCCCATTATAACGAAATCAAATTTAATAATTTTTTAATTTTTATCGTAAATTGGCGCCTCCAACAATTTATTACAATAACCATTTTTATAATTTTAATAGTTTTTACAAGTTGAAACTAAATTTACACTTCTGTGGTACTAGTTTTTGATTTAGAACTATATTAATTTACATTGAATGGCAGTTTATGATGAAAATAACTGTGCTATTATAATCAAACGGTATAACTATTATAAATTAAGAGCATAATTATTTTTAATTAATGGGAGTATATCGTTATACATTAATAGTATAATTGTTAAAAATTAACGGAGTAATTGTTTTAGATTATTAACAAATTGTTATAAATGAATAGCGTAACTATTATAAATTATTAGTTTGTTTGTGATAAATTAATAGTTTAACCGTGAGAAATTAATAGAACAAATGTTGTAAATTAATAATTTAAATGTTACAAGTTAATAATTAAATTGTTACGAAGTAAGTAAAAGTTCTATTTCGATCTACACGGTAGGCAAATCGAGGAAAAACGAGCTCCCGTACGAGTCGAAGTTCTTTATGCACTTCCTACAAATCGTAAAGAAGAAGATCATGATATTCATTTTGCAAAAGAAATGGTACATTGAATATCGAATCTGCTTAAAAAGTTAAAATCCATAAGTATAACGAACGTATAACGAATATCCCATTTTACTAATCGAGCTTACGTAATGCCACACTCGAACGTAACAAGAATATTCAACTCAGTGATACTGATAAATATCGATAGGAAATTCCGAATAGAGCTAAAAGACCGATTAATTAAATGTCGTAATACTCGTAATTTCGGTGAACTCGAATTAATTCGTTCGTGGACAAGTTTCAGCCTTCATTTTCATATTGGCTGACGTGCATGTCCCACGCGACCAACAAACGAAATTACGAACTTCTGGTTAGCAGGGCCCGTAATGAAGCTGCCGGGGTGATTTAAGGCGAATTACACATCGTGTCGTCGGAAAATGGAACGCTTAACCCCGTTCCAGATTGTTACGTCTTGCAGTGCGCGACGCGGTACGTTGCCGTCTGCGATTTAGGCAATTCCCTCGACATCGAACAACTCGAACCACCCACCGAATACCGTTCGGCCAGCTTCCACGTAGAAATTGCTTGTTCGAATCCATCGTTAATTCCAGGACTTATCTCGCCACGAATTACACGCGCTAACAATTAGATCAGAAATTAGAAATGTTTGATCGATTTTTAAAAGATTCGAAGTCCAGCTTCTTTGAGATTCGTGTGCGTAGTTCGTCCAGGATGTTCTATCGTTGAATACATATATTTTCGATTACGAATAATTTGATTTTTCACGTATATCGTTCTAACTAAAGCAACGAAGATCTCGAGAGCTTTAGGCATAAAATAGATGATGTAAACGCGTATTTGCGATATGGATACAAGGGAAATTGACATTTTATAAAATGGCTTGGTCTCTATACGATTGACTGTCATCCATTGTGCCTGTCCCTGTGCTTTATTGAAAATAAGCCCTGTGAAATGAATCCTTGGCCATAGGCGCGCGTCCAATGCATTACATTGTCGCCTGGCAGAATGAATCATGAGATGTATCGCTTCGGGCGAACGTAGTGCCTTTAAAGCGACGCGACGTCATAAATCAACGTTGATCCGCTGAATCGCTTCATCGATCAAACCAAGTCGTTAGAAATTTCTTTCTTCTTTTTTTTTTTTTTTCTTAGTGGACGCGGCGTATATGTTTTATCGAGAATAAGTCGTTTCACCGGTAACTGTCACGAATATATCGAGAATTTCTGATCCTTCCGTTAAATAAACGAAAAATACGCGTTACCGTTACGATAAAAACGCGTGCAATTGTGCGTACAATTAAAGTCATCAACAAGTTCGACAGGTGCGCGGATAATTGCTCGAACGCACGATATTGCAATTGGATTGTGGGTGGGCGTGCATTTTCCGCGCAATTAGAGGTAATGGCACCGTTAACTGTATTTCACGCGGTTAACTGTGCGCAGGTGTTAGAAAATATCGTCGATCACCGATAATCTCTCGTTTACGACATCGCAGAATCTCAACTCGGAATACAAACAACAAGATTAAACGCTGGATCGTTACCGGTAGATCTTTGCGTTGCAGAACGTCTTGTTTAACGTTCTACGAGTATTCGATCTGTACACAGATCAACAGGTTGAAGTTTTAATTCTTCTACACTCGGCCCAAGTAAGTAGAATTCGTTCCGCCAACGCGATCTAGCAGAGCTACTGTCAGCGGAAAGTATCGACAATTATCGATACACTTGCCTTTTGAAAAGAAACGGGAATACCTGTTGCTGCGAGTGAACAACGAAAACAGCAAAAGTCACGAGACTCGGTTCGCGTTTCTTTATCTTCCCACGACCTGTCCTTCTCTCATCGCTGCTTATTGCTTAACGTCGAACGCTGCCCATTTTCTTCAAACCTCTTTTCTATGGAAACAACGATGAGATATGTCGCTCGCTGTGACGCTCACCGTCAGACATCTGTACACGATGAAGTGCTTCGAACGAAGGTACTGTGATTAAACGTTAAAATCTATTTGTTGTTGCGAATCAACGTCGATAAAAAAAATGTTGTGACGCTTGAGTAAAACGGCTTACACAAAAAGTTCGAATTTAATCTACCCAGATTCACATCTACCGACAAACATCGAATTTCTTCTTTTTAATCAAATTCGAAGCTGTTTGCAATATTCGATATCATCTGTAGAAATACCGGAACGAACGCGGAATAATCGAAGAATGGTAATTACGATGCAAATGGAGATTGATCATCGATCGACACGACGAACCGAAAAACGCGCAAACATCCGGTTACATAATTTACAAATGCAAATTTCATCACTGTTGCTCTGCTATTCGTGACTTTACCTGCTCCTTCTCCATATTTGTTTGTCACGCGTTCTCGTGGCAAGTGCAATTCTACGTGCGTGAAATCTGTGAGAAAGTGGAAAACGCGATGAAAGCCGACGATGCACAGTCTCGTTTAGTTTCTGTTTTATCTTTCCATCTGGTTGTGCTAACAAGAATGGCGTATGCCGCGTGCTACGCGGTGAAACGAAGCTACGAATGAACGACACTTGTTTACATGCCGGTTCGCTTCCACTTCCGCTTCTCCGCCGGAGACTGTCGACTGCTTTCAGCGAGAAACGCGACACTTTCTCGAGTTTTCCCCGGGGTTCTCGGCTCGTTAGCAGCTCCTCTGATTTTCTACTTTCAAAATATCGATCCCACTTTCACGTTGAATCTTCGTTGTTCCATTTTCCCACCTTCGCTCGGTTGAGACTGGAAGAATAGAAACGGCTAGAGACTGGAAACTTGGAAATATTCAAAAGTTTGAAAGCTTTCGTAAAATTCAGAGGTGTTTCTTTGCAACGTAATTTTCTCTCAAATTATTTTATTTTTCCCTTAGAAGATAAGTAAAGTACATTGGACGGGGGTTGAAGAAAGAAAAGCGGCGGTGAGTAAAAGTTGCTCGTGAAAGACAACGTTGTAACAGAATGAGAAGTTTATTTGTCCCGTTCATTTGTTTTCCGGCGACTCCTCCACGGAGCAAGTTTGTCATGAAAAATTGTCGTAGTCTCGAGCTGCTTGAAAAATTGCTCTCGTATTCCTGTCTATCGCGAGCGTTACATCGCCTTGTGCCCTTCGAAAACCCACGCGTAGAATCCATCGATTTTATGAGACAAAGATTTGCATACCTTTGCCAGCGTGTTATAGAAAGAAAGGAAAGAAGAGAGATGAATATTACTTATTTACGGTGATTACTATCTGGAAACTAAAATAGCATCCGTGAATATGCTTATCGGGAAAACTCGTTCGTCTTCTGTCGGCTCGTTTATGTTTTTGTTGGTCGACCAAGTTTTTTCCACCAGTGATAAGCGGAACATGACGGGGAAATAAATTCGATTCGATCGCGATAACGTCTGCGCGGAAACGAAGCGCGCGATGGTCCTCTGAAACGGGTAGATTTCTCGGTTTTCGAAGTTTTCGGCTATCGCCGAGTCACCGCGATTCACGATCATTTGTTTGAAAGCGTGGAACTTTAGGCGATCGATTTGAACAAAGACGTTCGTTTCTGAAGCAATTTCTCCCACGATGTCTCCAATTTGAAGCGATTTGTTGCCTCGAGTCGTTTCAATCCGAGGTCATTGGTAACAATTAGAGGACGCTTTATCTCGTTGTATTTCATATCGATTGCTTTCTTTCCAGTAAAGGAAAAATTCGAAAGTTTACTTATCTCGTTTAATTGGTCTCTGGTCTGCAGACTTTTCAGATCCCAGTAATAGATAACGAACGATAGACAACTTTTATGAATCAGCAAATTACCACCAATCTACCAACAAGCATCTTGCAATCGTTTTAATTATTTCCCTTTTGATCTGAATCTGCAGCTTATGAACGACGATCAGAGTATCGGAATTAGAAGGAATTAATTAAAACTTTGAAAATCAGCCTCGCAATCTTTCCTACAAGGACATCGATCGAGAACGTCCATCGAGGTGAGAAATTATATTTTACGCGTCCGTTTCAAACGAGAGCTCGATATTCAAAGCCAAATCAAAGTACCAAAAATTCATACAAAACAATGATTTTTACAGTCGTGTTTATAATGCTAGTCCGCGTGGAAATTTATATCAACGTACGTTACGTCATATTTACATACGTGTTTGCATACCGTAATTGGCGATCGTCGAGAAATTTTCGACAGAAACTTCCAACCGTCCTGTTCCTCCTGGTCGATCCGTCATTTCGCTTTAATCCAACGAGGGCAAGTGTGACTAATAGGAAATTTCGTGCGAGACACTCGATCGGAATATCCGGCTGCCCTCGTGGCACATGTCTCCCCTGCTCTGCCACGGTATCAATAAAGATTACCACCAGCGAGTTAGACAGCCGGTGAAAGGAACGGATTACTAGCGAACAGCTAGGAATTGGTTATCGATCGATTTCTTTCGGCCGTTTATTTTCGGCCGCAAACTTTGCGCCAGAGATGGAAAAGCGGAGGGCCAAGAGGCTCGCTCGCCATCGAAAATCCTTTTCGTTCTATCGTCGTCACTTTCTGCTCGTTAGACGACTGATTACAGGAAGAGAACCTGTAATGGATTATCGAGCGATTTTTTTCTATGTCGCGTCGCATCGGTTCGCTAGTAGCCGTCGACGTTATCCTTGTTACCATTTTCCAGTAGAAACCACACGTTTCTATGTTCACGAAAAGAATCATTCTGGTCTTTTGTTTATCTATTTTTTTTTTTTTTTTTTTTTTATTGGTAAAAGCAATTTATAACCCGTCACTCGTTAAAAGCTTTCGTGCAGCTCTTTGTAACCTCTTTGTAACGATCATTTTTATTTCCATTTCAATTTGTTACACCGTAATTGGCGAAACAAAGTTTCAAATGGATTGTAACGAACGGATTAAACGAGCGTTTTTTCCTCGCTGACAGTCGAATTCATATTTGCGCGTCTACGAAATGTCATAAACACGATGTTTTACCATTGACTTGTCACTTAACGGATCGTAAAAACCACGAGGATGGGCTTTAACGATCTTCCCCGACAGCGATATGCCCAGCGTCGCTTTATCGATCTTCCTTCGGCTTAACTCGCTTTAGATCTGACTCGGTTAAAGTGCACCGAGCGACAACCTCCTCCGACGCTTGTTCGCGCGAAATGGCCGCTGCAACGCGCGACGCTGACTTTGCGCGCGATCGCCAGTTCCTTTCACGAACGATCGTTTCATCCTTCGAGTCGACGCCTTTTACAGCGGCGAACGCAAAACGATGTAGACTTGCGAACGACAGCAACTTTAATCAGCTGGAAAACTCGCTTCTGCAGGCGTCTGTCACTCGTCAACCATCACGACCATGACACACGCTTGCTCCAAATTGCTGTTTGAAAGGGTTGATCGCGAACGAATTTTTTCAGTTTTTCACGAGACCGTGTCGTGTCTGGGTGACAAAGATTTTAGTAAGACGCGAACTGCGCGCATGGAACGTGTCGTGTGTCCTAGAATATGCAAATTAAATCGGACGAAGTATAAATATCGGATAGAAAGGGGGTGGAAAATGGAGGAAAGACAAACGCGCGTGGCTTCTATATATATATATCTTCAGCAGATAGACATCGCGCGTTCAAACGGAATGTAAAACGGCAGTTTTATCGAACGCGATAGATTTCTCGATGTTTGTTGCGTGATCGCATAACGGAACCTGGAACCGAGCTTCCTTATCGATGGACACACGCTACCGTCCTCGATGGTCGACTAGAAGATTAATTTTCAACGATGTTTTCTTTCTTTCGTTCGAATTAATATACATAATCCATGACTGCAGTCATCGCTTCTAAACATCGCTGTTCAAATCAATCTTTCGACCCACATACCATTTCGTCCCCATTCTAAATCTGAAACTACGATCTTGAAACTAAACCTTGTCCCAGTACCTAAACTGTCGACATTACTCGAACAAGAGCGGCCTGATATCGTCCGCAAATTGCACCTCTTTGCGCGTTCAACGATTAAAATAAATATCAAACGTCGCACATCGCTTTGTTCGCCGACTCGCGTTTCCCTGAAAGCAAACGTTCGCCGTGACAAACCACGCGATCATTAAGCGTGGTCGTTTTGAGAGCCACGGCAAACGAGTAAGTATATTTCTCAACAGTTTCCGAGGCAAGGATGGAGCAGGAAAACCGTCTAAGGCTGACTTTCCACAGCAACGAACTTCCGTTGGACGTGGAACGTTTCTATGACGATGTAGCACAGCTGGAGGAAAACAGATTTCTCGGTGGAAACACACGCCAAAGACGCAAGTGGAGACGAATCGAGCGAGCCTCGGTGATTTTATTACCTCTGCAAACAACCGAGCGATTAAATCTGTTTATCCTTCGCGTGCAGCCGTAAGGTGCGACGAAGATTGCGTCGAGACAACTGTTACGTAGGATTTATGGCTGTTGAAGAAGCGGCTGAAGATCGTGTAACATAGGGTGAATTTAGAGGCGCCTGGGATGTTGCTGAAACTTGTTTTTGTGACTCGTAAATAATACCGGCGGATAAAAATAGCGGAATTCGCAAGATGAATATTTTTAGTGCGACATAAAGTGGAGAAAATTGAAGAAAATCGGGCAACGTAGAAACTGTGGGAATGGACGAATCCAAAAATTCGACGTAAAAGCAACACCTCCTGGTCTACGTCTGAACGTGACTTTACTGGATCGATAATTCCAGCCGGAGGACTCTGCTTTGGACAAGAAAGATTCGGTGTCGAGATGCGAGGTGGTAAAAATGGTGTCTCTTAAAAGATTATTTGGAAAAGGAGGACCTTTTAGAAAAATACTCGTAAAAAAATCCCTCTGTTAAAGTAACATAGCGAGAACAAGAAAATAGGAGAATATCCTCTAGTCACGCGATTGATAAAATATTTATTTCTTCGACAACTCACGAAACATTTATTTCGATTTATTACGAAACAGCTACTTTATATCGTCGTTTAACATCAGAATGAGACGTTCGTATTGAAAAATCAATAACCAAGTCCGTGCTGGCAAGAATATTCATCCAAGCATCGTTCGTAAGAAAATTCTTCCGTGCAATTCTTCGGATAACTTGTTGCTTTAATTCATTCGAAACAGAACATTGCCGCAGCGTAAAAGTAGACGGAAGGCAACGGTTCGTTATTTATTCATTCAAGAATGATCGAGCGACCGTATGCAGACGCGGGAGTATTCGCGCTGGGAAACGGGGTCGCGTAGATCGGAATTTATTTATCCGGAAACGCAGCTAAAATTCAAGGGGGGCAGAATCTCATTCATCGAAAAGTACGGAATAAAATGCTGGCGTTCGTGCAGAAATTGCACGCGTTACATCGTGTCACGTTTGTATCGTTCATATCCAGAAGAAAAATGCAGGTACATCGATGTCAGAGACTCGATTCGTCGCTTACGAATCGCGTTTGCGTATGAAAATAACATCGATGGCACGAGAGTTTCGAAACTACTGCGTTGGTTATTCGAAAAATTACGAAGACAGATCGATCTTATTGCCCTATGAAAGAAGGATAGAGGTGTCGGAAAGGCGAAAGAACGATCCTTATCGTGTTCACTGCAGATTCAATTTTTATTATTTACGTTATATGCGAACAAACGATTTTCGTCTGAAACGTATCTTCATATCGGGAAACTTCACGCGAGTATTACGTTTTATCGCGAACATTTTGCTTTCGAATATTTTATGGCTTTTAATTTGCATTCCACGTTTCCAATCCGTGCCGATATCGTACATCGTAGAAATCCTATTCCGAATATCCGATTTATCTAAAAAATGGAATTCAAAGGAGAGGCAAAATTAAATTAGAAATATCAGTTTGATACATAGATTCGTGCTGCAAAGGAAGTCGACCTTCGGGCGACTAGTTACAGTGGGACTTGGTGGAAAAGGGTTAAGGGAGGAGGTCCAATTACTTACGCGCGCTCCCTAGGCAAATAGGAACGCCGTGCTGCTTGTTCCGCCATTTTCACGGACCCTCGTCGAAAGACAAACAACGAGACGAGAGGCACGAGGACAACGTTGCACGCGGGATAAAATAAAATTCCTGTCGTACGACGAGGTCGCAAGTTACTGGAAATTTCCATGGAAAACGCACTCGAAGGAAACTGCAACAAAGTTGCCACAGGCGTGATTAAAACGAAGACTTGTAATTCCCTGGTGCAAGGGTTATTAATCGTACGAAAAGAGAAGGAGACGATGTTACTACGTGGCGAGAAACTTGTGTCGCCGTTGCGGAACAATCGCCGAAGTAATGGGATAGGGAAGTCCCAGTGTGCATTATTAAAAAGGTCAATCTCTTGGTAAAGTTCGGTCGACGGGGCAAACAATGGA
The DNA here is from genome assembly GCF_011952205.1 of Bombus bifarius. Lineage (NCBI taxonomy): Eukaryota > Metazoa > Arthropoda > Insecta > Hymenoptera > Apidae > Bombus > Bombus bifarius. The sequence continues at coordinate 5,324,841 of NW_022884356.1, forward strand.
TACTTTACCTTTCGACGAAAGGGAAATTTCAGGGATAAAGGTTGTTTCGACCACTCGCGGAGAGACGCGATCGCGAGGAAGCACGCCAACGGCAGTCGTAACGAATTTCCGTTACGATTAGATAATCGACGCCGCGAAATGATCGATCCCCTGTTTCGGTTAGGATAATAGAGGTAGTTTAATTGAATAAGACACTGATATAACAAGTTATAAATCTGTTGCGACACTCAACTAACTAGCGACCAGTCAGGCACAACTGATCGGTTGGTATCGCGAGCCTTGAACGTTATTAGCGTCCAAGGTGGAGGATTATAATAAATGTAAAGAGCGAGGTTTAGTTCACCTTATTTATTCCACTCGATACTCTGAATACAACTGTCTTTAAGTTCACTGGCTTCCACTTAATACTCTGACTGAATACTGTTATATGTTGACTCTTAGAATACCGATGCAAGAGTGTCTCTTGGTGATGTTGCTGTCGTAGAGGAAAGTTCGTGGTGGGTGTGTCTCAAATCTGTTACTAACTGATCATTGGGTAAAGACGTGTAGCGGCACGCGAGCAGGATAAATTCAAATCTTATTGTTGTTCTGTTTCGGAGTATCATGACCGTTAGGTCACAGGTATTGCAAGGAGTAATGAACTCCGAGCAAAACAATGTCGCCGCTACTTTCAACCGTCAAACGCAGTCGAGTTCAAACTTTCCGACTGTCCCCTGGCCAGTATAAATAAACAAGCGAAATGACGAGCGAGAGAGCAGCGATTGCAGCGTAAGCATACCGACGCATCATAGTGTATACGGAGTCTCTTGACACGCGCGTATTTATTTCGATAAATTATTATACCTGGACTTGTGCTTTGTGTCAAAGTATATCTTTAATAAAGTGCTCACAACATATAGACCGTTATTAGCGATATTTGAATAAACCCATCTTCTACAGACGTATGTTTGAGGATGGGCTGGCCGCCTTCATGAAGGTTCGCGCACGGGTGACCTTACACTTGGGGAAAACCCGCGTGTCCGGTCTTCCTGATATGTACCATAAAATAAAGAAGTTTCGTGCCTTATGAGTTTTTTCCGTGAAGTCCTAAAGTACCTTGACTGTACAATAGGCCCACTGTTTATGATGGGTCCGCACTAGGGTAGCGTAGACCCTTGACGGTCGTCCTGCCCGAGGATCGCATCTGGTTCACATAAAGCGTCGCGGTACCAGGCGGCCACTCCACATCCCGAACAAAATCACAGTTTATTTCAACAACTTGTAAAGAAGATAGTTACGCTGGTGCGTACGTATAAGATAAGTAAGTGACTGATCTACGGATGTAAACCCGGTTAAAAGAAAGTCGACTGTTTGAAAGATGGAAAGGCAGTGAAGTTCGGTGACGATGCTGTGGCGGAGGAAAGCTAAGGATGGGTGTGTCTAACGTACGGCACCATCGGATTTGTTGATGACGATTTTGGCTAAGAGAGTGAGGGAAATAGGCTTCGTTGTTAATTGGTTATTTGCTATGGTGGTGGGTTAGGAAGGATGCTAACCGCCCTCGAGATAAAGTTGCTGGTGGGAGGCCTCATACGTGAGAAAGGCAACTTTCCCGTGTCAACCCGTGGTGGACAATAAACTTTAGGAAACAATTCAGCGAAAGAATATCTGTTCGGTCCGAAGGACCTTGACTCCTGGAGGAAGTTCCTGAGATTTATGGAGGATACTTGAGACTATCGAGGGTACGCAGTAAGGACGTAACAAACGTAGGAACAAGTTTAGTAGGTTACTACTAGTAGTACGAGTTTAGATTACTATCGCAATAGATGGACTTTGACTCTCAAGATCTTCGGTACGATATTTTTATTGTCGATGTTATCGTTATCTAACAATATCGTTTAATGTGCCGAAATTTAAACGCCAAAATTGACGCTTACATGCCGAAAAAGAAAATGAATTGCTCTACAGGAAAGTTGGTTGTTCCGTAAAATCTCATTGGCCAAGAAAGGATAACAGAAAGTCGAATGTAAGAGGAGAAAGAATCTTCCGGATGCACTTTCCACGAACGACCGTCGCAAAGAACTCTCAATTACGAGATTCCCACAAAAGTTTCCTCTCTCCATTGTACAATAAAAAATCCTCCAGCATTCTGTATGTTCTATACGGAACCGCTCTCCACAGACAGCCAACAGTCATCAAAATATCTAGAATGACGCCCTATGAAGAGAAAAAATTCCAATTTGCTACAACAACGTTAAAGATGCATTAAGTGTCCTCTATTTGTCCCTGGCTTACTCCATCCACGTTTCAGGCGGTAAAGCGACCTGACGCAAAAGAACAAAATACGCGAGAGATTAAAAATAATGGCAACGGAGAACCGTGTACGCTCTACCAAGGAGAGAAAAAGGTACAAAGAATAAAGCAAGGGTAGGTTATATTATGTTCCGTCGGTCGGTGAAAGACCTTCTGGAAGGGGTGAGCGAGTTGCTGGAGAGCAAACTAATAGTAAATAGGAGAGAACGCGCACGAGAAATTATTCCGCGCGCGTTGAAAGATGCATTAACTTCCTTCTCCGCTTCCTTTCTACCCCATAGTCGTCCGTCTTTCTCGACTCTTTGGCAAAGATAAAGAGCCTGGGCTCTCTCGTCGACGAGATGGGTGGGTGTACTTTCGTGAGGAAAAGGAGCAGAATGTATAGGATGTCACCTGTTCAAAGCGGCCTACCAGCCACAGCTATTTCCGTTCTCCGTTATTTAAATAGCATTTGCATTCGCGCGTCGCGCCTCTCTGGTCACCTTCGCCCTTTGTGCCACGTGTACGCGGAAAAATATCATTTGGCCGCGTTTGCCGAAGAAATCACGAACAGCAAGCAACCTTTCGTTGCTACTTTGCCTCGCGCAGAAAAGACAAAATTTTCATCTCGACTTAATTACGAACCTCTTCTTTGAAGATACTTCTTGAATCGGGTAAAACAAGCCGAAGGCTGTTTCAAGGGAATTAATGAAAGATAAGTAGGACGAAGTTGGAAATGTCTTGTTGATTCTGAAATTATCAAGATAAGAGGATGAAAGTGCGTAATGTGTTTCTGTAGGAGAAACGTTACTCAACGAAATTTCTTTGAAATGGAATCGGAGAGATTTTCGAGAGTTAAAGCAGAAGCCAGCTGCGGTGGCCTCGTTGCTCGAGAAGAAACCGCGTTTGCTGTATTTCCACGGAGAATAGCTTTCACATCGGCATAAAGGACGCTCCATTCCGCGGTGAAATACGAAGCGACGAAAGTAATCTCTTGTTCGCGGCGCGGCGTGTGCAAATAATTGAAAGAAATTGGCTGAGTCTGCGGTATCGAAACGGAGACAAAGGGCGACGACACTCTGAACTTCTTAAAACCTCGCTTTAGCAAACAGAGGTCGTGTTTGTCGCGTAGTGAAATACTCGCAGATTTCCAGCGGGAATTCGCCGGGCAAACACCTCGAAATGTCACTGGACGAGCGAATATTGTTTGAAAATCAGCTTGCATCGTTGCCCTGTGGAAACAGCTGTCGCGAGTAAAATGTTCAAGGGACAAGCTGCGTTGCAGCTGGAAGCGAGGAAAGAGGTAAACGACTTCTTGAAACCTTCGAATAAGACGCGAGGAGATGGTGTCAGGAAGCTCGTTTCGTGTCGCTTGTCCAGGAAATCGCGCAGATAGAACGTAGAACGGAGCAAAAATTCAATAGAGAGAGGAGATTTGATCTCCTCTGATCTTGATTCTTTTTCACCATAAACTTGTAAAACGTGCTTTGCTTAAAAATATGCAAAAGGTATCGCAGGCGAATTTCACGAGAGCGAACAGAAGAACCAAAGCAAAATATCTTCGATGATAGTAGCACGGCGAAGATAGACGAACGTTCGAGATAAAGTAGCTACGGTAGACTACGGTAGATAACAGCAACGACTGAACTGTCGCGATAGACCGGATCGTACGAAAAGCAAAGGACTGGAAAGGAAAGGTACGAAAGATAAAAGAAAGTAGAAACGGAACGAAGAAAACAAATGCTGTATTTGAGAGTCTATATGGAAAATCTTCTGCAAAATCGCCATTGGTATTCTGCGATGTCCAACCACGGTGGTTGTCCGCTGCAAAATGTGTCCTGATCCCGTTTGCATATGCAGCATGCCAGCACGGTGATACGTCAACATTCTGACAGGAACAGAGCCGAAGCAAACCTCAGCTGCGGTTCTGTTTGAAATCCTGCCGGGCAATGGCGATTTGCGATTCGAAATTGAATCGATCGTCGGAGAAATTCGTGATCCTCCGGCGACTTGCACGGCATCGCCAAGGAGCGCCGCAGGGAATTTCACGTAGAGGGTGGCAGGGTGAAAGATTTACGCGGCCTGAATCACATTTATTTTCGCCGTGACTCCGGTGCTTGAACCGAGCGCGCGACGAACATGCCAAACTGCGTCAAAACCTGTGTGCAATAACGTGCATACGTTTGTCGGGACGTTGCATGCTGTTGTTTCCGGTTTCCGGAGCGGCGGAAGAATCCTAAAAAAATAGGGTTAGTGGAACGCGACGCGGAGTATTGTATAAGTATAGCGAAATATTATAGCGCTACGTAGTATCGTCGTAAACTACGTTCTCCGGAGACTCGCAAGCGTAACTTTTATATTTTCGTTTCTCTGTATGCTACACACGCATAACGCTGTTTCTTCGTCCTTTAGTATGGTTTTATGGTGCTCGTGGGTGACCCGAGAGATTTAGTAGGAATTTTATAAATACAAGCATAGATGATACGATGATAAATTCGAGCGCACAATTCTCCCTCGAATTACAACGCTTAAATGACTTTCAAGACTCTCCACGAGAATTTCCAACACTCGTTATCTTCTCAACTTCTACGTTATTTTTCAAACGTCGTGCTCGTCTCGATCGTTCTTGCTGATTGCCAAGCTCGTGCTCCTTCTTTTACAAGCATCGCTAAAAATTACGATGCTGTGCAAACTGCAGCCGTAACGAGACTGTAAGGTTCTTACAAGTTGAGAGATATCAGAGAAATTATATTATTATTAATGTATAAATTACAAAAGGCTGATAGCAAGTAACCCAAGGATATAACTATAACGAGGAGTTGAGACGAACAAGAGAACGAGCTTTGCATATCCATCGCGTTTCATCCTAAATCAATCAGTACCATCTCGTCCGAATTATCGATCGAGTCCTTGTTGCGATTTCGGTTTCAAATCCTGATCGGCTTTCCATTGCATTCGAATTACCTTCAAACAGCAATTACTCCGATCGACGAATCGCGAGCCTAACCGTGGAAGACTCTCTCGGCGAATCGTATGCACTCGAGCTGCAACCTACTTGCCACTTGGATTATTAATCATCCGCCACATGAGAATTGACGCGCATTAAATCGGCACATTGAACGTTATCAGGTAGCGAATAAACGGGTGCTAGTTGAAGCGTGAAATATCGACGGTATTTTCCATTATTTAGAATTAAACGTATTAAAATGGAATTTATCGCGCGCCTCGTTGTTAAAAGTTCTCTCGAATGTGATATTACATTTAAATGATTACTCCTAAATTTAATAACGTCGTCGTATTTTCCACGGACCTTTACAAACTTTATATTGTCGTTTATTTTTAACTACCTACGGTGCTTTGCCAGCTATTTTTACTATACCAATGCACCGTATTTATTCGCTGTAATAATGAGCGACAATTTCAAACAATACCAGCGAATTACTTTTTCCAACAAATCGATCATCGTAAGATTCTTTCAAGCCGCGACTGTTTCTTCTTGTTTCTCGAATATTTCAAGCAACGATCTTGAAACATTCTTAACCTTCCCGACGTTTTACCGCCTTTGACGACTCGTCGAGCGGAGATTTTCCTCTTCCTTTTTCTCACGAAACGATCAGAAAAGTGTTATTAGCGAAACGAGCCACGACGAACGATCTTCCACTTCCGCTCCGAAGAAATGGATGTTTTCAGATAAAGTAGGTCGAAGTTCGCCGTTCAGAAGCGTGAACGATACGCTCGACGATCTTTCTTCGTCTCCTGTGATCGTTCTCGACTGCCTGAGCATGAATCGTGACCCTTTCGGCAGCTTCTCGAATTTATCGCGTCGTTCGATTTCACCAGCACCTGTTTCGTCGGTGTTCGCGGAAAAATTCCGCGAAACAATGGCTAGATATGTTAATGAGCGGAACAATGGAACAATGAGAACACAGGGATGCTAAGGTTCGGCTTCTGCGTTCTAACTTTGGAATAGTTGGCCGAAGAAATTGCATTAAGAAGAATTGCACAAAACGAAATGGAAGAATATTTTGTCGTGGACTTTTTAGTTTGTTGCTTTTGTCCTGACCTTTGCCACTTGGATTCTGCTGCAAAGGATTGGGAAAAAAGCGTGGTACGAAATAATACGTAATACGTAAAAGTTTCCCGATAGCGAAAGAACGTAGTATAATTACATCGGGCTCTCTCGATCTCGAAAAGGAAAGTCAGCATTACGTGGAAGTATACTTTGCGAAATGGTAGTACGAGAGATGATTCGTTTGAAATAAAGAATTTTAATCTTTCACGTTGCCTCAAGCTCCTCTGGAGACCCTGAAACAAGGCACTCTCACGGTAATGCACAGTTTTTTCCTCGAGTTAAGGTCCCATCAAAGATCCCTGGCTTTATCTTATGAAAAGACGCTGGCTAGAAAATCTTCAGCTCGTCAAAGAACGTAATATCGCGTTGCAGGAGATGCTTCGCCCTGCTGCCGCACCATTTTACGAATTAACGGGCTAGTTTCGGTAAATATGAGAACGGTTTCTTCAAACTAAATTAAGTTAGCGATGAAAGAAAAATTCTTAATTAAATGATACGAAACATTCTTCCTTCTCCGTTCCGTGCTTTACCATACTTTCCTCCGTGACGAATGAAATACTCCACATTCGAATACTCTATACATCCCTGCAGAAGCTATTTCAGTAATTGAAACAAGTTTTCCGGAACAATAATCGTAAAGTTACACACCTTAAATGGCAAAAGGTTCGAAGAAACGTTAGAAAAAAGTTTTCAATTTCACACGCCACGATAGTGCTTTTGTAAAAGAAAGAATTGGCGTGGCGATTTTAGAAAGCGAAAGTTAGTGGAAATCTACTGGAAGAGACTGACGTGCAACGCGTAGACCGGACAAAATGTTAATTGAAAACGAAGTGGATCACGCGAACGTTAGCACAGACGGTGAAAGGAACGATCAATCTCGAAGCGATCCCTCGCTTGCATAGCGTCGTGCACGCGAACAACCGCCATCGCGACGATTTACGCGATCGACGACGCCGACTTGGCTTCGGCCGTTGGCGTCGTTCCGACGCGATTTTTGTTACGCCTGTGAAATATTTCAGCCGCTCGGAACGATATTTATCGTGCCTCTCTCACACGGTTTACTCTTCGGCGGGGTTCATCGTGGAAGATTCAATATTTTCGTTTACGACGGTCGTGTAAATATTTGCTATGCTCTCGGGCGCTCGTGACGAGAAAATGAGTTTATAAATCGGTATGGCTGTCGTTTAAAAATGTACTTTTCGCGTCTCTCGCGTTTGTTTGCCGAGTTAACGTCGTTTCATCGAATTTATTCGCGTCACAATCGAGTCACGCGGATTAAACGACAAATAACGGTGGTTTTTAGAATCTTTCTGGGTTTGTGCGTTCGAGAGAATTACAAATTCCGCGTATTCACTGTTACCATAAACTGGTATTTTAAAAACGACGATGAGATTACTCAACGAAATGTATCAAACTAAATAGGACAATACGCGACTATGCAAAGTTTTTCACGTTGATCGTTGATAATTCTAGACAAAAACAATGTACAGCGTAGATTATGGAATGGAAACAGCGGAACATTCGTTTGCGTAGATCAGAATCCCTGCATTGTTGAGACAAATACACCGTGGTCGTACGACACAGAGAGAAAGCTCTTAATTTTCCTACAACACAACGACAAAGAGCCATTTAAACGGCGAAGGCTCGAAATGCACCGACGACAATCACGTCGCGACGAACAATAAAATTTGAAACACTGGCCGATGCTTATTCCACGCGTTATCATCGACGACACTGTTGGTTTCCTCGTCAGCGTCGATGATCGATATTCCACGAGAGTATGTCATTTCCAGCACGCGACAAGCATTTCCAACGACATGGTGAACGACGCCGTCGCTGCGATCTGGCAGCGTTATCGTACCGTGCCGTCTTTCGGAACGGAAAATCAATTCATCAAGAGGAGTCTGGCGGCGCGAGGAGACTCCCGCTGGAGACACGTGTCAAAATATCTCCAAGACCTAACAAAAAAACCAAGTAGTTAGGATTTTTAATCGAATTTTATTCTAAAAAGCCCCAGGCCTTTCAAGTACTAATTAAGTGCTTATCGTTCCTGTCGCCGTTAATTTATTCCGCCATTATTTTAATGAATATGGCCGGGAATTTTTTAAGAGATTAAACCCTTTGCACGACCAATAAACGCTCTTTTCTTTTAATACGTTAATGGAACAGTTTATCGTACGTTGTACGTAGAAGAGTGGAATATATCTAATGGAAGGTAACTATCTTTTGCTGGAAAAAAGATGGAAAATACCAAATTCACAGTTATTTATACGATATTCGATTAAAATCTATCTATCTAAAATTAATAAACGCGTGACTTCAGGTATCGAGTCTATTCGAATAAAAATTTCGTTGCTTTTTCTCCTCCAACTCCTTGCTATTTCTATCGTTCATTCGTGCGAACTGAGGTGTAAAGTCAGTGGGCTGTTCGCATAGGATGTTAATAATGCAAGAGTTAAATCGTGCTGACCTTTCTGCACTCGCGACAAAAGAGATTTACATCGAGGGAAACTAAAAAGATATACGTGGATTTATATATTATTAGTAGTATGGTGGACGAAAGGCCTAAGAGATACCGGGTGAACCATAAACGATGTCGCGAGAAAGCCGAAGTGCCGACAGGCCCAAAGATGTGTCGTCGGTCCTTCGATCGAATAGTTACGCGGAAAATCCACTGCGTGATCCTGGCCACGAGCGGTTGCGGAACTCGTGCGTGGCGAGGCTAAGACAAAGGGATGCTAAGGGAGAAAGACGAATTAACAGTCAATGTTAATTGAGAAGTCAGGAAGTGTGAGTTGAGAAGCCAGAGAACGCGAATCGAGTAGTCAGGGAGATAGAATTGCTAGTGTCACGTTGGAAACACAAGAAATTACGAAACCGATAGATCGCCGGTGATCTCCTCGCGTCGCGGTTCGAACGTTTCACGAATAAGGTGAAGAAATTGAACTTTATATATGATAACAGAATTTATTGTGCAAATCCAATAGAGTGACGGTTCAAACTGTTACAACAGAATGATTCAAAGCGTTACAAGAGACTGGGTCAAAATGTTTTAACTGACTGGGGCGAGCGCTTATTTTGGAGCGTTTTTATACTGAGGTTTTAGTCCCTCTGGAGGGACAAAAAACAAACAAACAGTGGTGAAATTAGACGTGAGATCAAAAGAAAGAAAATGGAAGAATATCTTAAGAGGTAAAAAATACGTTTCGCTTGGGTCAGCGTTCGATGGATAAAGTAGGATGATCGAATATCGGTGAGCGAAACGAAAGTTCCAGGATGATACATGGTCTGTGGGAAAGACGGGTGAGCAAGGGCAAAGACAGGAACGATGTTTCAACAGTTTCGTGGCAGAAGGCCAGGGCAACCGGGCTACAACATTACCATACGTTACTCCGTTCGTTGCATCCCCTGTTTTCCTTGCGTATTCCTCCATACACCGTAGCGGATGCAACTACACCGGCCTCAAAACCTGACGACAGTTTCCGCCAGAATTCCAATGTACTCGACGAACCGTACCTCGTTCCATCTTTCGTCGCCCATCCTCGTTTTGGAAGCTTACCAAGGCAAATTGACGCTTGTTACTTCTCGCTTTCGAGATTTCGAAAATATCAGGAAATTCTCTTTTACCAAATTCTCGCTTACGTAACGCGTCAGGATGTCAGGCGTAACGCGAATCCGCTGAATGGATCTCATCACAGCGTATAAATGTTTCCTTCGTACTTGTTGCGATTTGACACAGATAGAATTAACCCCGAAATTTGGCGCGGGTGTTGCTCAAATATTTACAAGGATTTATCCTGTTCCGCGTGTATTTCGCGTGCTTCGATCCCATCTGCCTCCGATCTCCAGAGGATTCTGATGGTTGCGTTGGATCGCTTTCAACGAAGCGAACGAGTCTGTCAGCGTTTGCTCGATCTCGGTTGTCGGAATAAATTCAGCAGTAGACGTTGCAACGACTTGGGCACGACGGAGGATGTAGGTCGAGAAACAGAGGCGAACGGAGTTCGTAAGCGACGTTCCAGGTAATCGATCATGTTTTAAAGGTAGAACGACGACGACAGGGATGGTACCGCGAGTTCTAATTGCCTGAGTTCCGTTTTTAAGCCGAGACGATTTTCGAAACTTTAATACAGAAACAAATTTATTCTGGATTTTTTTTCCATTCTATCGTTGCCATGTACTCGACGATCGCAAGTATTTAGTATCACCGACGAGTCGTTATCCATTGGAAAAGTATTAGGTTACTCGAAAAGTGCGCAGATCTCTGTAAAACGATGAAACGTTCGAACAAACACTACTCTTGATCGACGACTAAAAAGAATGAAAAATCTCGTATCAACGATACGAGATTTCTCTTCTATTTCTCTTGTATTCGGTGATTTGTACACGGGAAATTTTGAATCGTAGCTACGATGTTCACTTATAGCGTACGTGTTCTGATTCATAAAACGATAGTCCCTTCACAAATTGCCTCGTAAGTCGTTGTACCGATCGATATGGCAGCGTGACGAATATTCCCTTCGTCGGGAAGGGATCCATTTCGCGATCCTAAAAGCAGAGCCCAACGACGTACACGGGCTGTCCAGGAGTCCCGCAAATGGTGCCGCCGGGAAACTTGGCGAGTGTACCTTCCGCCTGGCGGTTCTTGATCGTAATAGACCCTTGTGGGTGTTCAAAGCACAGTTACCAAGTATCGGTCGTTCTCTCCACCGAGCATAAAGGGAATCCCACGACCTTGTCAGCAGATATTGCGTGGAACGTCCGACCATTTCCGCTTCGAAACAAACGGAACACCGACTACAGTCGATAGTTAATATACGAATAGTTCGATCATTCGCTCTCAATATGTCGTATTCGAAGGATTGGCAATGCTTGTATATAGGAAATAGTTGTTCGTATAAGATTACTATTTCGGTATCGAAGTCACACGACGCGATGTTCATTTTCTCGTCAAACGAATTCTTTCTTTCTGTCAGTTACATTCTTCTTTCCTTCAATTACGTTCTTTCGCTGTTTCGTCCAAAAGTATTAATTTCGCGACAAGTTAGAAAGATTAAATTCCAGAAAGAACCGTGTAAAAGGAAGGTTTTTCCCCTGTGATATTGCTAAGAGCGTAGCTGGCTGGAAGTGCGCGCGATTTCTACAAACTCAAACGTTTAAACCGCCATTCAACGAATTACGTATGTATCGTACTTCGTCATTATCACAGCTTTTAATGAAACGAAGCTGGGTCAGTCTGGTGGCTATAATTCCGGCGCGTTAACCTAAAGCGCGTTTTCGGAAACTCTATCCACCGCGTTATTCGCCGGGTTTCGCAAAACGTCGGGGCTATTTTCGTGCCACGGAAAATGAATATTTCCCTTACTAACGAGCGCTGCGATTCTCGTCCACAGAATCACTCGTGAAAACTCAAAACAAGTGGAAAAAGAAACTCGAAAAATAGGAATACAAGGAGGAAAGGCGGAAGAACAAAATGAGGAAAAATACGAAACAGATAGAAGAATAAAAATAAATTCGGCTTTCGTGGAAAATTTAAAGGGATCTGCATTTTCGAGGCTGGAATCCGCTCGGTTCGATCGTGAACGAGATTAATCGTTCTTGCTGTGGCTGAAATCGAGCGAACGAGATCAAACCGATTGACGACCAAACGAATCAAGCTCTCTCTTTCTTTCTTTTCTATCTCCCTCTCGTTCTCTTCTTCTCTATATCGAGCCAAATAAATATTCATCGTGCATACGGCAAGGGATGCGCGATCGGGTTGATCCGATTGGCCGAGCGGAACTCGCTAGCTGCCTCACAAAGGAACGTTGCAGGCTTGTTCGTTTAACTTCTGACATGGCCGATCGATAATTATTAACGCGAACAACGAACATCGGTGCCGCATCAATGTCGGCCCATCGTTCGAGGAAATTCCACGTAACAAACTTTCGAGGTTGCGTAGATTTCGAGAGGATAGCAAGAAAATTATACCAACCGATTTGCAGATCTCTTCGCCTTAATGGAGTCTTGCAACGTTGGTTTCACGCGTCCTATATGATTCTGTGTATTTCTGCAAACAAAACTTTTATTTCGACTGCGAGTGTTTGAAAATTGTTCGTTGGAGTTTCCTCGTTAGATAAATAGTTCGTTAGTTACGAGATAATTTACATGTTGAAAATCGTGAAGCAAAATCTGATATCCTAATTTTTACACTTTCCATGTGAATATTTTCGACACGCTAGTCTCGCGTGATCGTACAACAGGATTTATTCCCATTTATCCGTCAACACGAGATATTTCTTTATTAATGCCACACGCAATTCGTTCGTTTGTTCGAAATATATTTCAGCTGCGACAGTTTTGTTAAACCAGCGAATTATTCGTTGAATTATCTGCTCGATATTCTATAAATTTCTATCTAACCACAAAGTAACTTTAACTCGTTAAATAGGAAATACGAATAAATAAGATCAATCTGTTGTTTTAATCCGACGTTGCATTTTTATCTTGCATTTAACGATGCAACAATTAAAACGAACTCTTCTAAACACAGTCCAAATATAAAATTCTATTCGATGTCATACTCGTACGTAACGCCTCTCTGTGCGAGATACGTTCATCGAGTCAAGAGCACAAGCTAGAGAAAAATTTATTTCGGTGAAAGAGGGCTGTTAGCAGAATAGAATTCGATTGCACATCGAGATCGCGCGAAAACCTGCGCCACGAACGGTGGTGCGGCATCGCGACGCCCGACGCGTCGTCCTGCAAAGCGAAAAATGTTGTAGCAACGGGCCTCGCTGAATTGAAAGTAGATGGATCGGAATGGATGCTGACATTGTGCTTGGAACGATCTTCTTATGAATTTACTCTGAATGCTTCTCCAAGAGAAGGTTTATTCGGTCTGCAGAGACGTTCTATCATAGAACATTAGATAAAGATAAAATACTATGGAGGTGAATCATAGTCCTTTAAAAATACAAATATTTTTTCCTAGCTTTGGAAATAACAAAATCTCTTCTGTGTTTTCAGGTTCTTGCTGTCGCCATTCAACTCGTGACAAGGGACGAGAAGGTATTTCTAATTCTAATCCATCGCTATTAAACTCACGAGAAGTTTGCCTTTTGGCTATTAATTTGAATACGCGATTACCGTTTAATTTCTTAGAGATGAAACTAGATATCGGGCTTCGATCGATCGCAGTTTCACTTCTTCGCGATTCGACTAATTCGAGTAATTTTCTGAAATAAAAAATACTTTCGGATTTCGCCCCTTTACGTGTTCTATCATAACTGGCTCGTCTCGTGTGAAAGCGTGTTATGTTTCTCCGCATGCACAGGCAGCATGTTATCCGATCACCGATCCGATTATCGATTCACCGTTCGCCTATGTACGTGATCAGTCACGGATAGCATTATTTTCGCGTGGCTCGCTCGGTTTACATTGTGTACGCGATTTTCGTTAGCCGGAACGTTTCTATGGCGATCCATGTCGCGTCACTGATCGCGATTGTTCATGAAAAATGGACGGAATAGATGGATAAGCAGCCGTCCATTGTACCATAGTTTTGTTTAAAAATCCGCGTGTTTGCCATTATTTCACCGTATTTTACAAACAGACGCATAGAAGAAGTGAAAGAGCGTTCACGTTTAGCTCTACCGCGTTCCTTTAATCGTTTTCAACCGAGTTATATCTTTTCTAACGTCGAACGATGTCCGAAGTTTGAGCAAAGTATGAGAAAATTCTCGTCACAGCAAAATTCATATTTGTACGGAGCTAAACGTAGAAACGATCAGGCGAACCATTTGCGTAAAAATTACACTCCTTAGATTTCTTGACAGTAGCTTTAATGGTAAGAACAAGAAAAGAAAATAGAAGACAAGAAAAGATAGGGAAGAAAACGCAGTAGAAAGAGATACACCACGTCACGGGACGCGACGAATTAAAGATTCTTCGACAGTTGAGCGTATCGCGATGAAACAGAGATGTTGAATTATTAATTGAGGAACAAGTTTGTGGAGAGTAATTCTCCGCGAAACGAAACCGTTAAGCCGTATCGTTGCTCCACATTGATACGAAATGAAATTGAAAAGTCGGCCATGGCGGAAACTACTCGTTGAAGGATAGCTGTAATTAGGAAAACTTGGTTCTCGTAATTTCTCTTCCCTTTCCAAAGCTTTCAGAGAGCTCTGTTTATTCTTTCCTTCGGGTTACTTAATTATTTAAACGTTACTGCTTTACGATCAATAGCTTTACAAGCTTCACGGGGTTTATTTGAATAAATTTTAACAATGGACCTGGTTAGATACAAATCTTTATTCAAATGTAAATGATCAAATCGAACAAATATAATTTTCTAATCCCAAATTCCAATATTTCTAATTCCTGCGACGAATTGAACCGCGAGATATCGAGGGTTATCGCGGATTACCAATCTTCTCTGTTCTTACGTAAAAAAGAAAGAAGATGCCAGAAATTCCGAGGATAAATTCGCGCAAAGTACCTTGAACTTTTTCAAGTCTCAGCGAGTTCTTCGAGTCTCGAAACTTCTTCCGTTCGATACTTTTCTCTCGCCGCTTCGTTCTTCCATCTCCAAACGACGTAAATCGCACGACTTAATTCCTGCTACATCCTCGACGATTCTGAAATAGCAGAATTCTCAATGCAGGTGCCAGCTGAATTATAGCGAACTTGGAAAAATTCGATCGGAAATCGAGCAATTTCTCGAACTGTTCAGCTTTTTATTTCACCATTGTTTCGAGTATTCGTGATAGATTTATATATCTGTTACCGATTACCTCGATGACCGAAAACGTTTCTAAAACCGTGACAAAGTTTCACGAATGTTAATTCGCGAGGAAATTCGGTCGCCTGTTAAAATGAATTATTCATCCGTCCTCCAACGTCCTTTCGTTTCTATTCTCGTCGCAGTATCCTGTCGCTGTTTCCTAAGGGTTTCAACTCCGCTCTATCTTACCTTTCGCGAAGCTCCATTCACTGTACTAACCTAACAGCCTCGATACGATACTCTTCCAGCGACTGTAATCGGTAGAAGAAGACGTTATTACTCAGACACTCTCAGAATATTCTTTACGTGTCGTACAAAGATCATCGACGTTTCTCTACTCTGTCGCAGGTTAGAAAATTAAACGAATCGACTGCGAGGATACGGATGCTCGTCTGTAAGGTGATTCGTCGACGAACGACAGACGCAGAAACTTTTCGAAAGCGCGAGTAGGCGGAGATGATTACGTCACGTTTTCGATGTCGCGTGTGGCTTCGATTTACATTGCATCCGCGTCGTCTCGCCTTCTACGCGATAACGAGAAGCCGATCGAATCCGCGACAACTTGGACAAATACTTGCACGGCAAATTTTCTGTAGAAAATGTAGCAGTTTCTTCGTATATATCCAAAAGAAATGTTTACCTATTTCTTTTTCTTTTTATCGTAACGAATATCTTGCGAAGACGATCGGCTATAGAAATGAAGCAAAGTTAAGAAAATTATTCTGGAGAAAAGGAAGGGAAAGTTTGGAATTCCTCTGTGCCACTAGTAATTATAGGTAGTGAGAAACTTGGGATGTTACGAATTCCTCTTATCTAATTTAGCATCGAATCGTCCCGAACTCGATTAAATTCCTGTAACAATGTTGTAAGCCATCCTGTCCCCATTCGTCCCGCTCATTTCCAATCAGATTCTTATTATCGGATTAATAACAAGGATCAAGCGCTTGCCGGTGGAAAATCGAGCGAAGGAATTAGCCGAAGTTGTTCAAGTGGCCCGGTAAACGCTTCACGAGTTCCTATCGAAATTTACCCGCCATACTTCGTCGGATTTAGGTTTGCAGGATATTAATAAGCTCGTTGAAAATCTGGGATATCCTCTGCTCGAAACTTGAATCGTAGATAAACGGTAGCCCAGGTTACATCGTCGTTGCTCCATAATTTCCTCTTTGACGTTTCTCTGTAATTTTTGCTCGTTTTATTCGCCATGCTATCTTCAACTGTGTTAACCGATTCCAAAGCCAGGTTTATCTACTTTAAACTCGAAGATCCAACCACTGGATGCAACGGGACAGTAAAGAGAAATTTCGCTGCGCTTCTCGGAATTTCGTGTGTGACTTTCGCCAGTTTAAGAAACGATATTTGCTTCGAATTCTAATTGGACTTGGCGGTTCTGATCTCGACGTAATCTTCGTCGAAATAAAACGCGTAGACCGTTACTTCTGTAGAATATTCCGTTATCTCGGTTATCGCCATGGAAATTGCAATCGTGGCTTTATATTTCTGACGATGCAAATCACACGAGCGTGCGATCCAGCTATTACGCGCGTAATATAATACAAATAGTAATATTAGGAATAGCTACATCGCACGCTCGTGTGCATCACGTCATCAGAAATGTAAACCTGCTACATTTTACGTACAAATCAAAATACTGGTAATTCGAACTGATACGCGTTTATAAAAAAAGAAGCTTGAATAAACAAATCGTATGAGATCAAACAATGTTACAGTATCGAAATTACATTTAAATTGAATTACGAAAGTATCGCGTGAAATATGCATCGGACGAAAAAATTAGATTCTTCTCGTTTCCCGTATAATATCTGTTATTTTAAATAGGAAAGCGGATACAGAAAGACATGTATTACGTTACAACGACGACCGGCGAAGGGTAAAACCACTACTAGGATAGCTAAGAGGTCCATGAACAATGGTGACGTTGAACAAGATACAAGAGACACGTGGGTAGAAAAAAGATACGAGAAACTGAAGGTCCCCGGTGAATCTTTGATAAATGGACAAGAAGTCGTATGTTGAATAAAACGTTGAGAGAGGAAGTCAGAAAACCATAGGAAATCTTTTTTTTCTCGTGAAAGAAGAGGGCGATTTATTTCGTTGAAGGGATAACTCGTTAAAAATAGAAATAAAAGGAAAAGTAGAATCGTCAAGAGGAACAGACCTTTTTCGTAAATCTTGCGTGAAACTTGCGAAGAAATTCCGCGAGCCAAATCGACTAAATTTCGTCGATGGTGCGTTTAACCTGGACCGATCGAAGGCGAAGGATTACGGCAAACGATGATCACGGTAAACCGGAATACGACGTTCCAGCCTGGATGAGGTCGTGAAATTAACGTGGAAACCACGTTACAACGACGCCCGCTACTCGGTGATTACGTTAAACACGGTGATTCGACGACTGGAGGGACAGGTTACAGGGCTCGTGACACGTTTAAAATCGTGGGATTAAAGGATGAAACGGATGGCGAGGCGATTAGTACGAGTATAAAGGACGTGGGAGTACCGACGTTAAAAAGATGGATCTGCCAGGGAATTTTGATGAAAGAATAGCGAAATGGGTGGTATTGGATGGAACGTAGAGGCGAAGCAAAATATGATTATATCGTTAAAAGTATGATTATTAAAAATAAGAGTCGAATAATTGTCACAAAGTGAGGGAAGAATAGCCTTAAAACTGTAACCGCTACAGATAACATCTTACGAGGTATTACAAAATACAATGGTAGAATTAATTTGAATAAGGGTTGGAATTCACCAAGGTTTACGAGGTAGCGAGAAGGGTTGTCGATTTTCGCGTCTGGCTATCTCGAGTCGACTCCGGATACCTCGGTTACTTCTTTTCTCTTCAATAATTCAATTCTTCTCGTACTTCTCAAGGTCTTCTTTCGCCATAGGCTGAATTCCAGTTTCTTCCACTTAAATTTCGCTTAAAAAAAGAATTTCGAAGTAGTTAAAAGGGGAAGAAGAAGAAGTTTCTCTCGAGGACAACAAAAAAGTTCCTGATACTTGTAATTTCGAAATTTCTTCTTCATCTCGCTTTAAATTTCAAGTTTCGCGCTTCCTTTCTCACTTTTAAAAGGATTCTCTTCCAGTCCTGCAAAAAAGTTCGAAAAATTCACAGCATACCGACTCAAGGTAGAAAACAAGTTCTTAAAAATTATTTTTAGAACCTAGAGAAAGTTGTATCCGTCTCAAGGATAAAAAACGAAACGGTTGAACGATTCATCCGTCAAAGGAACAGAGAGAGAGAGAGAGAGAGAGAAAAGAGGTATGCCCAGAGGTATACTTGATTTACGCACCAGGGTTGAAATTCCGGCACCCCAGGCATGCTTGAGATATTAATAGAGCTTAATTTACAAGGCCGAGGAGCTGCAGAGAACAAGCCACCAGTCGGCAGGATCAATGCGTACCTTGCGTTCTTGCTCTTGGACCCCGTTCCTCTCTCCTTCCTTTGGCTCCCCGCCTCTCTCCTTCCCTTCGCCCCTCGCCTCTCTCCTTCACCATACCCATTCTTCCCTATTCCCAATGTTTCCTCTCGCAGAATTCATGGCGTATAATCAAGCGTGTTACGTATCGATGCCGCTCCGATTTGTTCGAATCTCCTCGCGCTGAAATTCATCGTTCAGGTCTAGGAATATGACCAAAAATTCCACATTCGATTACAGAAAGACTCTTCGCTGTTCTGACTGGTTAATCGGTTGCTTAATTACGTCTGCAAGTATTAGAGGAAATAGAGTGGCGTGATGTTCTGCAAGTTCTTCGTTCGACTTTGTCGAAGCGTATTGCGAGTTAGAAAGAACAGCGAGAAAGTACACCGGAGCTGGTCGAGCGTGGTATAAAATTAACGATAAAGATTATGAGCGACAGCGAGTCAACGGTAGAGAAAACGGCACGCTGTGCCATTATGGCTCGTATTTCATTCAGCCACGCGATAAAGCTAACCGTTGAGAAGTACTCGCGTGCCGACAACCCTTCTGTTTGTCTAATCCAATTCGACGGGCTTATGTTTATGTATTTACAAGATAGTCAATGTGGAATGATTGGGAATCGATATTATCGATATTAATTAATTATTAACCTGGTAAGTATCGTTTGATAAGTATCAGTATCGTATCGTTCAATAAGTTGAAGTTTCTGTAAAATTCCTATAAAACTTCATTAGCTCCGCGATCCATTTTCATGTCGCTCGTAACGATATTAATGTCATTTATATAACTACCCACCTATTACTTACACAATCGATTGGCACGGACTATTAACCGCATCTCGCGTGCGCTGTTTCATAAAGCGTCCATAATCAGCAGGACGCGCTCTCGATCATCGTTCATTACAGGGCTTTACGTAATCCTAAACGAGGTTTCTGCACAGAACAAAGGAGAACCATCCTCGTTCGTTTTTTCTTTTTTTCCTCCAGCTCATCCTCGTTATTCCGTGACTACTACGTCGCTTCGCATTCGCGTTTCTCGCGAAATTCAACTTCCTACCGGTTGTTAAAGTAAAAAGTAATAAAATAAAATAAGTCAGAAACGCTTGACGAAGTTTTTGAATATGAAAAAAGAAACTAACGTTGCTTGTACGCACGTATCGAGATTGGGTTTCTTTCCCCTTCGAGGAGAACAAATTCGATAAGGATCGTTGAGTGTATCAATTTGCAAATAGGTAGAACATTTACATTTACTATTATTGCTTAATGCATATGTAAACTGGGTCTGATATCTATGACAAGATAAAAGAAAATGCTCTCTTCACTGATTCGACCATTCTTGCTAGGACACGCCATATACCTACGTTCCACGTGTAATTTCGCTTGATTACTATTCTTTGTGAATAGCAGTCCGGGTTCACGAACTCGAATCTCTCTCTTCCAACTTTCAATGCAATTTGTACGTGTACGTCGAACTCCATCGTGTATTACGTTTAATACGGACAGATTAGTATGATATATCATCGACAGAGGACGATGGACGGCTATTAAGGAGGCGCACCACTTGCTCTCCACTCCACTCGGGTGCTAACAATTTATCTCGACGATCGCTTGGATTATCCACACGGTTGCTACAACGTTCGAACACCGCCTCCATTAGGGAAAATTCACGCGTACAAAAAACGATGTTTCTGCTTTTTGGGGAATTATCGGAGAGTATCTACAACGGAGAGCTTCTGAAAATCCGACCGATCGAATTTCGAATCTATCGCTAAGAGAATATAACAGCGGGCTAACAAATGTACCTGGAGGCAGAAGAAATTGGGAAAGAAGAACTTTTCTGCAAATCACTTTCGATAGTTTCACTGCAAAAGTTGTTGATCGATTGTATAATAATTTTGCAAGGGTAGGAGATAAAATTAATGTTTGAGGAGAAATAACTATTACGAGGCAAGTTAGTCGATGATTTTCAACTAGTTCACGAGTGGTTGTCAAGTTATTCGCGCTGTGGCGCGATGGCTTAACGTCGGAATTATGGTTGAAACTTGGGCAGGCGAGAAGGAAACGCGTGACGGAGCGAGTTGTCGGGCGAAATTTATGGAAACGCTCAACGGCCGCTTAATTTCAGTTAATTCGCGCAATTAGCAACAATCGCGCGTCGCTAAATTCTCCTCGTCGTTCCGTTTCCTCGATTCCGGCGACTGTCAGCTCGGCTTCGTTCCGCTTCGCTTCATCTTCATCCTTCTCACGTTCGATGTTTTATAAAAGAGAAGGAAACGACGCTGTTGACGAGCCCTTCGCCGTCGCGTTTACGATCCGTGAAATTATTCTTCGTACGGCTAACAATGCTGTCGAAAAATTCTTCCTATCTCGTCGCTCATTTCTTCGATATCGTCTTGCGTAATTAACGAGAAAAATTGCAATACGAGCATTTCGGAATATCAGACAACGCGACGAGATAAGAAAATTCTCGTGTAACGAGCAAATAAGGAATCTATGAAATTATTATAAGTGCATAGAATTTGTACAAGTTTGACGTGGGGTCAGCAGAACGTAGAATTCGAGCTGCTTCTTCTTCTCCGAGAAACAAAAGATATTTTACCGAAAATCCAATATACGCCACTTCTACAACAGTATATTATTTCAGTAGATAAAAGTTGAATTAGAAGGATTTCGGACGGCTGTCCGACTAATACCAGATTCATACTACTTGCATCGACTTACACACAAATATACAGTACAAGCTACTTCTACGGCAGCACGTCACTTCAGTAGACAAGACTACGGGAAGAAAGTTGAATTAAAAGGATTTAAGAAAGTTGTCTGACCAACGCAAACTCGTTCCACTCGCGGCCGACTTTCGCTCGTATCGTTTCTCCGACATAAAACCTCGCTATATCGAGTAAGAACATATGGAGCTGTGGAAAGGATCGAGGGCGATATAGACGCGTTGTGTTTTGGTAAAAGCACGGTCGAGTGGCTTTGCCACGCGGAATAATTGCTTTGAATTTCCTCGTTTAATCGTATCTCCGGAATTCAGTTGTTATCGCATCGCTGTTTTTCCACCCCGATGGAATTTTCGCTTCGCGGAATTCTATTAATATTCCTCATCGCGCACCTAAACAAGAACTTCATTTTACATTCATTGGCTCCGCTATTACGCGTACAACGTACTCGCTTCCGCGCGTCCTATCGGCTGGATTATCCACCGGCTGAACCGTTTCGATTCTTTGCCTCGCTCCTTGCTTCGAACTTTTTTAAATTCTCTTACAATCGCGTAAAATATTAATGTAGTCTTGCAAAAACGCGTGTACTGTTCTTTCGCGCGGTTTTAAGAGACGTGGCGCTGTAATTACGGAGATGTACAAAAAGGAAGAGACAGTGCACTTGGCCCGAGCTCCGTTAATTCTGTGCGTCTTTGTAATGTGGCGTCATACGAGTCAACGAAGGATTTGAATCGGGAGGGAAAGTTGTTTTTGTTTTGCTAAGTTCAAAGGTAAACGAACCCCGGGCAAAATATTATCGCCGTTATTTGTAATCGTCAACCGGATTTACAACAGTCATATAGTCGAATAGTTGAAGAATTAGAGTGTTGAGAATTGTGGATCTTAACTGCCGAAATAAAAATAAAGGAACACTAAGGTTACACTCAGAATTCATATTAAATTAGTTTTAGATTTATTTAATAGACGATTTCCAGGATCTTACATTTGCACGCGTCACAGCACTCTCTTTGCCTGTTTTTCGAGACACCGCGCACACAAATACTTCCACACATTCATATTCACATACGTGTGTCATTACTACGCGACCAATCTAGTCTAGCACACAAAATTATACATATCTCAATATAGAGAGTTGAATAGTAGCATTGAGCGAGCGACATATACTATCACTATACTTGTACTTAAAGTGATTTTAATATAATCGACTGTTACAATTTTAGCACTCGTCTGTTTATTAAACAAACCAACACGTTTAAATTTCGTACGTGTTAATCGAGAAAAGATGAAAAAATCTAGTGTGACTATTTTTTTGGGAACTCTAGAATAATCGTTATGTGTGTGTTTGTGCTCAGAATTTATAATCAGAAAAGAAAATTGTAGTAAAATCAGGTGCATAATCCGTACATGAAATTAACGTAGAAACGCGTGAACCAGTTTGCAATGGTCTCGATGATCGAATTATAAACTGTTAGTATCAACGTCACGTCGAACAGCCTGTTACACAGACGTTATCGTGCTGTTCGCGTTACGGTATCTGGACGATAAATCATTTCCCCCTCGCTCTCCTCGCTCCACGCGGCACCAGTGTCTTCATAAAACAACATAACATCGCCTCGAATGACAACGTTACATCGAACATTCGAAACCGACTAATTCACCATCTACCACGTATCCATCATCAGCGTTTCTATTTGCAAACTTGTACTTTCGAGTTTGTGAAATGGATCGTGTTGAAAATTTTAATCAAAACTGCAGAGAAACGGAAATGGAAACCAGAAATTCCATCAACCGTGTATCGTTATTATTTCCATTTCGTTTTCCAATTTTCGAAGATGCAGAACGTAGAACCTTTGTTACAGCGGAAAAGTAATTTCTACGTTTAAAAGGGAATACAGTGAAAAAAGGCATACGTACGAGGTTCGCGAATCGCTGTATGAAAAATAAATATCAAGAACAAATATTCATCCATTGTCGTCATCGGTTCGATGCAGACTCGGTTCCTCGAGTTTCAAAAATTTCATTCCTGCTTTTCATCGATCGTCAGCTATGCAAAAGATTCCAAACTATCCCATGTATTTCGCGTAACCGACTGAACGATTAAAGCTTCGTGCTAGTTCGTGTAAAAGAGAAAAAAAAATAGGAAAGTTTAACCAACTATGAAAAGGAATGGCAAAAAGTTAGGGAACAGGTTGTTTTGTAGCCTCGAAATAGCGAATAATCGATGTATTGTAACAAGCTTGTTTTTATATTAATTTATCACTCGCCTGTCGTTATAGCGTAACAAAGACGAGTCGAAACGATTCAAAATCTATGAAATGGGATAGAAAAAATAATCAAAGCCGGGAGAAGGAAGGTGGAAAGGAAAAATGCAACTGAAAATCACGCAAGCGGACGTTGAAAGACGCGATGGTATTCGGTTACTCGTTTGACAGTTTCTCCGGTGGATTTCGTTTCCAGATTTCCCTCCTCTTGAAAGCTTTCTTCTCGAACAAAAGATGATCTTCGCGCGGTCGGTCCTCCGGTTTCGACGTGAAGCCAACGAAATCTCGGTACATCGACGATGTACGGTAAGAAAGTAGACGCGAGCTCACCGACTGCGTGGGACGAAGCAAGGAACAGTCGGCTCTGTAACGTCTTCGCATCTGCACGCTGCCATATTGTCTAACTATGGTAGGAGCAAGATCACGAGCCACCAACTTTTTCTCCAGAATTCTGCTAACTTTTGCGTGGGGATTTTGAAATTGCTGCTCGTTGGGAAGCTCGCCACGTCCCTCGGATTAATGCAGCGACTCTTCTGATAACAGAAGAGTGGCGAAATAGATCGGATTGACGATACGTGAAAAGGAAAGAAGATTTCGAGTTGGCGTAAAGACAGGAAAAATTCTCTTCTCGCTTATCAGGCAGCGACCACTCTGGCCAATAATTTGCTAAAGTTGAACACACGATTGCCATTGGTTGTTTCATCGGAGAAATTCGCCAAGAAGTAGCGAGCATTAGAAGTAGAATAATGGACTTAAGAAGAAAGACCACCGAGTACGATAAGGATCGATTAAGTGGACCAATGGAGAACCGAACTGTGCTGCCGAATCGTTCGTTAGAAGCCAATAGTCTGGTGGAAGGGCTGTGGAACAGGCTAGACTACCAACGATGTCGTTAACGCGATCCCTAAAAGTTGCTGGAATCGCTGATGAAGCAAACGGAGGATACAAATGATCCGAACACCGAGGCAGAAACGATTCTTTAACTACTTTGCCGAAAGTCGCAGATTGTATTCGAAGAACAGGCTCGCTGAGTGATCTGGAAGTTCTGTTTGCAGAATTTAGGAGGCTCACCGACCAATTTAATGGTTTTGTTCGGACGAAATATTTTGAGAATAAACGGAATACTCGAGAGTAATCGAAGGAAGATTCGATAGGAAAAGATTAAGAATTTTTCCTTTCATTATTTCTGGCTTTAAACGCTTTTACGTGGTTTATTCTTGTACGTGTGATAATTTGGAACTGAACGATTCCAGTGAGTTTGCTTTTTCCAAGTTTCGTCTGAAAAGAATTGGACAATAATGGAAATTTGCTTGTTCCAACTTAAAAGTTCTAATTTAACAGAGTACAATTTCTTAGATGAGATAGAAACCCGGATTCCGATTCTCCTTCTGTAGTTTCTGTATTTTCTAAAGTCGAAAGGTAAATTCAAGGAGTAAACAGCTTTTGAGGGAGGAAGAAAAAGAAAAAGACGATCGAAGAGAAGTGCCAATCCTTAACGAAGTGTTCCGCGACCACGAACAACCACAGGATCGCGAGAATCGCTTTTGTTCCTCGCCTCTATTTCCGACGTTCTCTGGTCCGCTCGTTCTAGCGGAAAAGGATTCCTTGAAACGGAAGGAATCAGCACCGTTTTGGTTGCCAGTAGGCAAACGTCCAGCGGAGATTCGCTCGAAGAAACAAGAAGACACGTAGCTCAAGATTGGTGTGAAACATAATCAACGGACCAATGCAATTCTTATGGATTTCGCTCGATAAGATGGTAGATTCTTAACGAAGCTTCTTCGTCGACGATGCTTTTTAAATATTAATAAAAGAAATCAATATCTTGCGGTTGAGGATGTAGCAATAAGGAAAGGAATATTAGTAGAAATTACAACGAAAGAAGAGGAATCTATTTACGAAGAAATAAAACTAAGCAAGCAAACGGTTCTAAGAATAACTATAAGCATAGGTCGTGAAACACAAGACACCTCGCAGCACCAGTCCAATCCAATTCTCTCGTCCTTTCGTATCGAGGATACGGGTATTTTCCATCGTAGAAAGTACGCGATATTACTGGAAGACAGAGAAATCGTAAGTGGATTAAACCAATGAACGGTCAGACAAATGGAGCAAGGAGCGTAATCTATTAAACAGTGAAACAGGATCGCTCGTGATAATGCTGCATGTAAAGATACGTTGCGCAAGAGTTAGCATTTTGCGCAGAACTGCAACAACTTCTGGATTCAGCAGCCACTTTAAAATTCGATTAAACTTTTCACCCAAGTTCCTCGAAACTCCACCGTGTGTATTAATATTTCCAAGCGTTCAAGCTGTTCAATGTGTCAGCGAGAATTAGAAATATTCGTTTCAAATAAATCTGATTCGACCATTGGTTGACACGGCTGATTAACCGGAGGGCCATTTTAATAAATTAAATCATTGTCCTATAAATAAAGTTAAGTGGCCATTAAGTATTCGAAAGCAAACTTGAAATTCTTGTCCTTGTCTAAATTGCAGAAACTTGTAGTCTTTTAATTTAGGAACGAAAACTCACCGGCCGTGAATGTTTCAACGTGATGTGACAAGTATAAACGCAATTTTATAGTAGAAATCCTTCTACCCCGGAAATGGAAATAACTTGCAGCGTAGGAGGAGAACGTTGTTTCGCACGATAGCAGGTGTTCGATGCTCGTATCGACAAACAATTTTCTAGCGGAATCGCCTTCACCCGGCAATTTTAAGTTGCCAGGGTAGCAGATTTCTTTGCCGAGCCGTGGCAGCCGTTCGTGAATAATTTAACGCTAAATGACACCGTTAAACGAAGCTCGCATACTCTCGTGAAACACGGCCAATTCCGATCTACCGCCAACTGAATTATGCAACTGTGGTCTTTGTACACACTTCTTCGCGGATGATTTGTCGAGTAATCGGTGGAGAATGCCAGTTAGGGGATGGTGAACGAGAATCTCTGTGTCAGTTCATTTAGAAATATCACTCGTGCGCTATTTTGAGCTCTCGTTTGAAAATTAGGCAAGAAATTCGTAACCGATACGAGCAAACTATAAACGACGCTATATTTTCGACAAAGTATAGTTCGTCGCTTTTCGAACGATGGTGAAATTTTAATTTCGCTCTATTTTCTATCGCGATGTACCATCTTTCCTGACGCTACTACTAAATATCTGCGATTTTCGAATGTAAGTCACGTCCACGTGGAATTACATCTCGACGTATCAGAATCTAAACGTCCCAGCTATCTTGTTCAGGCGACGCACTAACAGTAAGACACCCTCGATTAAGTTTGAACCCCGAAGAAGTTGTAATGCTTAAATCCCGTGGTGTCAGAATGTAATTCATCGTGGACGCGGCTTGCAACCGAAACACACAGCAGAAAACGCTTCAGGCGATTGATTTTAAGTCGTTTCAATTTTTATATCGTTCAACGATAAAACTAAAATTCTGAAACTAAGTATCTATTTTCTGTGTAACTTTCAAACCACGTGACAATACGGGCGAGAATCAAATCAAAATCAGAACTCGCCAATTGCAGCTCAAAAAAACGTTTAAAATTCTCTAGTAGAGCCGAATTTTTCTTGCGAACAGGGAACTTCATTTTATCAACGTTTTTCTCCAGTCGTGAAAATTCGTCTTCTAACGAAGCAATTAGCGGATCGTCAGCCACGCAGCAGCGATTTAATTTCACAGTTGCGCCCGACCGTCCGCACAGTCTTTAGCTGCGATTCCGCATGTTTAATTCAAGAGGGTCGCGCAGGTCTGCGGAATGCGAAAACGCGATACGAGTGAGTGACACGTGTCAAGGTCGCGCACGAGCCTCGAGAAACCGAGCTACGTAACTGTGTTCCGTGCTTGAGCTTTAACACATCGAACGTATGTCCACGAGTTCGTAAAGTGTAGTAACGTTCTCGTATACTGTGGCGAAAATACTCGAAGGAGAAGGAGATTGCGAATACGTTTCTCACGGGAACGAGCTTCGCCCGTCGTCGAAATTCTCCGCGGTCAATTTCACTCTGAAAGCCTAGCGGACCGCGGAAGCAAGAAATGGCCCCGCGTGGTTGCATTACCGTGTCACGTTCAGAGGGCTGATGACTGCATTTGCCTCCACGAATGGAGGATTTAGTTTCGACGAGCATGGAGTTTTGGTGTTCCAAAGAGGAAATATCGATGGTACGTTGGGGTAGAAGTAGGACATGTGAAGTTTGAGTAGCGGTCGAAGTAAGGTGTAGTTTGTGACTGAGCTCCGAGAGTTAGGAACACGCGGAAGGACCAAGCGTTTGAGAGTAAGGACGAAAGTTCAGCTGGATACACGTATTTGAATGTGTTTTTAGAATGACTGGATCGAGCGAAAGTCAGTTCGAAACGGTTCGAAGCTCGTGCTGTTGGATTGATCGATGTAGCGAGCATATACCCAAAAGACCTTCTATTCTTCATTTTATCATATTATCATAAGTTATGTATCTTCTGTTACATGTACCGTAAACTAAACGATAATAACGATATATATCATGCACTAGGAGAGAAACGGTATGACCAACGATAGGGAGTTGCACGAATGAGAAATAAAATGCTCCAAGTAGTATTGTATGGTCTGGGTCGGACAAATAGCTTGATCGCCTGTTGCTGCAATTTACGACTGCCTTGATCCGGTGCAACAGTTGAGGACAACCGATACAGTCTGTTTAACGCTTGATCGCTTACTAATGATGCTATTATGATCTTGGTAGAAAATTCTTCGAAAATTCTACGTTTCTGCTACGACCACATCTGCGAGACACCAGGTGGTGGTTTGTTACAGAAGGTAAAATGTTGCTGTACCTGGATCGAAGTGTTTCCTCGTTGCAAGGCGAGCCCATTGCTTCTTCGAAACGATAATCATCATCCTCTTATAATAATAATAATTTTAGTTTCATAACCCTGAGATAAATCGGCATGTAAAATCGTGTAAAAGCAGGAAGAGTTAGGAACCGACGAGCGATTACAAAAGCCAGAAAAAGAATAAAATAAAGAGAAGAAAGACTATCGCGTGCTCGGTGATCGCGACTATACTTAGCAGCGTTGCTGACCCGAAACGTCGTTACGACGCATTAGTAGCACAACCTTGATCCTTTTATTCAGTGTCTCCCGACTACGTAACTTCGAAATCGATACCTTAACTTGCCCAGGGTCAGCTGCGACCAGTTTCGAAATTGCGGTTAAATCTCTCGTAGCTCTTTACCGAAATAAATCATTCAGGAACGTTCGACTCGTCATGGAATTCCTCATAGACGAGTGATTCCTAGAACGAAACGATCCTTTTGCGAGTTCCTTTTTCCACGGAACAATTCTGTGGCCCTTTATGGCGTAACTTTCTATCACCTTCCATCTTGGATCCGAAAATCCCTTCTTCCAAGGTTCTAGCATCCATCTTCCGTGTTTTCCACATGAGTTACAACTGTTCAGTCGCCCCTACGGTTCTCATAACAATCGAGTAAGACGTTTCACCAAGGCCAACAGCTTCCTACGTATCTAAGAAACGCGTTGGACCCTCCTGATCACTCACTTCCTGTTTATCCTGCCTTTTGTTTCGCGTGATTTCCCCCGATCCTTTCCTTTCTCGTCTCACTTAAGACGCGAAGTAAGTGTACCAAACTCGGCAATTTATTATAGCCATTTCTTTCGTGTTTTCTTAGATCATTGAATAGAACGAACTCACGTCTGACATTGAATTCTCGTAGATACAAAATACTTTTGCAAAACGGAACTTTCCTTTTCTTCGTTCAAACAGCTAACTACTTTGCATAGCGTAGTGCCATAGTTACAAACTTGAAATTTTACTCGGCTGAAAAAAACGGCGGGCAAAACGCCTTTTTTTCCAGCCGAAAACAAGAAAAAGGACGAGGTATCGGTGAAAAAGAATACGACGAGAAGAGAACCGATCCGAAGGAGGATCGGCGCGCCTGTTGCTCCGACATGACACTCGAAGAGGCCGAGTGGCCTGGATTTCCGTTCGTGAACCCAGCGACCAGCGAATCACGCTCCTTTTTCCTGCTCGCTTCTCTTCCGCCCGGGCATTGCCGGCCCGCTTATATTCGTCCGTTCTTGCCTGCTCGTCCCTGCACATCCGCCACGATCAATACTCACCTGACCGAGTCTGTACACACAGATGCAGGTACATACGCAGTGCGCAGGTGTGCGTTTCGCGAGAAATTCACCTGCCAACGAACCCGTGCGTTCAACGACAAATCGTACTGAAAGAAAAATGCATCGAATTCGACTTCATTTTCTCGTCGTGCCATAGGAAGAATTTTGGCCGTTCGAAGGAATATTCGAACAGATGTGAAATTTAATATAGATAAGCATAGTAACAAGGTTTCATATCGATTCTACGATTACCAGGAAGCTATCGATATACTTCCATTTACGCGTACAACAAGTTTTCGTAAATCACAGTTAGAGAATCGTTGCGTCGATGCACCGGTATAAACTGAGTTGCGAAAAAGCGGAAAAACCTTATGCGTGGAAAGTTAGAATGACGATATTAATATAGAACAGAACGGTATTTATTCGAATGAAATTTCAGATATTTGAATAAAACGTCACCGCACGTAATAGGAAGAGTCGATGAATTTCTATTATATAACTTCTTGCGTGCTGCGGGTTACCCACGCTGCATTTATAGCGTTTCAGCGAAAAAAGAATGGGAAAGGCAAGCAATATATTTTAACGGAGCATCGACAAGTTCGAAACTGCCAGTTTTCGCATGGATCCTTCGGTTGGAATTTATTGTAGGCAAAGTAGATTTGACCGATTATTTGCGGCTTTGGCGATCGAGTACGGTTACGAAGATGGGACAGGATTTAGAGTCGGCTAAACGGAGTTAGAGACGACGGGATGGAGAAGTTGAAAGTGAATTCAAGTTGATGGATGGCGTTCGATCGCGCCTTTGAACTTTGCAGAAGGAATTATTAATCGAAGATAGGTACGCAGTAGTCGCGTGGATGAGGAAGATCGATGAATCGCAGCGGAATCGAGAAATTATAAATCGAATTATCGATGGAAGAAGGAAAAACTAAATGAAATAAACCTCGTGATGAACGGAGGCGGAACGTTTTAATTAACAAAATTCGATACTTTTCACGATCCTCGTTCCTGACGATTCACTTTAGCCTTTCTTCTTTAACGAAGAGCTCCGAGACTGGACTTGTGGGAACGCGTCTTTTGATCTCGCAACGTCCACCCTTTTATCGCGAACTTTTCACAATTTTCGGCTTTCATTTTCGTGGAGAAGGCAAGGCCGCTACCGAGATCTCATTCTTCTTCTAAAAAAGCGGCCATACAAGAAGCGATAATAAAAATTCTAAGAAACTACCCTTGGATCTCTCTATTGTGAGTCAAAGTTGACGGAGATCCGACGCTACCAAGAAAAGCCATAAAAGAGACGCTAAACGTTCTAAAGAAGTCGACCAGTCCATAAACCTTACAGTTGTAAAAGTTTCGACGGAACTAAGTTGGAACGAATTGTCATGGAATAATACGAAGGAGGATGAAATCGATCAAATTTAAGAGAAGCAGTTGGAGCGTGGTATAAAGCGCTGGCAACGATCTCGAGCGAAAGCGACGTTTGAAAGCTCTGTTTCAAGAACGGAGAAGCTCTCGAAGAGCTAGCAGCTTTGGGAATGAATTCGAATGAAAAAAAAAAGAAAAGAGAAGCGAAAGATCAATTAGAGAATGCAGAGCAAAACCTGGTGGGAGGCTTTTGAAGAAAGCGACCAGGGTTTCGCCAGCGAAATATCTTCGTAGGAAACGTGAACACTCGAGTAACGTGGAATCGAAACGAGTGAGAAAATTCGTAGAAAAACTGGAAGAAAACAGTCGACGAAACATCGGGGCGAAGCTCAGGCGTCGTTAACGGCGGAAATTATCGATGGAAACTCGTCAAATGTTTTGCGACGGTGATCGTGTAAAATTTGGAATTGTTCGATCAGCTGAAAAATTAGGTTTGAAAGTCACGTTTTATTAGCGGACACTAATAAAAAACACAATTACTCTAATTTCTTCGTACTTTGTTAAGCTGCACTGAAGTTCAGTTAACGAACTTCATGATCGACAAATATTCCACTTGCGCAATGACAATTGCAAATAAATTCCAATCGCGCGATCTTCTTGCTTCGTGGTATTTACGCTACCGATACAGCGTCTTAACGAGCATGCTTTTTAAGAGACAGCTTTTCCGTTGTTTTCTCGAACTTTCTCCTCTCAGACTTCTTCGAGACTTTCTAGACATCTTCGGTTTCTCGTTCTTGGATGTCTCTTTAGCTTCAAGGATCTTTGCCGCGTGCTCGCGTAACCCTCCAAGTACACACACAACCTCTAAGATCGTGAGTGTGTAAACGGATTTCTCGCCTTCGTTTTCGTCCCTGTCATCATCCTTCTTTCTTAAACCCTGCTTAAAGTTCACGACTTTCCACCTAATTTACGCTCCTACGTCAAGCTTTCTCTAAGATCTGCGACTATGATACGATGGTAATTTTGTTGCGTAGATATTATTACAGAATCGTTGAGAAATTTACAGCTACCTAGAAGAATAGAAGAAAGTGATACCATGCTTGTTACATCATGAACTTCTTGGCGGATATTTCTCAAGTTACTGCAACGTACGACTAAAAGTGTGTAGGATTTGATATATTTCGCTTTTCCAGTCGCAAAGGCTGGTCGCTGCTACAAATTAACAGAGATTGGTCTCCGTTGCTCCATCCAAATCCTAAATCTCGTTAACGGCGTCTTTCTTCGGCTAACGTCAAAAAGCATCAATTTAATAACTGCACATGGCGCAGAAGCTGTGAAGCTTCGTCGGAACCGCGAAATACACGCACGCTGGTAAAATATCTACGGAAGCAACTGTGACCCGGGCACAAGTCGGGCAAAACTCGGCCTTCGCGAATGGTTAAACGTTTAATTAAATTTCCGCGAATTACAGATGACGAACGATACGTTGGTCGTTGAACGCCGATCATAATTTAATTAAAACCGTATTTAATTAGCATATTTTGTAGCCGATGCGTAACTCACAAAGCGAACGATGTAAAGAACGTGGCCGTGTAAAAAGGCGTTCATCCGTGAAGGGGGAGGAATCGATTTCCAGGTAGCGCGCGGAACCTTATTATGTCGTAGGTTGTCGCCGTGTCGTGAACCACCGTGTTGCGTGCGATAATAACATTTTTCTAACGAACGATAACACCACCATCCTCTTTCCTTTTACTTTATTCCTGTTTCTCTATTTTCTTTCTCGCTTCTTATTTTTATCCTACTCGTTCCATCGAGTACGATGGCGGAGAGCGTGCTATCTTCGGAGTTAACGAAGGGATGATAAAAGTTGATAAAAAACCGCGACTCTTGATGTCTCGTTACCGTAGTATACGATGGCCTGCAAAGTTCTAGAAAAAGTAATTCTAAGGAAACAGAAGATCGCCAACTGGCTTGTTTAAAGGCGACGTTTTCACGTTTGCGATGTCAGGTGAACTAATATGGCGTTTTATGGCTTTGTCCGCTTGGATCACCACCTCTTTCGATCCCTTTACGACGCGTAAAAATTTTGCCACCTAAAAACACTCGTACTCGAATTGCCAGTAAATCCATAGAACGTAGTAATCGCGAATAACGACGAGTCTTCGTTTAGAAATAGCGAAATGTACGTATAAATTAGCCTAATGTTACGACTACGAGATTGTCTCCTATGTTTTTAAGTATCGTCGCTCGTATCTTTTCTTCCATTCTTTATTTATCATCCCATAAACGTAATTTCTCATGTGCAGTATAATTCTGTGAAAATTCATCGAAGAACGTTTCATTCCACTTCGCTGCACTGAAATAGAGTTTGAAAGTTCAAACGCAGTGCCTCCTGCTTCGGTTACAGATCTCGTGGGGAGAATCGAAGATTTCTTAAGAATTATGAGGTCGATCGTGCTGGGTTCTCGTTCGATCGTAATTACGATGGAGAGGGAAAGAAAAGACAAGTTCCATCAAAACGGAGGATTCGTTTCGCTGTTTTCAAAACCAATAAATTGCGAATGTGACGCAGTCGTAGATCGGTTGGACGATCGAACAAGAGCTTCTGGCAAAGATCGTCACCGATCACCCGATGGAATTTCTCTCGCGATTACTTTGAGATTGGTCGATGCGTTTTTCACCTGAGCACCCACGATTACTTCTCCCATTTACTATCGTGTTGTTATCGCGTTTTCTTCATGGCAGAAACGTCGGATCCTCGCAGCAAAAGGTCTGAAAATCGTCCATTCTCGTTATTTATATTGTTACATGCAACGCAGTCGTACACCTAAACGTCTAGAATTCTAATAAAAAAAAGGGAAATAAATAACAAACTGTCGAGAATAAAAACAGTGTCAAAGTGAAAAGAGGATGCTACTGTATTTTAGCAAGGACGACATCGAGATATCGCAGTACGATGGTTAAAAAGAAAAATATGGTATAACGATATTACGTAGAGAAAATGTTTGCAAATCAACGAATCGAAAGATTCTTCGTGGAAAGGCAAACTCGTTCTTAATGATCGGGTGTTACGTAAAAGGATCTTCAGTTTCTCCAAGATGTACGTAATTTGTGTAGAAGACTGAAGAAACGAGAGAGAAAGGAGAGGCTCTCGACCGTCATCTTATTCGTTGGTTGCATTCGGGATAAAAAAAAAACATCGACTTTTCCAGCTGATTTTTCCAGTTCATAAAGAGGCTCATAAAAATTACGCGGTGACATTAACGTCCGCTCGAACTGAACTCCGCGCGTCTTCCGTACGAGTTGCTTCATCCTCGATTTACGTGCCAGTGGCTGGGTCAAGGGTAGATGCATCGGTATCGTGCATCACGTGCTGCTCGCTTCTCTGTGAGTTTTCATGGGTTCTGCGAAACGGTGATTCGAAGATTTTATATCTCGACGCGGACGCTACGGTTGAATCATAGCGTAATCTTCGACCGTAACGAGGACAGAGCGTAAAATCTGAGAAGAACAACGTGGTGTGACGTTTTTCCTCGATGTCTGTTTCGTTTATTGTTGGGTACGCAAATACCACACCCTGTATGATGAAACTGGAGAAGAGGCAAGTTCGCCGGAATAAACGAATTTGTTCGATGACGCGTTATATCGATCGAACCTCCATTTCGGTGAATAAGTCCGCGCACGGTGTTGAAATAGCCAAGTGAATAAAATAGTTTCTCTCGTAAAAAAGAAAGTTCGTAGAAAAGACCATGTTAAAAACATTGGACTTGGAGAGACGAGTGATCCGGGCAGAAAGAAAAACAAGAGAAATGAATAGAGGCAGAAATAAATCGAATGATGAATAAATTACAACGAATGAATTAACGGAAAACACACGATTCCCGAGTGTAATTTGCATATCGACAGATCCCGCGAACCTGTAACATATAGTATTTCCAAAATAATAGATGTCTCGCGCTCAAAAACGGTTGTAAATGCCATAACGAACGACGAGGTCATTTGTTTACACAAAAAGATATATACACGTGTTCGCGTCTTTTCGCTTTGTTTCATTGGTGAAAAAATTATTGGGTCGCTGGAATATTTTCGTGCAGCAGTTATCATTCCACGAACACAAATCTATAGAATTTCTTGAATTTTGTTATTTGAATTATAAACTTTCGAATTTAAAACCTTGCGCGCCATATTCCGTATGTCTGATTCGAACCATATTTTTTAAGAAACTGCAAAATTCCGTCGTTTTTCACTGTTGGCGTTGAATTCTGATCGAGGCAGAGTTTATTCACAGAGAAAAAAATTCACGAAAACACGAACGATTCGCATTTTCGTTCTTGCTTTCAAAGCGCCCGAGACGTCTATCGTTTCTTTCACCTGGAAATAAATGTTTTACATCGGACGTGTAAAACCAGCGCGAGAAAGAGCGACGACCATTCAGCTAGAAATACTGCAATTGTTTTTTTGGTATCTTCCACCAGATACGATCGAATTTTTTGCATTGTATACTTCGGTTCGCGCGTTAATCTTCCTCCGACGCGCGTCAACCTGTCGATGAAAATATCATTACCGTTTCTTCCTCTCCTTTTTATCCAATCAGATATCAATTAAAAATCGCTTGCCTTTCGTCTGGCT
The DNA here is from genome assembly GCF_011952205.1 of Bombus bifarius. Lineage (NCBI taxonomy): Eukaryota > Metazoa > Arthropoda > Insecta > Hymenoptera > Apidae > Bombus > Bombus bifarius. Next base: position 5,360,491 of record NW_022884356.1, read on the forward strand.
AAAAAGCGATGCATTTGACGGAAAGCAAACGACAGCATCCATCAAACGTCAGTCTACAAAAGAAGTACGTCCCCGAGATTTTTCCCATACAAGCGAACATTGCGGTTCTCCTTCAATGGATACATCGTTGACGTACGAACTAGGTAGGAGATTTTCGCCAGAACCAGTTGGAAAAAAGAACAGTTGCTTATCGAGTTTCCAGGCGAAGCTTGTTTTCAATGAACCACGGTACACGTTCGACTTCGTTTCAAAGAAGCCAACCAGCCAGTTCGCTCGTATCGTGCACATTATAACCACCTCACGCACAGTGTGTGTTGGTATTGGAAAATGAAACGCCTTCATGCCGTTCCTATCAAATTGAAACGTTTGGAAAAGTTGCTCGTCAAAGGATCTTTAAACGCGCGTACGGTAAAACGGGACGATTACGACGGAAGGAAAAATCGTTGACAGGGGGAACAGCTAGCGACTGAAAGAAAGTTGAAGCACACTTCATAGAGCTTCTATTTTGATGTTCTGACTTTTAGAATTTCAGATTGTCACGATGGATTTTCACGTGTAATCTTGGTTGTTTTTAAGACTGTAGTGGAAGCTGTTACGTACGTTTGAGTTTCGCTACGGATAAACGAAGCTTCACGGAGTTAATTAAAATTGAACAATGAAAGACTTTCAAAATTGACACGATTGAAACTCAACTAATGCAACGTCAAACGCGATCGCATAGAACGTCGAGCCTTTTGATATTCGAACATCGGCGATCTTATTATTATCGAAACGGTATTCTCCCTGAAAGCGGCCCGATCAATATCACCCTTTGAAAGTTTAATGTGGAGAAATGAAAAAGGGAGGATCGATGCGAGCGAGAGGATCAAACCGTACCGAAGAGACGGACTCGTGAATTAAATTCCTTTCAATCTACTCCGCGTAGCCTACGTGCGGGTCCGCTGTTCGATTTCAACCGTGTCGCCTGCAGCTAGTTTATTTTACTACATTTTCCTCCCCTTTGAAATTCTCCGTGTCCTCCTACTCTCATCGCGCTATGCTACCATTCTCCCGAATACTCGATTCCGCTTTGCAGACATCTCGAGGGACTTGTTGTGTGCATCTGCTCCCGTTTCAACTTGCGCCGCAAAGTCGCCAAGGTAGTCCCCTTAAGAAAAGAACAAAAGGCTAAATTAATTAAATATCCCGCGACAGAATCGTCACGGCCTTTCAAGCTATTACTAAGCTACGAAGCTTCAGCTTCGTTTTTCTTCCGTCGTTATAAAACCGCGAACGTATATACAGTTTTGATAAATATAATTATGCAAGGGTATACAAGGCTGAAAATAAATTCAAAATCTACGAAATACACGACAAAATATAGCGACCATAAAAGGTAGCACGAAGTTGCTGAACAAGCCAGCCAATCAAGCTCAAAGACGTACGAGAAGAATATTTCATCATGGTCGATGATATGGCTAGAAATATTCGCGCAAACGTTGCTATAATAGTTGCTACAGAGAAAAAAGGGGGTAAACTGTTTTTCACGCGGCGTATTTCGCTTCGAAACGGAGCACGACGAGAATAAAGGGGTTGAACGTTACGTCAATGCGGAGGAACGTGTTTTTACGTTCGAAGTACTCGCGGCGTGTTTCGCTTTTTAAACAGGCATCGCCCTGTTACGAGCAACAGAGGCGGTTAAATAGATTCGCCTGCAATACGCGTCATACTTGGCGCGCAATTCGTTGCTCCGAGATAACAACGTCTTCTCTTGTTCGCGAACGTGTCAAATTTCTCTCCCATTGAATTCAAAGTTTTCCTTCTACTTTTATCTCCGGCCTTCCTCCCTTTCACTTTTAAACACCATTCGAACAGTAACAGTAAACGCGTTGGCGAATGGATAAACTCGCGAACAAATGGAGAAAATTCACGGGAAAAGGGCGCTTCGAACTTGTGCGATTTAGGTTGTCCAGGATTTCGATCGAAACTTGGAAATATTGAAATCTTGTTCGAGATGGATTTCGGTTCTAAGGTATTTAGGAAAAGGAGCAAAGGTTAAAGGTGGAGAAAAGTAGCGGAGAAAAATCACGGACACACGCGAGATTTCCGCTTTACGTAAATGTTCCGGTTGTTTAACGCAAATGCTCGGGCGACATACATATTTCTTAATTGCGGAAGTTAACGAGTCCACTGGTACGAACGTCCGCTCCGGCAACGCTAAATTACAAAAAGTTTTCTCCACCAGCACCAGACATTGTCCGGGTTTTAACCCTCGTTTAATCCGGCAAATGTAAAGCTGTATCGTCCAGCTTGAAGATAACTTTTGGTCTCTCTACGTGTAAAACTACGCAATTTACTTGGACCAGCGATATTTGCAGTTTATCTATACGCGAATAAACCAAATGAATTTCATTGTCACAATATTCCCGCGTTCACAATGCATCTGCGTTTTCCATTTCGCACGTTTGCTGTCGTAAATTAGTTTACACGATAATTCACCATTCTTGCATTAACTGAATTACAGCTTAACTCGTGGATCTACCTAATTGCACGTCGCGTTAATTGTATTACCACTCGGTTAATCCCTGTAGCGTCTATGACTAATAGGTACACCGTGTATACCATACGCATATGTACGTACGAGTCGTCTAAAACGAAGCCAGTAAAGTGCAGGCGATACGCAATAAAAACTGTAAAATAGATTTTCCTCTGTGAATTTTTCATCCGATAAACTACGGCCATTCGTCGACGTGACCTCGCTTAAATTTCGAGGCGGGATTCCCTTTAAGTATTCATTTAATTACGACATTAATTACGCTTCCACGAAGGTAAACCCTCGCCACAATGTGTCCTTGATAATGCGTAGGTGTGTTTTAATAATCGCTCGACGAAACGTAAACCAGCTTCTTTCTACCTTAAGCTTTCGTGGTAACTTCTATTCGAATAATCGGCGTAAAGAATTTAAACGTAACTTTATGAACGACCAAAAAATTGTCGAACGATCAGAATCGAGAAGAGGCCAATAGACGAAATAAATACGGCAAACGATACGTAAGACCTGCATTTGTCTATTTTTGGATTTTGTTGCACATTTTTAAACCATCGACGATCCATCGTTTCAGCGATATCGTCTTTCACCAACAGTTACTATACTTGTATTATACTTGTTTATTTTTTTATGCGCGGAAACGAATGTATAGGTACAGGTGCACAATGCATAATCAACGATAACGTATGACGGTAAGTATAATGATCGTCGGCAAAAGACGGCGTAGGTGAAACGATTGGTGGTGATAAAACATTGTCGACGAACTCGGTGCCGGTGAAATCGCGTCGATGAAATGATTATCGGTGATTTAAAGATATCCCAGGAATACGTACAGTAGCGTGTAGACTGTAAATGCTTGTGCAAATTCATATTTTTATAAACACAGTTGAAGAAACGAAGTTTTGCTTCGTTTGCTAAATATTGCAGAAAATGCTTCGTTTTAAACATTTTATTTTACGTTTCTGCACATCTGAATGCCTCGTTAAAGTTCAATTTTAATCACGGTTTCTTCAAATTACCGATCTTTTTCCACTCGTATCGTTTCTCCTCTGAATTCTTCAAATATGATCATATTTGCGAAAGCTGTTGCATTATATGCAATCTCCTTCTGGTTGACCGTGTCACGATCGTTAACTATAACACGCTGCAGCTTATTAAAAGGTTCCTCACCAAAAAAATCCTCTGACTCAAACCGACCAACCGAGGTCACGCTTTAATAAATAATCTCCTTCCCTTTTTTCGTATCGTCCTCAAACGAAATCTCCTCTTCGTTCATTTTTTTTTTATCTTTTTTCACCTCCCTTTTTTCCATCGTGACACGAAAGACCTCGTGACCTCGGTATATTAACGCGAAATACTCGTCCGGACGATTAATACCGATCCCTCTGAAAATGGCTCTTGTGTGTGCGTTAATTATTCCGTACTCCTGATCTCGCTAATAATAACGCTTTAATTTCAACATAAAATTCAACGATCTCGTCGGACGAAACCTTATAATTCATTTGTTTAGAGTTAATCGCATTAATAAATGCAAAATATCGGTTACATCTCCACGATTAACCTGTCAGAAGGCAAATTAGTCAACGCCGCTTTATCATATTCATTTATCAATTTCGTCGTCTAAAAAAAAAGAAAAAAAAAACGGAAATGGGAAGAACACGGCGAATTAAATTAGCGTTCGTCTCTCTCCTGAAAAGAAAAGAAAAAATTTTCTTCTCTGTATTGAAAAATTGTTTCCATAAATGAACGAACCGTTTCTCGCTTCGTCTATATTTCCAGCTATCTATACTAATAAATTCTATCTGCTTTAACCCAATTAATACTAACTTTTCATGCGAGCAAATATTCGAGAAACTGTCTGCAAGCGTGAAAATAATCGCGAGAGGGCTGCATAAATGAAATTCTCGACGTACGGAAGAAGACAAGCGGGAAAAAAGGAAACGGAGACTCGAGCGTGTCTAGTGGCTACACGATGCACAATTTTAGGAAGATCGTAAACGTGAAACGGAGCAATCGTCTGGTGGAATACCGTCGAAATGGGAATATTCATTTGGTAGGTGGATGAACACGAGTATTTCTGAAGTCGTTTCCAAAGACGACCAGGGTCGTCCTCACGGACTTATTTATTATAATTCCGGCTGCTACGATCTCCGTCTATTCTCGCGGATCGCTTTGAAAGCTCGCCGCTTCCTTCTCCGCAACTCAAAGAGAATAGCTCGCGGCGAACACAGGAAAGAACGCCGCGAACGAGATTCTACAGGCCAAGCGAACCGCATTTCGACCCCGTTTCCCTTCGTTCTGCCCTCCTGATGACCTTTCGGTAGCTTTTCCATCAGGTTTCGTCGTCATTTTCACGAACAATTATCGACGTTGCAAATACCAGTGTTCTGTTACAAACGAGCTACAGGAGTAAACGTGACATTCAATGCTTTTTCGAGTGCCAGGTTTTGGGGCTCGTCTGACACCCCATACCATTTTCCTATCGCCTGCCACCTTATCGATTCGTTATAGTATCGGTTTGAATTAAAATTCAAATCTTGTATGAAATTGTAGGTAGAACATAGAACAGGATATCCCATAATCGCGACGAAGCACATATTTTTATTCTTTTACAATAATCAATAAATTTTCGGGAGACATTATCAAAATCAAAGTTAATATGTAGAATAAATGATTGGTTTAATTAGTTTCAAACAAAATCACAATTTCATGTATCTGAAACATAAGAACGCGAATTTTTCAACCGCAATTTTCCTCTTTGTATTCTCAAATCAATTTTCAGTTTTATTGTAGTATTATGGATGAGGAGCTTGGGGGGTGTTGTGCGGATTATAAACAAGCTGTTGCTGAGCATGTACGTGGCGAGGCTAAGACAAAGAACAAGGAGTTGCTAGTGGACGATAAACGAATTAACAGCAGTACGAGTTGAGATGTCAAAGAGTGCGGATTACGTTGATGAGAGTCGTTGATTAATTACTTAGTTGTGTTAATTATTATACGTTTGCTGCGATTCGTTCATGTTTAACGAACATTATTTTCTGTTCAATTAACACCTGTTCGATCTACTTATCATTAATAAACTAATTATAGTAGTTACGATACTACAATATATTATCAAGTATAGAATTCAAGTATAGAAGTATAGAAGAAGCTCAAGTATAGAAGAATAGAAGTATAGAAGAAATATATTATCAAGTAGAATTATCGACTTGTCGATATTCAATCATCGATAACCCAAACAGACTGCTCACGTCCAGGGCGAAACGCTAAATATCGACGAAAAGAGCTAAGGATCAATGAAAATCTCGATCTTCATCAATATGCTAAGACTGAGGCTTAAAACTAAAACTCACACACATATTTATTAAGATTATGCGTTCTCCTGAAAGTTGATCGAACGACAGCTCGGCTACAAAAAATTAGCAATTGACTCGCGCGCAGCAACTTTCTATAGCCGTATACGGCTCAAAATTAACGGCGCAATTTAAATCTAAGACTTCAAAGTAAAGCTTAAAAGTAACAAAACAACTTAAGACCGAGACTTAAAATGAAGCGTTAGAACTATGGTCTAAAACTAACAATAAGATCTAAAAGAAAGAATACGTGCCTCGTCGTTCCAGCCGTCCTATAACGAGACTTAAAATTAACTTAATCGAGATCTTGGCACTAAAATCTGCTTAAACTGAAGTACATTAGCTCGCAGCTCTACCGACAGCCTTTGTACCGTTCAACTGGCCTATTTGATAATTTAATATTTAAAAAGATTTGATAAAGAAGCTTTTAACTTCTCGCTCTTAGACGGCGTATCTTCGTAGAAAAAGCGCGCGCGATCCACTTGGCCTAGATAAATTTATTTTAAAATGAATGAAAACTAAAACGCATACGTTCCTTGATATTTCATTCCACGGCGGATGCTGATAATTTATTAGCGTATATTTATCTTAAATACTAAGATGCACGCATCCCACGTTCACTGTCCAAACTGAGAGAGTTAAAACTGATACTTGAACGCAAAATTTAAAAATAAGGATATATTACGCACCATCTATCTCTCACACGACGGTTACATAGAAATCTTACGAAGATTACATAATTACGAAGATACTATAAATCGTAGATTACAGCCTACGTACGTATGTCTACTTTATGATTAATTAAAACTAAGCTGCTCGCATGCTACGATGTCCTTGCAATTTCCCAAGGCGTCCCACGACGAGTTATTAGTCTGGTTCAAAATCACCCAAAGGCTACGAAGAGAATCTTGGATGGTCCAGACCAGACTGCATTAGCGTAATTCTCAGCTTGACGTCGTTCCGCAAATAATAGAATAACGTATTTCTAATGTTAGAACTAGTTGAAATTTAAATTAATAATAATTAATTAACTTAAAGAATTGCTATTTGAAAGACACTTTTAAGAGCTTCGACATTGTTGAAAGACACGCCAAAGATTATTTTCCATTTTCAACAACGTAATAATAAAGTATCGTTCTTTTGCGACATCAAAAACCATGTGAACAAAAATAGACTTGACGAGTTTTTCTCTCTGTATAGTCTCCGAAATAAAAGGGAGAAAAATAATAAAGGTCCGTTGCTCTTCTCCCCTCGAAGCATTCCCAAGGTATCGTTAATAGTTTCGACGCACAGAACATAAAACAGTGTGGCGCATTGTTCGGGCGAAATCGCAGCAACGAAAACGTGGCGAAAATAAATATTTGCGAAAACAATGGAGCGTCGACTAAAGGCACGAAACGAACAAGCGGGCCACGAATGCCATCGACGATTGAACGTTTTGAATTCTATCAAAAGTGCTGTCCAATCCATCGTTCGAGCAATCGGTTCGATCGGCGCTCGGTCCTGTTTTCCCTCTGCTCCATGAATTTTCCTCATTCGCGTCTCCTAAACGCTCGTTCCATACCAAAAAACCAATCACAAACATCAATCCGTATTTAAGCTCCAACTTGCCGAGGAGCAACAACGACTTCGTGTTTAATTATCTAAACTGAGTTATCTAAATGAGGAAGGAAACTTCATTGGAAAGTTCCAAATTTACAATTTGTAACGTATCAGAGATATCTTTCTGTCTTTAAAAATCTTGCTTTGGTATAATTTACGTCGTTCACGACAGAAATTGTTACACTGCCAAGAACTAAGTGTAATTAGCACTGAGAATAGAGAGAACTATCAGCGATGCAAGTCAACGAGCCACCGGTGTTCTATCGGCTTTGACCTGTGACTTTTTCAACGACGTGCTCGAAAGTTGCTCGATCTCTATGGTAAAAACAAAGGTAAAAAAGCAATGGCCGATAGAAGGTGAGACGAAACTGCAGGGGTAGAAGCCTGAACGGAGGTGGCGTGACGAGTATATCGGTTTTAAAGCGAGCCACCTTCGTGTGTGCAGCTCGGCATATTAATTGGCAGTGCAATTTACACGGTGGAGCTGTCTTTCAAGTTGGGCCATCGGTGTTACGAACAACGAACAAAGCGAGTCTCGCCGTCCGGCAAAGTTAATTAGCCGTTCCAGGCCCGCCAACTACGAATAACGACGTTAACGATGCTTATCGGGTTGTCCCGTGTCCGAGATCGGTTCATAGCAGAGCGGCACGTTCCTGCAGCTACGAGGTACCCGTTGCTCGATAACAACTAAAGTACACTAGACGTTTCTGTGTATTCTTTCGGATGCCCTTTCTTTCGTGAATTAAGTTGCTTCGAAATTAACTCTTCGCGACGGTTGTATTTTCCTAAAAATTCACTCTCTGTAACGTTTCAAGCTTCTGTGAAATTCAAAGATTCCTTGTGTACATAGATCGAGCGCAAGAGTTGATCCAACGTGGATCAGTCGAATCGTAATCGAAATTTAATCTACAAAATTAATTTTGGCTGGACGAGTAAAATCCTAACTCGAACCTAACTCGACCTCCTTCTAGCAGTGTCTTCCGACATTACCACGACATTACCAGATCGAGCGCAGTCAATTCAGAAATGTAAGTCGGCGAGAAGACGAGCAAGAATGCGTGACAACATATTGCAGCTATAAAACGATAGCTGCAGCAAGTGATCCGCAAGAAACGAAAAATACGAGGAAACATATTTCTCGGGCGAATTTAAAATCGCGATCTAGTGTATATGGAATAACCGACGTGCTGTTCTCTGCCTCTTACTTTCACCTATGTAAACAAGCAGCATTTTACACCAGCGGTATTCTCCTCGAATAAAACTTAGCTTCTTAAATCCTCGAAAAGAACCTGAGAGGCTTGGAGTTCTCTTCGCCAACTTGTTGCCCTCGTTTCTCTTATTCATGGCGTGAAAAAACGGAAGCGCTGTAAAACATTCGGAACGGCGGAACGTCTGGATGTCGTTTTTCTGGCTATCAATTCTCGCGACGAAAGGGAAGCTCGTAGGACAGTGTGCCGACTGTGTAAATAAGAGAACAGTAATAACTACGAAGTGGGCGGAGGCGTGTTCCTTGTTCTACTTGGAAGGTGGCTTCTCTCGAGCTACGGAGCGTAACAAGATGTTTTTTCTGTCGTGGAAAGAGGAACGTAGAGCGAGAAAAACCGTGAAGCGGAAGGTTTGAACGGTTGTTCGGATGTCTAGGCCAACGTCGTGCCGAGAATAACCTCGATGCAAAGACAGAGAGTGCTGGAGACGTGGATACCGAAGTGGAAGATCCTCGTCGCTGGTAAGACGTCGCGAAGGACTCGAACAGATGCCACGAAACGAAGCGTATACACCATGCTTCGTTTCTTTTCGGCAAAACGAACAACTCCTACTTCCGATCCTTTCAATTTTATAGATTGAATCGTGCAAAGTGATACGTCGTTTAGGGGAGATGAAACGTTGTCGATTTATGACGATTACGAGTTGGACAAATCTGTTAAATTATAATTTTTACGATATACCATAATGTTATTTCATTTAAAATTATTATCCATCGGCAATGGTTCTACGATTTTCCATCGCCTTGAAGATTATTTTTCTCGTCATCGAAGGCAATCGGATTTGCGAGCTGATTTCTTCAAACATCGTCTACAAACGGGTTCATTTTTTTAAAGGAACAGTCGACAGAATCGAGTTTCCTCGATATCTAAGGATTTTCATCGATTGTTTCCTATTCCCGAAGCTGCTATACCGAGCCGCAAAGGAAATCTCCTTGATCGTCTCGTAAAACCTGGAAAAGATTCCGGATTATTCGAAAGTAGCGGAGTAAAATGGACGAACGTGGCCTGGATCTCCTGCCAGTCGTACGGATATGACTGAAAATGTATGATTTTTATTTCCAGCGAACCAGAAACTGGAGCTTTTCTCGTTACGATAAACTTCTCTCCTTCGATTAACAATTTTTTCGAGAGTTATCGAACGACAAAGAAAAGAAAGGAAAGGAAAGGAAAGAGGTGAGAAATTTTCTGACAGGTTTTTCGTATCAGGGAAAATTTCGTTCTCGCGGAAGCATTATTCGTTCGTTATTTCGTCGAGGAACTTCAGGAACGAAATAGTTTGCGCGCTAAATTATAGCAAGTTTTCAGTATCTGATTACCGGAATCACAGCGTGTAATAAATATTTCAGCGATATTCAAGCTCGACCCGAATTTCGTAATTACGTTACGCGGCCAGGCTTCCGGAGCTCCCGTGGCGTCATCAAATTTTCAAAAACTCCGAGCTCCTGTAATTTTGCGACGAACAGCTTTCGGTACGAATCCTCTCCAGGAAACTACGTACGATATGCTTCTCAGCATTCTCAGCTTTCACCTGTAATCGTTCGTTAGAAACAGAAATAAAAAAACAGGAGAGAACGTACTCCTAAAAAGTAATTATGCTAATTACGAAATTACGTTTCAAGCATCTCTACAGAATTACGCACACGCAATCGACCCCTCACGCGTACTATCTAATTTTAATGCATAACTTCCGACCAGATAATCACGGTATTGATTATTCTCGACTATAGAAATACGAGTTTTGTCGGGAAACTGTAGACCCTCGATTATCCGAATAACATTATCCAGAAGTAAACTACGAATATTTATGCGAATTCATATCTTTACGAACGTAATCGAAAAAATGCAACCTAAATGGAAAATTACTAAATATCGTAACGAGTATCTACCATTGCATTGGCAACTAAGTGATTGCGGATTTTATCATTAAATGGTATTGACAAAATCCGCAATCACTTATTTGCCAACCCAATATATTGGCTATTTTACATAGTTTTCTATCTGTTGCAAAATATTTCCTATAAATACATCAAAATCCACGGTCTATTTACAAGTATTTTTCTAATTTGCTTTCGTCTCATGAAACTTAAATATTACATGTTCGACACGATCCTCTCGTTCTTTGTTTCTTCGTTTCTTTAAATCGAATACCTCGCAGGGAGCAACGAATGCGGATCGATTGCACGAAATTATAAATTCAGGCTAAGCCCGTTACGTATCCAACGTTGCTTGTCGAAATAGCGGTTGTTGGCCGTGTTGGTGCGCGCTCGAGGGGAAAAATTGGCCGAGCTGCATATCGCAACGAGCCGCCACTTTCGGCCGTGCCACGTTGATTTACAATGCCATGGAAGATCGTGCCTTCGAAAGCTTCGACGAGATTCGTGCTTCGTTCATCGATTTCCAATCGCTTTATCCTCGTGGACGACGCGCGCAACGCTATAATATATGGGAAGGACGGAAATACGATGCGTGGCGATACGACCCGGAAATATTGCGAGCGGAAACGAAATTGCGAATACTTCCGGTTTCTAGAGACGTTTGATAGCGATAGAATAAATCGCAGGCAAATTTCGCTACATCAACTGATTGTAGCAATGTACGCGTTGGATTGTCCCGATAGTTTCTTTCGTTTCGTAAGGAAATAATAGATGCGCAACATTCCTTGTTTTATATTTTGTTCTATTGCAACGAAATGGATCGTGCATAGTTAGATAAAATAGTATAAAAGAAAAAATATTGCGCGTCTGTTATTTGCTTATAAAACGGAAGAAAGTTTCGGAACAACAGATATCGAAAGTAAACCCGAAGGACCAAGAATTTCAACGAGGAACGAATGAGGATTTCTTTGTTGCGTCGCAGTAAAAATGTACGCTACGATCGAGCGATTTAAAAAATAAAAAATAGGATATATCGGATTAGAATAATAAATTATGAGCCATTGCGATATTCACGTTAATTTTATATTAGAAATAAGAATGCGATAAGAGGGAAAGCTAGGGAGTAGATGTAAATATCGGTCAAAGTATGGTCCGACACGGTAATTGAAAGAATTCTAACCAGATATCGTAGTTTCAATGTTTTCAAAAGGATCAACTTGATGTAGGAAAATTCAAGTTATTACCTCAACTTTATCGATGCTTGTTAAAAAATTCGTCTTTCTTACCGATATATCGACGTTTGTCAGGATGCACGTCGCTTCGTGCAGATCGTGGCTTCTTCTTCGCCGTTGGCACGAGTATCTGCATCTCGACTGCAAAGCTCGCTTATCGATTTTTCGTAACGTTATCCTGGACGGGCGGACGAATAGGAAAATGTAAAACTGCAGGAGGCGAACATCTGGTGCATGCGTTAGACAAATCGATCGCGTATCGTCGCAGAGTCGTACTCGAAGTTTAAGTCGGATAAAATACAAATAGCTACCAGGTAGAACGTGCTAGGAACAGGAGGGAAAACAAGCACCGAGCTTATAATTTCCCAGCAAATAACTGTCGGACCTTCGAATCGAATGGAAAACGAGAGTCGTATCGAAGACAATTGTATGGGAATAAATTCCAAATCATTTCCACGCGATTACTCTCGAAATACGCTCGGTACTTCGATCTCCAGTGTTATATTACACTTTAACCTACATGTACATGTATAACAGAAAAATTATTCAACGTACCTCTATTCTTGTCAATTAATTTTTCAAAAAGTTTCTGATAGTTAGACTTTAACGACTGCCGCTTCCCTTGATGGCCATAAAACGAATAGTTGTCAGGTAATCTTATGTCGCTAAAGAATTTGTTGAAAGTCGTTCCACGGGGATCAACGAGATTACGAAGATCGTTGTTGCACAGCTATCGCGATGGGATGATTAAAACGTTTCGAACAGCGCGTTAAAGAGGAAATCGATTAAACGGTGTCTTTGCTCCACCTTTGCCCTCGAGTTTAAAATTCGTTGGCCGTGCCTTAAGTATTTCACTATCTCGCGAACGCGAACTCGTTCCATTAATATTTTCTATACGTTGAAATCCGAAGAGCGCGAAGCTTCCCAACGAAGAGCAACAGAAAGAAGTTGCTAATTTATTTTCCAAAGTAAACCAGGAAGAGGTAAAAGTGAATCCAAACGATGCAAAATTGATTACACCGACACACCGAAACAAACCAGGCAGAATTTATTTCCCGTGGCAAATTGTTTGGTCCCAAGCTGCCGGTTTTATACGAACGATTATTCTTGTAAAACGAAACTGCTATTAACCGTTCCAACTGCGATGCAAATAAATCACTTTGAATCACACCGTCGTATAAAAAAGCCTAAAAAGCTCTCCGATGAGATTACCAGAATACTTGCACGGTTAGAAATAAACTGAAAATAAGTTGATTCTACTCTCCACTGCGTACGAACAAAAATCCACCCCTTTTTCTTCTTCTTTCTAAGTAAAACTTCGATTAAGCCATTCTACAGTCACTCGATGAAATGAATAATGCATTCCATCCTCGACAGCCTTTTCCCTGTCGCTATAATTGCGTTTCTTCCACGGCAAGGAACCAAGCGCACCGCTGTTGACCAACATAATAAATACGCGAGTCAACATTATACGACCGCAAAATTAGAAACGTTTCGTCCCCCGAGCAAATAGACTGGTCTAATTCTCGCGAACAATGTGGATTTAGCGCGTCGTGTATTTTGATTATATTACGATTGAAATCTGCATGCGATGAAATTTCACCTGTGACGGTCTTTAAGTATTGATTTCTTAACTCTCGTCTGGGTCTTTTAACAATTTACGTCTTTCCAAAAGGAATAAAATCGAGTTAGCCAGCTACTGAATTATCAGTTGGATCAAGTCTCATTGGAACTCTATCGCGATAAAATTTCACGGACGAGAAAGCGGTGGATTACGAGCAGACTGGAGTTTTCACACGAGCAACCGTACCGAAAATAAACGTAACACGGTGTGGATTTTAAGCCATTGCGCTTTAATAAGCGCTTGTTCGAGTCAGACGACCCGTTTCGCGTTCAATTAACACGTGCCGCGAGAAAATCAATTTTTAGCCGATCCCGGAGTAAAAATAATTATTAACGACACGGCTCAAGTACACGAAAACATACGGATCGTTCGTCGAGTTTCAGTGTGACGCGTTTCAGACGAGAGTTCCAAGATCGTGCGAAAATTCGCTGAAACGCGTCCTCTCTACACGGCAATACTCTGTCTCGCTCGATCTCCTCTTCTCCTTTAAAGTTCTTTAATTTGCTGGAACTGGATTATACAAGATGGAAGATAATAATAGGATTCGAGAGAATTAGAATTTAGATGATTTTGCGAAGAGTTTTCTTTATGGAGAAGAAATTAACAGATTCTTTTCTCCGAGACATACGACACCGAAAGATATGAATTTCATCGTGATAAAGATAAAATGGTAATCCGGCAGTAATTTAGAAGTTGAACAGTGGTTGTGTTCCGATTGTTAACGCAGGAGGTCGGAAGTTTCGTGGATTCCCGACGGAGCGTTTCCTCCATGTTGGAAATTCCTGGAAACTTGGGAATATTTTTGCTTAAAATAACGGTAACTTTTTAGGAAACCGCGGACCAGAAACCTTGATAGAGGAATCTCGAGGCACGGTCACGAAGGCAAGTCGGAGTTTCGTTTCGAGCATCTTCTTCAGCAAATTGCTTAGTTTAGAAAAGAAACGTCACGGTCGCGTTATCGATTCAACCTGAAATTCCACGGTTCCGTAGCGGTGCAGCGCGATGGTCTGATTTGACAAACGCGTATAGAAATTTGAACGAAAGTAACGATTATTTTAATCGAAAGATCCGAAAAAATATCCATTAAAAATGAATTAACTGATACTCTGGTATCCGTTAAGCAATTTTAACGTTAATTTAAAAAGGCAAGTACACGCATGTTTCATTATCGAACAATTCGATTTTCCGAACCACCTCGGTCCCAATTGGTTCGGAGAAATAACTGACGCTCTAATAAATGACTATCATATTCTACACACTGAACTTTGCGATCTACACTTTCCTTCGCGCTATATTACGTAGCGTGCACTTTACACTAAACTACGTGTACATTACACGGAACACTCTACAGGGACAAAGATTATCTCTGGTCCAGACAGTGGACTACGCTTTAAAGTATTCGTGACAAAAGCAACGATCCCTTAAGAGAGGCAACAAACGTTCCAAGAGCATGTACGCCAGCGGGATGGCGTGAAATAGCGAGGATTCAAGTGGTTGGTCCGGTTGCTTCTGCTCACGGCCACGTTCCACCGCCAGAGACTTGAAAAACACGAGCACGAAGAGCTATTCCAGGCGCTTTGATGACCATACAAAAGAGGCCTGCCGAGAACACATAGGTAGCTCAACAGGTAGCACTGAGAGTACCTTCCTCCCTGGCGTGTTCTCACAGTTCCCACCCTTGCCTTCTTTCTTACTCGACGAGAGCCTCCCCTGTGCCTACACACGCACGTTCCACCTGGGCATTGACACTTCTCAACGCCCTCTCCGCGCTTTGGGAATTTTCAGACCAGTTTCCGAAACGCGACATTCCTGGTCTACCTAGTTTGGCAGAAAGTTCGAATATTGGATAGAAACTTTGTTGCCAATTTAATCTGATATTTCTCTAAATAATATAAAAACTTTGACACAGTCTCGACGTCAAATCGAATCAGCAAAGTGATAACTTAACGCCATCATCTTTAATTTCACGTGCATTACGTTATACGTAAATATTTCATCATCGAGCTGCAAAGGTGATCGATTTACCGTGAAATGACCAATGGTGTAAGGACTCCATGTAAGGATACGTCACGAAGAATTCTCGAAGGCAGAAAAACAAGCGCACCAGGTCGAAATATCCTTCGGTTTCTTCCTGCCAATTCTTTTTCCACCTTTTTCATCGGAAAATACTGCATAGCCATACAACCAAAGATTATGAACGGCCGACTGAATATTCACTGGCATTGCCAACGGTCAAAGAACGAATTTCCACAGATGTGTTCGAAGAATCGTGATACGCCAAGGAAAAAAGGCACTGTCAGCGTTTTCATTATTTCGTAGTCCGGCGAATCGAACGTTCCGCACAGCTTTCACGTTCGGCGAAAACAACGCCGAATCGTTCGATCGATTCCTGTTTAATTTACCAGCACTCTCGATCGTTCATGATACAACAAAGATGGGTCCTGGAATTAAATTCGCGTGGATAACGAGCTAATTAGGCTGATCGAGGTGCAAGTGAAGAACATGTGAAGGAATAATGGCTCGTTCCTTGATTGTACGTGTCATTAAAATGGAGAGCCTTTAATCTCTGGTTCGAGAGAGTCTCGGTTAGTGAATTGGTCGATAATTCACGGCCGAAGCTCGAGTGGTTTCGATTGGCTGAAACACGCTCGTAAAAAGGAGAGCTGCGCAGCTGGTGCAACGCTCTTTTAAACGAATAGAGTCGTTGAGTAAATTAAGCGTAGCAGGTGACAAGGATTTTCATCGGTGAAGGTTTTTTCATTACGCTAACGAGCTCTAGCCGAGCTGTATCCCACATTTGATCAGGCTTACGCCGAGGTTCTTAATCTCTTGATCCTACGAATACTTCAAAGGGAATCCGAGGATTTCCCCTTGTTGCTCGCGCAATGTTATTACCAAATTTCTATTTCGACGGATATGAAATGGCGTATGAAAGGTTAAACCGACTTTCCGCTCCCTTCCGTGGAAGCAGGAATTTTACCATCGATTCCTCGTATAATTTTCCTTTCGGTTAACGTTCCTTTGATCTCTGCTCTCGAAAAGCCTGCCACATGTTTTCCAAGATTACCGTCCTTCGCTTTTTCCACAGAGAAAAAGAACAAAATGATACATCACTAGTAAATATTCTACGTTTGCCAAAAGATACACGATCGTGCGAACGAGTTATGAAAAGATTAACATTAATTAAATTCCAAAGGCATTGCACAGTCACGAAAATCGCCATCGGCGTGACACTTGCGAGGGCTGGACGGCAAAGAGGTCGTCCGGATCGAACGACTTGCCACGACCTCGTTCTGCCTATCCGCGCCGGATCTCGACGTCCGGAAACCATCCCCCGAATTCCCTAAATCGTCTGGTCGACCTTTCTCGTCGGTCGACAGCAGCATGTCCCTGAGCATCTCCAACAATTCCACTTCGTCCTTCTTTCCCAGTTCTTCGATCACGCGGAGAGCATTTAGCATATCCTCTCTCTGTTCCCCGATCTTATCCTCGTACCCGACCAACTTGCAGGATCCTCTGTCCGTCGCTTTCTCGCTATCCTCTTCCTCGTTACCGGACGCCTGTTTTACATTCTCCAACACGGATCCTTCCTCCTCTATGACGTACGTAGCCATCGTGTTCACGCTTCTTCCGGATACTGTGCTATTATTTTCACGCTTCGGCGTATCTTCCTCCTCCTGTACCTTGTCTCCTCCTCTATCCGCTATCTTCTCCAAATTATCTTCGACGTTTCCACTTTCTTCTTCTCGCGCATCGATGGTGGATATAAGAGAGGTTAAGGAAGAGCTAGAAGACGAAGGAGAAACTTTCTTCCTCTCGATATCTACTCTGAACGTGGCACCACCTTGAGAAACGTACTGTTCCTTTTCAAGATCCGATCGAGCGGTACATTCGCGGTAAGTGCGGGCTAAATTCGCTGTCTTGTTCGACCGCGTCGTTATCTCCTCGTCTTCGTCAACCGACGTGTCCTCGTTGCCGGAATCGTCTCTTCGCTCGATAATCGCTTTCCTCTGCGAGAATACCGTAGTTGTCACCGTTCCCTTGCGGCTGACAAACAGACTCAGATCTTGCTCGGCTTTTTGGCCGTGCGAGATGACCGACTCGACGACCTCCCAGTGGCTGTTTTCGAACGGGATCTTGCGGAGGGCGTGCGCCACTTGGTCGATAAGATCGCGGATGTAGGACAGCATCGGGGTATCACCCTCTTCCTCGGTGATCTTCGCCGCTATCTGTAGCTCCTCCAGCGATTCCACGAATCTGCCTAACTTCGCCAGACTTTGACCTTGAAAAAGAAATCAAAGAAGAATAAATCGGAGCGTTGCGTTGAAAGATGCCAATGATCTGCAACGTACGATCAAAAGAATCTTCAAACTGGCAACGAGTGCTTGAGATCGCAACGCGAACAAAGATCACGCGCTCGCGTAAAGTATTTCAAAATGGTTACGGAGAGGAAGAACGAAAAAATCGGAGCAACGAGGAAAAAGAATCTGTTTATGCAGTGGATGTGTAAAAATTACGGATAATCGTCTTAGTTAACAACGCGTTATTTACGATTAAAGCAAACGTTGTGATTTTGTCTCCTTCGAAAACGTAGTACGTCCGCCTCTTTTCCTTATCGCTGTGGTCAAATTGCGATACTAATTGTAATTCGAGTGGAACGAGCGGTATCAGCGTTCCCACAGACCAACAACCCGGACTACCTTCGCAACCGTTATCCCTATCGACATTCCGTGCTCTCGGGTGTAAATCGTACTCGCGTGGAAATTGATTTCGGTGTCCGACTATAGCCAGTTCTACCAGAGGTCTGATGCGCTAAATAGGTTCTAAACCACCGGACAGACAAATTGTAGCACAATAGGCAATATATAGTAGACCGAGACAATCGCAGATCATCGGATTGCCGACGATTTGTTCTTCCATCTTATTAAATTTCTACGACACTTGCGATTTTAATATTCTTCTATGACAGTTGCGATATCACGCGTCATAAGATCGATCCAAATCAAATTGCAAATATAATAAGTTTCAGAGAAAAAATGAATTCCACAAATGCGTACCTAGCAACAGCCTTCCATTAAGCATCCACTTCTTGGAATGGGCCTTTGTTGCCGCTTCCACGCACCTGAAACCCATTTCCATTGCTTTTTCATATTTTCCAGTCTCCAAGTAGCATCTGCCAATCTCGTGTTTGATCCAAGCCACGGGAATCGGTTTGTTCAAGTGCTTGGACAAGTACTCCCATGCCTTGGCCGCTGCGTCCAGGTGTCCAAAGCTGAGATGCACTTTTCCCAAGGTCACCAATGACCGACAGATCTGAACCACGTCCCCGGTACTCTTCGACAAGCGTATCAAACGCGATACGCTACATACTGCCCGATCGTGTCTTCCCATGGCCACGTGGATCAAGGATAAATAGTGATAGGCAGCTATCTGATAGCGACTAGGGTCGTGCAAGCCCTCCGATATCACGAGTAACTCCTGAGTGATCTTCAGAGTGATGGATACTTTTCCAGACTCGAAGGACGCCTCTAGATTCTTCAATGTAGTCTCAGCAAGATTGTTTAATTGTTTGAACAACATCTTGGATCTTGCTAGCTGAGTATTGGAGATTCGAGGAGACGGAAGGCTCTTCCAGTAGCTTTTGTGGCTGTCGAAATAGCTAGGGGTTGGAGGAAAGGGCAGTGTTTAATCATTTATTTTGTGGGATCTTTGCCTCGGTCCCTGAAGCGTGGAAATTGAAAATTTTTTCATTTGAGAATTATCGGCTGATATAATATCAGCCTACCCTAAGTAACGCGATCGTTTTATAATTAGATCGAGTAGGGAAAATTCTAGTCAATTTTAGCTTAAAATTAAATAGAAATTCTAATGCTAATATTAGCAGAAAATCTTGTCAGATATCTTTAGATATTGGAAGATCGAGTTCTCAGACTATTATTATATAAATTAGAGAACAGTAACAAGATAGAACCTATTCCATAGAGCATTGTTTTTATGCAAATGATTTAATTGCCTCGATTCGCATTGAGACGTTCGATTCATTTCCCTGAGGTTCCCATCCCTGTTCCTATTGACGTCAGTCGAGGACCCGTATTCCGAGCCACGTTTCGAATCGTTATCCCGACATTTCGAATACTTTAATCATGGTCTGAAGGCGCATTGATATCATACTCGGTATAGATCAGATTCTCATAGAATAGACAGATCTGACAGACCGTAATTTACGTAGACAATCGTCTTACAGGTGGCATGAATATATCATCTTATAGATAGATTGCTCTCGCATAAATCATGAATACCGTGCATCGTCTATTACATTACCAGACTACAATCCTACCAACTAGATGGATCAGAATCCTATTAGCGGTAAATGAAATAAATCAACGAGCTATCGTATCTTTCGCCTTCTCTGATTTCCACGAACAATTTAACTAAATTCGGTCTTTTATATTCTAATCTAATTTTTCACTGTTCTAGGCTTTAAGAAACGCTTGAAACTCGATCGTTCGCAATAGATAATCGCACAAAGTTTCAGTTCGCCTACCATTACGTACTATCGCTCGATATTTCTTGTATCGATGTTATCCACATTATTAGTCGAACATGTTAGAATTTCCACTTCGAAACGCTTGACGCGACAAACAATCGTACAAAATCGTCGTTCTCGCAAAATAGAAATTCCCATGAAAGAAATTCAGAGTTAAAATTTTCCTCAATTTTTGCGATTTTGCTACAAAAGATTCAATAACATTTTTCTCAGCTTCGAAATTTTTCCACGTACTCGGTAATAAATTTTGTAACCTACCTGAGTACCTCGGGGATCGACATTGGTTCGGGCGACTTCTTCAGCTGCTCGTTCGCCATTATAGCGGCGGTTTCCGGACATAGGGCAGCCGTTAATCTCTCTCCAGAGCTGGGTAAAACCTTCCGCAAAGCTTTCGACGGATTATTGCAAGAGCTTATCGTCGCTGCGGTCCTCCTAGCCGCAACACCGTGACTGCTGTCCCTCGGATACAAGTTCGCTGCTCTATGATACAGTACTAATGCCGACTCGTAATCACCGCTGCAAATTGCCATGCAACATTCAAAATTCGTTCGCTTAGCCTCGGCGAAATGGACTGACGATTAATCACGGGGAGAGGACAAGGGTCTGTTTAAACAACGCTTTAACACCGCGTCATCGGTCGTTACCTTGTGTACCGTGGCGATGAGCTAATTTCGATAATTAACCGACGCCTGGAGTACACGCGCAAAATGCCAGAAATTATGGAAAATACAACGGTTGGAACAGGCGCTTGGTGACACACGCCAATCGCTCTTTGTTAAATACGATTATAACGGAAATAGGAAATTTAATTAGATGTGTAGCCAATGAAAAGTTTTCAGTCAATGCTTTGTCGTAGTTTGAATCAGACCAATACGTACATGGTGCATTGCGTTTCAATACAATTGTCTGTAAATTCCTCGGACGTTCTGTCGCTCGGGTTTCGGTTTCGGTTTCGAGCTGTGCACGTGCTACCGTGTCTGCTTACCGATCGTATGACAAAGAATTTGTAATATTCGCACGAGCGTAATAACGCAGGCAAAAATTACCCGATTTTGTAGTTTCGCTGTATTCGATCGTTCGAAATTATACCGCGTGAAATTCATGTGGTTTTGAAGCTGTTTACAATAATTCCTCTGCAATTCCCTTGAATGTACCATATCAAAGACTTTGTACAACTCGAAACATTCATTTCGCTTGTTACTATGTATTTGGAGCTGCGGAAGAGATTATTTTGAAGATTTTTACCTTTGAACATATTATCGAGGAATATTACCTTAAATCGAAATACAATTTGAATATTAACAAACGAGAGTTTATCGATGATCACTTTAACGATCTGAAATAACGTTACCGCACGTATAGTGAATGAAACCTAATCCATTAATTACGATACACATCTGTATGTGTGAAATCCATTTCGCAACGTATTAAATTTCAACAACACGCAACATACTAAAAGACAATTGGATTTCGATGCGAGAGCTAACATTGTCATCGACATAACTCTATCATGACGTCTTTAATGGCGGAACATTCACCCTGGTCACACCCTGCGATTAATTATGCAAAAGTAATTAAACGATACAGTCACGGTTTCTCTAATAGTCTGTACGGCCATTTCAAGAAAATAAATTCATTTCGCTGATGAAATCGTTGAAATCGATGCGTAGTAAAGGCCTGACCAAAGCGCGCAATTAAATTTCAAGCGAAACAATTCCAATAATTGCGGTTTAGTTTCTATTTCGACTTTCGGTTTGAAATTTCCGCTTCCACTCGATCCGAAGGGAAAGTTGATAAAACGATAGTACAACGTTGATAACAAAACGAACGCGAACACGACCACCTGCACCGTCGGTTTTTCTACGCCTCGTTGCCTGTATTCTCGAAAAATTCAATTCTATCAAATCATCGGTGTATCAACATTTACAAAATAAATTGTAACGCGATATACGAACGCTGTTCCGGGTCGCGTTTTAAAGTGAAAAGATTTGTTTGGAAAATTACGCTGTCGAAAGTTCGTGAATGAAATTGAAGACGTCAACTGTCCAATTTGTAAAAGTTACTTCTTGGGAGGAGTGGTTAGCCTCTTAGAATCTTTCGAAGGGAATGAAATATAAAAATTTTGCAAATCTTGCCTGCGGTATAGTTGATCAGCTTCGCGATGCAAAGATTGCGCGTATTCTCGATTATTCTTCGAGACCACCTTGCAATCGCTTTTCTTGTGATCGAGACGCGCGCGACTTTCCGCATTTTCCACCGCTTTTCTTGTATCGTTCAAATCCTCCGAGTTGCCTCTCAGGCCTCTGCTCGCGAGGACCGCCATCAACGTTTAAACTGACGTTGACGTTTGTCTCGTTGAAATCTCGCCTGAATTTTGCCATGATTACGATACTTTGAAGTTTGCCAATAATTTTACGATATTTCAAAATATAAACGGGATGCTTTACGCATCCGGATTGTACTATAATTTCAGTTATTTCTAAAAGATCGATTTATATTTTTTTAATCCTCTTACGCGCACGCACATACACGCGCAAAATAGAATGAATATTATTGTGAATTTGCAAGCGAGAGTAATCGTTTCATAAAAAAAATCAATGAAGCAGTTGCGAGCTAAATTTATACAATTACATTAACAGCGTATAGGTTCGCGAACTAAACGCAAATTTTGTTAATCGGTCTGCAATCGGATTTTCGCACTGGACTTCAACAGAGGAACTTGAACTATCCATTTAACAGAGCGCAAGCAGACAACGAGAGAACTTATCCTATTAGCTGGCGCAATTTTCCAGAGTCTGCGCGGAAAATCCAGCTACCATCAATTCTATCTTTTTCACCGGGGCAAACCTAAAGGCGGAGATAAAGCGTTACAGACTAGCGAATACGGCGCTATGTCATACTCATTCCGCTTTCAAAGAACCATTCTCGAGAAGATCGACACTGCGGCACCGCCAGAACGTCTAAGATTATTCCTTAAAGAACCGAGAAAAATTCACTCGAACGCTAAACGCCATTCTCTTTCCAAGTTCTGAAGCTTTAATCGTAGATTCGACTGTGAAAAAATCCAAAGAAATTCCCCATTCTCTCTTTCGTACAGGCAGGAATATCCTCATTTTTCATTTATCGATTCGACGACGGTTCCAACCCCTTCGACTTCCTTAAACTCTGGCTTCCTAAACACGTATCGAAATTTCATATCTATCTCCGAGGCTTTATAGTTCGAAACCAGCCGCGTGCAACGAAGGCTGGCCCGACCTTGGTCCAAAAGTTTATAACAAGTATACGCTTCTCACTTGTCAAGGATAACAGTTTCAACTTCTCAAAGTCCTCAAAATCTTATCGGAGATCAACGAAACTTAGTACCTATACTCGTAACTTTACGCTTCATCATTGCCATTCATATTCATCAAGGTACACGACGTTAAGTCCGTCCTTGTATAACTTGTAGCACTTCGACAAAGCTGTGGTTCTCGTTCACCGACCAGGGTATGCTTCGTACTCGCGAACCTGGTGACACGGTCAACCGGACGAACAGAATCGACATTCGCGAGACTCCAGACTCTAAACGTTATTCATATTCATCGAAGTCCGCGAAGTTAGGTCTGTCTTTGGAGGATTCGTATTGCGCCAGTAGAGCTTTCCTGGCCTCTTTCTCGGGGTCTCGCGGTGGACTAGGCAATATGGTCATCCTCTTGCAGGGCAACTTGAACTTGCGATCCACGGGCTTGCAGCCAGGCATCACCGACAATCTACGACTCGCAGGAACCGCGTCCATCCGCCTCCAAAGAAAATCCACCTCGGTTTTCATATCGTCTGGCATTAAATTTAATATCAGCTGTTGCCTCGCTGCGATCGCGTCGAACGCCAGCAACTTCTCCATGTCCATGTCGTCGATCACCTCGATCGCGTTTTTGTAGAAGTCGATGAGGAAGTCGAGGCCAAGCTTCTTAGCACTGGACAGTGCCAGAAGAGCCGCTTCTTTCGCTTCGTTGCGGTAATTTTGACTGATTTCGATCCGAATGAAGAGGTGTTGAGAATTTAACATCCACTGCTCGTTGCCTGCTTCCTGTCCCATGTCTCGAGCCTTTTTACCGTAGAATCTGGCCAGATCGTAACGACGGATGTCGATCAAGTATTTCGAGAACTCGTGGAACAGCCAAGCCAGCTCCGAAGGTTCCGAGGCCATGGCTAGCCTTCTAGATTTTAAAGATGAAACAAAAGAACGTTTAATATAGAATATTTAGTACGTTTTAGAGGAATATATATCGCGAAAGAAAAAGAAGAAACCTGCGATACATCTTGAGAGTTTCTTTCCTATCGGTCGCTTTTAACCAGCCAATGTCGCTGTCGCGTGGTAGCTCAGCAACTCGAATTCCCAGATGATGTTTCAAGTATGTTCTCTTAAGTTGTTTACTCTCTATCTTTGATAAATCGCGGGTGTCTATATAGGTCCACGCGACCATGTTGTAGAGCGCGTTCAGACACTTCTCCTTTACAGGAAACATCTTCAGCGAGTACGAGTCGAACTTGTCTTTCACACGGTCCACCATTCTGAAAGAAATCGGATATATATCGAATTATTTTTTCACCGCTTAAAATTCCTAGCTAAAATAAGAAATCCGAAGCTATTTCTGTTCTGTAGTAAAATGTGTTTTACTTTCTTTATCGCTTCCCTATACTTTCCTCAATTTCCCCTGCTGTCTTTCAAAAATTCTCAAAACAAGCTCGTTCTTATCATACTTTTATCACCCCTGAATTATCCAGCATCCACGTTCTTCGCGGAGAAGTATTGGAGAAAATTTCTCAAGAAGATATTCAAGCGTGAAGAGAATTCGATTCTCGTTCAGCAACGACTCACCCAAAAAAGGTGATGTAGTCTTTTCGCATTCTAATTTCGTGCAGGCGATGCAACAGGAAGTCTGCCTGGATAATGATAAGGTTCCTCCTCAACTTCTTCTCATTCTCCAATATCTTCTTGTGACCCGGAGGTATGCGTCTACTCTCGAACATCATCACGTAAAGTGGTCGTCGCATTCGCAACACGTTCTGCCTACGGATACCTCTCCGGTAATTCCTCGATATCACTTGATGAAGCAACACGCTGGTCTCTTTATTCGGGGATTCCAGTTTTTCCGGATGTTCGGCCAGATATTGCAAAAATTCGTTATCGTGCGCCAGGTAACCAAGGTATATGTGCGCGAGGATACGCTGCATCCTTCTGAACTCGGCTTCCGCTCGAGCTTCAGGGTAATTCACTTTGAACTTTGTTTGTTCCTCTTCTATGCCTAGAGAACGATATAATTCTCGATTTTCGCTATTTTTTAAAGACAAGAGAGGGTAGTTTACTCTGATTTATGCTACGTATCTTACTACTGGAATGATCGTTTTTACGCTTGCTATGTAAATTCTCATTCACAATTGTTCTATTTGTACGGTGTTCGATTAAACATCTGTAAAAGTGCCTGGAAAGAATTCTGCGAGTCACGATGAATATTTCGTCACGAGTGGGATAGAGACGAGAAATTGATCGTTCGAAGAATCATCGTGCTACCTGCGTATCTACACCGTATCGCATGGGAATAAACGTTGGCCGGAACAAGAGACAAAAGCGTCGCATAGAGGCGGCCATCTCTTATTACAGTCTCAAATGAAATCCCGACAGGCCGCGTTTGCTGAGCCAATGAAATATTCCCGAGATAGCATGACGGACTAAAATTTCGAGCAAAGTAGGATTGATTACCGCTGCATTAAGGTAGAATCAATTATTTATTTAAAGTGTTAGCCAAGGTTCCACTTTTATCACTTCGGCGTTCGCGTTTCCTGATTTATCAGGACGCTAGAACGCACCGGGTATCGTTCGTTGAACGTGGTGAGAACAACGCCAGCGGCATGTTGTTGCAGCCACCGCGACGATCAAAGGAAAGATTAAAACGTTTAACGAACGACATTATATTCTAACGAGTTTCTGCTTTTCAATTTTCTCTCTTTATCCTTTTTTCATTCTTCTGTTTCTTTTTCTTTTTTTTTTTTTTTTTTTTTTTGTCACGAAATATCATCTTTGCGACCGAAATGAAAAGTTAAAGTCCAATTAGTACGCGAAACGAAGAGTCGAGTCGACGAGCAGAGCGAAAGCTGTTAACTCTGTTCGCCTGTGGCAGCAGGTTTGCTGCGAAAACTGAAACCGTTAAATCAGGAAGTTGCAGCACAACTTAAGAATTATACTCGCGCTACAGTTTTGTCCGCATATTTCGCGCTACTAAATTGACTGCCCCTAGCGTTCTGAAGTTTGCTAAACATCTATCGAGGCAGATACTTTTAAATCCTATTTCGAGTTTATTTATTATAATACTTGTAGCGGCACTCGACAGTAAACCAGGGCCGGACGACGATAGACCAGTGGTTAGCGTCGTTGGTTACGAACGTTCAACACCCCAGGTTCAAATCCCGGCACCCGTAGTCCGATTTTTTCTCCAAGATTCCTAACTGAGAAGAAGCCTACTTGATGCGCAGACACAAATATCATATATCAGCAACAGTCAGTAGTACCTATCTCGGCCTATACAACAGCAGCACTATCACGACCTATCCAGCTCATACTACTAATCGTTAAACTTCTTTAAACTTATCAAATTTTCCTATTCTGCTTTCCTATTTCTAAAGGAACATGTATCGTACATCGTTCAGCCTTACCTGCAAGCTCGTCCACTTCCTCTTTAAGTTTCTCGATCAACAACTCTCGATATACCTGCAGCTCTCGTATCCACGGAGAGAGGAGTTCGAGTGCCATGGATTCGGTATCTAAGCCGATACAGTCCTCGATGGTTTCGTTACCTCGCAATATCCCATGCTGGAAGAACGTGGTTGGATACTTCTGGTAACCCTGATGGGCGTGTACCAAACTGTGTTCGAATTCGCCGATGTGAAATAGCGTCTGCAACTGCATGTGCTTCACATGGGAATGGGTCGGATCTGGAAATGAAAGCAATCTCGGGAAACAGCGAGTTAATTGCGTTTAAACGTCCAGCAGCAACTCAGCGCTGCTCGTTCGAAAATTAACTCTGCCATAGAAATGAACTTTGAGAAGGGAAAAAGCTATGGAACGTGCTCTCTCACGACTTCAAGTTACAGTATGGAAATCATTCGAAATATTTATTCCTTGCCTATGGTATCGTTGACAATAGCAATCGAAGGATGCTTGAAACTTGATATTAGAAGGAATTCGAATTTTCAAATACTCGGATTTCTCAAATTACGAATTTCTATGAGGAGCATCTTGCGAACATTTTCTCAGAACGTAATATCTAACCTAATGTGAGACATTTCTCGGTGGTTTTCAACGCTCTGCGGAACCTAGCGTAATTAAGTTGCACTTTTCCGAGGCCAACGTATGTCCTAAGATCGTTTTGCTGGCCCTGTTGAATCGCCTTCTCGAAATACATCTCCGCAAGGGGGTATCTCTCGAGGCTTGACAGCCGGTAGCCCCATTCTCGGTAAACTATACCGTCCCTGAAGAACAAGGGACCCTCGTCGTTCGTTTTCACCATCTTGCTAGGAATCTAATTTTCCTGGACAAGAAAACGAGAAATCGTTCGAAGAACGTTTGGCGTCGGAGTGCATTGTGAAGCTAACCTGTGCTTTGGATCGATATACAACTCAGGGAATTAAAAGAATCCGCATGGAGCCCAGAGGCTGCTCTTCACTCGTGAATTTTGCGCCGTGGATTGGAAAAGAGTGATCGGTTGCGCGATCACATGTTTTCCAAAATCTTCGTAGTCGTCCGTGGAAGCGAACAAAAGCTTCTGTCAGCTGATTCTGCATGATATCAGCCGATTTCGATACACGTGTGTAAGATGATTCGTAGAATGATTCAAGCTATTGGATCAAAAAGCTCGAGTTTCTTCCTGTCCTTTCGCTTTTTCTTCGTCTTGTTTATCGATATCGCAAATTGAAAGTAGATATTTATTAGAGTATTTGAAAAAAAGTAACATATCCTAAGGGGCAGATTTGTCTGGACAGAAACAGGGCGGTTTAAAGGACAATATTATTTTTAATAAAAATTTATTTCCGAATGAAACGATACACCAGTGCACCTGTGATCCTATAACAAAGCACCGACGATAAAGTAAAGCAAATCTTCTAATAAAAAGTTACACAAATATACTCTCGACCAACATTTCTTCCAGCCACTGCATTCATTAAACATTTATAAGGGAAATGAACTCGATCTCAAAATCGCCTTGCGTTAGATCAAAGCAAAAAGTTTCGTTGTCGGCGATTTCCGAGTCGCGCGAACGCGCAGGCTCCCTTTGAGTCGAGATGCAACGAACGGACGTAATCCGCTTTCGATTTTAAAATAGTAGCACGCACGTAAAGCTCTTTGTGGCATTACTTGTCACGCACGTCGACAGATTACAGCCGAATGACGGGAGAGGAATTACGAGCGTAGCTTTTCTTCCATTCTCTTCACCAATTTTAGAATATCAGACCGCGCGTTCCTTCCTACACCCTTCGTTTCACTGTATCGTGAACGTTTATCAGCCACTACCGCGAAATATTAATGTCTGAATTATTGAATTATTTATCGTTATTTAATTATTTATTATTATCACGAAAGCTTTCGTAATAATCGCAACCTCGAATACTAAATATCTGTATTTAGACTGGAGATAACGACTCGACAAAATAAATAAATCAGCGTCGTTTTACGTTTGTCGCTCAAAATAATCGTCTTTGATCCCCAAGTGTTGCGATCACGCACTTACCCGATACTACGTACTCGGGTACGTACGTCGCACTTTTATCGGGTCCTTCGATTAAATGTCTAACTGAATGCAAAATGTAATTAGTCGAGTATAATAAAGAAAGAGATTTATGGAATTGTATTGCAGGATACTGGTGAAGCAACGAATTTATTCAGATAGAGACGTCGAGTAATCGTGGACCATCGGTTTAGCTGTGCCCTCGAGATGCGGTGATGGCTTTGCTGTACAGATTCGCGCAGCTGCCTGATAGCAGCAGCACGCGGGTCTTCTCTTTCGTCGTCACCAGGAGCGTGGTACGAGACCCTGAAAGAGACGTCACCAGCAAGGAGCTCGTCTGCGGCTTCCAGCGATGGTCCGTCGCATTTTCGCGTGGAAACAAGGTGATATATGTACAGGGTGGCTCTTCCTTCAGCCTGACATTCGTGTTTATTTATCTCGATTCACGCGTTTATCAAATAATCGTTGGTAAAACAATAACGCGACGAGATAGACAGCAAAACGATAGGAGTGCAGATGAATTTAATTAATTTGGAAAGTAGCACGTTGCCATCAATGAGAAGCCAGCGATAAAATCGCGAATCGATCGTAGCTAATGAATCGGAACTATTTGAAGAGTCGCGCCGAGCGAACCGCAAATACGACCACGGATGTTCGTCATCTTCTCCCGCTGAAATACGAGGCAACTCTCTGGTTGCTGGTAATTCTACTCCGAGCGAGTCGTGGCGAAAAATGAGACATTTATTTCCACGACTTGGCTATTCATTCGCATACAAACATACGCGTTATTATTTCATTGATGGGACATGTAACGAATTCAATTTCTTTCTTCGACACGAACGAATATTTCAGTCACGATTTAAGCAACT
This sequence comes from Bombus bifarius, assembly GCF_011952205.1. Lineage (NCBI taxonomy): Eukaryota > Metazoa > Arthropoda > Insecta > Hymenoptera > Apidae > Bombus > Bombus bifarius. The sequence continues at coordinate 5,390,143 of NW_022884356.1, forward strand.
TCGAGGAATGCGTAGGTTACGATCAAACAAATTTCTCGTTTCTTATTCGAACAAACTTTGGAAATGTAGAGGACAGGAAAGAAATTTTTTCCGGGTCGTTAGGTTACGCTAAACTTGTTTTCTCTTTTTTATCGAGCACCGTGTAGCGATAAAAATTCTCTAAACGGCAAGAAGAAGCTAAACTCACAGCGTAACTGATTAAACGCAGAATTCGAACGTGCACGCGAGTCATCGGACTGAAAAATCAATCGATGTTGGGAAAGCTTGAATGCGATTAAACGTAAGGACCGATCGCTGTAATAAATACAGCGCGCGTAGCAAAATATGCAGCGATTAACTCGATAATTAGATAACGATAATATGAGAAATTAACGAAGCGGCAGTTAACACTTCGCCATCGAGCAGCGAAGGCAGCTTCGCATCGCGTCGCGCATACAATCGCCGATTCTTTAGAGTCGTCGACTGGAAATGAAAGAAACGATCGATGATCGCTCGTTCGTTCGATAGCCTCTGCAGGCTCGACAAAAAGCGGTAGCAAATTCGAATAAAATAATCCGCTTTTTAATATCAAGAACTAAATTTAAAACATTGATTTTGTTGAAAAAAAAAAAGATAATAACGATGCAAATGAAGCAATTAAAAGACTAAACTATCGATCCTTTATTATCCTGTGTACAATGTATTTTTGCACCAAGTATTCGCAACAATTATGCACGCGTTTTCATAGTACGTATTAACATGATTGCACAGCGTCTATTTTCTCGCTGCAAACACCGATTAAGCGAAAGCAAATCTGTAGTTGACCTAGTTGTAAAATACGTGCTATCAGATGCTTTGATCCAACCATCTACCACTTTGCATCGATCTCTGTAACAATACTTTCCAAATTCTTTAGACGCGCACAAAAATCAGCAAAAGAACGACCAACCAACTATTTCCTTCCAGACTTCGATTCGTTATCCATCGGAAGCGAAAATAACCAACTAAACCAACCAACGTAAATTCACTTAGAAATCTCTTTTCGTTATTTAGGTTCTAGGCGCGTATCTCGTATGGCGTGGGGCCTCGAGAAACCTACGGGTCTACGTGGACTTCACGTTCACTCTGCTGAATCGGGAACATTTCTCGATGAACGAAGGTTTCTCCGGAAAACGAGTGAAATTCACGTACGAGGCGCCTGCCCAGGGCAACCGGAACTACATCCCGGTGTCGGACCTCTACAGCCGAAACTTCGCCGACACGAACGGCGAGTTTCAACTGGAATTATCAATGGCAAATGTGAGGACCGTCTACATGACCGACCTTAAGATGCCCAGCAGCACATTCCCAGCTGGACAATCCAAATCCAACAAGCTGGAAACCGATTATTTCGCGTTCGGTGGCTTTGACTGGAACCTAGTAATTTATCCTAATGGAAACAAGGAGTTGGAAGGTTACCGTGGCCACGACAGTGGTATCAGCGTCTATTTGATGAGGATGAGCGGCTTCGATCATCGGTGCAGAGTGAGATACAGCGTGGCCTTGGGCGAAGGAGATCGTAGAATCGATTCGGGACAGATCGAGGATCTGTCGGATGCCGAACGATGCGGGTTTGGCTGGCATACGCGTGTCAGATGGTCGGAAATCGCGCACAAAGGTGTGGTACGGGTATCCCTGGAGATGGTGGAAGCTAGGACCATCTGTGAAGTCGCTGTGCAAGCTCGAGGACCTTCGGTGCTACCAGCAACCCCTTGTTACGATCGTGACAAACAAGCCTGGATGATTCGAGCTGATTTGCATTCGGATACCGTCAGGCTACACCTGGTATACAAGGATATTCACAACGTTCCGAGGAATCATTTGAGGTTGGTAATTACAAGGGAATTTGTAGATTCCAGATATCTGAGTACGTATAGTTAGCGTATAGGATGTCTGAAATTAATTGGCCTATGTAGATTAGCAGAGAGGAATTTCTGTAAATCGTACTCGAGAGAATGTAAAATACCGTGGCATTGAAAAGATTATTGATTGAACAATTAATTTCGAACGGATATAATAGTAATAATAGTAATAAGTTTCTTGTATTCAAGAAAGAAAATTCGGATCATCCACGTGTATTTCCATTCGAATCTCGATGACTTATAACAATCCTCTTTCGAAAATAAGTACCTTAGAACTTAGAACGCCATTCTACTGCCATCTCTTATCGAATCTTGAAAGCTAAATTTAAACGAAGTTTTGATGGAAACTTAACTTTCCTTCGTCAGGTATGTCAGCTGGTCAGCCTATCTACTTCGAGACGAGGAGCCCAGCACGGTGGCGATCAGTCTACCAGGCGCACCTTTCAGCCGCTACTACGCTCAAGAATCCGCAGACGAAGGTATCATCATGGAGACGAATCTTGACACGAACGAGGTGAAGGAAAATCACTGTCCTTTCCTCACGGACAAAGGGCAATTAAGGATCCGGCTGGAATGGAACGAGAGCCACTTGCTGTTCCAAGCAACCTACCACAAATACGACGACGTGTGCCGCATCCACAATCAGCAGATGAGACGGGAAATCGCCTCGCTGCAAGCGGAGAACTACAGTTTGGAGAGGCAGCTGTTCAGTTACCAGAAGAGCCTGGCGTACACGCAAGCGCAGCAACAACAACAGCAACAGCATCAGAATCAGCCGCATCACGGTGGCCATCAGGCTCACCTGGAGAGATCCGCGTCCACAGACACCGAATATGCCTGACAAGTGGAACAACAGATGCACCCGAACGAGCTGCCAGCCGCCAGTTGTCGGCGACAATTGCCTATCGTGCACGAGGACGATCGTCGCGTTCACCAGAACCTGGTCCGGATGATGGATCGACGATTGAGCAACGTTCAGCTTCAGCAACGGCTGTACGAATCAGAGACGGTCTATCAGCAACGATACGGGGACGGCTCACCGCGTCAAAGTATCGTCGATCAGTCGTCGGAGCCGCCTCCTCATCCTCCTCATCATCGTCATCATCATCGTCTGAGTATCGTGCAGCAACCCAAGTCGGCGCGATCCAGCGTGGGCAGATCGGACAGCGGGTCGGATCGTGGAAACGATCGTTACTCTGGCTACTATTTGGGGTACGTCGGTCAGGCAGCGCACAAAAGACGTAGGACAACTTTCTGGGAGACCCTGACGGGTCTTGTGTGCTCATTGGGCGCTTTGGCTTCCAGGGCTGCCAAGATGGCCACCAGACGGGGAGAGCCACTTTGAAGAAGCTTAAGCCCGTTCTCGCGGACCAGTGGACTGGTACGTTTTACGTTTGGGATCACGAAACGGATTTCCAAGATACGGAGCTACGAATTGATGATTTATCGTGACACGTTGCGAACGCGTCCCGGAAAGCAGAACGTGACACGGATAAGAAAGAGGGAGAGAGGCAGAAAGAAAATATTAGGGGGAAGTAGAGAGCAAAGATCATCGATGGACCAGAAGTACGACCAAGAACGTCACTCGTTTCGTATATTCGTCGTATTTAATTGCTGTATCTCGAGGGATCGCTTGTTTCGAGGATGGAAGACTACCCAGCGGTGTCAATGTTAAATAGAAAAACGAAAAGAAAGATATAATGTTTCATGTTCCTGGTGGGCGCTATACAAGCTCGTGACCAGATTACCGATCAACTCGACAATATAGCAGATGGATGAGGCGAGCAGAGAGAAGAAACGACGGCGGCAAGAAAAAGATAACGTAGCGTGCGGACTCGGAAGGTATCGTTCGTACAAGGACAAGCGATCGATCATTTTTCGTCCATTTCTTTGTCGTTGGAGTCCGGTTTAAGGAAAAGAGCAAGAACGAAGAGGGTGAATGTCTCGTTTGGTTTGACCTTCTCGACGATAAGGCAGCTCCGGCCGAAGAAATTTCGGCTGAATGGAACCAACGCGACCTATTCGGAGCTGTTCTTTCTCGAGAATGGTGACAGGAGGAACCAGGAAGGTTGTTGACGTTAAAACAGCAAATCGTTCCGAATGTTGGTCAGATTTCACATACGTATACATACACGCATACACTTGGTAGGAATCAGAAAACAAAGAGAGGGAACCGAAAGAGAAAAGAGAAAGGGAAAGAGAACAAGGTCTCCCTCGATCGTGAATTCTATTATGCACGTATATGAATACAATTCTATCTACTACTTTGTCAATTTACTAAGGGAAAACAAGAAACAAAACAAAAAACCTATTTTCCTCTAAAGACTTTTTTCACCTATCGTCTACGACTTCTTTGATAATAAAGAATCCGTGCGCGACGTAGTCGTCGAGTCGTAACAGCGTAACTTATTATTACCGTAGAATACTTACACCTAAACGAATGCAAACAAAAAAAAATTTAATAATAACAGTACTAATGAATAATACCTTAGAGTGCAGTCGATGTTACATAAACCGAAAGTAGGGATGAACGAAGGACTCGATTTCTCGTTGCAGAGTAATCGACGTGGTACACTATAAACATGCGTCTTTACACTTCTACACGAATGTACACATATACGAAAATACACAGGCATCAACGTTCGTACTCGACCATCGGCTTTTTTTCAAAAACTAAAAAGCCAGAAAAGACCAGGGTAAAAAAGAAACAAAAAACGATGCGAACGATTCGTGTGAAATTTTTCACTGTCCCATCGGGTGTATACGTTCGATTTATTTGTTATCGTGCGAAGAGCTCGTTGATTTCTTTCGTTAATTACCCAGTCCAATATATGTATGTGTGTCAAATCTATTTTTCTCAAAATTTAGCAATTGCGAGTCGCGCTAATCGTCGTTTTATCGATAAATCAAACTATCTGGAGATACAAGTACGCGTTGTAGACAACACGATCGAAGGTGCAGTTTGAACCAGAGAGAAATTAACGAAGATACCCGTACAGAGTGAAAGAAGCCAGAAACAACGTGGCGTGTGTAACATTTACAGATCGAAGAGGTATCCAGTTTATTGAAAATGTCAAAAGTACATATTCGTTTCTCTAGCCACTCTGGCAACGTTCTACTGTACCTTTGTATCAGTATAGTGTCACCGTACGTGCGAGGTCTTCGACGATATTGCACATTTTAGCCTTTACGTCGCGCGCTTGTCACCTAAATTCTTATCGCCTTTCGCCGGCTACTCGTCATCGATGTTTCCATGTTACCTTTAATCCGTACACAATTTTCAAATGGGACGCATTTTCCAAAAGACACAAGTTTATTATCTTCTATAGTCCTTCGGGATCTCTAAAATTCTTCCGAATGTCATATTCTTTTTATCATGGAAGTCGATCTTTGAGAAACACCAGTATCCTCGTAATCTCTGTGTCCCCTATCCCCAAAGAGTCGCCAACTCCTTGTGCTTCGTCGCTCCCAAATCCCAAAGCAGTTTGTCCCCGCTTCGATTCTCCTTTAGGCAAGAACAGATACTGGACAAAGACCAGATCCACAACAAACCCACAAACCAGACAGATGTAGATATCCCTTCGTGCAAACTTTCCTCTAGCTACCAACAACTCCTACACCGTTCTTCCCCGTTTCCTAAAGTAGCTCGCAGATCAGTACCTTTCATCTTCTGCTCCAACTCACAGTATGGTCCACCTAGAGACAAGAAAATGTAATTCTGTATTACTATATCGGTTTACTTCGTACAATATTGATTTTCTTCGCAGTAGTAGAAGCAGAAATTCTACGACCAATTCGCCTGAAACCTGTCTTTTCTCGTCCTGTGTCTCGGTCCTGATATGACGTCCCATTTGAAGACATCGTATCCTGCTCTTATCTTCATTCCCCGTGTAATCGTAGCTACAAATAACGGTGTACATCGAAACACATGTACATGAACGATACGTGCACGTCGGTGTTCGCATCAGGCTACATCGGTACCGAGGACGATCGATACACCACCGTTAGTCCATACACCGCATATACGTTTAACAGACCACCATGAATCGTCGTGTACCGCGCACGTGTACCCGCAGGTGATTCGGGCTCGCTTGTACACACGAAACTCGGGTCCCGCGATGCCCGATTAAAAGCATGGACGCGAAAGCCGATGCCATTCCATGGAATCCTGGGATATCCCTAATTTCCTCCGGTTAGCTCCGTTGCCTGCGATCTTGATTCCAGACCTCGATACGTCTCCAATTTCATTTCGCCTTCGCTATGCACGTCCTTTTCACTTCTCCAAGTTAATAGATTTAGCTTGACCTTGGTGTTGCAATTAAAGTATTCGTGACCTCGAAGAAGTAAACTTCGGAGGATTACAATTTAAATAGATTTATGGAAATAATATATCGACGAAGAAATGTTGTAATGCTCGGTCATTTTTGATGTTCCAAGTGTTTTTATTCGAAACGATCATAGAGTTTAGTTAAAAGAACGGCAAGATTCACGAAATTCGAGTTGATGCTTTTAACCGGAAGCGACGGTCGCACCGATCGAGAGAAAAATGCGTCGCATGAAAGTTGTATCCCTCCTCTGAAGTAGCGGAGTCTGTATACTTTGTATATAACTGTACTAAACTGTCGAAAAACTTTAAGAGTGAAAATTAAAGAAGAGAGCTGTGCCTACATATTATGCGCGATGCGGAGAAAGGTTTCAAAGCGAATCGCACGATCGAGAACCTCGTCGTTTCGTTTTAACGATAATTACATTCTGCGATTAGACTTTGACTCGATTGTTTCTGTTGCATTTTCGTGGAGACCGCGAATAATCTACGTGTAATTCGTATAATTACGTATAATATTGTATACGTATACAATAATTTGTATAATTCGTGTCATTCCGTCTATTTTAGTCGCAATAATATTCAGTGCTGCTTTTGGAAATATTTGCAATAATTCCTGCTACAATTTCAAATAAAGTATCTACCACGAAATGTGCTCTAATTTCCAGTATAATTGCCACTTGAAACGGACACTAATGGTGGAAAAATTACTCGCCACGTGTTCTTACTAACGATATTGTAATCTTCCTCGGTAGGTCGAGCTTAGAAACCGATAAGGCGGGTCTTGATGGGACTAGCGACGATAAAAACGATAAATAACTCGTTCCGTTAATTGCGTTTCTGATATTTTTTGCGTCTATGAATCACTACTATTACGGAGGATTCTCCCTTTCGAGTCAGCGAAAATTTATTCGATTCCCAGGATAGAACCGGGCTGAGATCTCCGCGAAATCCTATTTCCATTTTAATATGGCACCCATTTAAATTCATATAACCGTCAAGATTACGTTCGACCGTGTATCTTCTTCTAATCTTGCGATAACAAAGATCCAAAGTATGATCAAGTTAGTAAAAAAGAATGAGGAAAAAACATTGAATTTGTCACGACGGGAAGAAGATAAAAGAAAAAGAGAGAAATTAGAAAAATAACGAAACGATGAACGAGAGACACGATCGTGCGATCCTCGATGATTCTACACCTACGGGGGTTGAGGATCGTCGCAATCTAAGTGTAACACGTTTCTGTAAACGTAACAGAGAAGAAATAATAGCGGAAGCGATTCGTCGTGCAGCGCACGCGCTTTCCACCAGTATCCTCGATTCAAAGTTTTCTTATCTAGTATACAGTCGTGTGTACAGGACCACAGACGGGAATCGTCGACGTCAATGCGTCTCCGAAGCTTGTCACATCTCCCGCCTAACGGCCAACGATCCTCGAACTTGGTTCTAGTCGACATTAATTAAAAACAAAAAAAAAAAAGAAGGAAAATAATGAAACGATCTTTTCGAAACGATCGCGATTCGTTCGAAATATCGGCGACCAGGCCAAGTTGAAGGAATTTTTTATCGGCGACAAAAGACCGATCGTATCTAATGTCATTGTATTGTTGTGTAATTTGTCAGATTTTATCGATCGTAACGTTCGCGTCCGCACAAATGCGAACACCTAAAGAAACGGAACCGTTTACAGGAATCTCTCGTGTGTCCCTCCTTGCCAGTCTAAGCTCTCCTGTTTCACGGTTTTCAATTTTCTATCGAAACGCTTGCGACAGGCGTGACAGCAGCTCTGACAATCGCACCTAATCCGATCGAACGATTAAATTCACGCGTCTGTCAGCGCGATAATCCCGCGATCTCCGCTTTGGCACGTTCTAATCGATGCGATACCTGATAAATGTTGCACGACACCTGGGAGAATTTATTAATGTCTGTATAACAAAGAATGCGTACACGTTTCAAGCTATTCGATAGTCGCAATAGGTGTGACTACACCGAAAGAAGAGGAATTCGAATAGCTCGAACGTGGAATGTTCTATCCAATATTCAGGATACGTAGCGTATTCGATATCTAGATGTTTTTAATATCTAGAATAGCGACAGCAGGAATTTCAGCTACAATTGGCATTCAATTTTCAGAGCTCTCGGCGACCTACGCCACTTTATAGCAATCCTTGTCCACACATTTTCCAAATAGTCTCATTCGGTGTCTAATTTTTCCTCCGCGATAATTCAGAACCCTTAGTCACCTTGTATGTCACACGACTGTCTAGTTTATTCCAGTTTCTTATACTATATAGAAAATTACACTGTGTACTGTGCGAGTAAGATAATACAACATTTGAATAATGTATAGATTAAACGATAGTACAATATGAAGACAAATTAACGAATAGCTTCGTTTTATCTCCCACGTGTCGTCGCATTAGCGAGCTCCCGAACACGCTTCGAAGTCCTCGTGCCCGCAATTCGGCTCGGCACTTCAGTCAATTAAACTCACTCTCGCGAGAGTCGGATGCGGGCCAGAGAAACGCAGAACACCAAGCGGAATTACATACGCATAACTATACACTACGATATAGTAGACACGCTCGGAATTTATCATCGGCATGTCGGCATATCAGTTGGGTCAAGGAGCCTCGTTTCTCTCTCTCTCTCTCTCTCTCTCTCTCTCTCTCTCTCTCTCTCTCTCTCTCTCTCCCCCTCTCCTTTCAATTTCCTTGATTCCATCTCTTATTACCGTATCTTCCAACCATCTTATACGTTTTTTCTTATCTCTTATTATCTGCAATTTCTTCCTTCGGTTAAAGAGAGGTCGTTTCGCGTCTCTTATGCTTTTGCGTCAGCGTGGATCAATTGACCCTTTTTATGGAGATCGACGCGTGTTGCTGAGCGATCCATCGTTGAAAAACAAGTGGAAAAATCGATCATGCGTTCTGAAAAGATCGTTGTGGATTATTCATGCAGATTTTTTGAAACTTTTGAAATTTTAGTTTAGAATGAAAATCGCGGAAATTGGGAGATCTTAAGCGATGGAACCGAATAAAAGGATGGTCCCATAAGCTTTTGTTCGGGCTATGTAAATATCGGACATCAGCCTCTTATCCGTTCGCTCTCCGAACCTGAGCCAATATTGCTCTTCCCCGCTCCAATGTCGCATAATTAATTTTTGTCCATCGATATTCCGAGTCTGTAACTCTTTTCAACAGAGCCGAGGGTTGGGGGTAGGATGTTAATATCGTACCTGTTTCCAGGTTATCGGTTTTCCTTAAAAACCAGATATGAAATATGAAGTGTGTAACAGGCAGCACATATCTATCGTCAAAAATCCTGCAGAATTCGTAGAACTTATTATGACTGGGACCTGATGACTATTTACGAGATACGCGAACATATACCTCGCGATGCCCTTTCCTTCAAATTGTCGCTTCATTTCCTAAACTTTGTTTAGTTTTCCTAGAACTTTTTACCTTTTATGTTAAAACACTCTGCTGACTATCTTTCCTTCTCTTTTCTGTCGAAGTCTATAAAACGATATTTTTCCGTATCATTGAAAGAACGCTCCATAACCCGATTGACGAACGATGGTGAATGATAGACAAAATTTCTGATCGAAACACCAAAAAGCCGATTTTTCATACACTTCTTAATCTTCTATGTGAACGGAACCTTGCAGTTACATGTCAGAACATCGTAGCGCGCTGACGGATGATGACGCCATAAAACAATATCAATTCCCTAGTTCATTTTCGCGGAAAGGACCGCTCACATGTTAGTTCACGAACTACGATCGCCTGCGATGCGAGTTACTTTACTCGAAATAATTTTTCTTACAGTAAGTTGAACGATATATTTTTCCTGGTGCTCCTTCAACGGGAGCGAACGTCACGTTTTTTCTTAACGACGAAACTCTCTCCTTCGTGTTACGTGCCGATACTTTTCGCACTGTTATCCTCGCGTCGTTAGGCCCGGTGCAAAACGAGCGACTTTTGTCGTTGCGATATCGCTGCGATCGTATATCTGTCTGCGTTGTTTTTAACTGCGAAGACAAAGAAAGACATGCGATTACAGCGAGATCGCAACGATAAAAGTCGCTCGTCTGCGTCAAACCTTGTCGTATTTTCCCCCTGTAATAATTTTAATGGTAAACAAAGAAAAGTACTTGTTTAAAAATAAGATAATAATTGACAAGTGATAAATGGCAAATGACTTGCAAAACAATCAACGACCATTTGCACTTGTGTTTTTTACGATAACGTCAGAAACTTTCGGTCGTTATAATTGCACAGAAAGAAAAAAAAACACCTTAAATATTAATTTTTGGCGATATTCCGTAACACGGCGACTCGAGAGAGTTCATCGAACGATCTAGTCGAGCGTTTCCTTTTTCAGCTTTTATCCTTGTCTAACGACTCTTTTTCGATTGATGTATGTTCGTACTTTTTACGCACGATGTAAACACACCTCTTTACGCAACAACCTTTTTCATGCGTGTGATCTATTTGAGAGAAAAAAGATACAAAAAAAAGAAAAAAAGAATAAAAAAAATGCGAATGCAAAACCGTCATACGTTTCTCAGAGTTTTGAGACATATACTAATGTACTTAAACCATCTGTGAGTCTGCCTCGTCTTTTATAAAGTTCTTGCTATATTCAACTGATGGTGGTATTTATTTCGTTCAACCTCTCCATCTACGATTTAAGTATTAATCTTTATGATAAACAGTCTTACAAACTACTATTACTACAATTGCATGAACATCTATAGTTACTTGCTTTTTGCTTTAAAAAACTTACGTTCTCTTGTACTTCGTCCGTTCGCATTCTATATTAGACAATTTAGGATGATATCAATTTTCGTAAAAATAACATAGCAGAAGATATCAATAAAAATGTTCCAACCAAAACCAATTACATTCCATGACTGAATCAAATCAGAAACAGACATATTGTACCATGAACTGCACAATTTCTGGGAAAAAGTTCAAAAAATGAATTTGGCCATCTTTTTAAGAAACAAACTCTGCGCTATTACAACCTAGTGCCTCCCTCCCGCCCACAGAAAACATCAGGAGGGTTTTAATTATTATTCATTAATGCAAGTTATCAAAGTCAACGGAACATAGTTAAAAAAAAATGTGAGAACTGATACCATTTTTAATTTATACTGTATATCTAACAATTTATCCATAACTATGATAGTGAAAGTGCATAATTATTTATTATATAATTATATTATATAATTATTAAAGTCAATCATTAATCAGCAAAGACGATAGTCGTGTTGCGGCCGTGGCGATATACAGATTATCGTATCACAATTTTATCATATTATAATCGCTACCATCTTTGGATCATTAATTTTTTCCAACAATTTTCTACACGCAGTCGCAGAAAAGTTAAAAGTAACTATATACATACATGCGCACCTAGCGAACACCGAATTCATTCAGTTCCTGTCGTCGTGGCTGTAACGTTTGTTTGTTATTTTAAGGTTATGTTTTCCACAAGAAAAAAGAAGAAAAATGTCTTGAAAAAAATGTGTTCTGTGATGACGTTCAAGTGATCTTTCATGACTTTAAAAATTTGTTACCTAATTTTAAAAAATTTTTATTTTACAAGAAAATCTCTTTGGATGTGAAGATCGTCGTAATACAACGAGTTGCCTGCCTCAATACCGAAATAGTATTAAATAAAAGTGTCTTCTAAAGTCATTATCAACTAATACATCGAATGAATTATTTTTCTCATACTTGTCATTAATAAGATAAAAATAAGATCTTTCTAGAGGTTATATTTTGCAATTGTAAAATTTTGAACATAAGAAAGAACAGTTCTACTCCCATATGCTGTGTATGCACATTTTCTATAAAAAAATTAACTAATTTTAAAAAAACAGACTAAAAACGGCAGTGCAAGAGCAAAAAATTCATCAGCAAGGTCATTTGACCTATTTAGACCCACTGTTGATGAATGACAAAACACAGAACATGTTGAGCCAAAAATTAAGTAACAGAAGGTTGTTAGTTGATCTACTTGCACTGATGTTTGGGCTTGGTGCATGGATTGGTGTGAATGGTATATATGTTCAACTACCACTTCTTGTGAACAATGCTCCAGAAGGATGGAGTCTTCCAGCTCATATGGTTATGCTAGTACAATTTGCCAACTTGGGACCAATACTATATACATTATATATAAAGTATGTATATGTTAAAAATAATATTTTCAGTTTATAATATATGAATATTACAGCTCACTAAATATATGTATATATATATATATATATATATATATATATATATATATTATTTTTCTGTTTTAGATATAGTAAATGGGCATGTGATAAATACATTACCTATGTCCTCCTAGCAGCAGGAGCACTATCTACTATTATATTAGCTTTTGTATATAATAAAACAACGATAATATTTGGCAATGAGCATTCCACTGCTTTGCTGTCATTGATGTTTGTAACTGCAATTGTTGGATGTACCAGTTCAGTTCTTTTCATGCCATACATGAGGAACTATAGAGAAATTTATTTAGTATCCTATCTTGTAGGAGAAGGACTTAGCGGATTTGTGCCGAGTGTAGTGGCATTAATCCAAGGTGTTGGTGGAAACCCAGAATGTTTAAATAATACTAAAGCTGAGTCTACTCGTGTAGAACTCACACCTTATTATCCAGAACCCCGATTTTCAAGTCAGACTTTCTTTATTTTTATTGGTACTTTGTTGTTTTTGTGTTACTTAGCTTTCTTGGGACTGAACAATTTGTCTATTGCCATTGGAGAGCGTGTGAAACATCCAGCAAGCATGGAAACATTGCCAACAGATACAAGAGCACCTCCTAGTTATAAAACCAATTCTGGTTGGACTATGTCTAAGGAAGTATATTCATATTTATTAATTATGATGGCAGTGGTTTGTTTCTTAGGTAATGGTACATTACCAAGTATTCAATCATATTCCTGTTTACCATATGGAAATGTTGCGTATCATTTAACTGTTACATTGTCATCAATGGCTGGTCCATTGGCAATGTGTCTAGGTTTTGTTATTAAAATGCCAAAAGTGAGTTTCCTATCTGGCCTGATGGTTATTCTTATAGCACTTTCTGGTTTTGTTTGTTTCTTAGCTATCGAATCACCTACGCCACCTCTGCAATATAGTTGGGTGGGTGAATTTCTAGTAGTCCTATCTTGGATATTAATTAGTGGTTTAATAGGATTTATAAAATTGGGTATCACAACATTATTTAGACCTGATCCTGGTAGGGGTCTATATTATACTGGTGTTGCAACTCAAGTTGGATCATTAGTAGGAGCAATAATAACATTTGTTTTAGTTAATCATGCAAAACTATTCCATTCTTATTCACCATGTTCAATGACTTCAGTACATTGACGTTTAATATAAATAATTTTATTAGAGAAAATGGTATAAAATTAATTAAGAAAACAAAATATATTTCTTAGCTCTTGTTACTTATGATACATATACATGAAAGAGCAGGGTCTTATCATTTTTTAGTCTTATAAATCTAGGGGGTGGAACTAGTTGATTTACACAAGTAGGAATTAGTTCAGATTTTATAATTTTGATCTTAAACACAATTGCAATTCCAAAGTTGATTTTATAGATTACTAGTATTAAACCTGCTTATACTCTAAGCTGTAAAATATCAAGAAGATGAATTTTTATGAAACAAATGATTTAAGACAAATAGCTAAAATGAATTTTTATCTCCATTCTGACCTTGATTCACATAAATGTACAAGACATAAATGTACTTAAAATATAGCTCTGTATATTTAAACAAAATTGTTTTGTACATAGAATGTACAATTATAATATATTTATTATAATATATTTGTCTATATAAAAACATGTCACAATGAATGCTATATTTACCATTGATTTTACTACAAAAATGTACAATGTTTAGTTTTATGACGATATATGATCTAATAATCTTGGATATTAAAATATACTTCATAAAATGTTTGATTATCATTAAGTCAATTGAAAGAGGTATGATTGTTCAAATTTTATATTTTATCTGATAAATTTTATTGTATGGATTAAGAAAGACCTGAAGCCAGACATCTCATGACTTCATCATATCAGTTTCCCTGACATGAATATATTCAATGCTGTACAATCTTGATTAACAATCTGGTACTTTTTATAATAGTTTTATAATCATATATAATATAAAGTGAGATTCTTAGTGAAAATATCTTATTTCAGGTGAGAATTAGGTGAGAATATTAGGAAAATATTATGAAAAAGTATTATATGATGGTTAATACTACCAAATTATTAATGTTTTGTTCATTATGCAGGGATGTTATACAGGAATATATAAAAATTTGCTTTTCTTACAGTAAATGGCAAAATGACAGATATTGCACAAGTCTCAAATAGATGCTATAAAGAAACTTATATCGTGCATTTTCTTATAATATTATTCGGCATATCTGCTTGGATTGGTATCAATGGGATATTTATTCAAATACCAGTGCTTATCGCTACTTCTCCTGAAGGTTGGACATTACCAGCTTATCTAGTATTAGCAATACAAGCTGCAAATTTTGGACCTTTACTTTATGCAATCTTGCAATACTTTCAATGTAAACTAAATGAACCTTGGTTGATACTATGTTTATTGGTATCAGGAACTTCGGCAATGGGACTTCTAAGCTTCTTTTATTCAGAGAAAATAATTATTGCTGGTGATGAATACTGTTTGGTACTATATGTTCTAACATTTTTCAATGCCCTAGTAGGTTGCTTTAGTTCTGTATTATTTATGCCATATTTTCGAAATTTTAATGAAAGATGTTTAACATCCTACTTTATAGGAGAAGGATTAAGTGGTGTACTACCAAGTGTTATTGCTTTAATCCAGGGAATTGGAGATACTTTAGAATGTGCAATTCTTAAGAATAATAGTAACATAGAATCTCCACATTCGTTTGATCTATATTTTCCCCCAAATGTGTATTTTCTTTTCATTTCTGTTATTTTATTTCTATCTTTAACTGCTTTTGCTATTTTAGAATATTTTTTGGATGTTCAAAACACAAAACAATTTCATAATACTAGCAGCATAGTATTAAATGAGAAACAAGCAAATGTTTCTCATGATCATTATCTTAATGGCACACAAAAAGTGGACCATTATTTGATAAATAATGACAGGCATCTGACTAAACAAACACAAAATTATTTATTTACATTGCTTGGTATTTTTTGCTTTTTGAGTAATGGTTTCTTCCCTAGCATACAATCTTACTCTTGTTTACCTTATGGAAGTATAGCATACAAATTATCAATCACTTTTGCTCAATTTGCAAATCCGTTTGTGTGTTTATTAGCATTCTGGTTAAAGGTATCAAATGTAAAAGTTATTAATTTCTTATCTGTAATATGTTTAATCATTGGAAGTTTTGTTACATATTTAGCATTAATGTCTCCATCTCCACCATTACAAGCAACAAAACTTGGCATTTTTCTAGTTATTATATCATGGGTGATTTTGATAGGACTTACTTCTTATTTAAAATTAATCATTGTATCAGTATTTAGAACTACAGTATTGCCCAATATACTCTTTAAAGCAGGTGTAATTATGCAAATAGGATCTGCAAGTGGTGCAATATTTTCATTTATAACAATTAACTTTACAAATTACTTTGAAATGCATGATGATTGTGCGTAAATTGAAAATTGATATTGTCAATGTGATATCTTATATCTATTTTCATATGCTGTATATACAGAATGATACTTATTATAATAATACATTCATTGAGACATGTATTTAATTGATTTATGCATATATAAAAGTGTAACAATAATTCTTTTTATCAGTGTAGCTTTGAACAAAGAAAACAATAGAGCATATAAATTTACATTTATAAAGATATTTTTATAATTGTACATGTGCCTGCATTTATAAATTAAAAGATATAGGCAAATGAATAATACAAAGCAACTGTACAAATGAATCTTAAAAAAATTAGATATAAAAAGTATATAAATAACCAATTTGTTTTATTTCAAGTATTGCCTCCCAATTGCCATATATGTACTTATGATATGTTTGTTATACATGTACATATATTCTACTGGTTTCGAATTATATTTTCGTGAAGAAAAATCATTATATGTATGCATCATAATTGTTTATAATATATAAGAATTGATATATTTTTTCAAACAAGTAAAAACGAATGTTTACAATTGTATTTTAAAATTTAATGATTGTCAATTGATTGTTAATAAATATTATGTTAATTCAGAGAAATACTTCTTTTATACGAAATATGTGGAAGCGATATGTAAACGTTGTGAAATTTTATATATAGCGATTTGTAATAATTTGCAAGTATAATAAAATCAACGTAAAAGTAATTTAAACTTCGAATATATGTTGCCAGCCCTGCTCTTGAGAGATAGTTGTGAAATGAACGAAAATGGAGGTGATAGTGAGTCATGCGCATTCAAGGCTGTGTCGCGCACGAGACCAAAACGGTAAATAATAACGTCAGTAAAAAGCAACCATTACGTTTATTTTTTGTTATTACGAGCTGAATCGCTAGAACGTTTAACAGTATATCGAATGATATTGTTTAAAAACGTAACGTTCAACACTGGCTTTTCTAGACTAAAATGTGCGATGAAAACGAGAGTTGTACTCGAATTGATACCGATCAAACGAACCCCCAATTATCTCTATCAGATCTTCCAGTCGAGGTTTGTATAGATAAATATTATACATAAAATATTATACATATAAATATTATACGTACGTACTTTTGATTAATCAAAGAAATGTATATTCTAAAAAGCATGTATATACGTTAAAAGTTAGTATTATTTGAAATAATTGAAAAAATTTTTATTTTTTTAATAATATTTATAGAGTAACAGTTGTTTGAATATATTTTAGCAAATATGTTTGATTAATATAATACAATAACTTGTAAAGAATATTATATGCTATGTATATCGACTGTTTACAAACAATGAAATGGGTGTTATTTAAATACATTTAAATATCGTAAATAAACATGATGGGAGAGATATACATCAAGCAACAGTAGAAAGCTGAATAAACTCGTTTAGCAGCGATCTGTAACGAACTACTTTAAAAAATAAATGGAACGTTGAAAAATTTTATCGAAACATTAGTAAATCGTGGACGCCATTTTTAAATACCATTTTTAAATACTTTGCACAGCATATTTAAAAATCCGACTGTGATGTTATGTACGAACATAAAACTACATTTAAATGGGTCCTCAGTAGAAAGTATGTGTATTTTCTAATAGTAATTAATATATTTTCGTTGTTATATTTCAGATATTTCTTCACATCTGTTCCTTCCTAGATGCATCTACATTAGTACATGGCTTGAGTTTAGTGTGCAAACAATTTCATCAAATTTTAAATGACAACTCACTGTGGAAAGTGAGGATTACTAAGATTTGGCCAGATACTGGTTACCCAGTCTTGCCTCCTGGTTAGCTCAAATTGATAGCATCTTGCGCCTTGCACAACCAATCATTCTGTAAATAAATAAGACACCATCTATTACTGTATCCAATAATTAGTTTTAGTTTATGTTTTTCACGATAAAAAACATTAACTTAGAATCAAATTTTCACATACTACATTTTATAATGAGACTGGTTTGCAAGTAATCATATTTTGGTTAACATGGAAAAATATGATTTACAAAAATTTATGAAAAGCTATATTAATATTTAACAACATTGCATTTAACTTTCTACTTAAAATGTATTCTCTTACATATTAATAATGTTTGCTGATAATCATTTATATCTTCCTCATTGAAACTATATTTTTTTTTTAAGTTGAAGATGATGAACTGTTTTGGAAGTTATCATGTGTTGCATTGGAAAAACAAACATCATTATGGAGAAAAGAAAATGTCACTATGGAGAAGTTATCACTTGATAATGTACAATACAGTACTATCGATGGCTTGTTATTAATGCAGGCTAGTATAATATTTTATAATATTCATTCAATGTTACGCCTTTATAATTTTACAATATATTAATATGTGTACACAGGGTGGAAATATTTGTATATCAGGAGCTAGAGATCGATCCTTAGTATGTTGGAAGCTCCCTACAAAAGAAAACGAGAGAGAAAGTTACACGAGTATAGAGTTTGCTCATAATGGATGGATTTGGGATCTAGCAGCAATAGATAATACAGTCTATAGTTGCAGCTGGGATCAAAGTGTCAAAGCATGGACGCTTACTAGCACCGGTCTTGCTCACTTCAAAACTTATGAGATGTACATGAAAACCAAGCTGGTCATTTTCGCTGCTCTCGTTATGGGAAGGCCGAGCGAGGAAGGCACAAATATCTTTGTTCATAAGAGATAGTTAGACGTTAATGTACATTCAACAAAAATAGTGTTAAATTGCAAACATAACTTTTTTAAGGTATTTTGAAAAATGCTATCAAGTAAAAGACTCTGCTTTCACTCGCTCTGCCAGAAGTGACTGCGCAAAATACTGCATCATTTTCATAAAATAGAATTTCCTATAGAAACGTTATTAATTTTTTAGGATCGTCGGAGGTGCTTTATTGTGTGTTGCATCATGCCCAGAGTTAGGTCTTTTTGCTACAGGATCATTTTGTAAAACTATATTAGTGTTTGATTCAAGATTATGCAAACCCATTATAAATTACCAACCACATAAAAGAGCAGTCATTAAACTGGCTATGAGTTCTCACTTTATTCTATCGGCTAGTGAGGACAGGACAGTGTCTATATGGGATCAAAGAGCAGGAAGAATTATGAAAAATGTCACGGTAAAAATGTTAAAGAATAAAAAGATTAAATGTTCTACAAAAACATAGTCAAGATTTGCATAACTCAAAAGGAATGCTTTCTAGATTTCCCAAGAATCATTTCCTATGAGTATGTGCATGCAACGGGACATGATTTATGTAGGAGATGGTAGTGCAAAACTGCATGTACTTGATCCAAGAAATGATTTTAAACGTGTCAAATGTTACACCACCGAACATAAGAAAGGTATCAATGGTGTTCATTCTACACCTGGATGTTTGATCACGAGTTCTATGGACCAAACGGTTCGAATTTCCAGTCCTACTGATCCTCCACAACATCTCACTACCTTAAAGTCTAGTTATGGTGAAATAGCTAATGTGAGTAGCTCAAAATAAAGATTTTTATGAACTTTAATTATATAAATTTAATTTTTTTTATCTTGTAGACGGATTATTTAAATGACGTCCTCGCAGTTTCTGGTACAGAAGGAATTGAAATCTGGAGACCGAGATCGCAAATCCAATATGCATAAATATGTCGATAAATTAATGATTTCTATAAGCATTTCGCTTTTCTATGGTATATATCCCACAAATTTTAATAAACGAATGAAATTACAAGAATATATATGTATACATGATAAAATTTAATAAATGCTTTGCTATAGTTTTTGTTTTTTCTCCTATATGTTTACTTCAAAATATATCATAGAATAAAAAAGTAAACATATTGTTTCATTATAATTGATCAATTAAACACAACAGATCATTAAAATACACGCTATCATAAATAGCGTGTCTTTCTACATTTGAAATTCAGCCGCTAAACAGTAGTGTAATTATTCCTAATTCTTAATTCTTTCAAGATTGGCTTAAGAAACAAATACCTCGTACCATCAACGATTTCAATCTTTCAAATCATTAACGGCCAATATCATACATCCCACGGAATAACGTTAAATTTGAAAAACGTTGCATAGCTTAATACAAATCGAAACAGAAGGCCGATCGATGTCACTGCTGTCGCCGGAAGAGCTCGTCTGCTAAGTACCAAAAACGTTCAATTGTCTATCTGGATGAATTAACCGAAAATGGAATATCGTTACGAAACGATGTTAAATATCCACCTAATTATCCTGAACAATTAATCGCGGGCCTGACAGTACAACCTAGAGAAAATTAACTAAAGAATTCTGGTGTGACAGGCCGGTATCTTAATGCTTTCGTGGCGTGATGGTGGGGGCAACCGTGGGGAGCTTCCGTTTATCTGTGAGGTCAGAGAAGGCTGGCTGCGTTCAGTGGTGCTGTTGAAAAACACGATGAAAATGGCGTGGCAACCGCAAGAGGAAGGACTTCGGCAAATCTTGACGCTCCTCAAGGAGTCTCAAAGCCCGGATACGGCTACTCAACGAGCTGTACAAGAAGTATCCTTTCATATTTGATCAAAATTCGTTTAGTGCTTTGGAAAAAAAATTTGTCCCAGAGATTTTTGTTCCCGGTGAGTACACCCGCGACGCGGTAACGAAGTGAAGCGGCTAGGTCAATTAAGGGGCGTGCTTTTCGTCGCGATAAAATTTTCTGCTCCTTTTAAATAGCGTTGGAAATTTCATTAAAAAGACGTAGAAGGGAGTCTCAACAGATATCAAGGCTATCGAAATATTCTATTTGATGTAAGATGGGTAAATGTTCGGCGCGCTTTTGCGCAGCCTGTCACGAATCCCCTTTTTTGTCGTCTACGGTTCGATTGAAAAGCTGTTGAGACACCTTATTGTAACTAATATGATTTTTTATGATCGGGAAAGCCATTTCGTAGTCGTTCACATTACTTTTTAGGAAATCATTCTGCTATTAATATTAGACTCGGTAAGAGTAGGTCGACATAAGTTGATAGGTTTTTCTCGAATAACACGTGAGTTATACTCAAGCGCCAAGAAATATGTTAACGATACATGATATCTGTCGCGGGGCGCGTCGGAAATGCCGTTACTGTCGGTGACGAGTTTGTTTTCTTGACGCCGTAATCGATAAATCTTGTATATAGTTTCGGCCATAATATTAATTAAACAGACTGGAAATGACATACACAAACGAATGTTAGTGAAATGTATCTGTTGGGAATTGCAGCTGGCAATAAATGTTAAGTTAACAGAACTTAAACTTAAACTTGGATTTTTTTACACATTTTTCGTACTATATTATGTACATATATATGTATGTATGCATTTATATGTAATCAAAATTTTGAGCAAAGATTTTATAATTGGAACAGTTTTATATATTTATAATAAATTTGTTCATTCATATAATAGAAAATTTGTGATATATTTTGTGTGGTATGTTGCAATTTATTTTCTGTGTTAATGTGTTGAATGTAAATAGAATATCTTTTCACATTTATTATGTAATAGTAATAGTATTACAACAAACGATAATTATACAAATATGCAATTCCTTTTTATTTTAATAAAAATTGATCAATTGTTATACTTTGATGCACACTTATTCTTAGAACTTTTTCTTATCAATATTTCTTAGAAATTGGAAGAATTAAACAAATTTCCAGACTTCAACAATTACCTTATTTTTGTTTTAACAAAACTCACATCAGAGGGTACGTATTTCAAATATAACTTTTGATGTAACCTTTAATAATTTTTATCTGTAAAGATAGGTTTTTTAATTCAATTGTTTTTCCTTTTTAAGATGAACCTACGAGGTCTTTAAGTGGACTGATTTTGAAAAATAACGTTAAAGCTCATTTTTATAAGTTTTTACCAGAGGTTACAAATTTCATCAAACAAGAATGTTTATCTGCAGTTGGAGATTCATCACCTCTGATTCGTGCAACTGTTGGTATTTTAATAACTACCATTGCATCCAAAGGTATAGTTATTATTTAGTAGAAATAACTATCAAATAGCTTCAGAAAATTACTAAATCTTGTTTCTAATAGGTGAATTAACTAGATGGCCGGAATTGTTACCTGCACTTTGTCAAATGTTAGACTCACAAGACTATAATGTTTGTGAGGGTGCATTTGGTGCTCTTCAAAAGATCTGTGAAGATTCTGCAGAAATTTTAGATTCTGATGCACTTAATCGACCATTAAATGTTTTAATCCCAAAGTTCCTGCAATTTTTTAGACATTCAAGCCCTAAAATTAGATCACATGCTACTGCCTGTGTTAATCAGTTTATTGTTAATCGTACACAGGCTTTGATGATTCATATAGATAGCTTCCTGGAAAATCTCTTCCATTTAGCTAATGATGATGATCCAGAAGTCAGAAAGAACGTATGCAGGTATAATTGCGTTCTTTCTTTTTTTATATAAAGTATATTGATATAAGATATAAGATATATACAATATCTTGTATGATATCATATTTATGGTTTTATAGGGCTCTGGTTATGTTGCTTGAAGTTCGAATGGATAGATTAATACCACATATGCATAACATAATAGAATATATGTTAATGAGGACGCAAGATCTTGATGAGGGAGTCGCTTTAGAAGCTTGTGAATTTTGGCTTTCATTAGCTGAGCAACCAATATGTAAAGAAGCACTTGCACCACATTTACCTCGTTTAGTACCTGTATTGGTAGGTAATCACAAAATAAAGTGAGTTTTAAAGCAAATGTCACGGAAAACTAATAAGTTTATAATGCATTACAATTTCATAGGTAAGGGGTATGAAATACTCAGACATTGATATAATACTTCTAAAGGGGGATGTGGAAGAAGATGAAATGATCCCAGATAGAGAAGAAGATATCAGACCAAGATTTCCTAAGTCAAAAACGCACCATTCACATCATGGTAATATGAACAAGCACTCAAACGAAAACGGAGGTTGTGATGAAGAAGACACAGATGCTGAAGATGGATGTGATGACGATACGTCACTTAGTGACTGGAATTTAAGAAAATGTTCTGCTGCTGCTTTAGATATGTTGGCAAACGTATTTAGAGAAGAATTATTACCAGTTCTAGTACCAATTTTGAAAGAAACGCTTTTCCATCAAGATTGGGTAATCAAAGAGTCTGGAATATTAGCACTGGGAGCTATAGCAGAAGGTTCTTTTCGTAACAGTCATTGATACATTACACCATTTTATATGGGTTTAAATCGTAATTTAATGCGTAATATACTATTGCAGGTTGTATGAGTGGAATGATTCCACATTTATCAGAATTAATTCCATATTTAATTAGTTGCTTAAGCGACAAAAAAGCACTAGTACGCGCTATTACTTGCTGGACATTAAGTCGTTACGCACATTGGGTTTGTGCGCAACCACACGATACACATTTGAAACCTTTAATGACTGAATTACTGAAACGAGTACTTGATGGCAATAAACGTGTCCAGGAAGCAGCATGTTCTGCTTTTGCAACGTTAGAAGAGGAAGCATGTACAGAACTAGTCCCTTATCTTGGATTTATTCTTGAAACGCTTGTTTTTGCTTTTGGTAAATATGCTCTTATACTACCGTTACATTGGACAAACGCTTATTGTTTTACTAATCATTCTTATATATGCAGGCAAATATCAACATAAAAATCTTTTAATATTGTACGATGCAATTGGTACACTTGCTGATTCAGTAGGACATCATCTTAATAAACCAGATTACATTAACCTTCTTATGCCACCACTTATTAATAAGTGGAATGTGTTAAAAGATGAAGACAAAGACCTTTTCCCATTATTAGAATGCCTTTCTTCAATTGCGACTGCTTTACGATCTGGTTTCCTTCCTTATTGCGAACCCGTGTATAGGTAGGTTTCATTAACCTCTATCTTTGTAGATTTGATAGTGTATTTAAATCTTTATGTTTATTTATTTATTTATTTTTTTTTTTTAATAGGCGGTGTGTATCCCTCGTAGAGCAGACGCTAAATCAACACATAGCAAATACACAGAGTCCAGAACAATTTGAGGCCCCTGATAAAGATTTTATGATTGTTGCATTAGACCTTCTTAGTGGCTTAGCAGAAGGGTTGGATTGTCATATGGAACGCTTAGTAATGAACAGTAATGTAATGCAACTGCTGTATCAGTGTATGCAAGATGTTATGCCTGAAGTTAGACAAAGCAGTTTTGCCTTATTAGGGGACCTTACAAAGGCCTGTTTCCAACATGTTCTACCGTGCATACGTGAGTATTTTTGTTATGTAATTACATAGTAAGTTTATTACGTTTATTAACGTTCATTATGTTTATATGAGTTCAGTATGTTCATTTGTTAATTTTATTTATAGCGGAATTTATGCCTATACTTGGACAGAATTTAAATCCTGAGTTTATATCTGTATGTAATAATGCAACATGGACTATCGGTGAAATAGCTATAAAACTCGGTAAACTGCTTTAAAGATGTAATCTATTGAAGCATCACAAAACTCTCTGGTAGAGTATGTATATGAATGTATTTTCTTTTTTCTTTTTTAGGTTCTGATACAAGTGCATATATTCCATTAATTTTGACCCAGCTTATCGATATAATCAACAGACCGAATACGCCGAAAACGCTGTTAGAAAATACAGGTGAGTATCTGTGTATAATATTTTCAAATATATAGTTTTTTCTACACAGCTTAGTATATGGAGCATACTTTTAAATGTTAGAGGGTAATGTATAGTAAAGTTTCATTATTTTCTTTTTTTTTTTTTGGATATCATAAAAATACAACTATGTTATTACTGTTCACCTATATCTCGTAGAAGTAATACCTTTTCTTAGAAGTATGCTCTGCACACGAGGGGAAACTTTTCATTTAAGGCATTGCAGTACACGTGTTCTGTATATTACAAATATTGTATAAAGGTTTTTATGCAATTAGGATATTCAACGATTGTTTAATGAGAAGTCTCCCAAATATACAGAGAAAGTCCCCACATTAGATTCAGCATTCGGTGGCATTTAAGTTTAGGTGCATTTTCCGTAAATAATTTTATTAAAGGTAATAACCACACAGACTGACGACTTCGAGTGGTTTTATATGACCACGCTTGCACGTTTTATGAGCGGGTTAAATTATTAGTATTTGTATATTGGACCTGATTTAGTGGTGTGCGATTGCCTGCAGGCTTCATATGGCAGAAATATACTGCAATTCAATATACTATGCTTGCATCTAAGCCCCAAATATTGTTTCAATGGTACTTTAAATTGGCTTTTAAATTCACGAGGAAAATTTTTATTTTTGTGTTTCTTGGTTGTACTTGTTTATATTAACATTTATTGGTAGAGATCATATTCATATCGGTTTTTTACAAATCATGGGCTCGCACGCTGCTATCTAATTTTTATTATTGTTTCAGCAGCTACAATAGCACGGTATTGCCTATGTTCATTGTCGGTATTTCATATGTTCACCTCTGTTCCCACTGTCTATTAATTGTTAATATTAAATTAATTATTATTGATTAAATGATTAATTACAAATTAATTGGAGTTTATAAACGACAACATATTCGCCTGAGTTGATCGTTGGTTCTCTATCAGTTTGTCTTATTGTTTGTGTTTCCGGTCACTTCACTACACTTCACTTGTCTACTTACCGAAATGAAATGAAACCGTAGCCATAACGATCGGTCGCCTAGGTTATGTGTGTCCCCACGACGTCGCCCCCATGTTACAGCAGTTTGTCCGACAGTGGTGTGTAAATTTCTTTATTATTATATTCTATTAATTATATTACCTTCTATTTTTATTAGCACTTTATTATTATATATTATTCCCGACTCTTCAGTAACATTGCATTAGGGGCTGCTAAGAACTTTTGTGCAAGAATATTGTAGCATATATAATATACATATATAGAGAGCCCATCATGATTTTGTTTCCATATTATAAACAAATACGTTATATGATTTCTCGATAAAAAGGGGTGCAGTTTATTCTAAGTATAATGTTAAACTTGCCCAATGGTTTTTTGCAGTAGTTTTTACATTTACTTTGTATATTTACCTTGATTTACTGCCACCATGCAAGTATGTTATAGGCTCTTATATAGTTCAGCTCTTAAGCAGTTTGAGTCTAGGGTAGGTTTACATTTGTCACGTTTTTAGATCTGTGTAATATTTTAGCCTGTGTATTATTGCCTTGCATTGAAATCTAGAAACATATATTCTTTCTTTCTTAAAGTATATTTTTCACTGTGTACAGGTAGTTCCAATCAAAAGTGTCCTTTTGCATGTTAATTAACTCAGCATCAATATTGTGAAATACATCCTAGTTATATTCTTGCTACCACAACTATTGCTAATGTCTCTTTGCTTTGTAATATCAAAATCTTTAAAATTAAAGGGATGCTGTCAAATGTAAACCACACCTTAATTAATAATCTTGTACTAATACAATGCCGATCATATTAAAATAATATTTTAATGATTCGCATAGAGTTGAAGAAATTATTCTTGGATAAGGTTTCTAAATGTTTTCAAAAAGAGATACAAAAGTACAGAACATCTGATAGAGGAACTCTATCTTATCTTATGTTAGATTAGATAACATTTTTTTATTTTCTTAGATTAATAGTTTGGATTTTTTATTCTAAATTGTTCAACAAATTGAAGAATAGAAACATAAAAATAAAAAAGGGTAACGTTCGTTAGGTAATCCAAACATAGGACTGGTCTCACCAAAACTAACAATTTTGCCACATTAATGGAGATGATTTATTCCTGTATAACTTACATAACTTGTGAGAATGAATATTATGTCAAGTGACTAGTTGTCATTTTTTGCTATAATCATACTCTTATAAATGTAAACAGTTTAATTATAAAGAAGGTAGATTTATCATTACAATAATAGTTCAGGCAAACAATAACTTTATCCAGTAAAGCTGATGTGTACTATAGAAAAATATCACTATCATATTTAGCATACATTCTTTAATTATGATAAATATACCTTCTTAAATCATTAATATTATTCATGACATAATGTGCACACATACTTTATTAGGTGTACCTCTTTGAGAAGCATAAGAGATAATGAAGAAAAGGATTCGGCATTTAGAGGTATGTGCCAGATGATTACAGTAAATCCTGCAGGAGTTGTACAAGATTTCATCTTTTTCTGTGATGCTGTTGCATCTTGGATGACGCCTAGAGAAGATCTTAAGGACATGTTTCAGAAGGTATATCAAAATAAATCATCACAACTTAAATTATTTTCAATTGATTAATTGTTTTATTGTACAACATTGAGAAATCTGTTCTTCTGTAGATATTACATGGGTTCAAAAATCAAGTTGGTGTGGAAAATTGGAAACGATTTTCAGATCAATTCCCACCACAACTTAATGAACGACTCCATAATATGTATGGCGTTTGAGAAGCCCCGCCTAAATGCGGTAAGTTAATCCCGAAATTTGTACTTGTGTCAAATGAATTCTGAACAGTTTTATATACACATATACATAGACAGATAACATAGACAAAGGATGATCCTTACTTAAGTACCAGTTTTGGAAGTATGTATTAAAGTGAAGTAATTGTGTCTCTTTCAGAAGGCCGCTTTAAGGGGAAGGCCAAAAGGGGTTGGGCGGGAAACAGAACAATGGGTGTTCAGGGTGGGTGGGTGAAACCACGGCCTCTTCTCATCAACATCGTTGTCGTTACCGTGTTATGGTCATCGTCAGGCTCTCGGGGGAATTAATATGCGTTATTAGAGCTGCAATCAGCAAGAGGTATAAATGAAAAATCAAAGTGAGAATGAAACGAAGAAAATTGAGAACGACAAAATAAATGTCATGGGCCGAAATGTAACGCGTGGGTGGGCGGGTAGGGGGGGCGGGAGGGAGGGAGGAACTGTGTTGGGGTCACCGACCATTTTACAGTAAAGGTATCATAACTTTGACGTTAAATCGCATTGCAAACAAAAAAAACAAAAGTGATACCTTCACGTAGTGAAAACGTACACGCTGTACACTCCGTTTCCATTAGCGCTGTGTAACACTGTTATGTGTTTAATTCTCGCGTATTGAAACGAGACATGAAGTGCTGGCAACCAACTAGCCCAGCTCTTAAACGAAACTGACTTCTCAATTATCGTGGAGGAGGAAAATAATAGCGAACAACAAGAAATAAAACAAATGAAAAGGAGAAAATAATCGAAATACAAAAAAGGGTATAGATCTCACGTTATAGAGCTTGCTAAACTACTGTGATCGAAAATCTATATATTAGGAAATATTGATTTTTTTTTTCTTAAGGAAGATAGAGAGATATTACATTCTATATGATGAGTTGTGTAGAGCTTTAGACGGTGGTAGTAATACTTATTTGATATAAAACTAACAAATAGAGAAGTATGTTAGTAGAAATTTCATAGTGTACAGAAGGTTTTTGAGAATATGTATTTTTATACGTTGAAACACAATATAAATGCAGAGAAAGTGCCATTCCGTTCGTTTCGAACCAAAATTTTTCTGCTTACTTTATTCTCTCCTTGCTGATTGTGATATTAGGTTATATGACACTTTGTCGTCATGTATGAATGGAACGTATTTCAAATGGATTAATATATACATACTTACATATAAAAAAATGAATGTATGTAGATATTATATATAATTATATATATCAAATATGATGTTTTAACCCACAGACTATTTTGTGATTAATTTTTTGTTAAAAATATTAAATTAAGATCACATTAGCTCTTAGTGTAAATAGGTAAATACATTTTAGAGTGGAAGATTTGTTATCACTATATTGTTTCAAATTTTTTGCTTATGTATTACATCCTAATGGGTTAACATTATTTAAAGCAGCACGTGGGAGCGAATATAGTTTGAATATGATTTGCAGACAACGATTCACAGAGTTTTGAACCTATGACGTGAAATCTAACGCGATGTATGGAAATTTTCGTCGTGTACACGCCAATCTCCATTTCATTTTTCTATCTCTTTTTGCGTTTGTAGAATATTTTTCGAATTCAAGCGCTGACTGTGTCATTCCAGTCCAGTTTTTGGGCCAGTTTAAAAAGCAAGCACCTTTTATCATTAAAAGACGAGATTGCGTTTGTCATCGTTATTTTTGCTGTCAAACAAGACTACGAAAATGAAGTCTTAAAATTGCGGGAAACGCGTTTATATGAATTGATGATAAGAAATGAATAAGTAAAAGGTAATAACAAATATATTATCGAATGTCGTGAATTTTGCGAGAAAAAAGTCGCGGAAATCGATTTCTAGAACTCCTATGACGTGAACTGTAATTTTTATTTTCTGTTTATTTGTTGAAAAAAGTATTCCAAAAAAGATATGTGAAAAGTAAAGAAAAAAAAAGCTCAACTTGGATAATGAACTAATTTAATCGTCGTTGAGTCACTGTTGTCAATCAAACTTTATTAATAAAAAAACAAAAAAAAAAGGAACAAACAAACTGGCAGGATGAACTAGCGCAGGCGAGATTAGATATTACAAGAAAAAGAAAACGCGTTGAATCTGTTACGCATTTATAATAAGCGAGGCGATTTTTTCGGCCGATTCAAGACGCTTTTTCAAGCCGAACGATTCCCATCCGCTCGATCAAAAAGCACAGAGACCATCGTGTAATCACAGCAACGCTTGTGACAAGTACAGTCCGGCAGTGAGAATATTTTTTTATTGACATCATAGACTAAATGGAAGAAAAAGATATTATTTTAACGTTCTACTTCTACTTTAACGAAGTATCACGTGATCTCGAGAAATAAAACGTGCAGTCTCTGTTTTCGTCGTTTTGTATGAAAAAGCAAAAAGGAAGGAAGAACAGAACCTTTTGCGTAGAGAACAGAAAGATTTATCATATACGTACATTCGTGACCGCTCCTTTGACTCGATCCACGTTTGTCAATTGGCAACCTCCTTGTTGCCATTACTCTTTATCCCCATTTTTGGTCCTTTCCTTGCTCTGCCTGCGCCATTTTTGTGATATTACTATTTTTTATAATTACTTAAGGGCTTGGAAGTAAACAAGATTTAAGGAAAGAACAAAAACGAGCCATGTGCGATTTATCGACTAGAGTCGATATAAATTTTCTTTATCTAGGTTTCACAGAAATATTTAAACAAGATATATTTTTTTTATTCTTATTATTACTACACGCTATGATTATTGCCTGCTTTTATTACAATCTCAATGTTGTATTGTAAATAATACAAAGCGAACGTCACCACTAAAATCATTTTTTTCACATTGTCACTTATCTTTGTTACTGAATTGACTAGTGTTTAAATAACATATTCGATTTAACATACATATACACACTCGAGATATATATTTATATATACATATGTATATTTTTTTTAAATAGTTCCTAAGCTAGAAGCAGAATGTTTTTCAGTGATACACAAGTGAACACAGACACAGATGCGTACACGATTTATAAT
Organism: Bombus bifarius; assembly: GCF_011952205.1. Taxonomy (NCBI): domain Eukaryota; kingdom Metazoa; phylum Arthropoda; class Insecta; order Hymenoptera; family Apidae; genus Bombus; species Bombus bifarius. Next base: position 5,420,591 of record NW_022884356.1, read on the forward strand.
AGACCTATCTCTCAGGTTATCCCTATTCAATTTTATACTACAAAGAAATGGAATTTTCAATGAAAGAATACTTGTTATACATGTTGTCACAGTGTCCTGTGTATCGTTGTAAATATAATAGCATATATGATTTTCTTGTGTAAAGAAAATACTTTGTCAACGACTCCCGTCGAGATTTCACGTGGCTCGCTATTATTTATTATTGCTCGGAACTTACACTCAAGATAAGGACTAGTTAAATTTATAATGAATTACGACAGTGAGTGGAAAAGTAAAGTGTCACGAACAAAAAAAGAATTGACTATTTATACATAATATTATATCAAAGTAAATTAATTATTATAAAGAAGAAAGAGAGGGGGAAACGAGAAGTTGATTGATATTTGAGAAATTTCCAAGTTTTTTCTATTTGCAAAGAGAGAAAGAGAGAGAGAGAGAGAGAGAGTAAAAGAATGCATGAAAGAATTCACAGAATGATTGCAAAGTAAATAAAACATAGAAGAAGAAAGACGTGAAAATGAATAAGTAATTAAATGAAACAAACATGAAGTAAATATATTGTTGTATCTTTATTGTTGTTGTTGCATGAGACTAGCGTAATAGACTGAGCCATACATGTGGTTAAATAACTATTAACGTAATATTTCTTAATACTATATTATTGTAATTATTATACGATGTGTATTATATTTAATCATGCTGTTTCGTGCGGGCAGTGTTTGGAGGGAGTTCTTATCCTTTGGGACTTTTGTAAACACTATTCACATATAATTAACGGTAGCCTCGTCATCCTTAACTTAAGGATGTCCTTTATCATATGGTTCTCTAAAAATACGTACTCAAAATCGCTCGTTTTATATTCTAGTTTGTATTTTATCATGTGTTATCATAGAGCAGATTCAATGATTAAATCATTAATTTAGTTTTTTAACATGATTGATCGTGGCTGAAGAATCAAATCTTATTCCCTAAATTGTAAAGTAGACGTATTCGTGTATGTCTTTCTATATGTATGTATGTGCGTGTTGCGTGTTTCTGTGTGTGCTTGTATGTCGTGTGTGCATATATAATATATTTCCATTCCAATCGAGAAACGTGAATAACGTGTGCAACGTTTTAAAATTTTTGTACCGTGGGAAGAGATATATTGAATTCTTCTTTATTATGTAATTGTTTATTGAACGATTTTATATATTTTTCATCTTAAAGATAGGCAGAAAGAAGTATGATCTAGCTTTCTACTAAGATGCGCTTCTAGATCGCGTCAAGTTCTTCTCGATTGGGTCATGTGTCTCAGCGAGAAAAGAAGGGAAAGCAAAAATCCTTTTCTTTCGCCCAAAGGATCGGAACTTCGTGGGGCTGTTCCTAGTACCTGATTATCCTATCCTTGCGGCACGAAGGCTCTTTTTTTCTAACGATGAACAAACACAAAACAGGAACAACCAGAAAACATCTTCTGATAATTGGATTCTCTGTTCTCTCGCGTCTCGCAAGCGCCAGCGAATTCTTCTGCCCAGTGTTCGCACTTGGTACAGAGAAAAAAAAATCGTAAAACGGTGTTCTTTTTATTGTTGCATACCTTGACTGCCTAGTACTTAAGTACACATGATATATGTATATATATACACACACATCTTACATATATGTATATATATATATATATATATATATATATATATATACATACACACAAATCTAACAGAGATAAAGAAAACTCAAGATTAGTGATCGCAAAGTGAGTCTTCTTTGTATGAATTTCTTCTAAATATCGAATATAGAGAGACTCTATATCTTATTTTTCCTCCTTTCTTACACACTAACACACACATACATAGACACACACTTGTCAAGGTGCAACGAAAGGTGCTGTCGAATGCTTGTTTGCGAATTTTTATACGTCAAAAACGACGGAAAACGAAGCATCCAACGATTTGTTCTCTCGCATCGCGAATTTCGAGTTACGTAATACAATGTATAGACGGGGGAATCATTGAATTCGGAAAAAGGATTAAAATAAGAAAGGCGGGAAAAGCGAAAGCGATGCAAAAACCCGAAAGAGGAGCGACACGCTATTCTTGACTTTATTCAGTATTGTATTACCGATGTATGATAAGCTTCTGGCAATCATCTCATTGTGATCGGTGAAGATCTTATTTTATTGCTGTCGTTCGACACTTTATTACATAATTATTAATTACGATTATTATTGTTGTTGTAATCGATGAACGGAAGGGTCATCGTTCGACTTTTCATCTGTAGGAATTGCGATCCTCGGGGCCCACAATCAAAAAAAGTCGGCTTTTTATTGTAAAACAATGAAAGCAAGAACGAAGAAGAATGAGATATAAAAAGGAGCAAAACTAACAATGAAAAAAGGAGCCATAGAAAAGAATAAAGCGTCACGTAAGCACGCAAAGACCGTACAGAAGATGTCTTTCAACGATTAAAAACAGATGTGAATTCTATTTTTATTTTCTCTCTGCATGTGTTTCGTACACGAAACTGTAATGATGGAATTATCGTGGCGCCAAGAGAGAATACGGATTGTCACCTTTTATTTTCGTTTTAGCCTTAAGAAATTCAGTCTCTAATTGTATCGTTGCGTTTTACAATTCTTCGACGTTCGGAGGAGGACTGTATCCAAATCCTTTCCTCTCTCAGTTCGAGAGGAAAAGTTTCCGGTCTAGTTCACAGCATGTTCGTCGATACACATTTATTGTACCTATGCACGCGCACAATCGAAACGATCCGTCTCTCGATCACTTTCTCTTGGCTCTCTGTGTGCTACGTGACCATGCCATTGGAAATAAATCTCGAAGAATAATAGCATAAAAAGAGTGTAACATAATCTTTGCGAATGTATCCCTTTATCCAGTCTTTTCTACCGAATCTATTTTTTCAATTACTCCTCCTTCTATTCGCTCGATCGTCCCGTGATTTTGTTTTGTTTTTTTATGTTTTTTTTTTAATCACAGTTGATATTTATTAGATGACGTTATCGCCTGTGATTTTCGAAATAAATGTATGTAAAGGTAAGAAGACCATGTGGTTTCGGCTTCAATCCTGTGAAAAGATTTATAGAACTATCACGTACGAAATGAATTAGTTGTTCCGAATAGATAGATCAGCGACGAGGTGACAAAGCGATTAAATCACGCAGCCAGCAGTAGTCATTTTGTATCATTCGGAAAGATAAATTGATCTTAGAGAAAGAAGTAATGTCAGGCGATTCGAGAACCCATGGGACGTTGACCTTCGCACATCGTCCTCGTTTCCCCCTATTCAAGGTCGACAGACGTCTCTAACATTTGTTTACACTAAGTTTAATTAACTAACACGAAAATCACAAGTTTCACTTCATTCAGAAATTATAGATGAGAAAAAGTTTATTACAAGATACTAGGATAGTGAAGTACTGCATTTCGTAAAAATCTCATTTTTATTCCATAAAAATTCTCAAACTAAATAAAAGAAAAATCTCGTTTATCGATACGTCGGAGGATTGCAAAAGAAAATTAAAAATTTCGGAGCGAAAAGACACCGAGCTCCGCTATTTCGATAAACAATATTCCATCAATTTAAAATTCCGTTAGAAAAGTGGGAAAATTCGCTCGTAACGTCGTTAAAGGCCATCAGAGGCATCCTGAATGGCATGTCCCATTCCAATGCAGTAAAACGGCAATAAACGTTTCTCGTAGTGGCGCATAAAAGCGTGGCTCGAGCTGGATAAAACGCGTTCCCACGTCCGATCGGTCTAACGGCCGGCTTAAGTGATTGCTTCTCTTCATTAGAGGCTGGCTCGTTTCGTTCGAGCTGATCTCCTTCTCTTCGGGGGCGAAACTTGAGGGACAGGTGTGGTAATGGCCCGTATCCGAGCGGTTCCACGTTTCTCTGTTGGAGAAAAGGGGCTGCGGACGAGGTAGTTGCAGTCGATTTAACCCCTGCCTTGCCGCTCCGCCACCCGAGAGACTATTACGCGAATTGATTCGGCATCGGTTCCACCCCGGAGCCGTCCAAGCACCGCGGCACCGTTTAGCTCCTCGTTTCTTCCATTCTCTTCTCCCCTTCCTACTTTTACTCTTGTCTACTCGGTTTTCTAACGCGTACGCTATACTGCGAGTATTTTAAGGAGACGGAGGGTGTTCGAGGGGGTTCGCTCTTTGTTTCTTCTTTAGATATTTATTGGCTATTTGTAGCTGAGTTTTAGGAGTTCTCGGAGTTGCGAAAGTTTTCAGGTAAATTTATATTTTGTTTTTCCTTTGAACGTTCAGATTTCGGGTGTAAGAGTTTTGAAAGTTTAGAGATAAATCACTTTCTGCTTTTTTTCTTCGCACGTGTACATTTGATCGACCTTAGGGGATTTCTTTTTTCATTTGCAAGTAAGGATTTTGCAAATAATTGGAACGTAAAGTCTATTGTTTTGCTCAGATTCGATCGAGGGGAAAATTTAGAGGGAAAATTGTCTGCTGGCATTAAAGCGAGATCTAAATCTAAATCTAAATCTTCTGCGGAAACAGGTAAAGAACGTTCCAACGGATAAAATAAGTAAGGAAGGACGCTATAAATGATACCCAAGAAAGTTGCTATCGTAGCTAGGAAGATACTAGAAATCAATCGTGCAGCGAGGGGAAGAGATGTTAGAGGACCGGAAAATAATTCACGCGGGCACATCGCTACCATGGTACGGCACTGACTGGCGGACCAAGGGGCTGGTTGGCTGCCTCTACTGCACCTTCCACCTCCGCCCCTTAATCTAATCCAAGGATAATCTAAAATTCATGACACACATAACTGCCAGGCGATGATATATCTGGTGGGGGTGTAGAGGCAGCGTCTTTCCTCTTGCATCCCTTGGTCCATTCGCTTCCCACCGAACTCTTCCTGACCCCTTCAGCATCCCTCCTGTTCGACCTCGTCGAGCTACACCAAGCTTTCGCGGCAAGAGCCGAATTTCTCGCAGTCACTGGCATTATTATTTTATGCATCATGGTCAGATACATATTTGCCTTCCGGTAAATCGCCATATCGTGCACGATTGCTATTCGTCGGCCGTGGAATACCACCAATTCTCTCTCTCTCCCTCTTTTTCGCGTATTGCAAAGCCTAAGTTTAGTAGCGTCGTTGTTATTAAAATACGACTACGTTTTCCCAAAAAATCCTCGTTTCGTCTGCTATTGCATTACCTTGGATTTAATACACCGTCCACTGACACCTTCGACTGTCTAAGAACTGAAATGCAACATAGTGTCGTATAGAATGTAAGTTATATGGCGAGAGTTCATTGATTCTTTCTAATATCTATAATTTCTCGATCAGAATAGGTAGATTCGATCGGCCGAGATTTACTCAATCGAGGATCGACTGAAATTTCGTTCGAACTCTACTTTTCGCGTAAATCGATCGTATTACCGCGAATAAGGCAAAAGGATAATCGTTTTACTATTCGTCGTCCTCGGTTTATTTACCACGTTTGGACGCGTTCTTTTCCGGTTCCTGTCGAAATAGAATCACGCGATAGAGTTAATCGACGGTGTGTAATTTGAATAATTTATTCGAAGCCCGACTAACCGAATTGTTGCTCATTACGCGTTCATGGCTTGTCGGTTAACCGATTGATTATCCTGCAACGGTGTGCACGTTCGGAATCGGGTAAACATTCGCATTTAACCGGCTCCGGGGAGGTCGTCGTCGTCGTGGATAATTATTTTTGGTGTCGGTATTCCTGTATTCCAAGTATCGACCGTGAAACTGCAATATTTAATCGCGAATTATTGGTCTGGTCCAATGATTCGTTTACGTCGTTAATTCATTAATCCTCGTGTATACGTTCTATGGGGCGATACAGATTTTACCGTAAGAAATTACACGCGATAACACGGAAAAATGGTGATTGCTATTTTCAGTAGTACGGCGTTCAAGTTACGTGCCGTGATTCGCATCGAACAAATAAATGTGCGATCAAATCGGACAGAAGATGCACCATGACTCTAGAGATAACCGTATTACGTAGCGTAAATCGTGATCAACCATAAGGGGCCGCGAAACCGCAACAATCCATTTTCATTCCCCGCGTGATTATTCTACGCTTTCGACTCGTCGACTTTTCGACGAAGGGCAACTGGTAATTGATGATCGTCGCTGGTTTTCGCGGGACATTATATCGCCGTTACCGGTCCGACTGGATGCTACGTGGTGGTTGTACGTCGTCGTTACGCGTAAAAAGTTGAAATGTTCATATCTTAATTTATAGTTTCGTTAATTCAATCTCAAATATGTGTATAATTACTGAATGTATGGAAAAAGTAGTTACTCGATTTTATGCGTTTAATTAATTAAGTCGAGAGGTGCGAGTTAATTCGTTGCATGTATCGCCGGTATTTGTGATTAATTTCGCATCCACGACAGGTTTCCGGAGAAAAAGAATCGGTGAACAGATTACGAAGTACAATAAGTACGTACACGAGTAGTAATAGCGCGCCACGGTACAATAAGAAGATATTGCGTTCTCCAATCGCTGTTGCTCGCCGTCGAAACGTCGAGTCGCGACCACTCAGCCAATTACTGCAACCGATTCGTTTTTCGATAAATTGCGAATGAACAAAGAAGGACGATCTCGTATAGAACAACTACAATGCTGCACGAATTTCCTGCGATTGCGTTTAATCCAAGTTAGTCCATTACGTCATAACTGTTATAACAACGCCTGGTTTTATGTTAATCGGAATAAGAATACCATCACGTAACGGTATAATCCCACATAGACGCCACTTTCGAGCAATCGTAATAACAGTATTACACCGTAACGATCTCGGTTAAAGTCGAGCCACCGTTCTATCCCTAATCCAGTGTAATCAAACTTGGATATCAATACCATTAACGACGAGATCGATCAAGATCGTATTAAGACCTCGAAAGGGGCATTCCTATACAAATGTGTACAGCCTAAATAGTAGAATCGCGCTGGTTCCTCGGGGGACCAGGAGGGTAGCGACGTTTTTCCGCTGTCAGGGCAGATTTTCAGCCGTATGGTACGGTACCCCTTGGCGGCAGACAAACGACGGCCAATTTACGAGCAGCGGGAAAGAGAAGAGTTCTTTAAACTCGGATTAAAATAAGCGACGAAACGCCTTTTCTTCTCCCTTACCCTCTTTTTCCTCTTATACACCCTTGAAATTCATTTCGTTGCTCGAGTACGAGCTTTATTTTATTCACGATAAGGGAATCGAGGGGTCATTGCCTGGCGTAAATCTCTGTTGGGTGACAATTCGTCTGGTTGAATTGATGACGATCGCGACGGTTGAATCGATCATCCGTGTCCAACGATCCGTTTGCGAGAAGCGATGCTTTCGTACGTTCAATATTTACCGGTACGTTTCCAGTACAAGTTTTTCACTTTTCGGTGAATCGATCATTTTTACGCAATCTTTGCCGGTAGTCTCTCTCTCTCTCTCTCTCTCTCTCTTTATGGTAGTTTCATATATCGTTGAAAGAAAGATTTGTTAGATCCGTTAGATACAACTGAAACTCGAAGCTTTTAGCTGGACTGGGCGAAATTATAGTTTGAAAACCGAGTCGTCGAGCAATTCCGGAGTCGTTTTGTTTTTTAATCAGATGCTTCTATCGAGCGAGCGTAGCGTTTCGCAACGGTACGACCGAACGCGCACGGATAGGACAATAACGACGCCCTCGGGAGCGTCCAGAATGAATCCCGGCTAACGCGATTACGCGACGCTGCGTTTCCAACTGATTCGCCCGCTTGATTTACCTGCAAAACACGAACGCTTCCAAAGTTCTCCTATTAAAATACATTAACGAATGGCGAAACAACGCGGCTCGTTGAGTATCTAAAAAAATCTAATATTAAACTTTACAACTTTTTACTGTTTCCAGTATTTAGCAAATCCTCTCTTTAATCTTCTTCTCCGTCGAACGAAAACGATCGTGTTAACCGGTCCATGATAGGATTCTGCCACTAAAATCGTCAATGTGTTCAAAAAGATATTACAGAAGATGCAAAGAGACTAAAAAATGAAAGAAACCTTAAAGAAGTAACGTTCTAACGTACGAGCAGGAGGTAGATGTAATGGGTTGTAATGGCGCCCGGGAGACGAGAGGGGTAACACGATTAGATGGCACAGGACTGGGTGGAACGATTCGGCCGACTTGATTTATCCGCGTACCAAAGCGTTATTGCATTAGCGCCCCGACGACGATACCACTGGCCAGCGTCCCGGGGGCGCTTCGGCATCGCGGCTACCAAAAGTCCTTCTGTCCAACCAGCCGTGAATCATCCTTAAGAATTATGTCTTGGACGGTGGTTCCAGGACGCGCGATTTGTCGTTGGATGGCTTGAGCACGAGCTCGTTACCAACGCTGAGAAAGCAGAGAATTCGCGATTTAGGATGCTGTTTTCGCGTTAGGAGAATCCATTGCACCCGGTTGGTTCGATATGAAATAAGCGGAAGAATTCTTTTGCTTTTTGATTAGGTTTTTGATTAGACTCGTTAATTGGAAAATCGTCGTAGGTCAGGATAATGAGCAATAAATGATCCACGACTCGCACAAGATTTAAGTTTATATATTTTAAAGCTAATAGTATACAGTGTGACAATCATGTATTCAAGAACAATCATGTATCCTCAACACGCCATCGCCGAATTCGTTTTAATCGCCTGGAGACGCTAGACACCTATCGAAATCTCTGAATTTTTCACACCCATCATTCTACAACATCGTTCCATGCATTTTCAGAATTTCGTTGATATTCACTTCGTGGTTCAACGAAGAAAATAGAAATCGAAATACAAAGAATTTATTCGTCTCGGAATGAGAAATTTCGACCGTTCCGACGGATGAAACTTCTCACCGACTCGTTATTTCCAAGCCCAGCTACTACTGACCCTCGACTATTTATATTTATGTATAATACTTTATATTATATGTATAATACACACTTCTCCCGGAAATTGTTCACTTTATACACATCGAGTCTCCGTTTGTACTTCTCGGACACGAACTGATGCAGCTGTCTCGCTGACGAGTATCCTTGCATCACGATTTTGCAGAGCTTCACCAAATCGTCAAAAAATAGCTACGATAGGTGTAATAGAATTAAATGAAACAAAAGAATGAAAGATGATTTACTTGGAAAGAACGTCTCTTCGTTATTGTTAGAAAATTAAATACGTGAAGCGAGTATCTTGATAACACTCGACGACCAAGAAGTCAAGTGCTTGCCAAATACTCTAAACGAATCGATATTCACCTGCACAGTTTCACAACGGTGGTGAGTCGGCTACGATCAACTTTATTCTTCTAAAATAATTCCACCATTCCAAAAGAAATCTACTTTATCCGATCTCAAGCTTTTCCCCTCCAAACCACCCCTGTTACTTCCCACGCCAAAAAGTGAATGGAAGAAAATATTCTGCAAGATCGAAGACGCTTCCTATCGTCGAAATGATCTTCGAATAAACTTCGAAACCCAACGAATCATACGGAGAAACTCTCTGAACGATACCATACTCACCACCGTGCAAGGAAACAGCGACAATCGCTGTTAGTCGACTTCGAAGTCGGAGTTTTTTCGTTTTACGCAGGCCTGTCGAGTCCCAGTGCTTCCTGGTGTCGTCTGGCCTTCAGTCTCAGATCCGCGATGCTGCTATTTTTGGAACGTGCTGCGGCCGCAGCCAACGAAGCCGCCAAACTCAGGGGATGAGGGTGCGGATGACTGGACGTCGGTGGCGGAGGCGGCGGTGGTGGAAGACAGAAAAGACCGCCGGCTGCCGCGTAATGGAGGACAGCTGGGTCGAACGCAGAACCTGCCGCCGTGGTCATGTTGCCACCGGCACCTTGCATTGGGGGGTGCAACCTCAAGGCCGGCAGGTACGGCGCCACTCGACACGGTTCCAGGGTCGCTGGCGGACTTCGAGGAGCCAGCACCATTCCACCTGCTACATCAAACCTTTTTGTTACTGCCAAACCTACATATAAGTATATGTAATAATTAGTTTGCAAGTGTCTTTGTGCGTTTATGGGAACTTATATCTACCCATACTATAGTAGGATATAGGATTGTGAGGTTTTCGTTGAAGATCTGTGCGAGGTTTATGAGGAATTTAGAGAAAATTTTTAGGACACTTAGCTGGCTGTTTTGCAAGCGATCATCTATCGGCTTGATCGTATTCTTCATTGTAGCTCACCTTTATGCAATTGACTCTCGTGCTTGCGGCACTTGGCGCGTCGATTCTGAAACCAGACTTGAACCCTCGCCTCGCTTAAACCGAGTCTCTGGCTCAGTTCTTCTCTCATGAACGCGTCAGGATAATGCGTCTCATCGAACAGCCTTTCCAATTCAGCCAATTGTTCCAAAGTGAAATTCGTTCGAGATCTTCTCTGTTTCCCGTTTCCGTTTCCGCTGTTACGGCAGTTCGATCCTAGGAAATATTTCAGAAAATACGTCAGCTTCCAAATTCGCAGTACACGATCGATGCAACCGTTTGTTGTACTTTTCGTAATTTTATTTCGTCTTCTTTTATTATTTATACGGATGTAAAAATTGATAGTGGAGCTAGAAAACTTAGGTGAGTCAGATGTTTTACGAGGATTAATTCAAGAACAGCAAAAGCGGTCAGGAGAAGAATCAGAATTAATCTCAGCGAATCGTTCACAGGTCATTTCTTCCGGTCTGGCCGGCATCAACATAAATTCCTTCCCCTTACGAGAATCTTATTCAAATTACACGACGAGAAGAACTTCCGATTAGTCGACATCAGAGACGCGTCTCCTCGGAGTACGATTTATGTCTCTTTCTTCTTGTACAATCCATATTCTTCTCTGCTTCTTCGAAAAAGTCGAGTCGTTTTCCCCATCAATAAGCAGATTAACATAAGTCGAGACGAATTGCCGTGATTTTGAAATTCGATAAAAATACATGTCTCGATTATTATTCCATTGCAGTCATAACCGCTTGTTTACCAGGAGACTTAAAGCAATAAGGGAAATCCAAAGTTGCAACCTCGAACGACGACGAAGTGTTTTTGCATTCGCACCCCTTGAAATATGTTTCCAAGTACCGACGAGACCAATGAAAGTCTTCACGTTCCAAAAAGAAGCCCGTAAAACAGGCGCTCAAACCTAATTTAACTCACAAAATAACCGCATCCTCCGCGTCAGCACCTTAATCGACCGAATCGTCTCGAAGAAAGGTCCAACCTTGGACTAATTATCTTCTCCCTGTCAACTGACGCTAATTTCCCCGGTCATCCCGGAGACGATCTTAAAAACTAGCTTCAAGACCCTGGCACCAAAAGAGCCGCAACGAGTTAAAGAGACGGCCGTGGGATAATTAACGGGCGTGCGATCTAATTAATGGCTGCTTAATGCAAAGTAACTACGGAGTAGAACTCCGACGAAGGTGTTGCCGATGGGAGATCCTCAGAAGGAGGTCCGTAGCTAGAACAGAGGCAGAGGAGGCGTTAGAGGGGTGGATTAAGCGTCTCGCGTAAGAGCCCTTGACGAAGGGGACGTGATTTATATAATTTAGCAAAGTGGTGAGCTACGCAGCCTTGTACGGGATCGTTAGTTACCCTTCCACCCCTCTATCCGACTGTTTAGTTTCTCCCTCTTTCACCGCGCCACCTTAATCACTCCCTCTCGGCCTTTCTGCATCTGTCCGTCGACATTTCCACCTCCGTAAAGATGGATCTTAAGCGAGTCGCACGTTTGTACCGATCATTAACGATGTTTGACGAAGATTTTGAAGCTCGTCGGGTCGGTTTGAGCATTCGCAAGTGGATCAGAACGGTTGATTTCAAGTTTTTGCGAATGCTGGAATGTTGCGATCAAGAGGTACCAGAGCGAACGTTTTAACCGGTTTCGCCAGGAAAAATATCTTCCTTATGTAAAGACTTAAAAAATGGTACAAACCGTAATATATGTACGTATACGCAGTCTGGAAATCCAGTCTGCTTTTAGTTTCTCAATTGGTCGGTCAACGATCTACACAGGACGCTCGTTACCTGTTCATACCTTACGATAGCCACGTAAAGGCACAAAGAAGTAGTAACCATAGATCGCGGATTTGTATGTCTTTACACGTGCAAGTAAACGTAACTGTTATCGATAGAATTCATTAGATAGATTAGTAGGATTATTCAAAGTCAATTACCATCGATTACAGTCAATTTCTCCCTCCCCGGCGGGCAACAGAACGATCCACTCCCTAAAGCAAAACAACGCGCCTCCCTCTCATTAGCCGCGGCAGTTAACTGAAAACAAACACTGATAATATTTGCAAGCTCGCCATTCGTTTTGCCTGATAAATTACAAACACGGAGGCAAAAGCGTAGCGACGAAAGTTTAAAAGCAAAAGCGAGACATTTAAAAAATAGGACATCAGAGGAGAATTCGAAAGACAGAGGATTACGAACGAAAAATAATAAAAATCGATGGACAAAGAAAATAAAGTGTGGAACCGTGTTCCGATTAAAACGAGGAGGAATTACAAGGACGCAGTATCGCGCTTTAATCAATTAACGCATAGCTACGTAATCCAATCGGAGGCCAGGCAGAGCGAAGCCCGCATCCATATGTACAGCGGTTTAAAACCCCTCCTAGTAAAATAACTCGCGTGGTTTCCGGACCCGTTGTCGTTCCCGTCATCCGCCCCTTCATCATCAAACTATCCCCACCAGTTTATACGGTTTTCGTCACCCCCTCTAGCCTGTCTGCGTTTCTAGTTGTCTCCCGTGTTGTTGTGATCGTTTTAACGATATCGAGTCTACGACTCGTTGCTACGAATTTATTAGTTCTGTGGGCAACAATTTTATGGACGATCTGTTCTTTCCACGAACTTTCCAGTTTACAATTGCATCTTTCCGCGAGAATGACGAGATTCTAAAAGCGTTACGCCGCTTCGTGATAGTTTGGATATGACTCGATGATGGTCTAGAATTGATAGGTATAGTAATAACAATACCTTGCAAAAGTATAGAAGCTGAGAAAGTTTTCCGTGTACGAATAACGTGAGTCTAGAAATGGTAACAAGCGAATCGTAGGTGCGAATTGGTTGTTCGAACAAAGCCAATATCGTATTGCCGTAATCGGGAAGACAATGCTAGAAGGATGAAACGAGAGAGAAACTGGAGAAACAGAAGAAAAAGGGAGGGTGGCTAGTAGCGAAACCCTCCTGGAAAACCCGAAGCAATCACACTCGGACACGAGGGGTCGCTAATTCGATTACTAAGAGCGCTGCCCTCTTGGCCTGATCCAGTCAAACCACCCTCGACTCCCTTCGTGCACCAGCTCGCCGATCGTGTCCGGGTCCCTGTATTTTTTCACCCTCGCGAAACGAGTCGGGATATCGCAGCCATTAGGCGTATAAAAGCGTCGGGACAATCCTGGTTAACCCCCTCGCTAGTCGCGTCCACGTTGTAACTGCATATGGCACGCAGCCGTGAAACTTTCCGTGAATCGTTTGGCAAGAAATAGTCGAAGATTTGTGTTTTTCGTTTTGTCTCGGGTAAAGAGGTTTCGCAGGAAGATTCTTGTTTTCATAAAAAGAGGTGGAATATTGGAGAGATGTTAACGTTCAAGAAATTAACATTTTATTTTTGATTTTTATGGATGGAAGAAGCGATTGTTTTATGTAGACAAATTTAGGGAGGAATTGGTTTCAAATTATTTTAAACAGATTACTCGTTATAAAAGTTTCTATGGGAGAAGAGTATTAAGAGATAGTTGGATAAAGACAAGATCAACAATCGGACAAGATTAACAAGACTACCAATGTTTATATAATGTAAATTCATATTCTCATGGTTGGAACTGAAGAAATGAAACTTAAATTGAGATTCGTCCATCCAGTCCACAGTCCGTGGATAATTATCTCGATGATTTCTAGCATGACATAACACGTAGGTAATTCTAGACTGCGCAAATCATCGATCGAAGTGTCATTTATATTTCACGACCAGCTAAAACCTGCTCGATGAAGATTCACCAGGGTGTAACCAAGGGTTGTACTGTAAATATCGGGGAGAATTCCAGTAACGTTCTAACAACCATAGCCATGCTTCAAAAACTTACGAGCTTAGGGGCCGTAAACATCGATGCACGACCTTTGACCAGGGGTCAAGCGGAAACGGCGGTAGGATCATCGGCGATGGCCATTTGCAGAGGAAACGCGTGCGCGAGGACACGGGTCAGGTCGACGGCAAACGAGGCTAAGTGGCTGGCCGAGAAACGTAGTGATCTACTACGACACAGACCACTTTCTTTCAGTGATATTTGTTATGTCATGCAGCCCGTCGTTCCTCGTCGTAAGTCGTGAGATATCGTTTCCATTCTCCTGTCTGCTATGGACGTCGCACGCCACGCGAAATCGCGTCTACTGCAAATTGGATGTGCAAGGAAAATTAAATTCTGGTTTCTATGAATTTCGAAATGATAGTCTGGTAATTTGAACTTGGAACGGAGATTCTTCTCATCTATTCGCAAAGTCTTTTTTCGAAAATAAGAGAACGAAGTTCCTGTATATCGGTACATCGAGGCATGACTTTCACAAGTGGCTGCCGTGATTAGCTTGTTCACTTATTTCTATTTATCAGGGTGATTGAATAAATTCTGTTCTCCGCTGTTATCAACTTTAGCGCTTTTATACATCCTATTATCCTAATCTTCCCGAGATTACAATATAACTCTGAATACATATCCATAAAATCCGATAGAATTGAGATTTCCAATTGAAATTCTGTTTCCAAATCAGAACCCACACTCCGTTGGCTCGTTTTTACTCGAGTTTCACGACACCTTCGAAACTTTCATCGCTCGAATCTGAACTACAAAACACGAAAGATAAGAGCCTTCAACCCGCTACTGCAGCTTTTTCTAGAAACCAAAGAGTCGAACGAGTTTTCCTCCGATCCTTTGCCGCTTCTTCAACTCGCGGTTATTTATGGTTTTACTTGGGCGCGTCTGATGGCTGCCGGCCGGGCAGATTGCTTTTTGATTTGCGCTTAATCGGGAAAAGTTATGGGCCCCGGAGAGATACAGGCGGAAAAGAGCAGCGAAAAGAGAAAGAGAGAGAGAGAATACGGACTCTTGCTCTCCTCCCTTTTCTCCACCCTCTGCGAAGCAAAAGAGCCGCGTGTTAGGGGGCGTACACAACTAACGCGGCGGGCCGCATATTAAACCATAAATTCATGCGAGCTCCGGCCGCAATAGACGCCGAGTTATCGCGGCGAGGAATCCGCGTTGGCGTTACTTGAACGCGTCAGTTTTTAAACGTGATTTTCATTCGCTATAGCCGACCGTGCCCCGTCCTCTTTCGATCCAATTTAATCCGCGCGTATGTAACGTCCAGCTTGTCGATTGCATTTTTTATCCAACCGACCATCCTTCTCCTACTGTTGCCCGCTGTGACCGCTGTCACCGATCGTTTGACGTGCTGTAAATTACGAGACTCCAAGATTTATAACGCGAAAGTGAATTTTGGACTTTTTCTGAGGGATTTTGGAGCGTTTTTTGCCAGACGCGTGTCTCTTGGATATTTTCGAACACGACGATTCTGGCTATGTTAGAATTTGTCGTAGAGGTTGAAGCAAAATTTGTCGAGATCTTGTTACAAGACGCGATAAAACGTACAGTAGCTGGTTGCTTGAATCGAAATAAGCACAAAGACTAGATAAGCAGTGTTAACCTTTTAAGAGAAACGTCAACTGTTCTCCGCATCCTCGCAGAATGCTCTGCAAGAGCAATTCAACGTGTACGTTCGATGTTATCAAGTTTATCCCAAATCTCAACCCCAAATTGAACCGTATCGATGATCGTCGTAACTCAAACGAAGAAAATTAAGATAATGTTATTGAATTGATCTTTATACGACTATTTTAAAATTTGCTCTCTTCGTAGCGAAAGAATGCAATCAAGGGAGATTAGAGTATCATAGAGACGTTTAAAGAAAATTCTTGGAAGGGGAATTGATTTCAATGGAAAGACGTGACAAAAGAGAGTGGCGAGGTGGGAGGAGAAGAAAAAGTGCAAGTGGTGGACGGGGAACGGCTGTTATTGAAGTCGACTTGGAATGTGGGTAGAATTGGAGGTCGGTGATCGTTACGTTGTGAACGGTCAGCTATTCCCAATCACTTCTGAGCTTTATTGGACGACGTGCTGAATTATAAACGAAGATCGAACCCTCCGACGATACGTGTCGGGCCACGGAATTCGTCCAGAGGTTCCTGACCTTCTTACTATCGAAACAAGAACGAATTAAGAAACGTCCTTTGGAATCCTTCAAAACACCAGTCGTACCATGGGAGGTACTAAAATATCTTTGTACAGCTTGTAAGATTATACACAAATAATAATATAACGAGACAATCTTCTTCTTCTTCTTCTTCTTCTTCTAGCAACGAGAAAAACGAATTAAATACTCCACAGAATCGCCGTAAATAAATCTCGAGGAATTTAAAGCTTAAGACCAATGATTGTTTCATATTTCCTTGAAACTCAAGGCACGAAAAACAAATGACGTAGCAGAATTAATTTCTATGTCAATGTCAACACTTTTTAGCACGACACGAATAAAATGAATTACTAAAAAATACGGGAAGCTAGTTAAAAGGCTATATAATGTTATTTATATTGAACGTTACCTTTCGTACTCTCTTCCTGTCCCTGCATCAAAGACCTCGAAACCTGCGACTGTAGCTTCAAATCCGACGATTTCGTTTCGTTAGAAGCTTGACTTTTCAATTCGACACAATTTTCGGGGCTAGCTGATCGATCTCTCGAAATCGGTGGTGGCGACGGACTGCATCCTAGCAATTTTCTTACGGAGAGCTTTAATTCCGGCGTCTTTAGAGGCGGAAGGCTGTCCACGGTGTTAACCACGTCCTTCGCCTCCTTGCTCTTGGTCGTAACGGAGAGATCTTCCGGTTGGAGGCGGCCTTCCGGCGACGGCGGCTCATCCACGCTGCTCGCCTCGACGCTCGATGGATCTTGAGCGGATTCGCTCGTCCCTGCACCGACATCTGGAGAACCATTGCCAGAAATCAGTGTCTGAACACCTCATTACGTTCTTCTTCAGACAAATATCGTTAATCAGTAGAATTATACAAATTCATATCCTCGTAGTCGTAATTAAAAGAGTAAGAACTAGACAGAAATTCGTTTCATCTACCGAATGTTAGGACGAATTAAGATTTTGACTAGGGAAGTGAAGAAGAAAAGGAAGAAGAGATATCAGCGATGGGAAATTTTCGTTTGCGTGTTCAGATTTGACGAGACAAGACTGGTTAATCTTAACGTAATGTTAGAAGCAAATATTACGAACGATTAAGTAATATAAGACAGCCATAAGCAGACGCAAGAGATTGTTATTCGAGAATATTGAAAGGATTCTTGGAAATTCCTGATGTAGATTTCAAGTGTAAAATTTATATTTCCCAGAGTCTGCTTTCAAATTGAGGATTCAAGATTCACCGTGGGAACAGTTTGTTTGACATCGTCTTTGAGGAATGAAGCGCACGTTCGCGATATTCTTGGAAACAAACAGTGGGAAGCGAATCGTGCACGAGGATCAATTGATTATCAATTCACTGAATAGGAAAAAGAGATCTGTTGAAACTTTGTGCGATGGTAGAAAGGTACGCAGAATATTTCTTTGACTTTTTCTCTCTGTTCAAGAAACTTCGCTGTTCAAGGGAAAGGAAGATTTTACCATCATCTATTTGCATTCTTAACCCTTTGTTTAATTCCTTAACGTTGTTTAACACCCAAACGTCTATTTCATTCGTTCCCTCGTCAAACTAAAATTGAAATCACGAAGTTTGGCTACGTGTAAACTTTCCGCACAATGATCGTCATCGGAGAGTCAAGATTTCTTAAGAAATAAATATATACCATACGACTTGGTAACTTCTTCAAATCAAAATCTCCTCAAGAAAATAACTGTTACATCAACCTCTACAAACCGAATAAAACTGCACAAACCACCTACTTCCATTGACCAATCTCCACATTCCCATAACTACAACCTCTCGCCTTTTCCATCACCACGAACAACCATATCTAACTTCACAACTATGCGGCCACATGAAACTCAACCACGATCGAACCACGTGACAACCATCTCAAACCGATCCACCAAGAAAATACACGTAAACCAGCAGACGAGGTTCCAGGGATGTAAAAGTAAACCTCCAAAGAATAAGGAAGACGTACTGCCATCGTTCTCCGCAGAATCGCCGAGCAAATGCGCGACACTGAGGGTGATCCTCGCGGACGGAGGTCGTTCGGTTGTTGTTCTGCATGGCGCGTGTTCGCCAGCCGCGTTGTCGAAGCTCTTGGAAACGAACTGGGCGAGCTGCTCCATCCTCGCGGAGAAGACTCGCGCGACGACGCGGCTCTCGCGTCGACCTCGTCGCCGAGGACGAGAGCACCGAAGGGGGTGCACGAAGGTGGCTGGTCGGTGGTAGCTGACGGTCGGCGTCGCGACGCCACGCGTCCCCCAGGACGCCATTCGGACGCCGGCCAATCGAACGGCTCGTAGGCGTTTCCGCTACGCCCTCTTGCCTTCCCGTTCCTCTCCGCATCCCTGTCGACCACCATCGACCTTCGACACCCTTCTCCTCTCACCCTTCGATCGTTCGCCCCCTCTACCACCGGCTACTACCCGTAAACCGAGGCTCATTAGCATTTGCGCCCGCTTTTCCACCCGCGAAGCGCAAACTACCACCTACCGATGGCCGAGCTGCCTACGTTGGCCAGCGTTTGGCTATCCCACGTCTTTCGCTCTGTTCCTCTCTCCGTTGCTCTAGATGGCTGGTAGTGTGTGTAGCTCGACGACCACCACGTTTACGAGCTCCTCGTTCGCAACCACCCACCCTCGGTGACGTCGGGACAATTCCTCCTCCCTGGAGGACACGCTTCTCGTCCCCGTGGATGCTAGTTTTAGGTGAAAACGATGCACGCTCACGATTCCCGTCGATGACGTCTATGCCGTGATAGCCTACGACTGCTCTGAAGGATGACGATCAGTTTAAAATGATTTACTCTTGATAGATTTGTCGAGATACGTCTTTCAACGAGGAACAGGGATGAGTTTGGAAAGTTTTTCGAAAAACGCCAGCAGATTAGATTAAAGGGGCAGAATTTAAGCAACCTCTAATCGTCAATGACTGGGTTTAAAGGGTAAGCTTGGAATATATTAATTAATCGAAAAGTAGGGGGAACGAATAAACACTGGTTTAAAGGGTAGAAATTTAAGTATATAAGTAACGATGGAATCGTGTCAGGAAGGTTGATCTCTTTATTTCTTTTTTATCTCCAGCGCTCTACGACGTTCTATACACCCAAAGTGTCGAATCTTTTCGACCTTCGAAGGTAAAAGGTCCACAGAACAAAATTGAAATTCAGGTAGCGATCTTAAATCTTAAGTAAAAGATGGAGAACTCGTGTGTGGTACTTTGAAGAGTAGTCGAAAATATTTGCGTGGCAACGTTTTACATCGAAATGGACGTGTAACGGCCCTTTTGGCAGGCCAGCCGCGTTCCAAGCGAATTGCGAGGCCGGGACGCGTCGTGTCTCGTGTTTGCCGCTACCAAACTCGGCAATATTTAAATGGGATTGCGTTCGGGAATGTAATTGCTTGGACAAATACGGCCCGTGAAACGTTGGGACGGATATGGACAGAGAGGAACGAGCTGACAGATGGGAGATCCAACGGGGATGGAAGAAATCTGACCTGATTGCCAGGAGTAAAACGTAGAAGAAAAGAAAATGCTGGTAACAATGAAATAGTGGAGCATAATGTATCAGAGTATCATTGATAAAGAGAATCGTCGTAAGTGTGGGGGTTTCAGGATACGGCAGATTCTTCGCGGTTGATACACAAATAAAAATTACTCCTAGAATCTTTTCCAAAATCAAATGCAACAGAGAGTTACTTCCAAAGTACTTCCAGATTAAAATATATATAATTATTACCAACTACAGTCCAACTCTCAGTCTCTTCTTATACGTCTATTCGATTATCATCGATCAACCACCACAAAAAAGAACACATAGCGGCGATTTGCCGACCAATCCAGAGACACATATGTGTCATCGAGCCGGTGACATATCATAAAAGGCAGCAAATGCAGGTGAATGGATCCGAAAGACGGAAAAAGAAGCCGCGAGTCGGACAACGGAGATGGAAGCAGACAGGAAGAGGAGACTTGTAGCGACATTGAATGACGCTTGCGTACGAGAGGATGAAAGAGACCGACCAACATCGGTATAGAGGAACAGAGAGAGGCGAGAAACGAAACGAGGGGAGAATTAACACGCATGCAAGAAAGATAACAAGAGGCTGGTAGAGCAAAGAGAAGGGAGAAGCCAGGCTACAGAGAAACGTTGGAGAGGGGAACGGTCTATAACGCAGGCAGACGGAGCCAATCAGGGCGCAATGCGATTACCTTAACGAGAAATCCGATTACTTATTCATTCGCCTAACTCGAAATCAGTTTAACTAATCGTTTAATTCGGTAGCTACCCCCCTACGAGCGAGCGTTTTCGAGACAGACACGGGCCGAATTCTCTCTGTGGATGTTCGTTGGGTGTGGTGGCCATGGGATGGATGGATCTCTCCATCCAGCCTTCTCTGGCTGGCTAAATAGAGCCGCACACGCGCAACCACCGTCGTTTCTACACGTGCTGTATTACCCTTAGCCCAGAGGGTGAGAGAAGGAGGGATACAGGCGGTGGGGAAACAGGCCAGGAGGAGAGAGGCCTCATTCAATTCAATTACGTAATGAATTGTCGTGTCTTGAGTAAACACCCTTCCTCACCGCGACTCGCCGCCGGAAAATCGCCGGTTGGGGATATGTTCTCCTCGCGCGGAGGGGATGTCGTGGTGGCTGCGCGCACCATCGTCTTTACTGCATCGTTCAGGTATGGGGATGATGTTAGGGCGAGGAATTAGCGAAGCGATGAAGCAGTTTCAGATAATATCGCGTGAAGAGTTGAATCAGTGTTTTTGTCCTTGTTTGCACTGGTTTATCCTTAATCGTCGACTAATCGACAGCTCGTTTTACTATTCATGGTGTAATAATAATTGTCTTTCTATCGAACCTTCGTATCGTGAATTATTTCATTCATTTTCTATTTACTCTGTCTCTACGCGATAACGTAGCAAGGTATATTTTTATTTTACTTTTGATCAAAGAATGAGAATTTTTCAAAGTTCAATGTTAATCGAGATATAAATCGATCGGAATCGATTCTGTTTGCTGAACATTTTTTTCGTTTTAATATTAGAATACGCGATTGATATTTAGTTTTACGAAAACAAACTTGACTTGACTTGCGCGTGATTCATTTATAAGACATACTGTACGAAACCAGAGATTCGGTTGAGCCGAATCAATCTGCGGCTTGCAAACGCTTCGAAATCTTCCGTTGCGTCTCCGCCAAGCTTCCAGTTTCACCTCTGTTTGGCTTGTTTCAACGTATACTCACTTCTTGGCCTTCATTTGCTTCTTCTCTATCCTTGGTCGTTTTCCATCGCCACGGTCGTACATCGACACGTGGATGCCCGCGATATCGACGTTTCCGGTGCTACTGATCTCGTTTGCATAGGCAGTATCAGTAATTCCGCTGTTCTCTCAGAATTAACAGGACCCGTTCCACGGGGTTACTCACGGGTTTGCATAGGTAACCGGTAACGGTCGACGATCAAAGGAAATCGAATCGGTATTAGCGGGAATTCGAGTAAATCGTTCGTTTCCTACATTCGATTATGTCCTAAAATTTATCATTTTTTATCATTAAAGATCATATAAAAGCTTGCTTATCATTTCGTTACAGCGAACCTTCGCCATGGACTCAAATCTTCGGACAAATTTCAATCGAATGACAGAAATATCGATCGATAGATTTTATATTCGTCTTAAAGAAATTTTAACAACACGTGCCCAATGTCATCGATATTTCTTTGTTTCATTCACGTTCTGGAGGACTAAATTTCCGATGTAACGCACACACGGACGAAAGGACGATTTCCGTCCACAAAAAAAAGTCATTTTCGCCATGGCATCCTTCCGGTCCAAGTTCCAAATTCCCAGTGTAGTGTCGTTAAAGGTATCATTTTCAATTAATAACAGAGAAGATACGAAAAAGAGAATTCATAGGTTATACCACAACCTAACACAGCTTTTCTTAGCTTAGCTTAGTTAGCTGAGCTTAGTTTCTAACGAAATGAATCAACAAGGTTGCATGCATAAACGAATTACTATTCCCAGGATAGCAGATATCAGAGACCATTGTTGAATGGTCCTTCGATAATACAATCTGTGCTAAAGGAGAACATCAGAGCGTTTTGGTTTCGAAAATCGAAGGATCAACCGGTCGAACCCGCCGTAGGCAACTGTGCGCGATCTTTGCCACCTCGTATGGATCTCGTTTGCAAGGGTTGTCCTTCAAAGTGTCTCGAATTTGAAAAACAGAAAAAAAAATCGAAGAGACAATTTTTTGGTTCTAAGAAACAATCAGAAAAGCCAAGCAATTGTAAGAAAGAGGAGAAACCGGTAGAAAAGAAATTGATCTGGTGGGAGACGATATTCGGTCCAAGCCCTAAGAGACTCTGGCCTGATCCATGTACTTGTAGACTGGCCCACAGAGAGAGAAAAAAGACGAGGGCGCGCGATCCAAGATTGCGCGATCCAAGATATCGACAGACTGCAGGAGATGTTCTTTTGTATACAGAACCGGTAAGACGATGCTCGGTATCTTCTTGCTTCGAACCACAACCGAAATCTCCACCAGGATACAAGATACCCAAAGCGGCGGTTTTCAAAATCATGGAAGATGTTTCCTATACGGTGAGCAATAATTTTGTTTCTTTTTTTGGAAGTAGGTTTTTAATAGTCAGTTAATAGTCGATAATTTAGAAAAATTAATTGCGCGCAATACTTCAAAGCAGGACTTTCATTTTGGTTTATATTCTGTGTCTTGCGTGATAACAATTATCCGTACGAATGTGAATTAAGGTACCCTCGCATGATCGATAAAATTAAGTTGTTAATCTTAAAACATATGAAAGTTTGAAAAACCATAAATGATATGAGTTACATATATAAAATTCTTTCGTAATACGACTTTACATTAAGAAATAAATTTAATGGAACAATTTGTTAATTTCTAGATGCCGGGTAATCGCATGGCCCTTGATATGCAAATGTATAAAGTTGACAAAGATGTACGATTGAAACCGTATAGTCTTCCGTACGAAGAATTAAGACCTCCAGAAAGACAAAGAAGACCATTCAGTTGTCAATTAGGAATTCAATCGAAAGACGTTCTTCCACCGATAAATAGAGACTTGAATTATTATGGAGGTCTCCGACAACAACCGGTCCAAGAAGCTAAACTACCGAAGAACCTCAAAACCACCCAAACAAGTCAGAAGAAATTGCCTGATACTGGAGCCAATTTAGATCAAATGGTCCAAAAGCGAAGTAGAATAGAGCAGCTTAAAATGTATATCAGACAGAAAGACATGTCTTATTATCCGCCGTTTTCTTCCTGATCGACAATGTTGAATCCATTTTGCATGACAAAGAATCTATTAACTGAATAAAATACTGAATTTTCGTGTAATGTATATTTAAATCGTCCGTGTGTGCAAAAGAAGTAATCTGTAATGTTGTTCACTTAAGCACATCATCGAGGAATAAAGAAAACGTAAACACGATCTGAATTTGTTATAAGAAAATAATATTCGCAGTCTGGAAAAACGTAATTTCCAAGATAAATTAAGATTCGTGAAATATATACATATAAATGTTACAAGTTACAATGCACATTGTAAGGTGTTCTGTTGGAGTTGTTCAAAAATTGCGCGAAGCTATAAAGCGATACAGTGCCATCTACTTTGGTGAATTGCAGTCGATTCTGAATAGAATAAGCCGTCTATGAGCTACAATATTCCCTTCGATGGCGGCGTTGTTGCTGTGTGTGGACCCCTGTAGAGCTGGCTACGGGGCAGTCAAATGTCTCGTAAAGGAACTCCCTCCGCTTGCAAGTCAAAACAAATCCCGCGAATCTTTCGTAATCGACGAGGTTTGTGTTCGGTTCGCAGTTGGCCGCAAGGAGAGGTCGGGATTGTGGGTAGTTCGATAGGTTACAATCAATTAATCCTCCTGCCTGGTTCGCCGGATGGGGACAAAAGGGAGGAAACAAATAAAAAAGAAAAACAGAAAGCTAAGAACAACGACGACACTGTACAGTATCACGACAGAGTGTGGATTGAGGGTAACCAAGTGACAAACAATAGTGTTATAGACGAATCGAATGTTGACGTTGGGATCGGTAAAACCGCCGATGTCGAGACTGTAGCCGACATTGAGAAATGGTTAAAAACGCGGTCGGAATCCGTGTCGAGCATGGATCTCGACGCGATCAAGTCCGGGGTCGAGGAGGGCGTCGACCGGTACCTGGGCGAAGAACTGCAGCACGCTTTTCTGGGAAAGGACCCTGACGGATTGTCGATCGACATCGATCTCTCCGATAAGAAACTCAATTTAGGTTATGATCCATTGCTTCAGGAGCTTCAAAATGAGAAGCTGCTCGACGAAAAGGATAGCTTTATATTACCAGAATTTCAGCTGGATCATTTGGATCCACTGGCGTTGTCTCCGGATGACATGATGGTCGCCGGTGAAATTTTACCGTCGACCAGTGCTCAACCTACTTTAAGTGTCCCTAATAGGGACGTCGAAGGAATGTGTACAGAGACTGAACAATCTTCCCTGATGAAGAAAGCCATGATACCAGATAATCAGGAATTGCAGAACAAGTCTACGCAAGTTGTGGTAGATGATTTGCGTTGCATAAATAGCACGAGCAAAGAAATCGAGCTGCAAAAGGACACTGACTTATGCAATAATCCTACGAATCTCTATGTGCAGGATCTCAATTCTGAAAACACTATACAAGAGTTGCAAGGTACAAAGCTAGATGAAGGTGATTCTGAAAATACTATAATTGAACAATTGAAAACGAAAGCTAAGGTAAAATTAGAACCACGTATTATTAAGAAACGTAAGAAAATACCAGAAATGATAGAAAAGAGTTATGATAATGAGATTAGAATATCTGGAGAAGATATTGTGGATACTGAAGATGGTGTGATGGCTGTTGTAGCTATATCAACAGATAAAATTTCAAATATGACTCAAATTGTGATAAATACCGGTACAGAGGAACAGATTTATCAAGGAAAAACTTCTGAACTTATAGAAGCTACAGGAAATTTTCCAAAATTACCAAAAATAGAAACTTCAACTGTATGGAATGGAACAGTGGAACATAGTACAGAAAATCCCAGTAATCAACACGAAATGGTAATATCTAATGCTTTAGAAGAATTGGGTATTTCAGATGATAACCTACAACCAATATCTGTTAATGAGCATGGCAAAATATGGCTTTGTCCACGTGACGATTGCAATAGACAATTTAGTAAACTTTATGCTCTAAAAGGTCATTTACTAGCGCACTATGGTGTGAGACCTTTCAAGGTATGTATTATTATATCATATATAATTATTATAATATATATTATGTCGGAGATGAAAGAACACCGGAGCCTTTGGAATTTTGGATAATCCCGCAACATTGTAACCTAGAGTCTACTATAGCTGTAATTGAACAATTGTAGTTATTCAACCCGATTGTAATTGTTCGAGAGTCGTGATAATGAGCTTGGGCTCGAGGCGACAGTCAGTCGCCGAACGTAGCCGCGGTCACGGGATGAACGCTTTGTCTAACAAAGGTATGGAGTAATTCTATAGCTCTCCTTAAAAGAAATATTCGTGGCGACACGCGACAGTAAACATTCCAACGGTTTCTGTCCTGTGGCTCGCCACACGCAGACCCTATTCTTCGAGTAAGATGATTGCCAGATGTCGATGCGTCTCCGCAGTACATGTTCGGCTAGCTCGAGGGCCCGTTATAAATCTTAAGATTTAGTCAACTAAAGTCTTTCAAACAGACAAACAGTCTTTGTCCCAACTACGGGAAAATAGGGGAGACTTATTTTTCAACGAGCGGCGTCTCCCACTAGCAACTTTCCCTCGAGGGCGGCTAGCATCTTTTTCTAACCACCGATATGGAGATTGACCAATTAGCAGCAACGCCAATTTCCCTTACTTTCTGAACGAAGGCTTTTCTCGACGAATCCGATGATCTCGTGTCCTTAGACACACCCCATTATAGTTTTCCTCTGTGGCATCATCGGGACGGGAAAGGCATTCTTTCTCGCGATCTCATTGATGAAAGGAGTATCTCTTTACGACCAGTGAATATTACGCGTCCGACTTAGATTTTGTGAGTACGTTCATCTATCATCCCGTCGACCGCGGATTCGTTATTGAACCTAGGATCATTGTCATTAGTTTCTCGAGCACCTAACTACCGCGGTTACTTGTCCGGTTCTATAATAATCGTATTTGCACTAGTCAATGTCTTCTCCATTGCATAACGACAACGTGTAACCCAAACGAAGATTCGTTTCACGCCCCTAACCCTAATTCTAATGTAAACCCGACATATATATATAATAGAATTATATATTATTTATAATTTATTATATTTTATTTATAATCATATATAATTCTTTGTTTCTGAATTTCCTTTGACCTTTTCAATTAGAATTGTATTTTATTTATTCACTTATATCTTTATTTTCAGTGTGATTTCGAAGGATGTGCCTGGGCATTTTATTCAGAGTTTAAACTCAAAAGACATAAAGAAACTCATTTGAAACGTAAAGACTATGTTTGTGAAGTAGAAGGTTGTAATCGCCGATTTACTACGATTTATAATTTATGGAGTCACGCGAAATTGCATACTCGCCCAAATAGAATAGTATGCCAAGTGCCAGACTGCCAAGAAAAGTTTCAGACAAAGAGAGCACTGGAACTGCATATGAAGAGTCATGATCAAAGTCATGCTCCATATGTTTGTAAACACGAAGGATGTGGCAAAAGATATTATAGTAGTAATGCTTTGACGTCGCATCAAAGATGCCATAGTTATAAGGAAGTAGATGTAAAATGCTCGTGGCCAGGTTGTGGTAAAGTATTTGATAAGCCTTGTAGGCTGAAAGCACACATACGTTCGCATACTGGCTGCAAGCCTTACCTTTGTACGTTTCAAGGTTGCCAGTGGGCATTTTCTTCCTCTAGCAAATTAAAGAGACATCAAAAGAAACACACCAATGAACGAAAATTCGTGTGCGACATACCTTCCTGTGGAAAAGCATTTATGAGATCAGAGCATCTCAAGGAACACAGATTAACTCATAAAGAAGGAAGGTACTTTCAATGTTTTATATGTAATGCAAAATTTTCTGCAAAAAGTAGTTTGTACGTTCATATAAAGAAGCATCAAGTTAAGGAAGAGGTAAAGATGAACTCACACAATAACGTCAATAGCCGAAGCAAGAAGGTACCATCCATAATAAAATCGAAAAGAAAGTCGATAGATCTGAATGTAAACGTAGCATGCCTAAATACATCTACAATAACAGAAAAATCTGAACGCAATGATACAGTAATTCAAAATAACAGTGAAAGTCAAACTAAGGACGATACAGTGCCTCCACGAGATCAATCTAAGACTTTATACCATTGCCCAGTTGAAACTTGTACACGTTCATATACTACGAAAGCTACGCTAAGAGCACACATGTTAAAAGTACACGGTACTCCTGTTGATGAGTGTGGTAAAACAGCTAATAAAATACCTGGGGATTCTGTTTGTAACATGGATTACATTTTATATACTGGTCCTTCAATATCAGAGCCTACAGAGCAAATGATAATGGTAGCACCTTGCGATGCGGTTATTCTCAGTACTTCTTCGGAAACGGATCGCTCTCTTCCTGAACCAGAACCGCCGCCTCTTAATAATGTACTGAAAACATCGGAACCTTCTTCAAACGCTGCTACACATAAGCCATTATCTAATCAACACGTGAGAAAGGATCAGGGTTCCGCACGGACTGATCTGACATTTTCCGATGTGTGGAAATTAAAGGCGAATGGTGCTGTGTTAGATTCAGTTGCCGGAGCATCCGATGTTGTGTTAGGTACAAGTGAATTAGAAGAGGGTCTTTTGCTCACAGAGGAATTGCCTTCAATGTATTATCAAGACGATGTAGTAGGAACAGAGTATCAGGTACTGTTACTGGATTCGGTACCATCTGAAAATACTATAAATCTACGAGGACTCGAATAATACATGTAATGTACTTTGGAAATGGGTGAAAAAACTGATCATTGTTATTTTCTAATATAGGATAAGTTTTAATATGGTCTGTGATCAAAGGCTAGTATGAGCCCCATTCATTTATACTACAGTCCATAATTGCTTCAAATCGTTATTTTATTAATAAATTATTGCTATTTTTCCAAAAAGTTTATTCATTGTTCTTCTATTGTATATAAAATTCCTAAAACCTTGTGTATATAAAAGCCAATGTATAATAAGATTTGTTTACTAGTGTTAAGGAACTGAATACACATTTTGTAAAATGTGAGTAGTTTACATGTTGTACACTTCATACATTGAGGATTTTTACTAATTGTATAACAATTCAATAATTTCAGCATTTAATAAACCAAGATATACCGAAATATCAATAAAAGCAGAAAATTGGAATGTTTTTATACAATTGGTATACAATACAATAATTAAAAAATAATTGGACAAAATATAAGCTGCACGAAATTAGATATGTACTTTAATTCCTATAAACGCATTAAGTGCATGTATTAAAAATATCCTTAATGCATTATTTTTATTTTATTAAATATACATAATATATTTTCATAGTGCTAAAACTAGTAGTTTAACTAACAAAATTATTGGCCGCAGTATATTTGACTTTATTTCCTAAATTGATTTTCTATTAATTTCAAATTTTGCTTTTGTAACAGTTTTTAATCTTTGTAATATACGATATTTATTAAAGAAATAATTTGAAAAATACTGTTTAGTAACGTTGCGATTATAAACATGATAATCGTGCACGTACACATGCGTATGTTTTTATGTATCACAATTCTGTTAATCAATTTATTGTCAATGTGATATAAACTTCATTGAATGAGGATGAAAGAAAGTTCTCTCTTCCTCCACATAGGCGCTAGTCGTAATTATTAATAGCTAAAAATAGAAAATTAACTTGTCTAAAGGTAGGTATATCAATGCTTTAAACTATTGTTTTGAATGGTACAGAGTTTCTAAAGATATTAAGACGAAATACAAATACATAATACTTCATTTTAGAATCGTGAATTTTTCGCTAATTATAATAAAATCGCTAATTTTCAGACAATGTCGGCATGTTTCTCTACACTAGACATGTGTGTTTCCGCATACGGTCTTCCTAATTTCTTATCGATCTTCAGATACAATCGATCCTTCACTTTCTCTAGGAAACACATTAAGGAATGCAATATGGTTATAAATATACCTTCGCCTACGCATATCAATGAAGCTTGAACAGGTTTTTTCCAATCGAGGATTTTATAAATATAATGATAACCATTCTTGTCTACTCCTCCAGCAAAATAATATATTAGTGAAAACATGGTGTATAAAAACACTATGATTAAACACCACCAGAAGTTCCTTAACCTAAACGGAATGCTTGTAATACAAAAATCAATTATCATTAAAATACTGTTACATATGTGTAGCATAATGTTTAAAGGGTCCAAATAGTGAATCCTGGGATCGAATATGCTGCACCAATAGGTAATCGTAACTCCAAACGCGATACTAGTAGTTACGACATAAAGGAACCAATAAACTCTGTCTATCAATCCCAGCATCAACGCGGAAGGATCAAAGTCTGATACTTTTTGCAGTTTCCATCTTCTCAATACGAGAAAACCGCCAAGCAAAGCTTGACTGACACCCAATATTAAATCCCAGTTTGTCAAATAAATTGGCCACTTATCATATACTACCATAGGTTTGTAGCTACCGAATTCGAAAATCGAACACACGACTATACAAGCCCAGACCATAAAGATTGACCAACGATAAAGTAGGTACCAGGTGGCTACATGTTTCTGACATTTCGGTTCGGACAAGAGTCGTGAATGTAGTGACTGATCCTTTTTGTAGAACCACTTCCTCGCTGCTTCTTGGCACCAGAGTTTATTTACCATTGTTCGACGACCTGCAAATAAATAATATTTATCACTAATGACGTAAGATATTCATAAAAAATGGTTACGTACAATGAAAGTAAAAAAATATGGTGTATATTCGCTATGCAATTTTAAAGCCTAGAACGAATGCTACTATGCAAGATAGATATCAGAAATTACGAAACATTAAAATCGAACTGCCACAATAATTTCTGCTGTTTGTGCATGATTGTTATATTACAGTAATTAGAATCCTGTTATTTGGATTTGAAATTACAAATAATTATCGTGTTATAGTACACATGCGTGTTTGTTCATTTCCGGCAAATTTCCCGCTCAAAACTTTTGAGCGGTTCAAAATGAACAATGACAATACAAGTGATTGATATACGAATTTTCATAGAGTGATAACGTTTTTGTATAAAGGAGGATGATCGTAATGTTGTGGAAATTCAATAGCAGGTGTTGTGTTGTGACAGAAACATATAAGGCAACTGCATAGTGTTGGTTTCGAAAATCGATGATATTAAAAAATAACTTACATGATGAACATTGTAGAAGTGAAAAAAGAAATCGTTTTGGGACTACCAAACTGCTGAATAGTGTTAATACCATTTTTTATGCGAAAGCTTTTGTTAAAAGCCTGGTAAGTGAAATAATACCGTTCTCGTAAAACTGGTAAGTAACATAACCTCTACGTGTGATTAGAGAATTACCGTGGATGCAGCCATGTTGGTTCTATTCGAACAATTTTATCTTCACCGCCAAAAATAGCGTTTATTCAAATATTATTAAATAATATTATTTTTTAACTTAAATAAAATATGTCAATTGGTCTAGCAGTAACTAAATGCAAGATTAAATAAAATTACAATGTCATAACAAATATCAATCATTCCCCTGTTTAGGACGCAGGTGATCTGACAGATGCACGTAAAATCTAATTCTAAAATATTCTAATTCTAATTCAATTCTTTTTAAATTCATAATTGTTCATTCTTTATATTTAAATTAGTAATTATATAGTTTATATGTACTGTAAACATATCTATGTATTATATTTTGTATTAATTTTATCATAATTAAAAACAATTTCATACATTTATACAGTCTTTTCGTAAAAATTAGTACTGCAGCATAGATTTTAAGTTACTGCATTTGCCAGATACACCGCGACCGCTGAAGGAATTTCTACGACAGCGAACTCCACAAGGTTAAGTGCAAACAAATATTATAATTTACAAGTTTAGTTAAACAAAGTCGAATATTTGATAAGAATGTATATTCTTGCACAGGTAGTGAATCTGATTAGATAAATATTCCAATGTTTAAGTTTTGCGTTTCGTATAAATTTATATTTCGACAAACATTAAAAAAAATTATATATGTCAGTTTCTCAGGAAGTAAACATATGTGTGTATATATATACATACACATTTCTTCATATACTGTCAACATTTTAAACTAGAGAAATACAAAGCAAGACTACATAGATCAAGTGATATCTTAAACATTATATAATTTTTAATAATTGATGAAATAGTTAAATGCACTAGAGGTATAAATACATAGTATCGTTTATAGGTTATAACAGCTTGAGCGATAGAAATAAAAGAAAAAAGTACGCCATGCCGCTCATTCGAAGGATTGAAGCGATTGAGGTGAGACAGCCGTGTAAAATCTTTAATGGCATTGTCCAGACACCGGCGCAGATGGGAGCTGTTTTGAAGTAATTAACCCTGTTAACCCAAGGCTCTGAGGTTCGCACGGACAGCGCTTTAAGCTCACGCACCGCGCATATGCACGTATATATATATATATATAGATAGATACGTAAGTCGTGACAGCACGGTCAATCGGCCAATACCAATTCTCTCTTAATTTATTACAATCTTCTATTATTATCACTATAGTCACACAACTACAAGTAAAAATTTTTCCTCAAGGATCAACATCCTTAGGAATTCACACTACTTGCGAAAGAATTACATGTACAATCCAAGATTAATGAATGGAAAACCCGATAGTGGCGTGGAAAGACGAATTTTTTAATCACGTGTTGCATTGAAATTCGATTAATCGATCGATTATCTCATTCAGGCAATTGATTACGTAGCCATAGTATGGCTTTGATGATAATTGAATAAATCCGTTGATAAATTTAAATTAACACATGACACCCACATGGATCGTTTTGCCGAGGACCACAACTTTTCGTAATAATCATGGAAGAGACCTATTCCAACGGTAGAAATTTAAAAAAGGTTGTAATCAAACATAAATTTTTTTAAGTGCGCAAGGTATATCTGCTTGTGTATTAAATACATACAGAGCAAATAGATAAGGAGTACTATCTAAAATAACTTGTTACCTATTGACGAAAAACGTTTTAAATGAATTATGTTGTATTTCATGGCTTATAAAATGGATGCAATTTTATTTTCTAGTATCTTATATTTTCTGAAAAGACCATGTATCGAGATTACTACGAATTTTTTAAATGTCACGTTATATTTTTTATAACATCAATTGATCCCACTGGATATTCTTTATAAAAAAGCATTAATCTATTTATAGCGCAAAATTATTAGTTTAGCAAATAGATGTTTTTTACAGATAATGACCAGCTGGGTTGACTAATGTTCTAAAAAATATACGGTGCCATTTAAAATGTAATAGATAAAAAGATGAGATATAAAAAAATGAAATTGCATCTATCCGATGAGTCTCTGAAAATGCAACATAATTCATTTAAAATGATATTCGATAAGACTAATAATTAACTGGTTATTTTATATCGTATGCACTTCTTATTGACTCATCCTGTATGTAGTACTAGTACTTACAAATTGTATAAGTAACACATTGAAGGAACTCCTGACTATTGAGTTAAGAACAATACTGAAGCTTCTTTAATTCAAGCGAAGTCAAGTTCGATTTCTTGATATTGACATCTGACAAAATATTTCGTTATCACTACGGTACTTTATGAAACCGATCTTATCAATATTGGTAACGATCTATGGTATATATACATATATGTGATATGTATCACATTTTCAGATTAAACTTTTAAAATTCAAAATTTTCAAAGGGATCAAACTCTAAAAAAACAAATAACATATTTCGAGTAACAATAATTTTCTTTATATAGTGAAGCAAAGAGGAATTCTGTTTTAAAATGAAAGAAAAAGGAAGAATATAAACAGATCACGAACCGAGTTGTTGACCAGGCACACGAAGAGGGAGGTAGACTTTAGCTGTTGAGGGCTATGAACAACGTATTCTTCGATCAAGTCGATTCTCGACCACCATAAACACACGATCTGCCTGCACGATAGAACGCCTGACCCGTCACTGACCAGTCTCCTGTCCAGTCTGGTCAAAACCCTATAGCCATGAGTGAAATCAATCCAATCCGTACATTACCCTTTCCCTTCCTCCACCCTTTGTTAACTATGTATTTAAACCGCCCCTGGACGACCAGCTTCACTGCACACATTCACAGAACGTACGGTCTTTCGTTCAACTATCACGGTTGATAGCTTTTATTTCGAGGACATCCGTGGAATCGAATCCTTTTCACTTCATTATTTTGGCCAAATATATATAGCTCATGAATTATATAATCTCAAGTTAAATAATTAAAACTTTATATTCGAATCATCAATGACATTCGTCAAAAGGTTTGGAACGTAATAACTATATATGCTTACCAGACATTGAAGCATATGTTATCTTTCATATACTCTTGCAAGTATGTATTATTTGTAAAACACTCATTTATAACACTTTACTCAAAAAATTAAGGAAGAAGGAAGAAGCGTCTTTCAGAGCATGCTGAAGAACATGTGAATTAGTATACAAGCCATAAACCCATTTAAAGGTCGGGTTCTGTTTCGGTAACTTACAAAAACAAAAGGAACGTTGATCTTGAGTAGCCTGACGTCACACGAAAAGTTAGTAGATTTTATAGCTTTGGAATAACTGTACGCTGAGAAAAAGAACACAACTTGTCTCTGTGCTTGTCATCTCTATCCTTCAATTACAAAATATTACATTTTTCAGATACTGATCCTTCACTCTAAACAATCTGATCCACATATACCTAATCTTCCTGTCATTATAATATCAGAAGAAGAATTACATTCACACGCATCACCGAACAACTATAAACCTGCACAAGATCTTTGACTCATTTAATCCTCCAACTTTTCTTCTGTGAATGATCGAGAAACACGCATAGACAACACGTGTGAAAAATCTATAGCCGGTTGGAAAATCCATTACGTAGTAATGAAGATAACGCGAAGTCCTTACTATCGAATGAACGGCGCGACGTAAACGTAAGAAGGAAAAAGAAACCGGAAACAAAGGAAAGAACGAGGATAAACGTTCGCACCGCATAGCGTTGCGGGTGCCGGGATCCGCAGATGTTCCTTGATCCTCCCGTCGATGCAGGAAATCTTCTCCGGCACGCCATGGTCCTCTATTTCCTCGCACTCGGGAGGCATTTGAGTCCGGCCTCCTGTTCGACGTACGCCTGGCCCGTGACTGCCCGGCAACCGGCTCCGCGTGCTTCAAATCAATATCAATCGCTATGCACCAGCTGTTCCCCCCGTGGTATACGGCACTGTGTTCCTTGCGACCACCTTTTCGACACGTTCTGATAATAATTGCCGGTGAGTTTCCTCCTTTTTATGAACGACTTACTATGTATTTACAGTGAACGTACCTTTGCCTAGTGCTCCCCGGATCCTTTCTCATAAAAACACATTGATGTTGACGGAATGGAATTTTTTTTAGTAATGAATTTTTTAGAATAACTATTTTAATATTTCCTAATTAAACATTTAAGCGAAGTTTGCTAAAAAAGATTAAAAAATATGTGCTTAAAAATATCACAACTGTAAATCCATTTTCATATCTAAAATATATTTTATGTGCATATTAATGTGATATATGAATATTTAAGTATGATATTAAGTAAAAATGAATATCTATGAATATATGATATATGAGTGAGATATATTAAAATCGATAAAAAGATAGAAGATCGAATGAAAAAATAAAAAATTCATCAAAGATTTAAATAGTAAGAATCAATGGATAATCAGTTCGTAGAAAAATTAACTGTGCAAGCTTTCCGGCAAATATCGATCGATTAAACAAATAGTTAATACGCTAATTGCTCGTTAGCCAGCTTATGTTGCTTTTAAATACTCATATTATTGTTATTTTAGTGAAAATGGCATTGTATTATGTAAGGGTTACCGAAGTGTCAATCAGCTCTATTGCGAAGCCCTATGTGAAAATCAGTTAATAAAAGATGATAACTTTATTAACGCTAAAGAAGGAGATATTACTTTAATTGTACAATAATCATCTAAAACACGCCACGCTTTGGAACTTTATTAATTTTGTTCGAGCACATGGTCTTCTATACGTCTATAAGTACTTACATGGTTGCTCTGAACCGAACGCCATTGACTCATAATGTCACGCGTTTGCCTCATTCATTATAAGGAAGATTTCTCTAATTCTTTGAATGGGTTACGTCTTCCTTGTTAGTAGATATGCTTTCTCACTCTTTACAAGAATTATGAAAGTATAATGTTTTATTGCGTTCGCTATAAAGATAACTTTCTATGCTTAAAACTTTTCAACACAGGTAAATATATTAGTTTATCTCCCCTGCAAGAAAAAAGGGCCGCGTGGTCAAGGTTTTACGCAAACGCAATCGTGTGGTTCGCATCGTCGTTTTGGATGTTTACGAGGGATACCGAATTAGGGCTGCGGTGGGTTCCCCGAGGTCGAATCGGTTTGTTGATTTCAACGTAGATCGTGAACCGAACAGTATGCAGTATTTCGAAGAATTGATCGATGATACGGCTCACTTTACAAATCGCTCTGTACAAACTTTATATATACAAGTCATCTATCTTATCATTTCATTATACGTATAACTCGGAGACTTTAAATAAAAAGAATTTGGAACTGAGGATATTCAAGGTAAAGAGTTAATATAAAAGAATGTAAAGTGGTAAAGTAAACGAGCGAGTGAAAGTTTTCCTAAAGTTCTTATTTAAACCGTACAGGATGGTCTACTAGGAAAAGAAGGTTGACCAAGCTGTGAGGTGATTGGTCGGCTGGAATCACCAGACTTTCGAGCACATACACAATATTCTACCGCACAACCACCGTTCAGTGGTTGCGTGTGATAAGGTATTGAATAGTCTCAGCAAGCAGCAACGATGCAGCAATTTTGCTGATTGCAAACACGTACGCGGTAGGTAGTCTTTTGAAACTTGTTAAGCGTATGACGTGGTCTTGATTCTACCTTAAATGATTGCACGCCACCGACCGGGCGTTCATTAGTGGATCGGCTACTAGATGATGATGGAGCAGTCAAGTGTGCGTGTTTTCGGCGTTATGCAACTATGCAATAGTGCGTTAAAGCATGGTCAAATTACGGTAGATGCTTCGACGCTCCACGTCTCTTATTTATGCTGTTGTATGTGAATTTCGCTCTTCCCAGTTAAAAAATCTGATGAATTTGAGAAAATGAAAACGACACTCGGAATCTCTACAAGAATGTAACTCCTATACGCCTATGCATTTTTTTTTATGGTTACAGAGATCTCCGGTTACCCGTGTATGCGTACGTAAGCGGTTTACGCGTATCATTAGTTACCGGTAGTAAGACGTTTTATTCGATTAATACCGTGTTTGAGGATTCGTAGGCGCTTCTTCAAACATAAATACTTTCTTTTAATTGTATTAGTAGAATCTAATATGCTTGTAATTTATTTAAAAGTAAAATTAATTTACCGTTTACTTTATAGTTTTATTATATTCAGTATTACACTATATATACGAGTATACAGAATGTTCCAATAAAACGTAAGTTGTCTGAAACTTTGAATGGAACACCCTGTATATAAAATCCTAAATAAAAGCAATTGATAAAATTATCAAATTTTCAGGATTTAATGGGTTGTGCTATTTCGAACACATAACCGATAAAAAGGATTTCCTATGGCTGATTAATACTCACGCACATGTAGAACAAGTATTTGGAAGCGTAGTCATGATCCTAACCGAGAGCTACAATTTTATAAATATACGGGACCACGCGAAGGAAACAACGTGGTGGAAGACCGAGTTTTGTGATTCGTTGGTTTACGAGACGACGCACCGTTCATGTACCAAAAATAAGCGAGACATCTTGCCTTTGCCGGTCTCTCGAGATTCAGAAGACTTGAAGATACTAAGATAGAGGCAAACGTGCAGCCGCTGATTCAGATTCACAAGGTATAGAAAACAAAACGGAATGATGGGTTTGCGATACCTCTTCTGCGGTTAAATCGTGGTGTAACGTGAATCTCCATCTCTCGAACAATGCGACAGAGATTCAATATCCGTTGGATCATTCTCACCATTTGCTTCCTACTATGCACCGGCTGCTTGGCTAAAGACGGGTACATGTAAGTAATGTTAATATTTATTATTCTTTCTAGATCAGGAGCGGCATTATTTTGAACAAAAAATATACATATAAATAGTAAAATGATTAATGGATCACGTTAACTGTTTCTGATTTTTTTGGAATGGTGTATACCGTATATCGTATATCGAAACTGACAGGGATTAGACATTGATTTTACCTGTATTATTTTTTAGTTTGACAGATCGTCATTAATTTACGTTATTTCCATTAAATATCAAAATATAAATATAAATTTAAAATCAATATCATTTTATGGTAATTCAAGGAGAAATACTTTCGCCGTTCTTTAAATATCGTTAACCAATAATTGTTATTCTAAAATGTGTACAGATTTGATGACAATAGATGTTCTATAATCTGTTTAATTATTCATTTAATGGAACAGAAATTGAGGAGTACATTCATTATTTTATCGCTTTAGAGTCACGCGATGGGCAGAGACCTTGGGCGACGAATTATGGGAACTTGCAGAAAAGGTGGCGCGACCCGAAGAGTTATTAAGCGTAAGTTTGATCTTCATTCGTGCATGCATCTATGTCCATACATAAGTTACACGCGATCGCGTGTTTCTCTCTTTCTCTGTCTGTCCATCAG
Organism: Bombus bifarius; assembly: GCF_011952205.1. Lineage (NCBI taxonomy): Eukaryota > Metazoa > Arthropoda > Insecta > Hymenoptera > Apidae > Bombus > Bombus bifarius. Next base: position 5,458,907 of record NW_022884356.1, read on the forward strand.
TATCGGTTGATTCGTGTAACTATTTTCGTCGCGCCCCCGTACATGATTATCGCCACTTAACAGAGGTAGAGGACTTAACGGATAGAGAAGAAGAAAATAGTAAAAGAAAAAGACCGACACAAAGCACAAGGGAAACAAAGTTATTACTAATGTAAAAAATAAACAACGCAGAAAAGAAGAAAATTGGTCACACGAGATAGACGAAAGAAAAGAAAATATTTGATGAAAAAGAAGGCTCTAGTATAATATCAGGACTGCAAAATATTCGGCTAGAATTATACTTTTTAGAGATTTTTCTGTGGCTTATTCTGTATGCATTTGAACCATGAGTATTGAAACAGATTTTGATTATTTAGATTTGGACCATCTAGGCTGTGATCATATAGAGAGCGGTAAGCACAAAATTGGAGTATTTGGAGTATTAGTATTGGCTGTGCCACCGCTTGTATTACCGCTTACCGCTCTGTATGATCATCGCCTTGCGCGAATTTCTAAATGTTGGTAAAACCGAATTTTCAAAATCATTCATCTCCATGAATGGCAACTGTCATCTTCGGGTTTGGCAACCTAAATACTGCCGAAAAGTCACATTCAGATAAAAAATTTTGCAGTCCGGATACTATACTTTATCTAAGAAGAGAAAGTGGAAAAATACATAAATGCATTACTCGTCTGTGATAAGTAGTAACGAAGATACAATGTATCGACCTACGATAAACTAAATCGCCAAACTCTTGCACTGGTTACTTGGTCGTTAATAACTTAGTTGGTAATTTTGGTTTATAGAGAAATAATTCGTTGATGGGACAATAAATTACCCGTTATCTATATATAGCTTAGATGGCCCCGAAAAAGTAACTGAAATTATATTATGCAAATTGAAAGTACTTGTGATCTGCGTAGGGAAAGTGTTCTGCGCTTTGAACCGCGATCTCCGTGCATAGATGCCGCCTGCGATACGTTTTGAACAATGATTATGATTGTATCTGCTGAAGCCCATTTGTTAAACAACGTAAAATACTAATGTACGAGTTGAGGATGGGAAAACATAACTCTATAAAAGCTGCTAAAAGTTAATATCTCACTAAACAAGACGTCTTTTAAAGAAAACAAAAATTTTACATTTATGATTAATATTTTTTCATTAAGAAATTTAGACGGTCTTTGCAACAAATGTTTTGTTATGAAAACGAATATAATTTTATTTTTATTTTGTACTGAATTAAATTTCAGGCGTTATGATAATTCACGATAATGCTGTGACATTGCATTCTCGCCAGATGGTTCATGGTTGTTATTATTAATTAAACTAAGCCAGGATTTGTAATATAATAGGCTATTACTTGTATCAATTATCCAAAGTGGATCGCAGGAGGTTTTAGAATTTTAGAATAGAAAAGAACCTGGTTTACACTGTTTATCGATCATTCTTGTCCTTTTATCAAAAACGAAGCATAACCATGCGAAAAATGCAGCCATTACTATAAATGAGTCGGGTAAAAGTTTGAATGACCATGAAGCAGTTGGCATTCATAGAGCTTTGTGCTCTAATGTTTTTGTAAATCGTCCGTAACATTTATAATTTGAAGGTCAAAATTGAACATATATGTAGTATGAAAATTCAGTTTTATAATTAAAGATTTCCAATTTTCAATTGCACCATTTGTACATAGCACTTCGCAATTACAAAGAGTAAATCGATACATACATACATTACCATAGCGATGTATTATAAAAATATTATTATTTAACTGTAAAGTTTCTCCCTCTTTTTTCCTAAAAACTTTGTTTCGATGCGAAGGAATGAAGGACCAGGTTCATTACGTATTGTTCAAAAGAACAATACGATGAGACACGGGCGCGTACGAGTAAAAAAAGGCCGCGGTTTCGGCGCAAGAAATTAATAGTAGCATGGCGTGACGAGAGGGAAAAAGCGGTAGAATCCAGGTCGAAGAGGAGGCAAGGTATAACCGTAGTCCCGAATGAATTGCAGAAATACAAAGCGATGAACACGCGAGTGGAAAATAAGTCCGGGGAGGAGTTGGTGAACATAATCAGCGAGAACGTCGGTAGGATGCTCCGAAGGAAGATGGACGCGGTGACCTGCATCCGGATGGCGGCTGAGGAACACGCAGAAAACTGGGAGAACGATGAGGAGGAGGGAAATTTCACTTACGTGTCCGGAAAATATAGTCCAGTGAACAAGGAGTTACCAAAGATTCCATCGAATATGGAAAAAAACATCGATGCTTACAGGTTCATAGGAAATTGCTTTTATCCAATTTAGATTTCTTCTTTCTATAACTAAAGATAGCATATATCTATCTACCTTCACTTTTCACTTATACATATACTGTATATCTGAATTCAAATTCTCATTCTCAATTATTCGATGAAATATAGTTATTTAAAAATTATTAGTCAAGCTGTAAATGATTAAAGACGAATCAGCAAGTCGATTTTTCTGTGAAAGTATATCTATATCGTTTGATGATTACTGTTTATTTGAGATGAAAAATATTGTTCATGAAACGAATATAGTTATACTACGTAGTGGTGTATATGTAATAATATATAATTCGTGCGTAATATCGAAGCATTCTGAGTAGTGGTACAGAATGGAATTAGGCTGAGAAGCTTGAAACGTCTTCGGCATCGATCGTAGGTGAATGTTCGAACCACGAATTGGGTCTAGCATTCTGTCTTGGTCTGAATAGTTTGACGGTCGAAGAAATTGATAGCATTTGTTCGAAACATGAAAATCAAATGAGATGAAAATCGAACATGTTTTAAGTTACAAAATACATTCGATACATTCATGATCCTCTCATTTCTCTATAAGCAACAAAAATAATTGATTCCGTATTACAAAACATAAATGTGATTGTTAAAAATATTTACAGAAAAATGCTGCTAACGCCTGACTCACACTTTTACAATATACCAGTAAATACAAGCTTTTCGTCAGTGCATATACCTACAAACGTGTACGACATGTCACCAGCGGTGATCGAGGATATAAAGAAAACCGAGATCCTCGACAATATCTTCCAACAAAACTACGAGTCAGATCCGGCTTTGTCTTGGCAATATTTCGGCTCTGTCACGGGAATGTTGAGACAATATCCTGCCATGCAGTGGAAGATGGATCCTACGCAGGACGGCGAAGGGGGACAGGAAGAAGATGAAGAAAAGCCTGACATTTATGATTGCAGAGTACGTAGCTGGTTCATTGAGGCAGCGACTTGTAGCAAGGACATGGTAATACTGATGGATACCAGCGGCAGCATGACGGGCATGGGAAAGACTATTGGTGAATGAAATATTAGTATTTCAACCTTTTAATTGTAGGGTGGAGTTAATTTAACTTAAATGAGAAATAATTTCCATGAGAATATTCTTTGTAGTCGTAAGGTATGATAGAACTACGTTAACTTTGATTCAGTTTTAACATTTTTTAAGAAACTGTTTAGTTTCCCTTCAATTTATGACTCTACGTATTTCTACGTACTCGTATATGTACTTTATGCGTTAATAAAATTTGGAACTTATAACGGTCTGACGCGACCACGGAAAATGTGTTAGAATCAAAATTAGAACGCATTTGTGGTTGCTCCGTGTAAACTATGTAATGCATGTTTGGAATGCACCGCGAATCTGAGGTTACACGTGCAGTATTTAGTGAGGATAGAGTATATTGACGCAATCGTATCGCATAAATCTTCGCAAGGATTAAGTAATCTTTTCATTCTTGGTATAATATAGTCACATAAAAACAATTATCTTAATGATGTGAAAACTAATATTAGTCTAATTTCCTTTCCTTCCTAGGTGAAATATTCAAGATACTTATCTCCATTCTTTCGTAAATATTTTTTCAGCAAGGACAACAGTGAACGCAATATTGGATACTCTTTCAAATAATGATTTCGTGACTGTATTGAGCTATACAAACGTGACATACGATGTGGTGCCCTGCTTCAAAGACATGCTAATCCAGGCTACTCCAGAAAATGTGTACACTTTCAAGAATGCTATAGCAAATGTTAAAACAGAAGGACTCGCTAATCTAACAGAAGCATTCACTAGAGCTTTCAACCTACTAAGCACATACAGAGAAACACGCGGGTGTGGTGCAGACACATCGTGCAATCAGTTAATTATGCTTGTCACGGATGGTGTTCCTGGAAATCTGACAGAAGTAAACCAATATCTCCTTATAAAAAATTACGTTATTTATCTAAGCTGCTAATTATCTCCTTGTCTTTTTCTTTTAAAACTGTAGATCTTTTCTGGATCACATTTAGTAAGAAAAAAGCGATTTTATCTGACGAGATAATTACGCCTAAACAGATGATTAAGACTTAATAATAATGTAAACAATTTTCTAGGGGATCTACATGTACATATATACATATATATACTCCAACCATTTTTCTATACATCTATCTGAATGCTATTATTCATAACGTAGAGAAAGTCTCTCTAATTAATTGTTCTATCATAGAAATACGGAGCTCGTTTCTGTCTACAGACCATTTAACCTCCCATTTGTGCTTATTGTAATTCGCCCTGGCTGAGCTACGTTTCCACAAGAATTATACTATCGAGCGTAAGAACATGCTACGTTGTCGCGAAACCGCACTAAATTTAAGTAGGTCCGGTGAGCGCGATTTCCATTGGAGAAAAAGGTCGCGTTTTTAGCTCTATCCTCGACGAGTAGCTCTTCAGTTTTATGAGATCCCACTCGAATCGACGAGAATCATAGCGATCTCTGTCTTCCTATCTCTACCTCTCTTTCCTTTCCGCTCCTTTCATCTTTCTCCGGTCTTCTTCTCTTTCCTTCATCTTTTCTCCTTCTTACCATCATTTCCTCGTACTCCTTCCCTCTTTTCACGCTACTCTGTCGGTCTCTCACATTTTTCTCTCCTTCTAACTCAGTATCTACGTATATACCGATGCTCTTCACGCGACAGTGGTCGCATTTCCTTATCACTCCTTCAAGTGCTTAGAAAACGCATCATCAACGATAACGCCGCGGCACAGTTGCACCACGATTACGCGAAACTTTATGGCTGTGAATATGCTGCTCCGAACGACCTTCTTATACTCTATTTCTTTTCACTATCTATTCGAACTAACTTTATTTTTGTTATTTTTATCAAGCAACATTCGAAAGGATATGATCTATATGAATTTTATTTAGGTATTCAGAACATGGAACTGGCGAGATAATGATACACACATTCCTGTACGAGTATTCACATATCTTTTGGGAAAAGAAGTTACCAAAGTTCGAGAAATTCAATGGATGGCTTGTCTAAATCGCGGCTACTATACGCATGTTCACACACTAGAAGAAGTTCGGGAACAAGTGCTGAAATACATTCCCGTGGTCGCACGACCCATGGTTCTTCAGGATGTGGTGCATCCTGTCGTTTGGACCCATGCTTATGCGGACATTACGGTGAGATAATCACCTTATACAGATAACTAATAATTGTATAATGTATAATCAAGTTATAATTTTTAATCTTTGTCGTGTAAACAATTGATCTATAATTAATTCATAATCAAAATTACCCGACTATTAGATCATTTTAGGTGTTTGAAGAAAGTAAAACGTTTGACTATGTTAACAATCTGTACACATCGAAAAGCATCTATGGCTCTGTTTCCTCTTTGACCGTTTCACTTTGTACATAGTGTCCCCAATTCTGTAAATTTTCTGATTCACCTTCCGCTAGAATCCAGCACTCGCCACTTGGCTGTGGCTGGTGATGCAGCACAAGGAGCAACAATCACGGCTTCAGAAACTTCTGAAAGGAAAACGTCTGGGCGTTCGAATAAATGAGGACGATACCTACATACAGAAGGTTCAGAGCAAGCAACAATCATCCCTGTAGCTTTAAAGCTGCCTTATCGTGCTCGATGCGCTCTTTCCCTTGGCATTTAGTTGAATGTAGAAATAGTAGTACACCCAGCAGATAAATTTAGGCGAACCCTGCATATAATTATCATTAGCCAGGCACTTTTATTTTAATTTCCATTCGCGTTTAATCTTGCTCTTCTGTATCCCGAAAATTAATCCCATTGTAAAATGCGATTTTTTATTGACCTATTATTAAAGCGTTTTGAATGGAAATAAAGTTTAGTATTTTCTTTGCATGCGATACTTTTCTTAGGAAATGTAAGTCGTAAAACATTAGTTAATGGCAAACAAGACTGCACAGCATCTATAAAATGTTTAATAGTTCTTTAGATTTTATAGCACAACCTCAAATGTCATTATTTTTATTTTTATATATATAAGTGTGATTTTTTTACACTGATTGCATCATAGAATAACACGAAATAGAATTTAGTATACACGTAGAGGGGAAAACAAATTAAATCTATACCTATGAATTTACAAACTTACAAATAATTAAATTGTACATCTAACAGCTCCACAAGAGTGAGGACGTTCGACAGGATGCATCTCTATTGAACACGACAGCTTGGCAGGAGTACAGGCTCCTTACATCCGTCAGCACGCCAGTGTTCGACCGTAAAGGGAATCGCAACAATCGGACAAGAATAGCGAATTTACTAGGTGTAGCCGGCACGGATGTACCAATTGACGACATTCGAAAGCTTACATTGCCATACAAGCTGGGCGTGAATGGATATGCTTTCATCGTGTCCAACAACGGATATGTGATACTGCACCCAGATTTGAGACCCGTTTACAAAGGCACATTAAAGCGCAATTACAACAGCATAGATCTCACGGAAGTGGAGATCTTGGACGATGGTCGTGGCCCAAGGTAGTTTCCCTTATTTTTTGGATTTACATTTACAAAGATATAGTACGTCTGAAACATATATAATATGTTTGTTTGTATAGCGTAAAATTTAATAAAGATCTAAATTTTACACTCATTCTTTCCTAAAGAATAAAAAAGTAAAGGATATAATAATCTATTCTAAAAGCTTGGTCATGATAAATCTCCGAAGTATAGCTGTTCCTGAAAGAGGAAGATATTGCTTTCGTGCAACGCGGCAGACCTTAGAGGTTTAAGAAGAGTTTTTATTAAAAACGGGTACAGGAACCCCGGGCCAGAGGTGCTGGAACTACGAGCCGCGTTGGTGGACCACAAAAAAGGCAGCTTAAAAGGAGTACCCGTGAAATTGCATTACGACGACAACCGTCGTGTGTCTCTCGAAAGACGCGACTACTTCTACGCGCCTCTTCCTGGAACGCCCTTTGGCCTTGCGGTCGCTATACCCAACTATGGCACAACTTGGATCAAGGTAATCCTTTCAGGATATCGTGTGTATACACGCATTGCTAGAAGTTTACGGAATGCCGGAGTATCTCGGCTAGTTCCGGTGAACCCGATGCCACAAACTCGGACTCGCGTTCTCGAGATTGTGGAGCAGCAGAAACTTTGAAACCTAGAGCAAGCTTAGATGGTAAACAGCAACCATCTGGGGAAACCTCTTAATGGTCGATCGAGCGCGGAAAATTCCTTGCAATTAATGTAACTTTGAGGTGAAGCTCGAAACTCATGGTTTAACAATCAATGGTTATATATTTTTCGTCGTTTTTAAAAATGTTTAAAAATACATTCGATTTAAAAAAGATAATAGTTTACTTCGTTAAATAATAGCTTTTTCTTTTTCAACGTATTACTGGTTATCCTTAATTCATCCTAAATCATCATTTTCATAAAAAAAATTTCGTACATTAAAAATTTTATCACACATTGTTCAAGGTTGGAGACGAAATCCGGAGGAACCAGAACTTGAAGGTGAATATCTCCGACTTCTTTATGGGCAACAACTGGCGAGTACACCCCGGTTGGGTGTACTGTCGCTTTCACTATTTAGAGGGTCACGAATTCAACAGTCCCGAACAAGAGTTGAGACACTTCCTGGACCTGTTAAATAAGCCTGGCTGGCGTTGGTCTGAACAGTACGAAAATGAAACTGACCATGTTCCTAACTGTGGTAGACGGACTTTGTCACAGGATGATTATTATTGTAACAAGGAACTGATGCAGCTGTTAGTTTTCGATGCAAAAGCAACGAATGCCAGCTTCAATAGCGATTTTGTATTGGATGATCCCCGAGCGCGACAGTTAGCAGAAGATTATGGAATTTTTTTAAGATTCGTCGCCACTCAGAGTGGTTTAACTAGGTGGCATCATTTAGATACAAACAACTTACCCGAAGACGATGATGGCATCGTTTTTGGTGATCTTCACAGGAGAGCTGTAAACGAACCTTGGTATAAAGGTGCCATTTTCCAAAATATTTTAGATCCTAACAGCATATCTCTGTCAGGTGATTGGAAAAGATCATTTCTTAATAAAATTGCTTATCTACTTTCTTAACGTTTAAATATCTATTTATCTTTTAAATTGTTTCAGTTCCTTGGGAAGCAGGAGTAAATGCTACAGTAACAGCTTCGATTGGAATATTCCCTAAAGACGACCGCAAAACTGCACCAGCAGCAGTAATCGGTTTTCAAATGCCAATGAAGGATCTTTATAAGAAATTTATTAACCTAACTTCCGGCCAAACAAACTCAACCTTGATAAACTGCCGCAATTTATGGATAGATTGTTACTTGCTCGATCAGAATGGCTTCATCGTGATATCAGAAGCGCACAACGATACCGGTCAGTTCATGGGGACACAGGAGGGTGCAGTGATGAATTCCATGGTCGGCCAGGGTCTCTATGATCCTGTCGATATTTACGATTATCAAGCCTGGTGTGAGGAAGTTGTAAGTACTTGAACTTATAGTGTATTCTAGTAATCAAAACAATCATACCTTTTCTTCATTTCTGCTTTTATAAATTGTCATGTAACGATTAATTTCCATATGTAACGACAAGATTTTTCTGTAGTAAGACCTGGACAAATCTTATTTCCTTTCCATTTTCACCTTTTTCTCCTACCCTACTATACCCAGTATTCACAATCGTATAACGTATAAACTTCAAGTTTTCAAGTTCCATCACCGAGCGAGAGTTTGTTAAAAGCTCTGTATTTCGAGAAGCGTGCGAGTGTAAGGTAAAGTTTCGAAAAGAAGCCCAAGAAACAAGTAAAACAAATAATCGAAAAGTTCCTGGAAACTGTACGATTCCGTTCGCTCTTTGGCGACATATTTCTAATTCGTGCCAAGTTCCACCGAAGAAAAAGTTCTCTCGCCGGGCGAAAGATAGCCGTAACTTGTTGTGGAACGTTTCACAAACAAAATGAGAAACTCGGCCGAGACAAAAACAATCTCACGGGAACAAAACCGTATCCACAGCGCATCAGCGGTGCGGCCACCTCTCTGACGGACCCGCTGATGTACATCTGGAAACTGTTGCTCTGGTTTCTGTTACGTGTGACGTGGTTCACGACCCAGTTCGTGAACTTGCCAGTCGGTTACGCCAAAGTCCATTTCGATGAAGACGCCCCGGACCCGCCGCCCCCGCCTCGCCCTTGTCTCTATCATTATCCTTGCGACCAGAAAAGGGTACTTTATATGATGAACAACACGATCGCTGGCCAGGGCATCACGAACCATTCGGATTATTGCTCAAGGCCGTTCTATGCTCGTAGGGTCAGTGTCTTTCATTTTACCCTCGAGTGGAGTATACTTCACCCATAAATTAATTTAAAACATGAAAAAATAAAACACGAATTATATGATTCGCAGGTCCCGCATACAAATTTATTATTGGTGGTCGTCGATGCTATGTATCCAACCTGTTACAAGAGATTAGAGGTAACACCGGTGACAATTTCTCCGCTTGAATACACGAACGGCTCGGAAAGCGCGCCTTGCCATAAAATTCCACTAAACGACCTTAAAAGGAGGCGTCTTGAGGGCTGCTTCACGGAGCACCCCTTGGAGTATGAGATCGAGGACTGCGGAGGGGCATCACAACTGACTGTATCTTTGCTATTATTTTCTACCGTTGTAGCTAGAATCTTATATACATTTATATAATTGTTTAAAACAAGAAGGTTATGGATTCGTTTAACGATATTGATTGCCTTGAGTAGGATGCGAATTACAGTATATAAATGATATGATAATAATAACGTTGATATTTATTGTGTCGAACCTTATAACTTCTTGCAAAAAAATAAAATTAAAAATTGAAACACGATTAAGATGAATTAATCTTATTAAAAAAAAACGTAAGATTGATGATTACTGTAACTTCGATAGCTATTCAGATTAGAAATATTCAGCTTGATGTTTTGTAAAGCAGACTATGTTCTTTTTTTTTGTGGACCAAAGACATCGAAGAACGAATCGATCGTAGCGAAGAAAAGAGAACATAAAGCCTGACGAAATATCTCCCTATCCATGCAAGATACGATTTTCTGTTGGCGTCGGAATGTCTGTTGATAGGGTGAAAGGAGCTTGCCCCAGAAAATGTTTTGTTCCCTCCTCCGCTCGGATATTCAGATCATAACTCCTTCGCCAGCTTAATTGTAACTTTTTATTCCATTTTCTTGTATCGAATAAAATTATACTCGTTAAAAATGGCTAATCAAAATTAATCAGTTTCTTTTTCAATCTTTTCCAATCAGTTTTTTTTCTATGTAGAAAAATTAATTATTCAACAATGCCTGTTTTAGAAAATCTTCCATTAACGCCAACTCATTGGATTCCTCATCTCCTCTTTCCTATCGCTAAACAAGATTAAAAATTCAAGGATGACGATTTCTTAAATCTCGATGATAACCATAACAGGTATTTTCTCAAATCAAACAATAGATTCGCTAATCCTTTCATTCTTAAACTAATCAATCGTTCTATTTTATCAATTATCCGTCATTCCTCATATTCCAAGAAATCTACGAAAATCTGTCAAATCAACGAAGAACTCGAACGTTCTCCCTGATTCTATAAATTTGCGAAAACATCAGCCACTTACAATAACTACGAGAATCGCCGCTACGAAAATCTTTGGGAAAACAAGGGCGGCCGAGCTCGAAGGTGACTTTTCCGAGAGACAAACATTATTATCAATTTCGTAAGGATGCTTATACGAACGGCGACGCGGCGTCGAGACTCGCCGGCCGTTCCGACGCCTCTCTGCTCGTCATCGCGCGCAAGCTCCACGTCTCGCCGAACGATCGATAAACCATACTGGCGAGTACCGTGGTGTCCGGAGTGGAACGGTGCGCGCACTGCATGGCGACGACGTCGACGACGACGACGAGCACGACGACAACGACTACGGTCGGACCGGAGTATCCTTAATGTCAGACGCGAGTCTTCTCTCGGCCTCAGTTTTGTTTACCGTGTCCTCGCGTAAACACCGGAGCGCCGAAGAAGACGAGAGTTATGAGGCTCCGTTTCCTGCCTGCTATCGTCATCCTGATCCTGATCGAGGCACATGGTGACAACATATCGTCCGACAAGTAAGTTCGAAACGACCATTCATCCAGTAACTCGTACATGAGAAATTTTCCATTTTTTCCTTTTCCACGTTCGAATTTTATGTAGTTGATAGAACGGTTGGAATTGTCAGGAGTTTATTACGATTAGTCCACATGCGCAACCCTTGATATAATGAAAACGTGGATGTTGATACACGTTCCTCGTTGGTATGTTTGTATAGGTCGTCCCTTTGTAGTTTTAGCGAAGGTCGCTTGGAATAATTGGAGATTTTACAAGAGACGTAGAATGTTGAAAATGAGGAACGGTAGAGTTTATGGATTTCGTGTAACACGTTTATATTCTTTGTATTATCGGCATTTTGGAACATTTGATGACATTTGAGCATTGACAATTGATACTTAGATAGATAATTGTATAATTATTTACAAATTATATGGCTACCTTTAGATTTGACTTATTATTTCGTGCAGTTCTAAGAAATTTCTTGCAGTTTAATCTGTCTCCAATTGGTAAACCGTAATATTTTAAATACATCCACTGCTTACATAACGTTAAAATAATATAACATAACATTATGTTAGACTAGTAGTACACACTAGTAGTGCGATCATTTGAAATTTATTCTCTGTACAGAGTGGGAACATGGGCAAAACAGTTAGGTTTCGAGTTGTCGCAGTTGGGCAAGTTTGTGACCAACGTGGACAAGTTCACCGAGAGCTACAAACAGGCAGCGGTGAAGCCACGTGATGGCACTGCTTTAGTCCACGAGATCGCTAAAGACATCAAAGCCATGATGGAATCGAAGATATCAGCTATTAAGGTACATAGTCTGATCTAACCAGCCTAGAAATAAATCCTAACGCTACAAATTTATTTATAAAAAGCCTTTCATAATATAGATTATAACATCTGCGACAATTGGTCAGCTTTTAGGTAAAAATCATGCAATTCGTAAATGTCGTATTTATATTGTTACCATAGAGAATCATGGATGTCGCGGAAACATCAGCCTTGTCCGCTCCAGATGCCGATCCTCCGGAGTCCTTCTTATATATCAACGCAAAGAACAACACGATCGATCTGAAACACAGTGCTCACTTCGGCGGTCAAGTCAATTTGACCATGTCGGCAGTTCACGTTCCGACGAATGTCTATGATCGAGCCTCTAACGTAATTAGAGCGATCAAATGGTCCGAGGAGTTGGATAAAACCTTCATCAACAACTACGAACAAGATCCTTCATTGTCTTGGCAATATTTTGGTAGCGCGACTGGTTTCATGAGACAGTATCCAGCGATGAACTGGTTGATGGAGCCTGTGGATTTGTTCGACTGCAGAACCAGAAGTTGGTACATCGAGGCAGCTACCAGTCCAAAAGACATTCTTATTCTTATAGATACTTCCGGTAGTATGACAGGGATCCGCAGAGAAATTGCTAGACACGTAGTGAATAATATTCTGGACACTCTTGGAAACAATGATTTTGTTAACATCATAACGTTCTCCAATGTTACGAAAGAGGTAATTGACACAGAAATGATCCTATATTAAGAACGAACAGCTAGATTTTATAACAAGACAAATATGAGTTAGTTATCCATCATATTTATGATAACCAGTTATGGAATCAGTGAAAAATGGGATTCCAGGTGGTGCCATGTTTCAACGACACCTTAGTACAAGCTAATTTAGCGAACGTGAGGGAATTAAAGAGAGCTATCATGAATCTAGACACGGAGAAGATTGCGAATTTCTCCCTGGCCTTGACCACCGCATTCGAGCTCCTCGGAACCTACCGAACCGAGAGGGAAGGAGCCAGGTGCAACCAAGCGATTATGCTGATAACAGACGGCGTTCCTTATAACTACAAGGAGATCTTCGAGACATACAACTGGGAAGATAATTCCAACGAACCCTTTAAAGCTGATATGCCTGTCAGAATGTTCACTTATCTGATTGGCAGAGAAGTGGCAGACGTAAAGGAGGTGCAGTGGATGGCCTGTGCTAACAGAGGTTACTTCGTGCATCTCTGCACCTTGGCTGAAGTGAGGGAAGAGGTATATTTAATTATTTTATACTTTAAGTTGATCGGTATTTATATTTCAGTTTAGTTTATATATCAATTGGGTGAATTAATTAACGAATTGTCGTCTTTAGGTCCTTAAATATGTTCCTGTAATGGCAAGACCATTGGTTCTCGGTCGTACGGATCATCCAACGATCTGGACTCCAGTCTACGCCGACGTGACAGATCCAAAGATGACCGATTGGTTGTGGGAGCAAAGAGAAAGCGAAGAACAGAAAGAGAGATTCCTCATGCTTCACAGCAGGAGAAGATTCTTCAATGCCGAGGAACGAGATCGCAGATTCGTGAAAAAGCAGAAGAAATCGCACGACCAGAGCGGCGATCTTCAGGAATACAGGCTAATGACTTCGGTTAGCATGCCGGTGTTCGACCGACGAGAGAACGCGGTAAGATCTTCCTTCCTTATACGATTCAATTAAAGCAACTAATTCTCTAGAAACGTGCTAGGACACGTCGTAACTGTTACGTTAGATTCTCTGCATATATTCTTACAAAAAATTATATTCTGTCTCGGATGGTGAAGATTGATATGAAAAATTTCGAAATTCAAGTATACCCGATGCAATTACATATATGCAATTACATGCAACGTCACATGATGCAATATCCATGGTGCATAAATAAAAGATTCAGCTTTAGGTATCATTAAAAATATCCTGGAACCTGTGTTATTACATATCGAGAATAGATTAACGTCCCTGTCGCTGTATGCAGATTATCATTAACCCCGTTCTATTAATAATTATTTACGGTGAGATACACCTATTATACCTATGTATACATTGATTTGTAAGAATTCGAACATCAATCAATTAGTCGATCACGCCACGATCAAATGGGCGATTCTCAGGTTTTCTTTGTGATTATGTATATTATTGAATGAAATGAAATTAACGATGGTGGTATTATCGAGACACTCGAGCAAGCAGGCATTCACAATCATCGCTCTCCCCATGATAACCCCTTTTCACTCCACTGCCTTCGTTCGATCGATCAGACGATATCAACACGTGTCGTATTACCCTCTTTATTCGTTGACGGATAAACGTTTAATCGCGCAAATCACCTCCGCAATGAGTGCATTTTTTCCTTTGGTTTTAAGTTCCTGTTTGTCCACAGAACATCACAAGGCAGGTGCTGGTGAACGAAGCATACTGGGTGACAGAGACAAGAGAGGTTGGCAGCTAAACAAAAAACACAAGCAACGTTGTTTCAATGCATAGAACCCTGTACCCATCCTTTCACCTTATTGTATTCAAGTACGCGACTTGGTCCTTTCTGGTCTCCACGTTTACCAATGGAAAATTTATCTGCCTGATCTAGAGCTCTTCTTAATAGCAATGGACAATTATTTTATTTTGTAATGTCGACGACGAAACCTATATTTTACTGTAAGATAATGTAAATTAAGGAAATAGCAATTTTTTTAAACGAGACGTGGATATCCAGGGATGAAATCGATGTCGCGTAACAATCTTTCGTTACATTTAGGTCTACGTTCGTCTCTCTGGTATCTTACTTTGGTCTAACATTAGTATTGGACTTAGTTTAATCATTAGGTAGGTTTAGGTACTTTAGTCTACCCTGTGCCCTGTTCGAGACGAGTAGAAAAAAGCGGATAATCCCGCTCGCCTGTTGGATTGCGAACGACGATACCTCCTCTTGATATTACCATTATTATTATTATTATTATTATCATTGAGACTCGTAGAAGAACTTCTGGTTCTGCAGTGTCTATATATGTATACGTATACTCATACTGAATACAAGAGAGAATATTTTGGTTGAATATAAAATGAGTACCAAGTACACGTGGTACAATTTGATCAGTTTTATTGAGTGCTAGATTTCGCTAGACAAGTAACATAGTAGAATTAATTCGAGCATCGTTCCTATGGCCATCTTTTTTTCTACTAATACATAGAGAGAAAAAAAGACAAGAGAAAAAAAGATAGGACAAAATTTACGAACTTACATTTCATCAGATTCCTCGGTTATTCCTTTGCAGTATTCACTTTATATAAATATTGATATTTTTATTTTAGTATTCGATAAAGAATTCTTTTGCAGTAAATTTGGAGGAAAATAGACGGCTATCGGAACGATAACGGCGTGGCTAATTGTGATTTGATTATTAACACTTAGGATAGCCTGCGTCAAACGTTTATTGTCCTTATTGTGTATCGTTCTTATTATTATCGTTATTATTGAGAACGTAGTTGAGCTAGTTATACGTCCAGCAGTATCGTCAGTGAACATTATTATTATTATTGCTATTGTTTTTTCTTTTTTAGTAACTATCGTTATTTAATTCTAGAACGTGTGTCATTAGACGAATTTATTGTGATAGCGTTTATATTGGAGAAGGTAGATACGCTTATGGTTATGCGACTTGGGATGATGATGATTTGTAATTAATTTTGACACACAAATTAATCATTTGTTTACTGGATTTCATTAAAACGTTGTCATGATTCTTTGTGTAGACACGAATCGCAGATCTGCTCGGCGTCGCTGGTACGGATGTTCCTATCGAAGAGATACAGAAACTCATGATGCCACATTTAGTGAGTAGACTACATTTAGCGTTTCCTTCTATTAGAAATAAAATATTAATTCTCACTTTTTATTTTCAAAAACAGCTTGGCGTCAATGGATACGCGTTCATTGTGACAAATAACGGTTTCATCCTGATTCATCCGGACCTCCGACCAGTGGTAAGGAATTTTCTTCGTATTTAACTTCTCTTTAAAATTATTTGATGTCACTCGAAATCACCTAACGAATGTCATTACAGTTATTTATGGTGGTGGAAATATAGTTTCAGGGCATCCTAAAACCAGCGTACAATAGCGTCGACATGGCGGAGGTTGAGCTGATGGATCAGGATAGGGAACCCAGGGAGTTCGATGAAGGAATTATTACGGTACATGTAAATTAGCTTCTCGAAAAATAAATAATTCCTACTACTATATATGTAATAGTCATTTATCCACAGCTTCGGGATGACGTGGTCGACCAAAAAAACGGTAGCGTGACACTGCACACGAAATATCATTACGATGATATGGTGAGTTGTATTAAGATCGGTATTATAATTAGAACAATATAATATCAGAAATATTAATTTTGAACTCTTCTGTTTCTTCTGGAGAAACGTGTGGGTAGGGTAAGGAGGAAGTACGATTACACAGGTATACCAAATACACCATTCACGGTGGTGGTTAGTCTGCCGGAACATGAGCACATTGGAAATTATCGCGTGCACGCAACCGAAGAAATACATCGTTCACACGTTAGTGGTACGTACGTTCGTAAAATGCATTTCAATAATAACTAAAATAATGTTTCTTTTTTGCATTCTTGTAATTCCCCACATTAGAGACAAATCTCGTTAAACCAGCAACATTCAAGAATTAAAATAGTCAGACGCATCTGCGGGCGCTGAACTTTTGATAATCGAGAGAATTTCGTCTCGAAACTTTTCAACGGTGCCTGTAAATAGAATTCAATGTTTTATTCAATAGCAGAGATATATATGCAACGTGAAAAGTTCGGTAGAAGTTTGATTGCAAACTTTCCACCGAGCATGCACATTTGCGGGAGAAGCTGGCAACTTTTGCCTGCGTATATAATCAAAAAGGCCGCGGAAATAAAGTTATCTCTCCCTCTTGGACATACAATCATGGGAATGTTCAAACTTCTGGTCTAAATCTCAGAAACTCTTCGGATACTTTACGTCTCTTGTACGAATAATTCTTTAAACTTCTTCTGACCAATACATTGCGATCACACTAATTTAATTCATCGTTACATTACATTTCCGATTATTTGTTAATCATATCTTAATAAGATTTCCCGTTATAGGCAAGAACGTGTCTGATTATTTCACTGGTAAAAACTGGCGGGTACATCCACATTGGCTGTACTGCAAGTAAGTGAATAAATATAAAGTAATCAATAGCCTATTTTTTTACAATTTTATTCTTCAGCTATTTCTTGGTAGAAATATAATGAATCAAATAATCCTCTGATATAGGTATCACTATGAAGACGACCGACCGTTTAATACCTCGGAAGAGCAGCTTGTGCACTTCCTACAGCGAACCCGCCAGCCAGGCTGGAGGTGGAATGACATGAAACAGCCATCCCAGCCACCGGAATATTCAGCCACGAATTCCGGTAATGACACTCACCGCAAATCAAAACGTAAGCTTCCGCATACTTTGTCTTTATCATATCCTCATAAAATGAAATGGTAACTGACAAATTTTTTTATTCGAATAGCTACACCATACAAAGCGGACAAAGACTCTTATTACTGCGACAGGGATCTTCTGTTGAGTCTGGTTTTCGATGCAAAGGTAACCCAATGGTTCGCGAATCCCAAAACTGCACGCGAAGAGGCAGGGTGAGTACCGATATGATTTTATTTTTAAAACAAAATAGCAAAGCATTCTTGGTGGATTGTACGCTTTAAAAATATATATTAAATGAAGCTTCAATGGTCTGGGGATATTAAGGATAGGATATCATCTTTTCTCTTGAGAAAAATCGTTAAAATTGTTAAAAAAGAGATTAAAAAGATTGAAAAAAATGTTTATAACGCCACTGTACCATTAAATAGGTTCGGTGAGCCCCCATTTTCGTGCCCTCTATATTTTTACGTTTTCTGCACAGTTCTTCTCTCGTTTCTTTCTTTTTATATTCTTTCCTCTGTCAAAATTTTAACAAAAAAGTGCACCCATTTCCTTTTTTACTAATACTGACCACTTTGACGCCATGCAGACCTTTAGCTAGGCTGATGAATCTGCTGCCCAGGTAACGTCCATCATAAACGCACCTTACGTTTTTAGAAGTTAACCAGTTGACTACAATGTGCTATTGCTTTTTTCTTTGTACAAACTTTCGTTCTACAGTTCGTATATTTTTATTTATCTCTGCTGATTCTTTTTGATGTTGATTAATTTATCATCTCTGTTACTATTAAGGACATATCTTTTTATAACATTCATTTAATGTTTCTTTTCCTTAAATCTTCTCAACAATCTGTATTTTATTCTTCTATTATTCCTTGTACATTTGATTAGTAAAAGGTATTATAGTCCGAGGAAGAAGATAGACCTTCAGTATTGGAACCTTGAAGAGGAAGAGGACATTGGCGACTGAAAAACTGGAGAATCATTTTTATTATACTGTATAGTAGTCAAACTCATTTGTGAAGCTTTCCATGATAATCTATTATAAATAACAAATTCTAATTCAAAAAATATCAAACGAAGCGAAGCAAATGAGTAACCACAGCCAGTATTCCCATAATGCAGTATCATATCAAATATAGTATCACAGCAGAAAATAAAGTATCTTAGAAAATAAAGAACTTGGATTTTAAGGAAAGAATGTATCCTCCGCATATATCTAATACCATCTTTCTTGTAGGAAAGATTTCCAACAACGTTTCGGCGTAACGCTTGCCTTCATGGCTACCCATAGTGGTCTGACAAGATGGAAAGACTTCATGATAAACGAAGAAGAAACTATTCCTGATGACCACTTCAGTAAGATGTATCCCAGAGCTATCGACGAAGTGTGGTACAAGCGTGCTGTGGAACAGCACTACGTGAATTCCGATAGCTTCGTCTTTTCCGTGCCAATCGACGAGGAAGGGGCAGACAACACTACTCTTGTCACTGCTAGTCGTGCCATATTTATCGGTAAAGTGTCGCGTAAAAAGATAAATAAATTTGAAGAAATTAAAAGAAGATTAAAAGGTTGAAAGTGACCTAAAACAAATTTAGAAGTTGTTCGGAAGGATAGATCGGATGAAAATATTGAAGTGAATTATTTATTTTATTCTTCAGGGACTGATAAGGAAAAGGCGCCAGCTGCGGTTGTTGGTTTCCAATTCCAACATACCGCTCTTCAGGCTCTCTTTCAGAATATTACATTTAGTTGCAAAGGAGGTGAAAAGTGCACAGATTGCGCTGCGGATGACTGGGCCTGCTACTTGATCGACGACAATGGATACGTGATCGCAGCCGAAGATAAATTTGATGCTGGGAAATTCTTTGGTGAACTGAAAGGACCAATTATGTCTAGTTTGGTAAAAGAAGGTGTCTTCGAAAAAATCAGAATATTCGACTATCAAGCAGTCTGCTTCAAAAGTAAGCAAACTAGTAACGATGGAAGCATTTTGTTGACGGTAAGAACATTTTATTTTCTACTTATATTAGTAAAATGTTTATGAAGAATTGCATACAAATATATAATGATATTTTTTAATGAGTTACTGTATTTACATATTTAGCCATGGAAACACATGCAACAGATGGTTTCGTGGCTCATCGGCCAAGCAGCCTGGGCTTGGGCTAAAGCTGGAATTTGGGAATCCGACTACGCAGAAGCGTATGCTTATCCGAACGAAGATGAAGGTATGCATGAAGACTATCAGGAAAGCGAAGAGAAACCACCGATAGATCCTAAGGATGAGAGGCTATTCGATCAAAAGGTTTTGATCAATAGAACACGACCAGAAGCTTGCGATCAAGAGGTAAACTTCATAAAATATCAGTTGCATTGTGACATATTTTCCAATTTTACCGCGACGAGACTACACCGTTCTTCTTTCAATTTTATCAGGTATATCTGTATTTGCGAAACGCATCCTTCAACTTGTCCAACACAGATGTAGGCGCAAATACAGGATGTAAATACATCGTGCAACCAGTTGAATACAGTAACATGCTTCTCCTGGTTGTGAACATTGATGAGAGCTGCGAGCAAATGATGATGCCTCCTTTGAGCGTCATTCCAGAAGAAATAATCTACGAGAATAATTCACTGGTATGCCAGAAGGCACTCACTTCATTAAAACGAAAGAGACCTCAATCCTGTATTCGTAGTCACGCGAGGGAGAGCGAGATCAAAGATCTTTGCGGTTTGGCTTCGAATGTGGCGCCGAATGTCTACCTCCTTCTTCTTTTATCATTAATTTACACTTTGGTTCATCGACTCGTTTTTGGTCAACATTAATGTTTCATTGGATCGATTTAAGACGAAAGACAAGAGATAGAAGGCGATTAAAATTTCAGTTACAAATTTACACGCTGCTGATTTTTTCGGAATCGATTATCAAACGGAACGATTATCTTCACGGCCGTTCATGCTATGCAGTATATAGATGTCCTTAGAACGTTTTTCGGGTTCGCAAAAACGTATTACATTTATCAACGTTTTACGAAAAGCTATTAAACGAAAGAAAAGTACAATTCGTAATTATTCGTTACGAATCGATCGATATTCTTTTTTTCGTTTTTATAGTTATCGCGATTTCAAGATGTTCTAGTGTTTATAGCGACGCTATAATAGGGAGATATTCTCCGAGTCCTGGTACTGTCTCCTTAAATGGTACTTTGACGATGGTGCAAGCAGGGTCTGCACCTTTATACTAATTGGTCCAATCATCAATGTACCTCAAGGATTATACTATGTCACGGGATCAGGGTTAACGAAATTTAAAGAAGATGTATACCCGTGAATCGGTGCCGAACTAGTCCTAAAAAACAATCTTACTGCCTGAAACGCAATGCGGTGTCTATATCATATACGTCCCTGCTCTGTTTCTTCTTTTTATCCTTCTCTTCGCTTTTATTCATTCGATTATATTTCTTAGACTTGTTATAGGTACTTAATCAAATTCTCGAAAATTGTACAGCGCTTATTCTTTGCCCGTATGAGTGGAATGGAAAAAAGGAAGCTAACAGATGGATATAATCAAAATTTTATAAATCTACATAGATCAGAAAAGACGACAAGAAAGCAGTAGTCAAAAGTATACTTTCTTAACAAAAAGAAATATCGCGTATAGAAATATTGAATAAGGAAACGTAAAATACATTGCTCATTCAAATACTGTCGCTGCTAGTTACTCTACAAATCATACACTCGACCAATCTTGCGTAGGAAGAAAATTCTAGAGCGGTCGAAATACATATGACGCGTTTAAGATCTAGATTTAAAGTGTGGTACAAAGGAGGAAGTTAATTCACGCGAGAAACGCTCGTAGGTGGAGGACGCACCTACATTTCGTGGGATAATCGGTTGAAGGAAATTGTGAGGAAACGATGAAATCGCATTTACCACGAACTTAATTCGTCACGGTCGCTAATGTTAATTTTTGGAGCATTCAACTATGTAGAATTTTATAGGAAACTACGTATATGCGAGCAGGGTCGTATATAAGAGTTATACTTTCATGACACTATGAAACACACACACACACACACACACATACACACAGCGCTTTGTACATTAACCGATGTAAAACGTGTCGTTTGATATTTATAGAGATTACGAATATTAATTTTGTATATTAATGTATTATATGAGAGTTACAAGGATGTGTGCCTTTGGACACGCGGTTACGAGACAAAACGAAACAAAAGTAAAAGAAAAAAAGAAACAAAATCTTGTTGTATGTTTTTCAAATAAACAACTGATCTCTCTAATTCAATAACTTCTCTGCTTCCTTAAACGAAACAGAAAGGTTTTATTGATAGAAGACGTGGCGAGTTTTCATCCGAAAAACAAATGATGTTACTTGTATTACACAGAGTTTATTACAATTTGCTATGTACAATGGCTTGCCTATGTAAAATGAAAATCATTTCTTATCAAAATGGCAAATGTTGGACTAGTGTTATTTGAATTGACTCATCATCTCCTCTATAATCTCCAGCGTGGTCCTCGGTTGCATATCCTTGTAGAGCCTATCCTCCAGTATTTCCAGATCTGCTCCATTTTCCATAAATTCTCTTAAATTGTGCATTGTGCCATTTGATATTCTATGATCCGTAATCCGATCTTGATTGAAGTTATATGTTCTGATTTTCTCGTTTCTCAATCTCGACCCCATTTGTTTCTTACGTATTTTATTAATAAGGGAAACCTGTTGGTCCAATTGTTCCTCAAACAATATAGTTTTTAGTTTTGTTAGTGCTAACTGTTTGTTTTTTATTTGAGACCTATTGGTTTGGCAAGTTACAACTTTACCAGTGGGTATATGAGTTATTCTAATTGCAGAATCTGTAGTATTTACATGCTGGCCTCCAGCTCCAGATGCTTTTTTTGATTCTATTATCAAATCTTTCTCATCTATCTTGATATCAACATCCTTGGGTTCTGGTGTGATTATTACAACAGCTGTACTGGTATGTAAACGACCAGACTTCTCTGTTGCTGGAATCCTTTGTACTCTATGTACACCACTTTCATATTTTAATTTCTTGAAAGCATTGTTATCCGTTATTAATAAAGTAGCTCTCCTTAACCCACCCGTGTCACTTTCAAACTGTTCCAATGTCTCATAACTAAACCCTAAATGATCAAAATAATTTACATACATAACTAATAAATCTTTAGCAAACAACATAGCTTCCTGACCACCTACACCTGGTATTATCTCCATAACAACATTATCATAATTTTCAGTATCTACTTTTTGTAAAATAATATCTAAAATTTTCCCGTCAATCTGTGACATCTGTCGTGCATATGCTAAATCTTCTTTTCTTATAAGATCTTTCATTTCTTCATTCTCAGGTACTAAAACATAAGTTATATAGATTTGTTAAACAATCAGGAAAGAGGGTTTTAATTTACGATAATGTAAATGAATGCAAAGTACTTACCAAGATCGTTCAAATCCTTTATATTCTCAATTATCTTAATTTTCTCATTCAGCAACTGGGGGATTTCGTGTATTTTAAGAATATCAGAAATACTTCCTCGTTTTTCATCGCCATTTTGATACGCATTCATAAGATGATCTAAATATTTTCTAACATGCTCATTAGTTACAAATAAAGTCGCTTTCGAACAAAATTGGCATATAGATAGATTAGCCTTTTTGTTGAGGTTAAGGAACACTGGATAACACGATTCGATCAGTTTAGTCTTAGCTATGAAATTTCTACAGTACTGGTAACTATTAAGCGAGCATCCTCTTATTAGAAATAACATATTTCATTACAAATTATTATGCAATCAAGATATGTTCCTTATTCATTTACGCGACTTTAAGTAAAAATAAAATCACCTATCTCATGTTTATATTTACAACTGAAGAGAGCGCCAATATGGCATTAACGCTATCAGTATAGAAAACATTAAGGAGATACAAACTGATCTTTAAAAATTATGTACATTTTGTAAATTATATATTCTTAAAGCAAACCTAAGTTCCTTAATTTAAAATAATCACAATTTATTATTATATGAGGAGCTGATATTCTTACAAAATCAAAAATAAAAAATTGAAATGTTTGATTAAGTATAATATTTTAAGTTTACCTCTGTTGGTAACAGCAGGTTGTATCATCATTTCGATAGCTTTTACAATCTCAATTCAATTAAGTTTATCTAGTTTTGCATAATATTAAAAAATATAGTACAGGAACACCATCTTTTATAACATTTACTCTTTACGTATACATATAATTGAATTAAAATGTATAATTTATTGTAGCAACAGATATTCAATATAGGCACTCATAAACTCAAAAATGTATGGAATATTTTAACTTCAATCATAAAATCGTTATAATATATTATTGCTATTTACTTTAACGAATCTATATATTGGAAAACAGATACATACGTAAGTAGTATATGTGTAAAGATTGAAAAATGTGGCATATCAATTGTATCGATTTTCTAACGAGTACATACAATTATATACTATTCACTCTTAATATATCCCATCTTTCTCTGTGTAACGCTATAAAATAACTATAATAATACTTTTACAAGAAACATAATGTACATAAAAATATTGACAATGTTGCCATTTATAAATGAATTAAAATAAAACTTGTTATTGTACTTATACATATGTATCATACACTAAAATGCAGTCACTTTAATTACGTATATCAAATATGTAATATATGAACAACCACGTGTTCAAATTAATACAACGACTATATTCGAAATACAAGCTTTCAATATATATATTTATATATATATATATATGATATATATATGGTATATATATTATATATATATATATATATATATATATATATATATATATATATATATGAGTATAAAATAATCTATATTGCGCCTAACAAGCTTTCTTCGTTACAACTGGTCAATCTTACTGAACAATTGACCATAGTGGATCAATATTAACACAAAAGAAATAAACAAAAAATAGAAGATAAATTTTTGCGTAACTATATCATTAATGATCGCTGAGGCTTGTAAATCTTATCATTTAAAAGATCGATAATGTCTTTCTCGTGACAGATGATAAACTTGCAATATTTAAAATTAAAAATGAAATCCGATGAATAATCGTAGACAGCTATACTTCATACGGTATGGAAAGCAAGATATACCTAAGGCAAGAGTACCTATTGTTGGAGGATACCGTTATTGGTGTTAGGTAAATATTAAAAAGAATTACCGGAAGAGGCATAGACAAAGACATAGATAGAACAAGGCTAGTAGTAGTTTCAGAAAATATAATTGAAGGTACATTCAAAATGTTGCCCATTTCAAAGTAGGTAGATCTGATGTTCGGGACGAATGCGCCAAACGTACCGCACGAGAGAGATAGAAAACAAAAGAGAAAGATACGCATACAGTAGACCAGTATAGAGCGGCACGGACAGCTACGATTGAGGATACTATTTTTCATTAAAACAAACACTACGCAAATTTCGAAAATAAGCGCTTACTACAAAAAAAGGTAAGTTGTAAATTGTTCGACGATTTATTAGAAAGTTTAATAGAAATTAATAATCTATCCGCTGCCCAATTAACGGGGCCGCGATGGAAATTGATTTTAATGTATTTATGTGCAGGCTTATAATATTATAACGAAGTCATGGAACCTTGCGAAAACCGATCACAAGAGAAAGTGCAAGAAGGAGGTAAGATTAAATTAATTTGCATTTGTGATTATTTTACACTGTTTCGTTCGTGCAATTTTTATTATATAACGTCAATGTTATTTGTAATAAAATTATGATTATTCGGTAACCTTTTAAAGTTTTTGAAATGACTCTGACCGTTTAACACTGATTCTATTAGAAGACATTAATCACGTTCGCAAAGTTTTTGATAATAACGTATTGCAAGAATGTAAATTTCATGAAATCCTTAATGAGACGCGCAAGTGAAATTTATTTTATTTTATTAATCATATCGTCATGATAATGACGAATCTTATAATCTATTTATGAGTATTAGATATATAGTTTTTAGACACACAAGATATATATTTTTTAAAATAAAATTACGTGTCATTTTAACAATTATTTTATAATAAATATATTTCATTAAAAATAAAAAATAATGTATTTCAATAAATTAAAAGTATATCTTTATATATATATATATATATACTTTTTTAATAGAAATATTTTTATTTTTAGTATATTCATGCTTATTATTTATTATTATTATTATTATTATTATTATTATTATTATTATTATTGTTGTTGTTGTTGTTGTTATATTTCACATATTATAATTAAAAATAAATGATATAATATATTTAAATATAAATATTAACAAATTTCATAAACTCTAATAATTAAAAATTATACCTGAAGAAATCTGAAATTAAACTCCATTTTTCAGAATATGGCTTCTTTTGGCAAGATTATCTTGATGCTACAAACAGTGTTGAAGTACCACAAATTATGTTTCCACATGTTGAGCTAACACTTCAGAGTGGTATTGAAATTGGCATGTCCCTTGAGGTGCCAATTCCAAAAAATGCAGATGAGGAAGACACCAATTACTGGGTGGCTTCTATTGTCATGGCATGTGGTCCTTTATTACGTTTACGCTATTTTGGTGGAGATGATAGATCATTGGAATTTTGGTTCAACCTTACTAAGGAAGCTGCTCATGAACTTGGTTGGTGTGTGCAAAATAATAAAAAATTAGTACCAACTGATATTATTCTTCAAAGGTCCCCAGACTGCGTGGAAAGATTGACCGAATTTTTAACAACAGCCCGGAGTGTTCCATCAGAAATGTTATCCGGAGTTAGTTAAACATTTGTGAAAAATTTTATATAAGAATAAAATTATAATTTAATTTTCTAATTTTAATTTTTGTCTCCATATAGGATGGTCTAAGCATGACAGAGAGAATCAAGCAAGGCATGAAAGTTGAAGTTAGTGATATACTACATCCATATAAATTATGGGTAGCCACGGTAAGAAGTAATGTACAAATTTTATATTATTATTTCCATAAGTACCATTTAATTAATTTTGTGTTTCTTTAGATTATAGAAAATGTAGGAGGACGACTTTTATTAAGATATGATACTCCTGGTTCATCACGTAAAGATTTTTGGATGTTCTGTACATCAGAACATCTTCATCCTTATGGGTTTGCATCTAAATCTAATTCTACTTGGTTTCTAGAACCACCCAGTTCTATAGTAGAAATGCACACATATGAAGAATGGAAAGATTTATTAGAGTCTATACCAAAAAATTATGATCTTCCAGAAGAATTATTTCATAATACTGTAGATCATCCGAAACATGAATTTAAAGTTGGTATGAAATTAGAAGCATTGAGCCCAATTGATCAGATAAAAATATGCCCAGCTACTGTTATAAAAGTATTTGATGACACTTATTTCCTTGTACACATTGATACATATGATGAGTTGTCAAAGGGAATGGATATTGAAAACTGTATGTACAACAGTACAGAGAAAAACACTTGGCTTTGTACAGCAGAACATCCATATATATTTCCAGTTGGATGGGCAAAAAAACATGATATCAAGTAAGTCTAATCCTTGTGATAGCAACAATAAGTAAACTTTTCAAGTATCCTTCTAAAACAATGCAATCTAAAAAGATATTGGCAGAGAGAAAGTGAAAATGGGTATCCCTGTACTTAGTATCAGAAATGCAAAACTATTTAAATACGAAGAAATAATTATTTTCTAAATTATGTATCCTCAGTGCTCTTAAATCTTTATAATTGATCCATGCCTTATAATGTAACATTTTAACGCTTTTTAGAATTGTGCATCCAAATGGTTGGACTCCAAAAGAAGACGAATTTGATTGGGACGAATATTTGAAAGATACCCAAGCAACTGCTGCAGAAGAAAAGTTATTTCCAGAAAGACAAAGTGCCACTGATGCACGTTTTGAATGTAGTATGCGGTTAGAAGCAGTTGATCCAGAATGTGAAAATATCATATGTGCCGCACATATTACAAAAATTGTTGATAATCTTTTATGGTTAAAGTTAGATAATTATGAAAATACAAGACCAGAACATATAGTTGATATGTGTTCCTTACAAATATTTCCTGTTGGATGGTGTGAATCTAATCATTATCCATTGAAACCACCAAAAGATTATATGGAAGTTTGTAAACAACTGCAAATGCCCGTAAAGGAAGAAAAAAAGACCAACATTCTAGATATACCGATATCTGAGCCACGTTCTTCACTTTGGTGTCCAAAGATATATTTTAATTATCGTTGTTTCACAGGCCCTATGATTTCTAAAGGGAAATTAGCAACCCTACCAAAAGCAGTAGGACCTGGCCCTGTAATTTTAGTTATGAGAGAAGTTTTATCAATGATCGTATCTGTAGGATATAGAAGTGCTCGGATATTAAAGGTCCTTCAATGTGATTCTAAACCAGATCCAGGATACCATTTAGAAGTTTTAAAAGCCAAACATAAAAACAATACATATCGCGCAAGTGTTGCCGTAGTTACATCCGGAGATATGGTGGCTGATTTTTGCAGAAATATTTGCAAAAAGTTAATGGTATGTCCAAATTTATTTGGTCCCTTGTATGTACCTGAAAATGAATGTCCGGATAAGTGCCACAAAACATCAAAAGCAAAATTCAGTAAGTGTAATTTCTTTTACATTTAAGTTATCATATATATGGTTCATTTATAATCTTCATTTCAATTGATTTATTAATACTAATTAACTTTTTATTTTAGCAGCATCTGTTGGTACTGGACGAAGAGGTAAGCCAAAGGGTTACACGAGTATTATGGTACAAAAACCAAAACCATGGGGTGGTAGGCGAAAAAGGAGACGAGGAAGATGGGCAAACAGAGAAAAGGAGACTCATGAAGATTTCGAGCAAGAAGATGAAATGCCATTTATGTCATTAGATTTAGCCAAACACGTATCAGGGCTTGAAGAAACGCTCGATGGAAGACCACCACTTTCTGAGATAGATATCATGATCCAGAAAGGTTTAGAGAAAGGAGAAAAATCAGATGAATTTAAAACTGAGCCACCTTCGAGCAACGCATCGGATGATTCTGGAAGTTCATTTAACGATAATAGGAAGATGAAAGACAGACGAAGCCCTAATAGTTTAAATAATAAACAGCATTCATCAAAATTTAGCCAAAGTTCCACTGTTACTAGATTAGGTAAGAGAGAACGAGATGGGGATACAAGTATTGAATCTGATGGCTCAGATGGAGAATCAGAATATGTGATGATGCAGAAGAAACAAAGGCGTCCAAAAACGCGGAAACTTGATTCAAATCCATTATTTTGGAGTGTAGATGATGTCTTCAGATACTTAAGAAAAACGAATGATTGCAAAGACATTGCAGAAGA
This sequence comes from Bombus bifarius, assembly GCF_011952205.1. Taxonomy (NCBI): domain Eukaryota; kingdom Metazoa; phylum Arthropoda; class Insecta; order Hymenoptera; family Apidae; genus Bombus; species Bombus bifarius. The sequence continues at coordinate 5,488,051 of NW_022884356.1, forward strand.
TGTGAAAGAAGAGGTAATGTATCCAGGAATATAAATTCTTAAGCGGCATAGTTCTAATAATTTATTTTCCTTTTTCTTCTTTTACAGGAAATTGATGGGCTAGCATTTTTACTATTAAATCTACCCTCTCTTACACAACACATGAAGTTGAGAACGAGTTCAGCTATGAAACTTTGTCGGCATGTTGAACAAGTTAAAGTCACGTTCTTTTTACGACATATAAATGAAGTAGAACCAGAACAGTATCAAATTGTATAATTTTAATAATTAGGAAAATTCAATTTATTGTATTATTTATATAGTGTAATATAGTGTATCATGGAACAAGAGGAAAATAACTAGATCTTAAATGTATAAATAATTACAAAATGATTTTTAATTTATACAAACATGCAAGACTCCATTACTTTTAAATAAATTTTAAATAGATATACAATGTATTTAATTATACTGTTGTATATTTAAATTATTTTTATTATATCATGTTTTTTAATGAAATTAAATGTTACTGATTAAACTGACTAATCAGAAAAGTACCTAAGATGCAAATACACATTAAGGCTTATTCTTTATTTTCAAATTGTACAAAGTCAGTATGAAGAAGATTGGACGACCTTTTTCTATCATTAATCCTACTATTATTAACGTTTATATAATATGTATTCATTAAATTTTTATTTTGTGAATTGATAATAAAGCAATAAATTTACAATCGCAAGGAAATCATGTCTTAATATAATAATCTAAAATATACGTTTGAGTTTGTCGGTTTCGTGTAGCTCAATCTAAATTTGTGACAATGCTTTTACATGTCCTATAAACCGCACTGCAATTTTTGATACTTTGCCAAATTATCTACACTGAGGATCAAGTGTCAAACAAGAATTGTGAATGAAGTAGAAATTATTAAACTTGTCATTTATCCAAGACAGATGAATAGATGCAAATTATATGCAAATATAGTTTACTTCTTTCAATATTTCCTACTTTACTTCCTACAACAACTTTATTTTGATACCTAAGTATAACAAATATTATATAACTTTTAATGCAAGAAATAAATGCGATTAACGGAACGGAAAAATCAAATAAAACGAAAGAGATATGATATTCAGTACGAACATCAACTTCTTTTATCATAGAACATATTCTTTGCACACGGTCTATCAATTAACGCCAAAAGAAACGATGCGGTTAAGTGTTCTGTAAGCAGCGCTCGTTGTCTCTGTGTGTGTGGTCTGAACTGATACGAAAACCAAATATGATTACGTACATAATTGTTAACATATTTTGTATTCAGAGACATGATAATTTTTGCATCTTGGCTTTCTACAATACAATGAAAATCATCAATTTTATTGAATATCCATGTAAGTCATAGCATACGGCTCGACCTATATTTTTATATCGAGCATTCGATCGAAGTTTAAATTTGCTCAGACTCAGACGTATTTCTTATCACAGAAGAGATTTGCTATTGGATCTTAGAATATACATGTGTTAGTTATCTTGTTATAATATTTGTATCTCTTTACCTGGAATACCATTTATATATTAATTGTTCTCATACCTATCATATATACGATAATATACCGATAATTAATTAATGGCATAGTTTCTCATCTTATACAATCGTTTGTCATTTTTACATTAAGTTTTTTATCTCTCTTTTATAAAATATTATCGTGACAAACTCTGTTACACTCATGTCTAAAAAAACCACATTACCTACTAAATATGAATTTCAAACTTGAAAAGTTTTGTCATATTTAGAAGTTGACAAAGGTATGACAGCTCACGTAAAGATGCATCGTTTACCTCTCTTTGACACGTATCAAGTCTAAAATATATCACTTCCCCCTTTTTGCAAAGTATACACAGCTGCACTTTAAGATCCTATACAGGCTATACATAGTAGCTACGTTTGCTTAGGAGGCGCGCTTTTTTTGAATCTGGCGCGACAAGATGCCTTCGATTTGTCTCGGCCGTTATTGGCCAAGAGACTATAAAGACTCACTCCTATAAAGGAATACCCACACCGTTTGTTTAACCTGCGAAGAGAAGACTTTTATGAAAAGATTGTAAGTATTTGACATTATTCAATAAAGCAGTATTAACAAACTATATAATGAACGAATATTTTGCTATATAAAATTCTTATACTCGTCTGCAGTGGTCTTATAAATGTCAACTCTTTTCATAGAATGCAGTAGTGTCTTACTAACTGGCCGGAATTCCGCCTTGCTAACATTACTATCCCCACCATTTCTTGGAAGTGGAGCGGAACTTTGACACTATACATATGTGTGCATGTACGTGTGTGTATTTGTACGAGACCTGACATTTAATCGTTTTTATAAAGATTGACAAACCTTTAGATATTGGAGCCGTGATATCTTGGTTGAATTTCTATAGCAATGAGTGCTTAAATCTCAATTTCGAAACAAATCGAAGTTTTACAATATTGTTAAGATTCGAACTATTTTTGGCATGATTCAGTATTAGAAACTGTCTAAGATTTTAATAAATCTTAAATCGTTAATGTTTCGATAAGTCTCGAATACCTTGATTTTGAATGCTCTAAAAATCTTCATAGATTTCAAAGTTTTGAGAGCTCGATGGATATATGTAGATTTAGAAGACAGAATCCCTGGACCTCTTTGCGCTATAATTTTCCAAATAATAATATTAGTGAATTGACAAGTTACAAGTGATGGGTTATAACACTTTATATCTTTACGATTTCAAGTAAAATAGGATAATCGGATAACTTGTAATTCATAAAATTTACTTTTAAAGTTCCATTTGTTTAATCATCAAACACTAATTGTTATTCTTGTCTAAAAAAGAATATATTAATCCTAATCTATAACCAATGTAAAATTTTACTAATAATATTAGATCAAAAGTATAAGAGAACCGTAATGCAGATCGTATCTTGCTAACTGGCCAGGTTTGGTGATGACCCGTGGCTAGATAGCGAAATACTGCTACACTCCTATGTGAGCGGACCTTAAAGTTCAGTGAAAACTTAGCAGTGTAAGTCGGTGTGACCGAAGACACTAGGTGGGGATCGAGTCTGCAATACATGCAACGTGCACATCCACACTAGTGTACAGTACCGTACGGTGCGCTACGTTACGTGTGCGAGTCAGTGGTTTTTCGATGATGCCTTGGTGATGACGGAATTTTTATAATCAAACACGTCTTAAAACGTTAAGATAGGTGAGCTATTGTCATTGACGTGAAGAAACGTACATTTGATTAGTGACGTACATCGAGATATCGAGTAATAACCAAGGTATTGAGTGAAACGAACAAACGAAGCGTCGGCGATCAATGCTAGTTCGCGGGTGTGCCCGTTTGCCCAGCCCCGTGTGTTCCCTTTTTTCCCTTTTGGTCCCCATGGGATATCTGTTTTCTAAGTAGCGGTCGATCGATTCAGATTCCTTTAAACGCCGTGAGAATAAAGCAAACGTATCGTGAAACAGGTGGACGAACGGAACGGCGGTAAAATTTTCATCGGCGATGTTGTGATTTCGAAGGACAACTTCGGTGAGATCATCGTAACACCATCACCTGTTCCAACGATTGTGCGCGATCCTGAAGCGAATACATAACATTGTTACATATACTTGTTCTATTTTATCTAGTTTCACTGAAAAAATATGGAAAAATAACGTAGATTTTGCATGATATTTTTAAGAAGCTGCTGATGAATACACTATTAGCCGGTCCGATGACACATGTCTAGTTTTCTACATATGTATATTGTTCGTTGGTTTTTTACGCGGAGAGCACGCCCATTTCTCACATCTCCATTGGCAACTATTCGCCAGGGGATTTGAAAATTCTATTTAAAGTTAGAACTACTTGAATATCGTCAAAATGATAAATTGATCATATTTCATAGAAATTTTGCAGATTTACTACGGCGTATTTTTAGACATTTTAATGATTTTTGGCGATATATACCGGATAAAGGCTTGTTTTTCTTGCATTATGTATCTTTTTATATTTCAGCTTGAGTTCTTTGGAACGCGGTTTATACCTTAGTCATTGGTAGTTCTAGCGTTAACACATTTATTTCGAACAAAATCGTTAATGTCATATTGTATATTCATTCTGACATTCCTGCGCACGATTCATATTCTTCGTATACGCGTGTATACAATGTGATTCAAATAAAATGCAGCCCAGTGTTGTACCAAAAAACTCGCTAATGCCTTTGCGAATGCCAATAGGATTTACAAAGCCTCTAACGTGACAACTTTAGTTGTCGGATTCGTTTGAATCACAAAGATTAACGTGGATAAATTTATAGAAAGAATGTTCAAATTCATAATTTATATTTCTTAAAAGGAATTCGAAATGAAATTTTAATTTGATTTCATATAATAGATTCTAGTTTCTACCTATATGACGAAAAATTTGCAATTTTCATAAATGTTTTCTTAAAATATATTTTGCTTCTTCCCGAAATTTGTACGATTGAAATATTTAAGAAAATCTTCTACTTCTAGATCAAGAGAATACCGGTCGATCATGAAGTTCATCGTGTGTATTATCTCAACACTGGTACTGCAGGCATCGGCTTTAAGTGAGTGTAATTCCGTCATCACGTTTTATATCGGTCACAATAAATTCGAAGTAATACTTGTTACGATCAATCAGTTTTCATAATAACAATCTGTGATTTTTAATTATAGTCCATATTCTGGATATTATAGGAGGTGAAAACAGTAGCAAGCTTATCAGATGCAACTAGTTGTTTTCACATAAAACAAATTTCCTTTAATTATGAACTTTTAATCACAAACAATTTTTTTTATATCATTAGAAAATTATAAAAAATACATATTTTGCTTTCACTTGCTTTTATAAGATATGTAACACTAAGTGAATTTAGTTTAATACGATTATAATGCATTGAGTTAGGAGATTATATTGTTCTAAGAATGCACTTTAATTTCATAACATTTCACTATATTTTAAAACATTTCTATTTAAATTTATTCAACGGCTATAAAAACATATTACTGCTATATAACACATATGTTATATATGTAGCAATAACATATGTAACATATTTTACTAAGTGCATATCAACAAATCGTTTCATAGTGTGTAACAATAATGCACATGTGTCATTTGTATCTTTTATTAGTCCAATCTCCACCACGGATATCCAAACAACCCCCAACAGATGAGCAGTTATTTCAAGTGGCTCAAGCGAAGATTAATGAGAATGACAAACCATTTTTAATTGAATGTGAAGCAGAAGGAGAACCTGCTCCAAGGTAAAGTTCATTTAATTAGAAAATAAATAAAATCTTAAAATATGTCTTGCTACTTTGTTATTATTTTGCAAATAAAAATATAATGTTTAGGAAAAAGATAAAAATAATACTACATTAAAAAGAACTATTTATTGCATTGATTTAAATTTTAAATGCTGATCATAGAAAAACAGAAATTTTATAAAGAATTAATGCAGTAGTGCAACATTAATAGTATATTTTCCAGGAATATTTCATTCATGTAGTTTCATTGCACTTACATGTAAGTCCACTATCTCTGTCCTGCAAAGAAGCCAGAGTAACTGGTCTTAATTACCAGGATGACCTCATAGCCTTAGGGGGTATAAAGTTACTAGTACTGATAAAGATACCTTACTTGTGGTGTGAACTGTAGATGCATGGGAGTGGTCTAACAATATACTGAAGGAAAATAGAAAATATCATTACCGCGTTATGATTTATTCTCATCTATTTATGATCAATATCGTACTATTTTTAGCATAACAGTAATCATGAATAATGATAATGTTGAGTATTTGACCAATCTTGATTTTTTATTTATATTTATTGATTTAATGTAGGTATCGATGGATTAAAAATGGAAAGAATTTTGAGTGGCCAGCATATGATGACCGTATATCTCAGCAACCTGGTAGAGGTACACTGGTGATTTCTAGACCACGAGATGAAGATCTGGGTCAATATCAATGCTTTGCAGAGAATGAATGGGGAATTGCAACGTCTAATTCAGTTTTCGTTAGAAAAGCTGAATTGAACTCATTCAAAGATCAAAATCCTATAAGTCTGGATGCAAATGAAGGACAGCCATTTAAACTAACTTGCCAACCACCAGATGGTTGGCCAAAACCAAATGTATATTGGTTAATTCAAGATACTGCTGGAGGCATCAAGTCGATCAATAATTCGCGAATGACTTTAGATCCTGAAGGGAACCTTTGGTTCAGCAATGTTACAAGAAATGATGCTTCTGACGATTTTTATTATGCGTGTGCAGCTACATCTGTATTCAGAAATGAATATAAATTAGGTAATAGAGTTTTATTGAACGTTATCTCTTCGGGAATATCTGCTAGTCAAAATAAATATGAACCCGTTAAACAATATGTGAGTAGAAAAAATGAAGTTGCCTTACGTGGCAAAAAAATTGAATTATATTGCATACATGGTGGAACACCATTACCACAAATAGTGTGGAGTAAAAATGGCGAAGTAATTAAAACTAACGATAGAATAATGCAAGGAAATTATGGTAAATCTTTGATAATTAAACATGTTAATTCGAAAGACGAAGGAACGTATACTTGCGAAGCTTCAAACGGAGTGGGTGACGCGAAATCGTATTCTATACATTTACAAGTAATGGCGGTACCATATTTCACTATCGAGCCTGAGATTATAAATGCGGCAGAAGACGAAACTGTAGAATTCAAGTGTGCTGCTAATGGAGTACCTGTCCCTGAGATAAAATGGATTCATAATGGTAAACCAATATCAGAAGCACCTCCAAATCCACGCAGGAAAGTTACACCAAATTCTATTATTATTGAAAAGTTGACTAAAAAGGATACAGGAAACTATGGTTGCAATGCTACAAATTCATTGGGTTATGTATACAAGGATGTGTACGTAAATGTTTTAGCTTTAGAACCCGAAATTACTCAACCGCCCGCTGATATCGCTACAGTCGATGGTAAAATTGTGAGAATTACTTGCCGTGTATTTGGAGCACCGAAACCTGCTGTAAAATGGATTCGAAATGGACAAGAACTAACTGGAGGACGATACAAGACTTTAGATTCTGGTGACTTAGAAATTGAGAACGTAATATTCTTAGATGCAGGCACCTATACATGCCATGCGTCCAATAAATTCGGAGAAATAGAAGCCTCTGGTAATCTAGCAGTAAAAGAACATACTAGGATCACAGATGAACCAGAGGATTACGAAGTTGCTGCAGGTTCTACTGCAACTTTTAGATGTAACGCTGTTACAGATTCCAGTTTAACGCTTACAATCGATTGGTTGAGTAACGGCGAACCCATCGATTTTGAGATGGAACCACGATTTATCCGAAGTACTGATTATTCTTTAATGATTACAAAAACGACTGAACTAGATACCGGTACTTACACTTGCGTTGCTCATACCGAGTTGGATGAGGCAAAGGCACAAGCTACACTAGTTGTACAAGATGTACCAAATCCGCCAAAGTTAGTTAGTGTTAATTGTGCAGGGACTATAGCTACTATACATTGGACTCCAATGGGTGATAACAGAGCACCAATTTTGAGATACACTATTCAACATAATACCAGTTTCACTCCAGATACGTGGGAGATATCGAAAGATCCTGTTCCATCAACTGAACAAACATACGATGTTCCGATGTCGCCTTGGGCTAACTATACATTCCGTGTATTAGCATGGAATAAAATAGGTCCATCGTTGCCCTCACCACATAGCGATGTATGTACTACATTACAAGACGTTCCTTTTACGAATCCCGACAACGTTATGGGCAAGGGAACAACACCACAAAATCTGGTTATATCTTGGACAGTAATGCCACAAATTGAACACAATGCACCCAAATTCATGTATAGAGTATACTATAGACGTGATATACCAGGAGAAAAATGGACAATAGAAGACATACATGATTGGAAGAAGAACAGTTTGGTTGTGGATAATCAACCAACTTATCAAAGATATAAGATTAAAGTGGTAGCTATTAATGAAAGAGGAGAATGTAGAGTTGCACCTGAAGAAGTAACAGGATACTCTGGAGAAGATGGTTTGTGGATTTTTTATTACATTTTTTATAGTATTTGCAATTTCTTTTAGAATTAATATTACCTAAAATTCATTTAATGTTACAGTACCATTGCAAGCACCGAGTAACTTTACGTTAAATCAAGTAAAGTCGAGTACAAGCGCACAATTCTCGTGGAATCCGGTCCCCGAGGAATCGGTACGGGGCGAATTACAAGGATATAAGATTCAAACGTGGACAGAAAAGGACGGTGAAAAGGGAATGCGAGAAATCGATATAAGAGGTGGTAATAGGACTCATGCACTGGTTACCAAATTTGTTCCCTTCAACAAGAACTATGTTCGAATATTAGCATACAACGGACGGTAATGAATCTTAAAATAGCAGTTTATAGGCTTTCATATGTAACATTATTTGTAACGATAATCTTTTTATTTTTATTTATTAGATATGCTGGGCCACCTTCTGAAACTTTAAGCTTTGACACACCAGAAGGTGTCCCAGGAACAGTCCTCAATCTTGAGGCGTTCCCAATGGGTTCCAGTGCTTTGTTTTTAGCATGGACAAAACCTGCCGAACCAAATGGTATCTTGACTGGCTACAGAATATATTATGAATCCGTAAATGGAACCAGACTGGGACCTCTCTTGGAGAGAAAACCACATATTATAGACCCAGAAGCCACCAGTGCAAAATTGGCTGCTCTAGCACCTGATATGAAATATCGTGTACATGTTCGAGCAACAACTAAAGTTGGTGAAGGAAATGAGTATGTATCATTGCTTTCTGCTTTAATTTTATATATATGTGTATGAGGTAACATATTGTTTTATACTCACTTAGTTACTTTATCGAGCAAAAAACACGCACATCTCAACAACCTGATATACCACAATTCACATGGGAAGCTATTCCAAAGGAAAATGGATACTCGAATGTAAGAATTATCTGGCAGCTGAATCTCAATGGGAATCCAGGAAGTCACTTTTTTGTGAAGTATAAACTCAAAGGTGAAACGATATCACTCCATACCGAACCAGAATATCAATCGAACACGATCGAAATTCGAGGACTTCAAAGTGGTGAAGTTTATGTGATGTCTGTCATTGCTGTTGATGGTAACTACTTCACAGAAAGCGATCCACAAGAAGTAGAAACGAGTAGCGAAGGACCTATCATTCAGCCTAAAGAAAATGTCGCAACCGCTGGATGGTTCATAGGAATGATGTTAGCAATTGCCTTTCTTCTTTTGGTACTTATAATAGTATGCATTATTAAACGTAATAGAGGTGGAAAATACGCCGTACATGAAAGAGAATTAGCTGCTGGGCGCGGCGATTATCCAGATGAAGGCGGTTTTCATGAATATTCGCAACCTTTAGATACCAAATCAGCAGGCGGTCGCGCGTCTCTGGCATCTTCTTCCCATCAAGATGGGAAGCATCCTGAATCTGATACTGATTCTATGGCAGAATATGGAGAGGGAGATACAGGTTAGTTCAATAAATAATAAATAGTCTATTTACATTAACAATGTAAGAAGACAATTGAAGTAAGTAGTATTAGATTTCAGTAGATATGCATTCCAATTCCCACATGTGTAAATCTGAGGTATAGTTGCATCCGTGATATTTGTTGCGCTGGCTGTAGATGTCGCGCTGCTGGGGTACTGCTATTTTTCTTCTAATTTAAATGCCTGAAAGAAAAATAGGAGACTACTGGCGCCGGTATTCGAACCCGGGTCCCGAACGTTCGTAACCTAAGGCGCTAACTACTGCGCTACCGTCGTCCGGTAGAAGTTAGTGTCGAGTGGCGGTATTTTGTTGTCGAGTGCCGCCACAAATCCACATAACAGCATGAATACAAATACTTGTTTTATATCCATTTTGTACACGCCCGACATAGGATAAGATATTTATTCACATGTTATTTATTTTTTTTTGCCTTAGCACCTTAATTTATGTTATGTTTTTGTTTGTTCATTTTATTTTGCCTTGTTGTTTGACTTAATGTAGAAGGTATGAACGAGGATGGATCATTCATCGGTCAGTATGGTCGACATCGTAAACAGGAACCAAATTCACAAGCATTTGCCACGTTAGTGTAAGGTAGGTTAAATGATACATTTAAAAATAGATCGGAACATTAATGGTTTATGTTTCTTAAATTATAATTTTTAATGCGAATTTATAAATTGTGATGGTCATTTTGTTAAAGGGCGGTTTACGGAGGACGGCTCTTTCATTGGACAATACGGGCCCAAAGGTAGACCGGAAGAAACACCGCCTATTCCAAGCGGCACTATGGCCACATACGTGTAACCTCTGGTATTATCTTATTCAAACCGCATAAACATTGTTTTTTTGTCAGAAGTAAGGTATCCAATCCTTACTAGCCGCAGCATCTCTGCTATGCACCTTGCGCTGGGCGCAACGTCCAACACTATACTGCCAATTAGATTTTGGTTTTGGGTTTTATAGTTCACATAGAAAGATAAGTATAAATGTTTCTATGTCGAGCCGAGTAAAGGCTATATAAGTCATGCACAACGTTTGTACATTCGTGTCGTTTAAAAGGTAATTCCTCATGGATATTTAACACACGTCTAGATATGTGTTACTCGAGTGTTTCAGCAATTTTTAATATTTTTGAGAAACGTTGATCTGCGATGATTATTTCATCTACGTGATTGCGTGTGTTCCAAAGTACAATTTGTTAGTCGATCGAAAATTATTTATAATTACTGAGTTTGTTGAGAAGATCTTTGACTAATTATAAAACCCAAAGACGATAGAGGTGTCTCATAGCGTGCAAGCTATTTATGGACATAATATAGTAGAAAGTATTCTAGCATCGATCGTAACATTTGACATGGCCAGATTGGAAATTGACACTTCCTGACCATTACAGGGTATACGAGTTATGTTTATATTGTTCTAAGTATGCGTATCACAAAAAACGAAGTATGAAGCACTTTTAAGGCTGCATATAGGATTCACGTCTTTCAAATGAAGATAATCAGTATCAATAATTAATTCGTATTACCCGAAAATTAGTTAATACACGGCACATACTGGTGTTACTTATATGCAATCTTGAAAACGGAAGGACTCACATTGAGCATAGTGTCGCAATCTGGCCGGGACTGAAACTAACTTTAATTGAAAAATGAGAAAAAAATTGTTCTAAGAACCTTTAGATGCGATCAATTTTTACTCTGCCGACAGAGGGCCAAATATAAAGAATCAGTGACTATCTACAATTATTGTGCACGTGCACTTTCATTAACGATACACGAATAACAAAAGTATATGAAAGATATTATTATTATTATTATTATTATTATTATTATTATTATTATTATTATTATTATTACTATTACTACTACTGCTACTACTACTACCACTACTACTACTACTACTACTACTGCTACTACTACTACTATTACTACTACTACTGCTACTACTATTAGAATATAAAAAAGAACATTGTACATGCACTATGGTAGTTTAAAACGAAAAATTTCACATGGCCTCTAATTGTTGCTTTTTGTATGTGAAACGTGCTTTAGCTGAAAATGAAAGTTCTTTTTATTCTTATTAATGTTTACTTTATTTTTTGTAATTTTATTATAATCCAATCAATATAGAATATAATTTAATATATGAAATAGCTATTGAATATATAGAGACATATATTGATTATTAATTAAAATTAGTGTTAAAAAAATGCGATCACATGAGAGCAGCTATTATTACATTTTAGTGTATAAAATGTTATTATGAGACTCATAGAGTTCGTTATTTTCTCCGATAATAAATTTAATGTTTTTTATTTACCGTATTAAGTTATTCAATGCAATGTACAGGTTGTCTGCAAAAGTGTCGTGAGCAAATATATCAGGTACAAAAATAAAAAAGGTACAAAATATAGAATACTTACAATACATGTGCGCGTAAAGTTCGTAAAAGTCTATATATGCAAAATCGTACACACCTCTCAGCCTACGACAAGAAATCGAACTGAATTATGATTGTCCTTCCGAGTTGACTTTTAAAATTTTGATGATTACCATCTTTAACAAAAAAATTTTATTTTACTTAATGAACAAATTCATTGATCTTCAGTTTATATTTGTCAGGGTCTTTTTTGCCGATTATCCTGTACAAATGACTTGGACGTCACGTAATTTTTACGAACTTTATATATATAAATATATACGTAAATATATAGGCGCCTACAAAAAAGAATGTATTGTAAATGAAAGAAAACAATAATTTATTATAAAGATACTATGAAGTATATAAAAGGATGCGGAGACATGTAATATATTTAAACGTGATTAATCATAAATTTATATTAAATTACATATTTGCCAGGATAAGCATCCGACGTCCAAGTCAAAATATAGTCGTATATAATTACGTTTCAACGTATTTTTCTAATCGTAGCATCTTGTGTATAGTTTCAAAGTGTGTCCAAATGATATCTATCAGGATTTGAATTTCTAGTTGGCTGAAACACATGGTAACTTATGTGAACTTCCAATATTTTCGTACGTGTTACTGGTCTTTTGATACTTTTAATATATTTTGATATTTTTCTTTTTCTTTATTTCACTTGTTATATACATAGAAAGTTTTTTGTATTCACGATAGGTACGATGAGCGTCTAGCACGACGCATTCGTGTGTTGGATCTGATTTTTTTTATGATTATATTAACAGTTTTATTTATACCGTCGAAGGAATGACACCGTGTTAGCGTAGTGAGCACAGATTTATATTTAAAAAAAAAGTATGATATATGCGAGACTTTCTACAAAACCGTGTTCATTTTACAACGACATGACAGCACATGTTATACCTATAAAACTGTGACAAAAGTAACAAAACAAAGAGAATACGCTCGTTCATACATGTGCGCGTCTATCGTGCTAACTTTTGATTGTACATTACCTTAGTACTATTAAGATCCTAATGCGTTTTCCGATGAAAAGATGCATAAGAGTGCTCCCAGAAGGGATACATCATTATGTATTTTTTCAGCGATGTCATCGTTTCAATATTTTTTCTACGGAGTAGAGTTTTCAGAGTTTAGCAATCTGGTTAAAGATTCTTTCATCTCCCCGTAGTGCAACAGAGATTGAGAGTATGTATCACATTGCGTTACAAATGTTATGTAAAATTTCAAAGTGACTTCGCTTTGTGTTCGACTGTTTACCAGCGACTATGATAACGCGCATTCCAATGCCTGTGTAACATCTCCTATGTCAATAAAGAAAAGAATAAATTATGAATAATAAATAAATAAATCAAAATCTTGAAACAACCAAAAAATATGAATATAGGACCATTGATCATTCTTTCACCACCGAGTTCTCATCGTTTTCCACCACAGGAATCAGCATGTTCCATCGAAGAGACTAATGACCCAAACTAAAGTAACCATCACAGAAAATGTTCGATGCTTCCTATTCAATTTGCCAGAATATTCGATGTTTTCTACCAAAAATCCGTAAAAGATAGGATAAAGAACAATGGCACGGACCCCCTGCAGTTTCATTGGAGACCTTGCTGCATCGTCCTCGAAGCAACGGTGGCCTGTATTATATGGGAACGCATTCGTTTTCCCAAGCAAGGGCTGTGTGACTGTGGACAGAAGTCGAACGAGATGTGACCGATAATGTAATTATGCGGGACAGGTTTTTTGTGCCAGTACTCTAACTTGATCTCTCGAGAATTCCTCTCTCTCTCTCTTTTTTCTTGTCCCCTCTTTCTCCTTTGTCCTCTCTTTCGCCAATATTTCCTTTTTCTGTCTCTTTCCCATGTATTTTCGCCCCTGTTCCATCTTCTTTGTTTTACCCAACTTTCTACCCTGTTCTCTCTTTTTCTTTCAGAGTTTTCCGACTTTTTCGGATTCTTTCTCTCATCGCTAATCCCATTTTTCCGTATTCCCCACTCCGTAGAGATATCATTCTATCATTGTTGTCTACCTAGTGAGAAGAGAACGATGAAAAAGGATGAAAGGAGAACGCGGTCCGATGACGCAGAAACATAGCACGATCTGGCCGCTGCCGTCAGCTACATGCATCGACGTTAGCGCCTGGCTGCCTGCCGGAGGAGCCGTGTGTCCATGTAGGATCCGAGGTCGTGTGCGTTTGTATCCTGTGGGAAAAGAGGAGGTAAGGTCGGTGCATATGAGAAAGAAGGATCGTATATACGAGTTGCACACGCTGATCGGATACACGGGTACGTTGCAAGGTAAAAATTACAATGATAGGTAGATGTCATGTATATCGTACCTACATAAGATGAAAATATATAACGCAAGATCAGACATTATCTCGATCGACGTAGCATAAAATATTATAACGTATGTTATTATGATAAAACAAGAATTCCATTCACAGAAAAAAGGAGAACAAAAGATCATCCAGCGCATAAATTGCTTTCCCTGGATTTTTACTTCCACGAAGTAGGTTCATTGTTCCTATAAAATCGTGCGAAAGATCAACTTTTAATACAATCTATTCGTTACAATTAACAAGCGTAACCAACAGCTGATTCGATTTTGCAAGCATGATCGGACGAGCCCCTGCGTTAATGCGGCTCGAAACGGACCGACCGTCGGCGGATCGACATTTAAAAAGCTGGGGACGGTACACGGTTTTGCGTAATGCTCTGCCGTGTACGACTGTCAGGTGGTTCGTAGCGAATCCAATTAGGTTTGCGACGGTCGGGCAAAAACATTCGATCGGGAATAAACCGGCACCGGTTGCTCCTCATGGGGACGGCCCTCGAGACTCGCTTCCCCGTTCGTGAGCCATGTATAATATACGTTCGAATCAATTGTACGTTGTGTATCGGACGAAACGGCCTTTCCTTCGTAATCCGCCGATAATATACAGTGCTCAATTTTCTCGTGCAATGGTTTATTCAATATCCTCTAATTTCGCCTGGCTATTAGAGTCTCAGCACGTATTCCGGCCTACAAATATCGATTGCTCGATGGATATTCCAATATCCGTGAAATTGATTATTTCTGTCTCCACCTTTCCTCCTACTTGTCACTTATGACGCATAAAAACGATGTAAGATTGTCCTGATTTCATTCTGCAGAAAGTTCTATATACACTATATGATTCTTTTGTTACTAGAATAAAAAGCAAGAAGAAAAGAATAAAGAGGGGTGCTTGTTGTTTTTTTTTTTTTTTATTTTTACTTACCGATCAAAAATACCAAGAATTCAACTGATGGGCTGTTATCGAACCGTGTGTATCTTTCAACCGACCAAACACAGTAATAATAGCTCTGCGCGCGAGAAGATCGTTTCTCTTTTCTGAATTACCCTGTATGCACGCCCGTTTCGTGCACGGCAAAAGGAGTATGAAGAAGGAAAAAGGCGAAGAAGAGAAAGAGCAAGAGGAAGACCGAGGAGCCGTAAGAGATAACAATGGGCCATTTGTTAGATGGGCCAATCCTCGGACACGCAGCCTACAATGGACACTATTATCAACTATTCATTAACCGTTCTGTTAAACCTGTTGCCTGATGTATCCAGAACAACCCCATTCTCCTTCAGGAACTGTGTACTTTGATTTCTAAAAATGAAGATATCGCCGTAAAATTCTTAAGACGCAGTGCATCGTCTAAGATATCACCGATCTGTTAAAGAAAATAAATGGCTCGTTAAATTCTCAGATGAATTACCCGGAACACCTTCAATACAATAGCTTTTTTTAAATTTGTTTAGTAATATATAAATATAAGAAAAAATAACAAAAAGTGCACGAATAGAGCAGTTGGCAGTTTGCTACATATATTTAACGTATTATCGCTGGAGTGCTAAATTAAATATAGTTCCTTTCCCGAGACACGGAGATCGAAGACAGTTCACTAACAAACTCGGTCCACAGCAACGGCAACACATCTATCGCATATCATGTATTATTCATCAACCGGGCTTTCATTCGAACCCCGTGGTCGAAAATAGTAATGCAATCGCCAGCCATTCCATTATTACGCGCTTGTTTTCTACTTTTGCTTTGATTTCGGCTAAACACGGAGGAGAATCGTTCATCTCAGCTGTCATAAGTAACCGTGGAATCGCAAATAAACCTGGTTATCGTTCATTATTTGATGAAGATAAATTGTTTCTCTTCAAGAATCCATGAATTACTTCAGTGAACTCCCCGTACTTTCTAAGAAATCAATCAATCAATACTATTAACAAAATAGAAGTGCAATAAAAATTTATTAGATGCTGGGATATATAAGAATTAATATTTCATCATTTAAAATATGGAGTTTTTCATTAGAGAATATTTAATAAAAAAGAGACGATATTCTAAGAAAATAGGTGATATAGTAATGTTGTTCTCTTGAAACAATGAAATTTGAAAATATATTGAGTAATATGAAACTTTCGTGAAATCTAGGTTATAGAATACGCTACAGTATCTTGCTGATACTATCTGAGATACTAATGTCTCTCTTAAGAGAATAATTTACGTAAAATAGCATTGTACTTTACATTTGTAGTGTACTTTTGCTGGACCATATTATCTCTACGTATATATCTATGTGTGTATATATCTGTGAAATAACCAGTATATATGGAGAGCGTCTTGTGTACCTTTCGTCACCTGCACCTGTTTGTAGAAAGTTTCCGACGATCTGGCATGTTCCTTGGAAGATCAATCGCGTCGCGAAGAGTTGCTCGTCTCTGTGAGGCGCGAAAAATGTTTGCGGCCTGACCGACCACAAGCGCCAGAGTGTAAAATCGTGCATGTCGTATATACCACGATACCTAACAAGCCAGCCTTTGTAACGGATTGCAAAACGACCATGGAAATGTGGTCGAACATTCGACGGGAAGAATACCGTACTAACTAAGAAGAGTTGCACCACAAGAGAACGATGAAATACCATCCTGAAATTCGCTCATCTTTTAAGATATGTCTCAAAAGTATTATGTAATAGAAACTACAATAAGAACTTAAAATACTTGATAAATTTATATTTAATTTTCGTAGCAATCTCTTCAGAAGATTCTCCGTTGTTGTTACGATATTGCTCGTGAATAGTAATCCCCTTTTGGAATATGTGTTCTGACCAAAAGTAAGTTTTAAAGATTTTGTTCCATCTACAAGATTTTTATTGCCAGAGATGTAAGAGCAGTCCTGGAATAGTAGAGTATGTTACTTTGAAACAGTTGTGCGAAATAGCAGGTATTTGAAGTGCTTTATCGTCGATCGTTCGTCTCTGATCGATTTCTGACACCTCACAGATTATTCAAGAGATTCGAGAGAAGCTGAAAGATAAGTTAACAGCAGACTTGGTGTCAAGCTTGGGAACAAAGTCCACACTGCAACAGTGAATTCTCTTTGCCGAATGCAAAGACAGACGGGGGAGGGATAAGGAGGGGAATAGACGATGAAGTACGAAAGAGAATGGAGAGAAGAAACGAAGAGGAGGAACCCGGCCAAAGACGTTTAAAAACTGGTTCCTTCCACCCATTTCTTTTCACCTTATTTGCTAATCCGAATTCTGATTTCCATATATCCGCGTATACAATATTCGAGTCCCGAGGAGATTGATATCGACTGATAAACCATAAAATACGTCAACAGGACTGTCTTTGATTTACCAAATAAATACCAGATATTTATCTCTCCAAGAAACGCGTCCGTCTTTAATAAGATCATTCACAGACTCGTCGAATACAAAGAATTTCGTAATATCGCGATTGTTATGCAAATAATTGTATTTAGGTGAATTCTTTTTATCTTCGATATTCGATAGATTTTATTGGTGACAATGGCTGTATTGCAATTATGAATTGCAGTCAAGGTAATATTCGAATCAATTCAAATTTAAATTCACAGCTTTGTTCAATGAGGACTTATATATTACATTTCGAAGCTGTTCTTAACATTAAATATTTACTACTATGACCTACGATTTGTTATGCCCTGTTCTTATTTTTCTTTCAACAAATAAAAAAATATTCAATGGATTAAGAATGATTTTTTCATATTTTCAGCAAATTCAATACATTTTGTTAACAATGAAAGATCACGGTGGCAAGCAATGTAGCAAAATTAAAAAATATTAAAAATGTCAAAGAAGAAGTTAAGAAAATCCAATGGAGATTATGTCAGAAAGTATGATCGGTCAAGTTTCAAAAGAAGCATCAAATATCGATCTTGCGAATCGTTGTGCACGCACCCTTATCCCCAAACGTATCGGGACCCCTTAAGAGATAGAGATCTTGCTCTCAGACTCACAGCAAGAAGACGGGCTGCTGTAGACCTTTTCTCATTGAGTCAGTCAGTCAGTCAGTCAGTTTGCCGCAGCAACGCGGCCTGTACGAACGTGTGCATACGCGTCTTGTTGACTTAACATCGTGTGATCGTACGGCTGCATTATCGACAGAGCTGGCAGAAAGCTACAGCGAGACATCGGCGAAATTGGTCGTCGGTCAACCGGTCGTTGGTCGTTCCCTTGATCGCGAGATCTGATCCCCATTGAAGCTTCGCATACGTGTCTCTCTGGGTTGTGTCAGCTCATTAAATTGCGTGCGTGAGAACGTGCTCGTTCGTCTCGAGTTTCGCCGTGAAATCCCAAATTTCACGCGTCAAATCGTGGCGTGTTCCGTCGGGCTGCACACACCAAGGCACACGAGTGTCACATACACCAACGAATAGCTTACGCTTACAAAGAATCATACAGAAAGAGAAAGATTTACATAGCCACAAGGGGGCTAGTCATAAACCGTGCAACACCTGGCGGCACGTCGTTAATTATGCAGTGGGCCGCAGCCGCCCTGGCCTCGGCGGCGATCGCTCTGCTCCTGGACACGGCGGCCGCGAGAAATCACCATCGATCCGGCAATGGGCACAAACCAACCGGTGACATCTCCCTATGGATCGACCAGCAACAGATCAAAATGTTCAGCGGTAAGTTGGTTTACGGATATCGATACTACCGCGCCACGAATATCCATCCGTGTTGAGTGCTGCATTTTTCTTTTTGCATATACTGTGTTATTTTATTCCTACAGTATTTTATTCTTCTTGATATTCTTATCATATTGGTATTAAAAGAAAAAAATACATATTGTCATTCTAAAGAATTTATTTGATATTGATAAAATTGCCATTTTTGGGATGCTGTTGTGGCATTCACTTATTCATGATTTTAGTATATGGGGACAATATTTATTTTTTATATTATATCTAGTTTATGTTATAAAATACTTCGTATATCTGTTTATGTTATATGATACTATGTTATTTCATTATAAGAAAAAATTCTATCATTATTGTTCATATATATATATATATATATACATATCTTTTATGTGATTCTCTCATGTTTAAGTATAGATATACTACTGTATTAATTTATTCTATAAATAGTATTAGAGTAATAATCTATTTCTTTTAATTTATTCCAACATCACTCTACATAAATATGTATGACAATGTAACAAGTTACAATCGATCTTTATCTTCTCTGTTTCGTTTAGGGGTTGAAATGGAGATATTCGCGATTACGGAGGGTAGGGTCTTGCCTTATCTATTGGATCCAGAATTCGAAAGCAAATTACCGATTATTCCGAGCGAAGTAACGTACGTGAATTTTACATGGAAGTCTGGTGTAAAGAAATATTACTATAATTTTTATCGATTAAAATCGTTCGACGAGACGATCCTGAAAACACCATATATCACGATCAAAACGCAAGGAAGAGTACCCAAGAGACCTAAGGGTAATTTATGTTTTTTTAATTATCGAAATATTTTGAGTCAACAAATTTAATCGATTAACAAAAAATTATTAAATTTGATGCCTACGTATATAAATAAATGCATAATGTTCATTAAATTCGCAGAATTCAGCGTCCTATTACCATGTTCCGGTAATAATTCGGGCATTGCGCAATTAGGCATCGGTTTGATGATTGAAAGTCGTAAGGGAAAACCTTTAAACGGAACACCCCTTCGCCTTAACCTGAGAAAAGAATGCGCCGTGCGCGGTGAGTGCGTCAATCGCGCCCATGATCATCTCTTTCTACACACGCACACACACGCCTGCCCGCACGCACAGAGTTCTGTATCAGCAATAATTCATTGCTCAACTTGCTACACACTTCAATTAGAAACTATCGAAATCTCAACTGTTTCATTACCATGAAAACTGCTCTTTGCAAAAAGATAAGGAAAGAAGATGATAGAAGCAAACATTTTTTGTAATAATGATGTATGTGGAGTAGGAGACATGTTATGAATTGACGATGATTTCGATTGTGTTTCTGTCCGATCGGTGCACAATATATATCTTTGTGTATACAACTCGATAAAAGATATTTTGCGGGAAGCTTTAACTGTGTATAACGCTTTCCGATTAGTATGAAGGTAGATCCTCTTATCCGCTTATCCTATAGATCTGTAATCGATAAAATAGTTTCTTCAAATCAATGAGCGCATGAGTCTCTTTGACCCGAATGTATCCTAAAATTTTTATTAATGAAAGCCATTTTAAGTGGCCGAAGTATTCACTTAAGTCAATGTGTAATTGCGTTTATCTGCTTAAATTTACGTGGGTGTAGCGGAAAATAATCGCTCAATGTATCTTGTGTTCCTTTGCAATGAACGATAATTGTTTATGGTCTAAAGGTGAAAGACAAGATAAAATTTACGCATGAACCAATTTGATATTTGCTTGTACTATTTATGAATTTATACAATATTATTAAAAAATACTTTTATGATTACACTTATTATATTCAAATCCTGTACTTGTTATTGATATCAAATGAATCTTTCTTCTTTATATAATATTTTTCATTGCAGAACCTAATCCTGGACCTTGTCCAGATGGATATTTAGGCCCACCTCATTGTAAAAAGGCATTGTGCTATCCAAACTGTATGAATGGTGGCAATTGTACAGCACCTGGTGTTTGTTCGTGTCCACCAGGTTTTCAAGGACCATATTGTGAAGGAGGTATTTTGATTTCAAAATAAGACATATATATAAAACAGATATTTTATTTACTTAAAACTAAACTAATATTTATAAATATTTTATTAAAGTTACACTTTTGTACTATATTAACAAATTATATAATTTATATAACTTTGGATATTGATATAGCAGTTTTACAACCAAATTTAATAACATTTGTTAAAGCTTGATAGAATGGTGCTTGTTCTGCACCATGTTTTAGACCAGTGTCATGATGTTCTTGTTCTTCATCACGAAATTTTTTTATTACTTCTAAAACTTCTTCATGTACTTTTTCATCACTTTCCATCAATGCACGTAATTGATCGTTATAATGCTCTGTGATCACTGTTTCAACAGCTACGGTGCAAGCCATAGCTGCTTTTTCTCCCATGAGTGCTGTACCAGCACCAAGGACAAACCCAGCAATGTTCCAAACAGGTGTTAGAACAGTGGGTCTTACACGATATTTTCTAATCAACTCTTCAAACTTTGCACGATGTTTCTTTTCTTGATCCCACATATGTTGAATAGTTGGACCAACAGATGTTCTACCTGCCTTATATACCCGTGTTAAATTTATATTCAAAGAAATAACAACATCCTGGTATATATTTACAGTATATTTATACCTAAAACAGCCATTTGTCCAGCATATATTCTATCAGCTCCTAATTCTCCAGCATGATCTACCCTTATAACTGAATCTAATAATTTCCCTGATCTAGTTGCTCCTGAAGCTGCTGATGTACTAGCCAATCGAATTCCAAGCTGTCTAAGATGCAGCATTTTTTTCTATAAACTTTAAAAAAGCGTTTGTGACAAAAATTTTTTCTCTTAATTAAAGCACAATTAATTTTAGGTATATGTGCAGAAAAATGTTTAAATGGTGGGAAATGTATACAAAAAGATACTTGCGAATGTCCAAAAGGATATTTTGGATTACGTTGTGAATTTTGTAAGTAAAATTATAATAGAAATGTAGCTACTAATGGTTAAAATTATAGTATTGGCTTCATAATAAATATGTTTTCACTTTTTTAGCAAAGTGCGTAATTCCTTGTTTAAATGGAGGAAAATGTAAAGGGAACAATGTGTGCAGATGTCCTACTGGCTTCAAAGGAGATCATTGTGAAATTGGTAGAAGATCTCCGCAACGCTCAGCCTGCACAAGAGCATGCAGAAATGGAACGTGTCAACCTGATAATACGTGTCTTTGTGAGCCTGGTTGGTTTGGAAAACTGTGCAATAAAAACAAGCCATGGGCTTGAAAGTAAAAACATATTTTTCACTGGTGGTATTGGTCTGTAGCCAATTGGATGCAACAAGATTTCTTATTTAACATAAAATTATAAAATGTCTTGAATTCTATTTAGACTGTATTCCTTCATGAGTTTAAGACATCTTTTACTTCGAACCTCGCATTTAGTTTAACAATCTTTATACTTAAGACAATACTAGATATGTATTCAGAAAATTATGAATCATTAATTTTATAAAGTATTACTATGTGAATTTAATAACAGTATATATATATATATATATATATATATATATATATATATGTATGTATATATATATTATATATATATTTTTTTTAAATCCAATTGGTTGATACCACTAAACTAACATGTATAATTAGTAATTTACCCCACCCCAGATGTGATATGTAAAGCTGCTTTACAACATTTTATACTATTAAATATTATTTTTAAATAATATACTTTTATATTGTTAGATTTATTATAATGATTGTAAAAAAAAAATAAAATAAAATATATTTTCTTTCTTGTAATTGGTATTTTTCCTTGTTGATTTCGTAAGATTACATGTTGTCTCTCTAAATTACCTTCGTATTTAAGATTCGAACTTTATATCTCGATAACAATTTACAACAATTTCTCATTACGAAAATGTAAGACAAGAATATCGCTATAAAGACAATAAAATAGAAAGAGGAATTGCATACCCAAGATAAAGTCTTTCGAATAGAAAACGTCAAAACAACAAACGATTGTTTCTTGCCGTTTCAGATGGTGCAAGTTTTTAGGTTAGACTGAAACTCAGCAACATCGTTCCAGGGACGCTGAGAACAAGAGTCACGTGTTTCAGGATCCAATAAGAAGGTAGATCGGATGGACGCCATGACGCGTACCCCAGTGGTACCAGCCAATCAGGTTATTCCAGATCCGTATACATGTATATGGTGTTCGTGTTTCCGTGGTCGCTGGTACCTTTTTGCGGATTCTGAGGGGAAATCGGTGAGTGCCGAATAAGTATCGGTGCGTTATTAGCACGTAATTGATCGTTGAGGGACCGGGCGATGCGCGTATGTTGCTTATTCGCGAAATAAGGGCAATTTCGCATCGTCTGCTTGGAGTGCACCGCGCAGGCTCGCTCAAAATGGCCGCCTCGCTGCCGCGTTTGTTGTGGTGGAGATGGAGGGCCGCGTAGCCGATCGATACGGCTGCTGGCGAAACTGGCCATGGTGTCTATGGCGGCTGTTGTGTGTGTTGTTGTGGCGTGGCGCGACGTACACGCGAGTTACGCCCGGTGAGGTAGAAGGTCGCGTTTTAGCCTCACGGTGGTGGTGCTGTGCGGATGAGCGTTTAACACGGGTGGCGAGATGAGACCGCGAGACGCGAGCGTAGGGCGTGGTGAGAGAGCGTAGCCGACGGCGGCCTCCCCGCAGACGCGAAACCCTGAGCCCTCCCTGATCGGGTGACCACTCACGGGACACACAAGGTGCGTACGCAACTCGCGATTTTCACTGGGCCTGCTCCATGGCTCCGCGGTACCGCGGTCATGAGCTTTGCGGCCCCGGAGGTGGTCTCTTTTGCGTGTGCCCTGCGCATTTTCATTGCCCCCCCAAGTATCCACCAAATAAACGCGCCGTGTGCGCGGCTTGGCGCATCTTCTCTCTCTGTTCTCTCACACCTCGTCACGCTTTGCCAAGCCACGCTCTTACCACTCTTCTTAACTGCCTGTCCGCCGTCTGTCGTCTGTCGCGTCGCCTGTCAAATTCATCCAACAAATATGTATCTGTTGCTCGCTGTCACCCCGAGTGTAACACCGGTTCGCTACGCTTCATCCGCGCATCACCGATATTCTATGTCTATGCACAGACCACGGCGACGACGACGACGACGTTCACATATTTACGTTACGTTAATTTGTTACCGCGTGCTCCTTTTTCACGATGTTATCTCACGTTTAGTGCGAATATCTTATAGCATCACGTTTCATCATGCGTGGGGATCCTAAACATACGCGCGGGAAACACTTCCGCCTGAAACTCATTGTTTATGTTTCTCAAATTCTGACCGTATGTAGTATCATCATCCTGGATTCTTATCTACTCTACCCTTATCATGTAGTATTCCACATGGAAATACTTATGTATTCAATGTCATTATTATACTTTGTAATATTTTATAGTTCATGTGTATGTAGTAAGAATATCTGTTTATGTGTTTTTCTTACCTTTATATCATCAATTAATGATACATAGATAATGATATCATTATTTTAATTGCTCTTAAAATATTATTTGATATACAATCATCTTTTTTATTGTTGGATCTAGATTTATTCGTTTCATTATATATATGAAATAGTAAATTTCAATATTTCTTTTAACATTGAAGTTCCTTCCTATAGATAATGTAAGTGATTATCTATATATAGCTAAAAGAACATTATTTTATAGTTATATTTAAATAATATCACTATGTAAACTTAACAGAAGGTAAATTTATAAACATTATGGAAGACAACTTTGTTTTGGAAAATTTATACATTTACAAGAGACAGTCTATTGTTCTATATTTTATATTTCATATTTTATATTTTATTTCTCATATAAGCTTGTTTCTTTCGATTTAGGAGGTGATGTAGAAAGAAAATAAAACATCAAAGATTGGCATCTGTTTCGACGGGGCATTGCAATATAACCGAAGACAAGACGGACGAAGACAAAAAGATGGTGTCTCTGCCTAATGCAGAGCCTGGCACAATGGATAGAATCTCAGATGATGATGATGACGAGCCAAGTAGTGGGTCTGAAACATATGAGGAGGGTGACCTTTTGACAGCTGCTATGGATGATGACGTGACGGCCCAGCTCGCCGCTGCAGGTTGGCAAATCAAACACGCTAATGGTGATTTCCATTTTTTTGCTTTTTCACCTTTTGAGTTATTTATATTCTAATCATTTTCATTTACAAAAGGAAAGTAACATAGAGGGTGCACCAATAATGTTAAATGAACAAGTCTCATTACATAGGCACAAGGAAAAATAAGTAAAGGACTTTGTAAATTAAATATTTTGGATTGTGATTGACATATTTCAGTTTATAATTGATAATGTTAATAATGCATATTATTCTAAATTTTTATATAATATATAAAGTATTAAAGTATGATTTGTATAATATTATTCAATTCTTTGAACATAGATAAAGAAAAATGATTATCTTTTGCAATATTATAATAATCATATAAAAAATATGAAGATTCATAGAATTGAAGTTACCTTGATTTATCATCAACAGAAAGATAGAAGTAAAATACTGCCTGCCAATGATACATCTAATCTGGTAACTATTAAATATTAAACTAAAATACATTTATAAGAAGATTCTCTATGGAGCCCTAATATGGTTAATAGTTTTAACTGTTCATGTTTTTATTAAATCATTTAAAAGAAAATACATAAGTTTATTGTTTTTTTCATTTACATCATTGACAGTGCAGCATGAATTTATTGTTTTTCTTTTTTTGCCTTTTTTTATATCTCACTTTTTTATCATTCTAATTTTCTTTCAACAAGATAAGTACTCATAATACAAATTACAAAGAAAATATTGACAAAAAATACCATTATTGAATGCATTTTACATTGTTTGTGTGCTGTAATATTATTTGCTTCATGTTTTTAATATTCTACATACATGGAAACACTGTTTTTTATATACATGTTAATTTTGCATTTTATGCAGTAATTTTCACTTGCAAATTTAGAATTATTCATATATATCATCTTTCCTGTGTGTTTATTAAAATATCATAGCTTAGAAATTAGCTTAATATTTATCATTTAAATTTGTGTTCACTTTGTGCAGTAAATTTATTATGTTATGTTTACTCCCTAAATGTTATAGAAAAATATGTAATATTTTGTAGATGTTCATTTTTACCTTATCGAAAAAAAATTCAAGAATATATTACTTATCTAGATTTCAAATACCTTTCATTTCATGTTATAAAACATAATGTTGAGTTCTATACACATATACAAATTTAATTCATTTTAATATATGTATAATATATCCTTGGATATCAAGCACGTTTCATATCACTACTGCTTTGCATCTCTTGTTTTGAATGAACTAAAGATACATGTTGACATGTCAGTAAAATATCTATACACATATATACATATACGTGAATAGGATAAAAATATTTTAGCAAAAATATTTTGGAAATACCGCACAAATTGAAATTTTTTCTTCAGTATCTTTTAATATTACTGATATTTTACTGACATTTTATTTGGTGTGGGATTGTAAAATTAGAAAACATATAGTTAATAATTTGCACATTTAGGCCCTGTTGGCGTAGCTGCCGCCGCGGCCATTGTCTCAGCAAAAAAGAGGAAACGACCTCATAGCTTTGAAACAAATCCCAGCATTAGAAAGAGACAGCAAAACAGACTCCTAAGAAAACTTAGAGTAAGTATATACATATTACTATGTTTTATCTTGTTATCTGTATGCCTTTAAATATTTATTATCATTTATTTATTTATTTATTTTATTTATTTATTTATTTATTATTTATTAAATATGTATTTTTTACAGCAAACTATAGATGAGTTTGCAACACGAGTTGGACAACAAGCAGTAGTATTAGTAGCTACACCAGGAAAGCCAAACAGTAGTTATAAAGTATTTGGAGCAAAACCGTTAGAGGATGTAGTAAAAAATTTAAGAAATGTTATAATGGAAGAACTTGAAAGTGCGCTCGCACAACAAGCTCCGCCACCAGTACAAGACGATCCATCTTTATATGAATTACCACCTCTTATAATAGATGGCATACCAACACCCGTGGAAAAAATGACACAAGCTCAACTCAGAGCATTCATCCCTTTAATGTTAAAGTATTCCACAGGCAGAGGTAAACCTGGTTGGGGAAGAGATAGTACACGGCCACCATGGTGGCCAAAAGAACTTCCTTGGGCAAATGTGCGTATGGATGCAAGGTCTGAAGACGAGAAACAGAAGGTTTGTAGATATCTAAAGAATCTTCGAACACCTTTTTTTCATTTCGGATATATACATTTTCTAAACTACTTAATGTTTGTTCTAATGTATTTTTTTAGATTTCTTGGACACATGCGTTAAGACAAATTGTAATAAACTGTTATAAATTTCATGGAAGAGAAGATCTTCTACCTGCATTCAGTGAAGAGGATGATAAATCAAATGTACTGATACAACAATCGACTCCTCATTCCTCGTCGCATCCGTCACATTCATCCGGCCAAGGGCAAGGTGGACAATCGCAGCAACAACAGCAGACGGTGGGAGTTGTTCGCCTCAGCAGCACGGATTCATCTAAGGGAAACTCTTCGCCAGCACAAATCATTGCCGCGTCTCCTACAGCTCTTGCCACTGCCACTCAGGTGGGAGTGGATAGAGTACAAAAAAAGAATTGATCGAAACAACGTGATTGAAAAAAGTCCAATTATTTAGTACAGTTTCAGTCTAATCAAATTTAATGCAAGGTTCGATAGTACATTGTGAGATCATGGTGTTTCTTTAAATTCTGATTTTACATTAAAAAAATTAGAATTTGAAATTCCTTTATACGCAATTTGCGTTTATGTTCATGTGTTTGGTTTCCCTTATTTGAGTTTAATCTATCTTTATTTCTGTAGTCGTTGTCGTCATACTTGGAATCACATTTTATTTGGTTATACCTTCTGTAAAATTTTCACCATTTTTTTAGTTGTAATAATATCTTGCTTTTTAAAATATTTAAAAAGACACGTGACTCGGCCATCATAATTAATATTTTGTTCTTGTGTTCTAGATGACGGCTCAATATCCGACGGCAGTTTTACAAACAATAACGAATCCTGATGGCACCGTATCAATCATCCAAGTTGATCCTAGTAACCCAATAATTACGCTACCAGATGGTACAACAGCTCAGGTTCAAGGTGTAGCTACTGTAAGTTATCATAAACCACTTTTTATATTTTTCTTTTTGACTTTAGGAGCAAAGTTTTAAAATGGGAATTAATTTTCTTATCTACAGATCCATACAAGTCAAGGAGAAGTGCAAGCACTTGCTGAAGTAGCAGGCAGTGGGGAAGGTACTAGTGTCGCTGTCGATTTAAACAGCGTTACAGAAGCAACATTAGGTCAAGATGGTCAAATCATTCTCACAGGAGAAGATGGACACGGTAAAACAGTTTTCTATAGGCTCTGCACCGTCGCCGGCCAGGAGCTACTTGAACAGTGAATTCATTTTTACTGGCCCAGGATCCTTTGTTGTTTTGCATGCTGTCTGCTACGCTCCATTCAAGAAAAATACCTACGTGTTCTACTACTTTGTACAACGAAAGTAGAATATCGATTAGTTATTCTTTTTTGATACTGTACATATGCAATTTCATTCGGAGCTATGCACAGCTTTATTTTAATTTCTTCTTTAAGAATCCATGATACATGTAAGAGATCATCAAAAAAAATGTTCAGGGCACTTATGTATTGATTTTTATGAATTAATTTACGTTTAAATGTCGTGTGATAAGTCAAGGAACTTTACTAGAGAGAAAATAGAGAAGTTGCTCTTAATATTGTGTCGTTTTGTATATACACATATGTCTATAACGTTTTTAGACTATTCTCTTTCTGAGATGAGATAAAATTCAAGATCTTTTTAACAGGGGCTCGATAATGATGAAATAATACAAATGATAGAATTAAATTTGAACGTACCGTATCCATATGCATGTACATACTGTTTTTTTTATATACTGAAAAGCAATTCATTGATGCCTACAATATATTTACATATTGGAATGTTGCATGTATAGTTCGTACATTTCTATGGAGAGCTTTAGATACATAGATTTTTAAAGATTTTTAAAGTGTGTACGTTATAAAGTAAACAGGTAGAATCGATTGGTTCACATGGATTCTTAAGATTTTAAATTTAAACGAGAAAATAAAGGAAGGTATTGATGATCACATAAAGAACCTGTCCCTGTTTTACAATCACTTTACCATTATTATCGAAAATTGGTTACTTTAATTTACTTTAATTAAAACAAAGAGAAATAAAACTGCTGTACATAGAGTATTTTTTGTTGATGTTTTTATTATTTTATAGCTGTTGTATTTCGCAGCCTTTGTTTAAGCTACTCACGATTGCTATTTTCTAATTTATTTGAATCAATAAATTATTTTTAATAAAAGAATTCGTATTTGTATAATTTATGCTTGTCCATACTTGATCTTACAGATTGGCTTAAACATCTGTTGCTTTTTATTAATGCCTTATTTTTTCTGAAGTGTAGATGAGAATTATGTTTGCACATTAATGATATTACATTAAAAGGGTGTGCCAGAAAAAAAGATAATGCTAAATGTGAAAACAAAAGTATTCATCTTTTCAATTACATTAAATATTTGACACATAGAGTAAGTATATCTACTTTTCTTTAGCACACCCTGTTAATCTAACATTTTTTTATTAGCTTTGTATACAACAATATACTTTTAACTTGTCATTTAAGTTTTAGAAAAAACGTATAGCCCGTTAAATCTGACTGTATCGTAAACTGGTAGCATGAACGCACAAATCCGAAAAAATTGTCGATATCGAAAATACATGTACGAATACGTGCTCTTCGAATTATTAAGTTTGACTTTTTAATTCCCAGTTTGCTATACAGAGAGAAAAATGCCTGGTCAAGGGCAGAACACAGGACAGTTACTTCTTTGTTTCAGGCTATCCTGTTTCCGTCTCAGGAGTGATAACAGTACCAGTATCTGCTAGTATGTATCAAACTATGGTTGCCAATATTCAAAGTGACGGTACGATGCAAGTAGTCACACCAATGGTTCAAGTCCCAAAGGTTGAGCCTGGAAATGGGGAAGCTAGCATTGAAGCTGTCACTATTCAAGGGCATCCTATGACAATGATAAATGCCGCAGGTGAACATCAAGTTCTTCAAGTAATATCATTAAAAGATGCTAATGTCCTCACGAAGGCTATGCAAGCCGAAGTTGTAAAAGATGAGGATAGTCAACAACAACAAACCGTCTCTAGTCCAGAATAAAGCGTTTTACATAGTTAATACAAAGCTTTTATGTTAACACCAAAATGCGACAGGTGCACATTAGTGGTGTTCATGAGAAGAAGAGTGAGAGTATTAGAAATGATATGTGTTATTAATATTAAGGGAGATGATTGTGTCTTTTCTGAATCATCGTATAGTGTGTTCTCTTGTTGAGAAACAGTAAATGAATAGTAAATGAATAATATGTTTGGAGAGTGAAAATGATTGAATGTTCGATGACTCATTGGACTTGAATGTAATCATATTTGTATTCAAGATTCATTGTAGACACTTAGAAGTATTCACTTGTAATTCAATTTCTCGAAGATAGTACTAATTTTTAGAAAGTACTGCGACGCTCGATGAATGAAAATCGTTGAACATGCAAAGTTTCATCGATGTATTTATAGTGATAGTATCCGTCGTCTGGATATTTAACATTTTCCAATAAGCAAACACGGATACAAATATTTTCATCTAGTCTTAGTGTCGGGTCCTTAAGAACGATCGATATACCAAAGAATTTTAAATTTGTGTTAAACTATTTTACGAAAGAGATGATTACTAACAAATTATATAATTTAATTACATCGAACTAATGATCTAAAAAGGACTTTAATTGAACGAGTTGATGCTGTAAACTATATAATTCGAATTTATTTGTTGAACTTGTTAATGATAGATTATTTTTTCAGACAAGATCAAGTCTCAAAAGTCGCTTATGGTTTCAAAAATATTTATGGAAAGATCTATGTAAAAACCTTTTTGAAGTTCAATGAAAAACGAATTCACATTTCGTAGCAGGATTCCGAACTAAATGTAATTTTTGAGTTAATCAAATTTGGCTATCGGATTAAAACAAAATGTAATATGTAGCCTATTTTTATGATAAATTGAGATATGGAGATGAGTCATTTTTCGGCGATAGAGATATATAACGATACATATTAATATACATTAATAATCGACAGTAGAGATAAATGAAAAAAAATTAAGCATTTCTGACGGGTACAAATAGGCTATAAGACATAATTTTTTGAAAAATAAGACATATGGATTTGAAGTACACATCCAAAAAACATAATTACTTTTATCATATTAATACTATGTTATATTAGAAAATTATTTTTAGGTGATGTTATAAAGAACACTATATACATAATTCTCACAAAAATGACAATTAAATTCTTCCATTTCCATTCTGTATTACTCTGATAGTGTGCAGAATGTAGAAATGGAGAATCGCTTATTGTTCTTTATTTTCATTTTCAGGTAATCTATTTATTTTGATTATTAATGAAAAAAAAAATCAAAATATTTTCATGCATTTAAATGCCAACTCACTTTTATACAATATATTTAATGTTAGGAAGAATATTATTTTTTCTGTGCAATCTTGTTTCAATGTTGCGGTATCAAGTATTGCAAGCATATGTGATTGACTACCGAAAATGAATTTCATTATTCTGACGATTTTATTTACATTTTTATATTTTTTAGTATCTTTGTGTGCATCATACGTATATATATAGGTATGTGTGTGTACATATATATATATATATATATATATATATATATATATATATATATATATATGCACACATGCGCGCGCGCACACACACACATACACATATATATATATATTGTTTTCAGATGATAACTAATAATGAATTTGTGATACTTGTTTAATTAATATCTTTTAGTACATGTGTCTCTATCATGAATGATGATCATGAAGTTCCTGTAGGTGTGTAGTACAGTCTTCTCTTTAAAAAAGTGTATGTCAAGAGCAGAGTCGTAACATTGAAACAACAAACTGCCCTCGACATTAAGTATGAATGATACCAAAAAGAAAGAAGGTTTTTATAACATTATAGGAGAAAGTAGATAAATTTAATAATTATCAGTAGAAAACAGATCACAATGACTAGATATTAATTGTTATATTGTTTTTTAAAACTATGGCCATTACATACAAGATGTAATATATTGATACTCCCATGTAAGACCATGTTGTATTTTTTTGTTCTTGTTTGTAAGAAATCACACAGGACATAAATTAAGTTTAATGTCATTTGAGAAAAGAATGTAATACCATTTTAGATAATTATAGATGTATGTGTACATGACTTTACCACTGTGTATCTTACAATGTAATTTGTACATATGTCATTGTTGTGTCACCTTTCTGCTTTGGTTACTTTTGATGTAAAAAGGTAAAAAAAAAGGGAACTTGAAAAATATTAAAAATTTCAAGGCAACATAAGGAACCAATAGAAGTTGCAATTAAAATATAATATATACATATCATTTTGTTTCATGATCTATTAAGGCGATTAAGTCTTGAAAAGCAATATATAAACAATACATGTTTCATATATTTTTCCAATTCATGAACAATATGCTTCATGTACGAAACAGATATGACATATGATAAATATTTGTCAAAATCAATATTTAATAAGAGACATGACAATTGGTATTCTTTTATCCTGATTTAAAAATTGATTTTTTGTTTATTTGTGACAAGTCTAATAGAAAGCACCTCTAAGCGTATATACTATGTTTATTAATTTAAAATCAATAATTAATGTATATCATCAATGGATTGAAGCGCTAATTCAGGCTTATCATAACCAAGCTCTTCTGGGGTATTGATACCTAATTCATCTAATGTAGGTCTGATTTCTTGTAAAATGTAAGGATAAATTTCTTTAAGTTTGCTTCCACATTTATCCTTTACCATCTCCAAAATCCTGATAGCAAGAGCAAAATCATTCAGTTTCCTGCAAGCCCTTAATGCAGCACAAATAACAACTGGATCTGGTACAAGATCTAAACCTGAAAAGACAATGACTGTTAGAACAATTATTATAATATCGCTACAATAATAGTTATTTCAATCTGACTATTTAAATAAATAAGGAAGAACATTCGAAAACAAATTTTTTGAAAATAGAATGTTACTGTTCGATTTAAATTACTCGAAATGATTGTCATTTAAATTGTTAAAAAATAATTGTGATTGTAAAGTATGATATAACTACGCAATTACTGACCCGCTAATTTGTTAAAAACTCGACGAATTTCCCAGTGATCGAGATCTGGACGACTTAGATAATTCACGTATTGCTTATTAAATTCCTCCTCACTTTCTTCTGGGCCATCGTGGGAGGCACGAACATTTCGACTTACAACTGTAGCGCGTGGTAGTAGAGAATTTCTTATGATATTATTTGCTTGTCTTCCCACAAATCGTAACATTTTTTCGACGAAATGTTACTGAATTGAATATGATAGCAAGGCTGCACGATTGGCTTCTTGCGTAATATCAGAAGAAGACGGAATTTGCTCTGAGTTCGATCGAAACATTTCTACCAACCTAGAAGTAGTAAAGCGTTCAATTTACATGCTTGCAGATGTTGTACCGCGTGTTTCAATTATCAAATGTTTTCATATTACTTTTACATCACTGTATATAATTTTTAAAACTAACCCGATTACAATACATGTATAATTTATTATCTAGTTTTTTTTAAATGACTAAATATTTTACAAATGTAAGTCAATAAAATTTAGAAAATACTAAAAATGTACATTTATATATAGTTTGAGTTATTCATTATCATTATGACAATATTATTATTATATATTATTTTTTCATATTTTTCAAACAATTTACATACAAATTTAATCGTGACGAGTTTATCATATATAAGTACTTACACGTGTGTTTGTACACGATGCATTATGTACATGAATATTTGTAGAATCATTAGATTAGCGCTGATCATAAGTAAATCAAAATACAATAATATAGTGTAGTGCGATAATTTACTGTAGAAGAATAGTTGAAAAACAGTGGAAATATTATAATTGCAGAATTATGTATTTCGAGCATAACCCTACATGGCCGTGTGCAAGGTTCTGTAATTGTACTTCACTGACTAACTGTCGTTGCGGAGAAAATAATGGTATGATAAGATATTTAAAATGGCGTTAAATGATTCTCATTTTTCTTTCTTTTTTCATTAGCAAGAGTCTAATAATTTAAATGCAATTTTTTCACAAATACTACCAAAATTCACATAAATATTATCTTTTTGTTTACCTAGTGCATGAATGGACATGGAACAAAGAAAATGATACATCTACTATCGTTTTATCTGAAAATAATTTAAAAGTTAAATTTCACAATGGCTATAGTTATGGTACAGCAGCTGTGAGAGGTACAAACGTATTAGAAAAAGGCAGGCATCATTATTGGGAAGTTAAAATGCTTTCTTGTATTTATGGAACCGATATTGTAAGTATCTTCAATAGAAATTAATGACATTTAATCTACTTATTGTTTCTATTAATAATGCAAAATTTTCAGATGGTTGGAGTTGGTACAAATAATGTGAATTTAAATAGTGCACAGGATTACTTCTGTTCCTTTCTTGGGCGTGATAAAGAATCTTTTGGTTTTTCTTACCATGGATATATACAACATGCTGGTATAAAACGTGATTATGGCACTTGTTTCGGGCAAGGTAGCTTAGTAGGGGTATACTTGGATACATGGAGAGGCACCCTAGAATTTTTTCTTAACAGGAAGCCACTAGGTAAATTCATAATATTACAAATATCAACGTATTTATATTTTTCCTTACAATATTTTATGATTTAGGTATTGCTTTTACTGGATTAAAGAATTTTGCGTTATATCCTATGGTGTGTTCCACAGCTGCACACAGTATGATGAAATTGACTCATAGCTGTTCTGTGCCAGCTTCTTTATCAGTA
Source organism: Bombus bifarius (assembly GCF_011952205.1). Classification (NCBI taxonomy): domain Eukaryota; kingdom Metazoa; phylum Arthropoda; class Insecta; order Hymenoptera; family Apidae; genus Bombus; species Bombus bifarius. Next base: position 5,523,305 of record NW_022884356.1, read on the forward strand.
TCTTGTTTGTCAGTATTAAAATCATCACATAGAGCATATTTATCAACTATGATTCCTGGATTACGGTACCTTACTCAGAGCATTTTTGCAGATATATTAAAAATTCACTCAAGTAAGTTATTTACAAAGAAATGTGCAATTAATAATTTATACTTTAAATGTTGTTCTTTTCTTCAGACAGAAACGATGAGAATGAGAAGGATGAACCCCAATTTCCAACAGATCATGTAATTCTAGATGACTTTGACTTTGTACTAGTGGGTATGAGTATAAAAAGGAGGAAAATGTGTAGGTGAGAGAATGTGGATAACAGACGTGGCCTCAAATTAGTTGTAAAATTTCTTATTTATAGATAAAAACGATCATTGTAAACATGTACATTAAAAACGAATTATTCCTTCACAGATAGAAAATTTCATATGACTTTATAGAGTTTTGTAAAAGTGTAATGTAATGCATATACCGATTTTTTTAAATACTAAGTAAAAGTATTATTAAAATTTCTTAAGATTTCGTAACATGCTACTTGTACTATTTTTACGCTTGCTACGCGATCTGGTACGAGCAGAAATATCATTAATTTTTGCACAAAAGACAAGAGCTTGAGCCCATCCAGCTAAAGGACCCCATAATTCGCGTAAATAGTTACTAATTTCTTCATGAATTTTTGGGGTGACAGTTTTATATTGTTTTAAATGAGGTAAATACCTTGCCCTAGCTATTTGGAAGATATGAGTGTCTACAGGAATAGCCTCTAAGTGACCTAATGACATTAAACATACACAATCTGCAACTTTTGGACCAATCCCAGGAAGAATAATTAGTTGTTCCCTAGCTTTAGCATATGATGTATTGTTCTTTTTGTGTAAATTTGAAAGCCATTGTTTTCCACCAAGATCTATCAAATGCATTGCTGTATTTACTATATATTCTGCACGATATCCAAATTTTTCTTCTCTTAATTTACTTTCAACATCTTTACTTGCTAATGCTTCGATAGATGGAAACTTGTAATAATCTTTGCCTTCGATTGAGC